>NC_071570.1:15764133-16453299 GCF_026979565.1 Vidua chalybeata | reverse complement strand
CATGGAACTGATGGAGCAAGTCCAGAAGAATGGAGCACCCTCCCTATGAGGACAGGCTGAAAGAGTTGGGGCTGTTCAGCCTGGAGAAGAGAAGCTCTGGGGAGAGTTTATAGCAGCCTTTCAGTACCTAAAGGAGGGCTACATCAATACAAGAGGACAGCTTTTTAGCAGGGCCTGTTGCAACAGGACAAGGGATAGTAGTTGGAAACTTAAATAGGGTAAATTTAGACTAGCTATAACAATGAAATTTTTTTACAGTGGGGGTGGTGAACCACTGGAACACACTGCACTGAGAGGTAGTGGACACCCCATCCTTGGGAACACTGAAGGTCAGGTGGATGGGGCTCTGAGCAGCATGATTTAGTTGGAGATGTCCCAGCCCACTAGATAACCTGTAAAGGTTCCTTCTAACAGAAACTAATATATGATTGTGCCAACCCTGACACATAGGAGTCACAGATCTACCACCCCACATATATATTCAGCCAGGAACTATGTGAGCTGTCACAGGTCAACACAATTTCCTTATTAATCCACATTAGAGCTCCTGCAGGTCAATGAGCCACTATCAAATATCTGCTGCCTGTCTCCTAGTTCTGCATTTTCCTGAATGAAAGGAGGCCATCAATAAAGCTGCAATAATCAGATCCACACCAAGCTACCTGTTGCAGTTTCATTTACTGAGCTGCTCATCAAAGAACACCCTCGTACAGTATATTCAGAACAGGCAGTGAGCTTTACGACAGGTGCTGCAGAAAAATTCCAATAGCACTTTCAGTAAAAGCTACAAGATACCTGTTAGAATTCTGGGAAAGATGAACTGTTACTACAACATTTCTGCAGCACTCAACATGAATTATACTCATCATGCAGCAGACAACTGGACCTCTTTGGCTATGGGTTGCCACACCCTGTGTCATTTGACAGTGACAAACAGGTTCCTATACATCACTTCTTTCAACATTAAAGAGTATGAAATATATGAAATATGGGGGGAAAGTAGTAATGATTTTAAATGAGTACTGCAACACTAATAGCTAAAGTCATGATGATGAAAAATCAGTATGGACCCAGCATGAGCTATGCAATATGGGCATGCAGACCTATATTTCAAAATTCCAAAGGATAACACACTGCTAAGAAAAACCTAGCAGTAATACAAGCCCCATTAAGGCTGAAGTTCCAAAATATAAATCATTAGCTAAAAAATACAGCCATCCTGAACAACTATTATTTTTATTTAAACCAATATAAAAAAAACTTTAAGTTATTTGCTTGAAAGTAAAGTAATATGTAGTTCAAGAAAATTCAATTACTTAAATATAAAAAGCACAAGATTAAAGATAATCCCTTCCCTAGAGCAGCATTATACCTAAAGCTGGTTCTGGGTAGAAGCCAACTATTCCAACTGATACAGAGGAATTTGCCAGGAAATAGGGAGGATGAAGAAAAGAGGGAAATCCCCACAATTTCATCTTCATTACATGGATTATGAACATAGGTTTTAAAACTGGCACTATGCAGACATCTCAACTGACTGAAAAGACATTTCTCAAACGTTAAACAATAAAACCACAAAGAGATGAAAAAACCTGAAACAACAGAATGCATTGGGTTTTGGCAAAACCCACGTTTTTACCTCGATAATTTTCTCTAAAAATTGCATCTTTCAGAATAAGTCTTTGTCTCTCTCATTCATTAACAGATTAACTGTCTTTAAGAAAAGAGCTGTCTTCTTACACAAGCAGTGCTCTTATATTTCCTAACAAATTTTATAGAAAGCAACAAAAAAGGACTCATCTGTTGCTAAACAGAATCATTACTACTCTAAAAGTGACCTATTTCTTGCATCCTCTAAACATGAAACCTCAAACCATTAACAGCCCTTTGCATTTTTAATAAAGCAGTGAATTTTACTATTTTTGCACACAGTGTTAACTGCTCTCTAAGGGGCAGAGAAAAGTCTTTTCCTTTTAGGAAAGAAAAGTCAGCTATTAAGTTTTGTCTATATACTCCTGGATTAAACAACTAATTTTGAGTCTCCTGACAAAAAGGCGGTAATGTTTAACTTCCAATTAAACTTGCAAAACAATACAAACATTTTTTATTTATGTATTTGTAGCTAGGAGAGAGAGGGCAGTATCAAACTGCTATCTTAATGTAGACTGAAAATATTTTCACTACTTTTACTGGCAAGAATTGAAATTAAGTAATTTGTAACATCGTATTCAAACAAATAATGCCTGAGCAAATCTTTTTCCCGTGGCAAAATTTAATTCTAAAATGTCAGGCAGCTATCATTCAGCGTCTTCAAAATGAATTTATTTTTACTAGCTCACTAAACAGACTAGGTGTAATATTCAATTTTTTTATTGCAATTGAAAAACATGCAATCCAAAAAAGCAATAGAACCAGTGCTACTGACAATATAAAATATAAATGGAATCAAACTCTATTTGTGTTTTCCATGGGATTCAGCAATCAACATCTACTTCAAATTTGAAGGTTTTTTTTCAATCACTATAATTTCCCAGTGTCAGTTTTCTTCCAAAATCCATATGCATCAGTCCCTGTGCCAACTCTTTTTCCTCCGGGTCTCTCATATTTTAAGGCTGAAACTGATCACTAAAGGTGACTGAAAAATCCAGGAAGGAATGACCACATAAGGGTCAATACTTACTGGTGTTTACATGACCAAAACTTGAATCCTACTGTACCTTCTCAGGCATAATTTCATGCTGTGCCTAGAGGATGAGCTGTGTAGGAAACTGCATGCATACAGTTCTTTAACTTCCAGAAGCTTGATGACTTGCTTGGTAAGACACAGATCAACTAAAAGTAGTCACCTGTATCCAAGGTATCCTTGGGAATTTCAAGCAACAGGTTGCTAATTCACATGGGTATATGTCTATACCTGGTAGCTACAGATGATGAGGTACTACACTGAGTAAATGGTACAGAAAATTCTCAGTGGCATCATTTCCACAGCAAACCTTTGTAAAAGGAATCTCATTCAGAACATATACAAAGGTATAGAACCTAAACAATGTATGGTTTGGTTGAATTTGCCAAGTGTAACTTTGAAAATGTTTTATTTGTTTTTTTTAATTACAAGAATAAGCCAACTGAAAATAGGTAAATGGTAAAGATGGATTTGAGCATAATGGTAGAGATGGATTTGAGGGGCTGCGGGAAGTTCAGTGTAGAAAATACATTTTTGAAGGTGGAAAACTTTGCCAATTGGATATAGCCTAAGACAGAACCAAAGGTTTCTATTTACATTCCTGATTAGAGAATCTCTGAAGCCAGATCAAATCCTTCTCCTAAGGCCTGAAAATGTAACTGCCTCTTGGAAAAGAAATCAGCAAGTTGGCAAACTCCCAATAATGAAGACTGACTGCACATTAATGCTTCAATTCTGATTATGTCAAATAAAATGTTAAAATACTAATATTCCACAGAGCTAATCTACATGACTGGTACTACCCTAAATGTCTGTTTGCCTAACTCAAGTGCCACAATGGCAAAGCTGTACTACAGTTGAGTTCTGACTTTTTCATCACTTGTGACATCCCAATGTTACTCTTATTCTCAGTGAGCTACAGGATAACCAGCCACATCTTACTGGACACAAAGGATGGAGAAGGGTAACAAAACTTTCTTAGCATGAAAGACAGAAGAGCAGTGGCTGTAGCAAATAACCTTGACTAGTTCACATTTGGGAGGCCACAAGATACATACGTAACAGAAAGGGGGAGTTAGGAGCATCCAAGAGATAATTCAAGGAATCTGCAGCAAAAGACAAACATAGAGGTAAGACTATACTGAATATGGTAGCACACAGGTACCAGGTGAGCCTACACTTCTCCCTCCAGAAGGACATACTATTTGTAATATGCATATGTTTATGCAAATGAGAAATAATCATGTTTTGTAGTTCACATCAGTCAGCCCATGTAAAAATGGAGGAAAAGGAATCTGATCTTGATTCCAAGGTGCATAGAAATCAAACAATTTAGACCATTCTTTAAAAGCATGTAAACAAAAGTCCAGCACTTTTATTCAATGCTACCACTGTTTTACGTTAATATGGTATCTCATTCATTTTGAAGGACATGAGCTTAATTTTGCCAGACTCCCTGCCTATCAAAATTAAGCAACCTGTTACTGTTATTTTTTTTCTTGAATGTAGCCATAAGCTAGAAGTATTAATCGTTTGGACTTATTTGTAAGTGCGAAACCCATCTCAGACTTTATTACCCTGTAAATGCTTTTCTCGGCCTAAAGCATGGAAGTTACAAATGAGTTAAAGCTCTCTATAGAACAGAGAACAGACTGAAGTTGAAGGGAAAGTGCCTTCCAACACACTGGGAAGGGAAACAGGGTTTCTACAGGATTAAAAAAAGCCTGTTTCCAGTATTTCATAAAGCATAATGGGCTTTCCAACACCAGGAGATGTAAGCCCTTCAGAGAAACTTTTAGGGACAAGACAGAAATAATATTACATTATTTCTGCCAAGCTGTTCAGATAAACTCCCAGGTCAGAAAGTCCATACAGGGATACAGAAAACTGATCACTTCATCACAAGGTATTAATTTCTTGGAAAGAAATTGGGGAAATGGAGAAAAAAAAAAAAAGCCATGCAGTCTAAAGCATCCAGAAGACAAAAAAGCAATGAAGTAATGCATTTTAAGAATGACCATACTGGTCATTCCCTATATTCAATTGATCAAAACATGCCACATTTTGTTTTTCACACTTAGGCAACATTCTTGCTTTTGTTAACTCAAGAAACCTAAAATTAAAAGGCTCAGAAAACTAGCAATAAAAAGGAAGCTTCCTATTTTAACCTTTTTAACCATTTCTCCTCAACTCCAAATTCTCTGCTGGCATTACTTAAATTTATTACACTTATAGTTAAAACTTATCAATCTTATCCAGTCTGTTGTTAACAAATATTAAAGTAATGGTTCATTAAGTTTTCCAGAATACAATCTCGATGTTTTATGTGCAAACACACTAAAAAGCCACTTGCACCTTATAAATGCAAACAGAAAACACTGCACATCCTTCTATTTCCATGTATTTCAGTTGTAACAGTTCTGTTCATCAGGAAGCCAACAGGTCTTTCAGACTATATGTGCTACTTGTTTTTGCTTTGTTTTCAAAAATTCTCTTCAGCAGACTGAAGATTCTCACACTAGCTTCCTCTTATCTCCAGCTCAGAACCTACTGTTATCTAAAGGTACCAAAAAAGGTTACCCACTCTTGTTACGGCTGGTTCAAATTAAAGACAGGAACTGGCATTAATACTTAAAATTTCACAGCATGAATGCTTTCTCAACATCTCTATCAGTGACTTGGTAAACGAGGCAAAATACACTCATGCAGTCTGCAAAAAACAGTAAACTGGGAAGTGAATTATCTGACACTTCACAGCAAGCAGGGCTTGCAGAAGGGACCCAGGCAGTCTGGAAGAATACGTTAACAGCAGCCTCATGAAATAAAATTAGGACAAATGCCAAATACCAAGAACTGCCCCAGCAAGGCAAAGCCCTGCAGCCAGGAGGCTAGGGCTGTAACACAGCTCCGGAGGATGGCCTGGGCATGGAGTGCTATCAGCTGAGCCAGGGCCCAGACAGCAACTTAGGTGCCTGGACAGCAACAATGGCTATCAGTGTCCAAATTCTCGTGAGGTGGTCACAGCCCTGGGAGCCAGGGGAGGGTCAGAACTATATCCTCTGCTTGGGTTTTGTTAGACCCTATGTACATACTCCCTACAGTTCCGATCTCTAACACAAACACCACCAACAAAATGGTGGGAGGTAAGAGGAGATAACTGAGACCGTGGGGCTGGAGATGGCAGCGAGAAGCAGCTACAGGCCTAGGGCTGGCTCAGGTGGAAGGAGGGATGGCTTCAGGAGCATCCAAGGAGGGCTTGAGCTCCTCCATTCCCTCCCATCACCATGGCACTGAGCAGATGGAACAGAGGAGACACAGGCTCTTCACAGGGGTGTGTGGAAGGAGGCAAGAGGCAGCAGCCCAGCCAGACACATGGGAGGCTCGGGCCCATGATGATGGCACAGCAGTGGAGCTTAGCCCAGGGAGAGTTTCACATTCCAGGAAGGAAGGGACAAGTCTTGAGCAGAACTCATGGCTGAGCCTCTGATTGTCCCTGACAGAATGAATTATGCTGTCATTGTGTGAAACACAGCAGAACAGTTTCACAGACAAAGCGTAAACCTAAACGTTTGGCCTTTTGGGCCCTCTCATCCCTCCAAATGGGCAAACTTCCTTTTGGCTTTTTCATGTCACTTAATTCTAGCAACACAAAGAAGTCAGTACATTTTTGTGATTCAGACTGTGCAACATATTATAGAGATTTAACTAGGTTTGTTTATAGTTAGAATTTTGACTTGTTCTACCTTATAACTACAAAATTTATTTTGCTTAATATAGAACTATAGAACCTCTTTCAATGAAAGACATTTTATTTTCTTATTACCTCCATCACACTACAATGGATTTAAGGAAAGCACATGCTCATTTGTTCACCCATTCCATTTAAAGACACGTACCGAGCTTGTGTATTAAGTTAATCACAAGAACACTTAATTTCACTGTTAGGTTAATCTTTCTCATTATACTAATCATGCACCAGCAACAAGGAGCAACATCTTGTGATGGCTTTTGACATGGGTGCAGGACTCACCCCTCCTGCCTTTAGCAGCTTTCTTCTGAATTCCTCTGTCGGGTTGTTGAATGTGAGCTTTTCACAGCGGAGGTGATTTACAGGTGGGTGGCCTTCAAGGTGCAGGAATAAGTCATAGTCAAATCGAACTTTCTTAGGTTCTTCCTGAGGGTTGAAAATAACCAGATAGAAACGTCTAGCACCAAAACTAACTAAGTTGAAAACAAAGGCTATATACTCTGTCAATTAAAATTAAATAATTTAAAACCATTATCTGTGTTCTCAGACACACACGGAATTTACCAAGTGTCAGTTGAGCTACAGGAAATCAGAGAATCGGAGAAGCTCCTATCAGCCCATGGTAACACAAGGTAAAATGCATCAATTTGATGAAATCCTGACAAGGCTTACTTGACACTGTTAAGTCATGTTTGGCCCAGGCTACAGATTGGCACATAGACCAGTTGATTCAGCTGACACAAGGTAACTCAGTCAAAAAACACAATAACATTTCTGAGCTCTGAAGAGTACTGAACACAGTGTAGTAAGTTTTGAAAATTTCTCCACTGCAACCAAAAATTTGATTTCTTCAAAGGTTATAGAAAGGGGCAAGTATGAATCTGCTGCAGCCAACTACATTTGATCTCCTACTTATGGAGTCTGCTCATTTCTTAAAGAGACTTCATTGTCTTGAACAAGTGTGGTCAGATAGATTTCAAGTGTTTCACCAGAACTTTCAAGCAATTAAAATTCTCTGCCACTGCAGTGAAAAAATGAAATTGAATGTTCCCTGTACCAATACAGAAAGAGAAAAAACATAAAAGGCAAATATATCTCAGGAGAAATCACCAGTGCTCTAGTGCCCTGAGAAAGCCTCAGCTGAAAAAAGACAGTGATTGCATCAAGCAGATTTCAGTATCTTCTATCTGGTATTACAAACTAAGTCCATTTGATGTTAGACATTTACACAGTCCCTTCTAGAAGCTGTATGTGACCTAAGTGCTTTTTTAAGATGCTATTAAGCAGCCCTTCCTCCAAAGGTCATGATACGCAATGGAAGTCACCAAATCAAGCCTTAGGAAAGAATAAAAATAAAAAGTCAACTTGAAAAAACGTTTCAGAAAAAAAGGAACCATGAATGAAGGGAAGGAAGAGATACAGCAAAACCTTAGCACATATCCAACACTGCATGAAATTAAAATACATGTTCTGTTCAGTGACAGATGCTTTAGAAATTCACATTAACCATGCTGAATTTTGAGTCAGGATTCCAACTATGGGAAGAACAGAAAGCATAGAAATCTCAGTTATTTTGAAAGTTAACTCAGAGGTTTCAAACACAGCCAAGGGACATCCTAATCTGTCCCATCTCTAGACTTGGAGTAGAAACAATAAAAGGAGACCTGAAGTCGATTGTTTCTGAAGACAAAAGAAAGCAGTTCCCCTAGATGAACTATTTTCACAGTTCTGATATAGTTCATAGAAATAAATGACATAATGGAAATAAATGACATCATTTTCAAAGGCAAACATGGATGATACTTGTTGTTAGAAATATTAACATGATTTCACGCAGAAAAAAAATGGAAGCAATGTATTCCCTGATCTGCTTAGAAAACTGCAGTGTTGCTATAGGCAACACATTGGTACCAGCAGCTTTGCCCTAAAAGCCAAGTTGTAATAATTCATAAACTATAGTATTCAAACAATTTTGTGGAAAGTCAGATGAACATAACCAGTGAATAAAAAGCAGACTTACTACACAAATGACCATCAGTACCACTGCACTGCCATTATTTCAAAATGGGGGAGATAGAATGTACTGCAGTTTATGAACCTTATCCTATATTAACTCCATTTTCCAGAGTAGGAGTCATTGACCTAAAAGAATTTTTAAGGATTTTGTTTCAATGATTAACAACCATAGCCTGCTGTTGCTGAATTTAGGAGCAGGGGTTGGTTGTAATTTCTGTAACTCTTTAAAGCTTGGGATACTTTTCTATCATGGCAAAATACCTATTAAATTTTCCACTGATTTCTGTTTAGTCCTGGGAACAGGATCCTCTGTGGTCCAAGTAGTTTCCTGTACCCCTCCTTTCTCTATCCATGAGGGTATTTTCTGAATCAGAAATTCAGTAGCTGTCTACCTTTAATAAATTATGACTGTATGTCTCATTTTCCTCCTTCTGTCTATATCCTCTTTTTCTGTACTGGAGTACCTGTGAACTGCCTTAGCGGGGAAAGAACAGCTGAGCCAGGAGAAAGTAGTAATTTGCCAGCTCAATTTTTGTGCCACTCTTCCTTTGTATTGCACACACCCCAGGGAAGCACATGCTGCTGCAGCTGTGTGACAGACTAACTGACTCACAGTCCAACTGCTGCTTGTCATATTACATGACACCAACAAGGGGTGAGGGATGTTTGCAAACTTCCTAATTCCACATGTTACTTGAGGGTAAGGCAAGTTGTAATCACTGCTGCCCTCTTGATCTCAGTCTAAGCCACAACTTCTCCTGGGGAGCACCAGAGACTTGCAGTCTCCACAGTCAGAAAAAGCAGCCACAAGTCTAGTGGAAAACAAAAAGAGAAATATTGGGCAGGAAGCTTTCTATAGAGATGCTCAATGATTGACTCACTGTCTTCTACTTTGTCTGTGGGATGAGCATTCAATAGATGAGTTGAAGAGACTGAGCTGCTTTTCATTAGATTTTCTGAATGAATCAAAACAGCTTCTCTAATAGAAAAAGGGCTAAAAAGCATACCGAAAAGTCTGATCATCTCACTGAGGCAGTTCTGTTTCATTTCCAACAGAAAACATGATAAATCAAGACCTTCTCTTCACAGACTGATACAGGGAACATGTCAGAATTACCTATTCAAAACCTACAATTTTCAAAGTGCCTGAACAGAATACCACGTACCTTAACATGGCTTTCTGTGAAAGACAAAAGAATACTGGATTACACACTCAAAGGCATGTATAGCTAACCCCAAAAGAAATTTTAAGTGATCAGGGTTCCAGAAAAAGTCTTCTACAATGCATTTCTATTTCTTTCTCTTTTAGTATTTTACCAAGAATTCAACACAGTAAAGATATAATTTTGACTTCATTAAAATAATCATTTCAAACTACATCTTGATAATATAAAATAAACACACAGGTATCTTTGAATCATGTTAAGTACCATAACAGCTCCAAGGCACATGACATATAAAGGGAACCTGAATAACTTTGGATATTAAGGTAGTGTACATTAAACTTTGCAAGATTTTGCTCTTTAATTTCACAAAACTCCAGTTCTTTTTATGTGTACTAGTTATTAGTAATGCAGAGCCTGTTATGTACAATTAAAGAAAACCTCTGTATTTTCTATTTCAGAGACTCACAATAAGTGCAGCAATTACTTAGTATGTGAGGTATCACAAAAGCGTAAGTTTTGTAGAATGGCACTGGATTTGGCTTGAGCCTGGTAATCTTGAATATAATGAGTACTCACATGCAGTCTAAAATACTGTTTTTTTAACAGATAAAAGGATGCAAGATTAAAAAAAGACTGTTACAAAAGATCAAAACCTGAACCAATTATAAATATTTGTAGTACTAAATAGAACAATGTAATACTAAAATATAAAATATTACACATGAATTCTTTGTGTAATCAACATTATCAAGACTGGTGTCATTTCCTCAAGTTTAAGTGGCTCTTTAAGCATTAGTTAAAGTCTGCCCACTTTTTAGCAGGCCTAGTAATTCTTCTCAATAATTGTATTACACTTCTCTTTTTCAATAAGGCAATTTTAATTTCACAGAGTTATCTACTAAATACTGTCCACCAAGAGTCTATATTAGATGCAATATTGTTTAACTCCTCCATCAGTGACATGGATGAAGGGGCAGGTGCCTCCTCAGCAATTCACTGATGACACAGAGCTGGGAGCAGCGGCCAATACCCCAGAGGGTTGTGCTGCCCTTCAGAAGGGCCTTGACAGGGTGGAGAGATGGACAGAGAAGAACTGTCTGAAATTCAACAAAGGCAAATACAGGGTCCTGCATTTGGGGAGGAAGAACCCCAGGCACCAGCACAGGCTGGGAGCTGATCTGATGGAAAGCAGTTCTGTGGAGAAGGACCTGGGGTTCCTGGTGGACAACAAGCCATCCATGAGCCAGCAGCGTGTCCTGGGGGCCAAGAAGGCCAATGGTGTCCTGGGATGCATTGGGAACAGCATTGCCAGCAGGTTGGGGAAGGTGATCCTGGCCCTCTGCTCAGCCCTGGTGAGGCACATCTGGAGTGCTGTGTGCAGTTCTGCGCTCCTCAGGACAAGAGAGACACAGAGCTGCTGGAGCTGGTCCAGCAGAGGGTGACAAAGATGATGAGGGAACCTCATTTAGGAGGAAAGGCTGAGAGAATTGGGTCTGCTCAGCCTTGAGAAGAGATGACTATGAGGGACCTTACTGTTAACAAGTATCTGAAGGGAGGGTGTCAGTGGATGGATCCAGGCTGTCTTTGGTCATGCCAATCAATAGAACAAAAAGCAACGGGCACAAACTGATGCACAGGAAGTTCCATCTGAACATGAAGAGATTCTTTAATGTGCACTGATCAAGCACTGGAACACATTGCCTAGAGAGGTCATAGTGTCTCCCTCATTAGGGATATTCAAGAACTGTCTGGACACAATTTTGTGCCATCTG
The DNA here is from genome assembly GCF_026979565.1 of Vidua chalybeata. NCBI lineage: Eukaryota > Metazoa > Chordata > Aves > Passeriformes > Viduidae > Vidua > Vidua chalybeata. Next base: position 16,441,914 of record NC_071570.1, on the reverse strand, counting down.
CTCTGGGATGACCCTGCTTGAGCAGGGATGTTGAACCAGATGACCCTCTATGGTCCCTTCCAATCTGACCATTCTGTGATCCTGTGAAATACAATTGCACATTTCTACATGTTACAGTAACACTGGATTGAGGAACAGCATTGATAAAGACAGCTTTAAATATAATTCTTAACCAAGTTTACAAACTGAAGTTCAAAACTTAAAAAAACTCTCACTTCAACATGATTTTTTTTTTCTTATGAAAAACATGAGATTCCATACCTTGTTTTTGAAGTAAACCTCAATTGGTAAAATGAAACCAGCATATCCAGATTCTTCAACTTTGTATGGTGGGTCCTTGCACACTGAAACAGAGAAAAAAACAGGATTTAAAAAAAAAAAATCTGAAATTCATAAGCAAACCACACGAGTACATCTGTGACAATAGTTCTACATGGCACTGTTAAAAATCTGCACACATGCAGTAGGATTTATCTGTGCACAGCTCAACCTGAATTTTGCAGGCAAATTCTTCTTGCCTGCATAAAACCTCCACTTTATGGATAGAAAATCTTTATCTCAAATTTGAAAACTTTATTATTGGGAAAGGGGAGACATGACACGGCACTCCATCATATAGTGAAGAACATGAGGAAGGTTAACTATGGTATTATGTTTAATTAATATCCAGATTTTCCTTATAGGATTCAGACTTTTGTAACAATACCGCGCATATCATTAGCCATAATACAGTCTTTTTCTTCAAGTTCTCAGTTTAATACAAGGGCTTTTAGCTACTTTGAATCCCCACAGTACTGAATAGCACATCTCTGAAGAAAGTGGCACTAGCTGTCAACTCCAATCAGTAACAAAAAGTAGGCTGTTACAGAAATTGGAACAGAAGCCATCTCTCCCTTCTCCTATTGTATCGCAGTCTCCTTACAGAACTCAAGTCTATGTAACACATTAGCACAAAGGGAGGCTAAGCTTGAGAAACCACGCATCTAACTGCAGCATCAACTCAGACGCTTCCAAACGTTGCATGAATGACATGCTATGTATGAAAAATCATGTCTATGGCACTACCATATCACTGAAGGTTTCTCCACTGTAGTCTGGTAGAATGATGCAGTTAATAACACAAAAGGTTTACTTCCTCAGAAACATCTCCTCTAGCTCTGTGAACACCTAGCTGACTGGAAAAAAAAATTCAAACTATTAAATGAATCACAATTTGCTCAGGTGAATACTCCTTTCAGACTTGCCTGGTAATTTACAAAAAGAATATATTGCAATTAACTGTACAGGACCAGATTACCAAAATTATTCTTTTAGCAAAGCACTGCAGATAGGCACTTAAAATCCTTTATCATCCTGAAAACAAGACAAGGTCCATCAGACACATCCAGGAACATAAACACTCTTATTATGTTCCCAATAGTACAATCAGTACTGCAGCTTTCTGAGGACATGCAAGTTTGGTTAATGCCCAACTAAGCAAACACAGTGGAATTTTCTACTACTACTTGCCATTCTCCTTGTTTGCTAGTACCAAACCCTTCAGGGGTTAGGGAGATCACAAGTCCTTGCTCATCTACTGCAGTTGGCTATCACTATCTCATTCACTACATGAAGTTAACAAAAAGGGAAAAGGAGGGGAAAAGAGCAAGAACAATCTCTTTTACACACTGTTCTGCAACACTGTCCTCTTAAAGCTACAGAAATTAATTTGTTTCTCGTGGCAGAAGAAAAAAAAAAAAAAAAAAACAGAGGAGCTACAGTTTGTAAAGTGGGATTTGAAAGGTTTTGAAAAAACTATTATGATGATTGGTCAAACCAAGGAGATGGTTTCAGACCAAGGTCTTCAGCTGGAAACTGGAAAAACCTCCCAGAAGTAGTACTTCACTTTATATTGGCACATCTTCTCCTAAGATGACTTGCCGGCATTTGAAAAATGTAAATATAATAGTTCTAGTTAAGCAGAGAGGTTACAGTAATATGTATTAGCAATTCCTCAGTCAATGATAAAGGAGCGTTCCTGCTCCTCCGCTGCCTTTAGTAGACAACTTGAGGAGAAAGCCTTCACAATATTTTTTGAATGGTCACACACAGAAGATTGAAATCCACTTATACAAAAATGGGGAAAGATTATACAAATCAATAGAAATGCAGAGGCTTTAGAAACAGTGATTTCAGGTTATATATTTGTGATGTCACAAACATCACATCAGCTTCTTCCTGAGCACTTAATTGGTGCAGAAAACCTCACTAGCATAAATATTTCTCAATGCCTCCCTCATTAAGCTCTTCCTGCAGATTTACACAGCTGTTTGCCATGCTGAATAGTACCTTATCAAAGTCTCAGGGTTCTTCAAAGAGTCTGTAACAGCTCCCAGTTTTAATAAAGCCTGGATAATGGGCTGCAGAACAATCACCTAGAAACTACTTTGGGTGTCTTCCCAAACTGAAAGATGGGCTTTTAACACAACAAAAATTCTACTCTTGTGAATGAAACCTTCCTGAAGAGAAATAGAAGTGACTGAGCGAAACTCAGTGCTATTGTGTATGTGCAGGCTGCAGCTATTAAATTTTTCTCACATTTTTTGCGGAAGCCACCACTGACAGAACATACTGACAGAAATGGCATTTCTGTGCACTCTGAAACAGCACTCCCTGGAATAAGCTCTTTTTGTTTTATTGAACTGTCAAAAGGAGTAACCAGGGCTGCAGTGACATGTGGTTTAGCCAAGCCAACAGGAAATCATCCTAGCAAGGTATGCTGAGCGGAGAATAGAGACATGCCAGGAGTTAAGTAAACCACAGAAAAGGAAGTAAGAAAACAAATAAAAACACCAAAACAACACAGGAGAGGAGAAGAGAGGGAAAAAATCCCAAACCTGTAGAGAAAAAGGTAAAGAGAAACAAATGCAAACTGCAAAGGTAGACCAACAAACTCAACCAACAACAGAAACTAGGAAGGAGTTATTTTGAAAAAGGAAGCCTCTAGAGACCCTAACAGATTTCCCAAAGCTTGCTAGGAAAAAAGTGACTATGCTAGATTAGGTACATAAGCAGAAAACACTACCTTATTACAAAAAATTTTCTTCCTGATCCAGAGGGACAGAGGCATTTCACCTCTGACTGCTCCTTTCCTTTAAAGTGGTACTTAAAAATCCATTTCAAGTGCCAAACCAAGTGTCTTGAACACCATTTACCACCAAGACTTAATTATTATGGTCAGATTTCTTTCTCCTAAGGAAAAAGCTTGTATGAATACAATTTTCTCCCTCTCTGCTGTATCTTTTGTCTAGGTGGTCCGAACTCAGGGCAGTCTCTAGAACAATTAAAGCCCTGAAGTTTCCCACAGTTAAAAATTGGTGTCACATAAGGCAGTTCCAGGGAACATCACTGAGATGCAAGAAGAAGTGGGCAACAGCATACAGAGTAACAGACCAATTATAACAGTGCTTCCTGTCACAAGAGTTGTAGGTCCAGGAGAAGACAAGTGAAAAACCTAAGCAAAATGACACATATTTCTTTACACGCACTGGTCACAGAATAAAATGTGCGTGGGTTTGTTGTCTGTGTAAGCCAAAATAAGAAGCTTAGCTCAGTTGATCAGAGCACAGTGGGAATAACACCAACAATGTGCATTCAATCCCTGTACAGACCACTTAAATGTTAGACTCAATGATCCTTGTGGGTCCCTTCCAACTTAGAATATTCTGTGAGTTCATGGTACTGACTTGTTATTTTATGTTTGTCAGAATAATCTCTTCTCCCATAAACGAATATTTGTATTTGCAAATAAATTTGCTAAACAGACAGATCAACTAAAACTATTTTAGGTGCAATTTTGAAATAAAAATAGGAACTCGTGCAACGTAATCATAATGCGGATGTCGGTCCCTTATGTTCACCATGTTTCATCCTACTGTGGGGTCAACACTACTGTAACAGGCAGTAACACTTGGTATGTCTAAGACCACAGAATGGAAATTAGATCAAACAGGTCTCTAGCTAAAGCTATTGTGAAATGCTGCATAGGAGCTTGAACATAGGTGAAACCAAATGACTAGTCAAGTTGTAAAAAGATAGAGGGAATAGGGGAAAGTGTAAAAGCTAGGTCCTAGGATAAGAAGAAGGTGGAATGACTGTTTCCCTTAATGCTGAAGAACCATACACATGTGCACACATGTACAACTGTACAGAGGATGAATTCTATTAATTTTTTCAGGTGCTTACCTACAGTATACTGTCACTTAACCTCCTGTGACAGAGGACTATTCAGGCACTCAGCTGCAATGCTAGCTGTATTACAAACACCTCATGAACAGGAATAGTCAGAAACATACTGGTTATGCTGATCCATTCATTTGGAGCTGCCTTCCTATACAAACAGGTTCCAGTAATTCATAGGTGACGAGAAGTTATGGAAATACTCCTCAAATAAAACCTGCCTTGCAGCAAGCAACTGCAAGGTATCAATAGGCATCAGTAACAGCAACACTATCACTACTACTACTGGAGATATTCTCAGTTTAGATTTTTTTTTCCAGAAGGCGAATGAATGTTTATTCAAAAGTACGTCTCTTTTATAGAGAACATCGTGAACATTAATTCTATTGGTTTTAGAGTAAAAACATTTTACTTGATTGATACATTAGACTTAGGTCAGTGTTGTAGAACATATCTATAAACAATATGAACAGAAAATAAGATAATAGATTGTTTACATTCCTCTTGGACTTTTTCCTAGGCTTAACCTGGCAGAAAATTTTCTCTTTTTCTCTCTGACTGAACTGAGAATATCTACACTACTACTACTACATAATTTTATTTATAAGGATTTCTTCTCAATAATGATTCAATATCTGTTTATGTTACATTGCCTAATCATACTATCAAGAGACCCTGCAGAGAGACATTGACAAATCAGACGGCTGGGCAATCACCAACTGTATCAAGTTTAACAAAGACAAATGCCAGATTCTGCACCTGGGATGGGACAATCCTGGATATGTGGAGAGACTGGGGAATGAGACACTGGAGAGGACTGCTGCAGAAAGGGACCTTCGCAAATCAGGATATTCCATGTATCTGTGACACTCATTCTACATGTAAGAAAGAAATGAGAGTGCTCAGTTCTCATCCAGAGCATTCTATAACTGAATTCTTTTGATAATGGCTGCAGAATGAGTCACCCAAGATCAGAAAGTCAGAACAAGCATTGATGATTACCTGTCCCCTGTTCTATTCGGACAATACACTTTCTCTACAGCTCACATAAATTGCTTAAATCATTTATCTCACATGATTTATTTCTTTATTCCACAAGTGAAGCACTACTTTTTCTTTCACAAATGCATTCCCATATGTTGCATCAGACATTAACTGATACTGAAGGAACAGATGATACTGAAGGAACAGATGCAATCAAGCCACAATGCCACATTGACTACACTGTGCAACAGTGACTACACTGAAGCCTTTGGACATAATAACAAAATTTTAGTTAAAGCTATCTTTTTTTAAAAGCTTTAAGAAAGCTTTTTTTTTTTTTTTGACATGAGATTCACTTGCCAGTCTAACACTGTTGAACACATTATTAATAGATTTTTTTTCTTTATTAAAAAAACAGTCAGAATGAACAAGTAAAGGCAGAAGTTCAAGCAGATTTCAACACAACTTCAGGATGATGCAGAATAATGTCTGCAAGAATTCATAAATTTTATGCATCCTGCAGGATACTCCAGGTGGGTGCCTGTAAGAAGTGATGCCTTCTTAAAGAGAACTGGTTTAATAATAAGGATCTTTGTACTAGTATTTTGTAGGTATTTTGCCCATTATGTGCTCATACGTCACACTCTGGCCAACTTTTTCATCTATTCAACACCACTTTCCTTAAAAGAAGTCTCAAAACCAATGGGTGGCATTCATTTTCAGAGGAAGGCAGATTGTGGTACCAAATCCCTCCTGCAGCAAAAACTCAGCTTTAAATATTCAGCTGTGACTTTTTAAAAGCTCTTTGACTCTGCTATTCCGCAGCCCACCTTGCCAGCTAGAAAGGTCCAGTATGTGGATTCTTAAAAAAATTACCAAAACAGCCTGGAAGAGAATGGCTCTGTTACCTTCTAACTTCAGGCACCTCAGCCATTAATATTAAAAAATTCTAGGCAAGTTCAAACAGAAACTGGTAAAAATTACTAAAATAAGTATGGTTTAAATTGTACGTCCTAGACTAGGAATAAGGAGAGTCAATTTGCTCCACACTTTTTGCTGACATGTACTTCATGAGAAAGATAAAACCCCAAGAGAAAGCAGAGAAGGTACTAAAAGTTCTAAGACTAGGATCTCAGCACTGCATTTACAGATATATTACATTGCCTCCCTCACACAGTGAGTGACCAGATCCCCACCACTTCTACCAGCTGGATAGGGTAAAAAGATACAGTTTAAAATCCCTTAAATAAAGTGAAACCTAACTAAATTTTGGAGTGACATTTTCTGTACACTGTCTACTCCCCGACCATTAAATAGCTTCTTCATCAACTGAGAGCAATCTAATACACAAAAAGGAGGGCAGGGAAGTCTCCAAGTCTGTGGCTGAGTTTGGACTCAGTCACACCTAGGGTCCATCAGGAATTTAGAAAGCAAGGGGCTTGTCTCTGAACCTTGTGACTCAGCAGAAGTGTTTCACTTACCGTTTTACATGCTTACTCTTTTCCATCTCTGGTCTCTGTGTGACTCATTCTAAGCTGATTCTAATCTGATTTTGCTTTGTGTATTTAATCCATGTAATAAGTAATAGAGTGAACCTTGCCATTGAACTTTGCTAGTTACAAATTTATATTAAACTTACTTTTGCTAATACCTTTGACAGAAATTTTTTAAGCAACCTAAACCACTCATTTGCAAGTCACTGTTATGTGTGATGGAGCTGTGCTTTCCTGAGGATGACTGAATGCTTGCCTGCCCATGAAGAAAGTAGTGAATAAATTCCTTGTTTTGCTTTGCTTGCATGCACAGCTTTTGCTATACCTATTAAACTGTCTTAATCTCAACCCACAAGTTTCTCAGTTTTATCCTTTCAATTATCTCCCTCATCCCACTGCGGGGAAATAAATAGGCTGTTATGTGGTGCTTAGATACCAGATGGGGATAAACCACAACATTACCCCTCCAAGACTTCCACCAGAAGGGCCATTTTCCTGATACAGAAAGATCCTCAGGCAGCTGCAAAGTTTTGAAGTTCATTACACATCAGATGGTGCAGAAGCTCCTCCTCTTGACTAAAGGACACAAAGTTGTCAGCTGTATTCTGCACTGCACACACAATCAAAAGTCCTTACTGAGACATTTAAAAGTTACTGGAAATGTCTAGGATCACACATAGTTTACACCTGCCATACCTTCTGTCTGCTCCCTCATGTTTCCTCTGAACAAGACAGGAATGCAAAAGAGATGGGAAAAGAATAAAAACAAGTACTTTTAAACTGAATTATTTTCTGCTTTATGTCTGGATGTTATTTTTTTCAAGACAACTGTATTTTTAAGACAACAGTTTTTACAATTTTTCAAAAATTACTGTTAAAAAATTTACATATGTCTCAGGTATCACTGGAGTATAGCACTTCCAGAAAGTACCTGATCTAGAAGCTGTTCTTAGGTGAGCATGACACTAAAGCAAATGAAAAACCCTTGAACAACTGAACTACAGCTAAGGCTGCCTGGATAGTAACAAAATAAACCAAACAATTATCTTTGATGGAAAACACATTAGGTATAACATTAAAAACTCAGACAATAAACGTCAATTTGTCCTGTAGATATCATTAGTATTTGAAGTGTAATAAAAATTTCCAGTAACTGTGCACTAGTACATTCTCATATTTGTATAGAATGTACAGCCCTTGGGATTTTCTATTCTACTCAGAAAAACAGGTCCCACAATTGCAGACTTTGAAGTAATTTCTTTCTTGATTATTAATTATATACATCATCTTCCCATTAAAGACTTTGCACTGAGAATACTTTTTCTTAACCTCCAGATAGATATTTAACACAATAAATCTTACTCTCTACTTTAACTTCATCATGCTATGCAAGGATCCAACTGGGAATAAGCATTTCAGAGCCAACAAAGTCAGTCTGTATATCAGTGGTGCTATAACTGTGTCAAAATTTTGGGGTTAAAGAAGTTTTACAAGCAAGCCAAGACTAATTTTTTTTTCCATCACACCTCCATCCTTCATGGTTATTTTACTTGATTCATTGCAGAATGAGTAAGGCTGGAAGGGACCACAAATAAACGTCTGGTCCAACCTCCCTGCTCAAGCTGCAACATCCTAGAACACATGGCATATGATTGTGTCCAGTTCTTGAGTATCTCCAGGGAGAGAGACTCCACAACTTCTCTGGACCAGCTCCAGCAGCTCTGTGTCTCTCTTGTCCTGAGGAGCCCAGAACTGCACACAGCACTCCAGATGTGCCTCACCAGGGCTGAGCAGAGCGCCAGGATCACCTTCCCCAACCTGCTGGCAATGCTGTTCCCAATGCATCCCAGGACACCATTGGCCTTCTTGGCCCCCAGGACACGCTGCTGGCTCATGGATGGCTTGTTGTCCACCAGGAACCCCAGGTCCTTCTCCACAGAACTGCTTTCCATCAGTTCAGCTCCCAGCCTGTGCTGGTGCCTGGGGTTCTTCCTCCCCAAGTGCAGAACCCTGCAATTTCTTTTGCTAAATTTCAGACAGTTCTTTGCTCTTCAGATGTAATATACTGAAAAAAATCAATTTTGCTTGTATCATCTACCTGATTACCTTCCTGAAGCTGTTCAGAGTAGGTATACTTACAATCATGAACACTAATACCTCCCAAAATTATTTTAGCAATTGGAGAGTGGGACTAAGAACAGGAAACAAAAAATATCTCTTCCAACACATTCATACCACTAACTAACAAAAGGAAAAATTTAAAAAAGTATGTTAACTTGAGCAAAACACAGATGTATTAATAAGACATGAGCTTAAACTATCAAAGGGTATTGCTAAGGCTAGAATAATTACTTATGATAAACAGTGTGTTTACATTAAACTGCCTGTTTTTTCTGCCTGCCACCTAGCATTACTTGTGTAACAACAATACAAAGCTTGGCAATCAAAAATACCCTGAAAGAGAGAGACTTGTAGTTTGTGTGCAAACATGCTTACAATTAATATGATATAAATGTATGCTTCAGACATAAACTGAGTTTAAGAGCTGTGCTTGCACACAGATGATGCAAATGTTGTATGCACTGGCATGCATGTAATTTATCACAACAATTACACTATTAAGCTGATAGGAATTTTGAGGGGAGAAAACAACCATGTGAGGATAAGGAAGTGGCATATAAAATTACCAATTTCTTCAACCAGAAATAGTTAAAATTGCAATACTGGTTCTGACCACTGTAGCATGCCTATAGCTTTATTCTTCTCCTTAAGAGAGGCAGAACAGAACAAACTATTTCATTTGGAAGGGACCTACAATAATCACCTAGTCCAACTGCCTGAACATTTCAGGACATAGTTCAAGTATGTTGTTAAGGACATTGTCCAAATGCCTCTTAAACACTGACAGCTTGGGGCATTGACCACCTTTCCGGGAAGTCTGCTCCAGCATATTTGACTGCCCTTATATTAAAAAGAAATGCTTCCGAATGTCCAGTCTGAACCTGCCCTTGGACAGCTTTGAACCACTCACACAAATCCTGTTGCTGGGTCCCAGGTAGAAGAGATCAGCACCTCCTCGGGCAGCTGTTCAGGGCAATAAGGCCATCCCTCAGCCTCCCCTTCTCCAAACTAGACAAACCCAAACTCAGCTGCTCCTCATAGGACATTCCTTCCAGCCCTTTCACCAGCTTTTTTTCCCCTCCTCTGGACCATTCCAGGACCTTCCCACCCTTCTCAGACAGTGGGGCCCAGCACTGTGCTCAGCAGGGTGAGGCTGCCCCAGGGCTGAATCCAGCAGGATGATCCCAGTCCCAGCTGGTGATGCTGTGTCTGATGCACCCCGGGATGGGGTTTGGGGCTTGCCCTCCTGGCTGCCTGGGCACACACTGCTGGCTGGGAGCTAACCAAAGCTTCCAGTTGATCCTATTTGTTTCCCAGACTGCATGAGTTGATATACAAGCATTTCAGATATACACTGAAAGATATATATATATTTTATAGATATATATACACACACACTAAAAGGTACAATATATTAATTCACAAAAAGTTAGCCATTGATACATTTCTTCACAAGCTCTGAGCACTACACTCTACACAGCTGACAAACTCCCCTTTGCACATAAAATAGAAATGGAAGGAAAAGAAATAGAGATTGGGCCATAAAGGCAGAAAATCTTCAAAGTGGCACATGGTCTAACCCTGAATAATTGATTTTGCTGTAGGCCAATTCCAGCATGAAGTAAACAACTAGCTTTTTAAAAAAATCTTTCTTAAAAATTGCTATATTAATGAAATTGCATTTGCACTAATAATCTGATGGAAATCTGTAAAACAATAAAGTGACAAAACAGACTTTTAAGAGATTATAGCTACAGTTCTGCCTAAGAAAGCTCAGTGTTTTCTTATGCATAAAAGCCATTCATCATGCTATACTTCAAGTCAGCTCTTTTGAAAATATCAGAAAAAAAACTGAAATTAAATTGCATTTGCAAATTGGTCTTTTTTTCTTTTAAAAAATGCCACAACATTAATTGGAAAGCTATTGATGGAAACATTACCAAGGTTTTTCTCATTTATATGCTACAGAATAAACAATTTCTTCTGTAATCCCTAGCTCTACTTGTTTCTGAGAGAAGCAACACAGTGTTGTTTCCAATTTTCCAGTCCGTGACATCTTTCCAATTTCATTGTTGAGTTGCAAGCATTCAGTAATAAGGAAATAGTTTTGATTATAATTCTTGAGGAATACATTTAGGGGTCATAACTATTTTAGTTATGCAGATCTTGGAAAAAAAAAGAAAGCTTCCTAATGACATTTACATAGGCAAATTGCTAACATTAATTTTTTTTTACCAAATATCCCAATCTTTTTTCAGACAGCATTATCACACCAAAAATTCTTCTAAATCACTCGAAAAGCTAAGTCTTGAGTTTGTGAAGAATAGTTCAATGGAAACACTACACTTTTTGCTATTCACAATGTATTTATCTTGCTTTGGTATGCCTCCGGCACATATTTTCTCCATGAAAATATTGGCATAGTATTGATTAAAGTATTGATTAAATAACAGTTTGGAAAACAGAGTAGAAATAATTCAGTGTAAACATCTTGAACAAAAATTAGAGTGCATAGCACTAGTCAGACATACAGGAAACAATCTTAAACCACCATAGTTTCATTAGTGGTCATGACTCAAAAAAGACTGCAGAGGAACAGAAAACTACACTTTTCTTCAGTTTTAATAAGGGGAATGTAATGATTCACCTTGGATGAAGAAAAGCAATTCAAATCTGCAAAACTATGTATGTATGACAATTTCATCCTTAAATATAGCCTCCATTTAATATTCACTTATTATTCTTTCAGGAATTACAGTAGATATTATCTAGAGGACATTAGTCAAAATGGAAATCAGCATTTTATGCTAGCATATCATGTGCTTTCAATGGGTCATGCTCTTAATTTTTTATATAAAAGCAGATTCCCTTGCTGGGAGAAATTTTATTTAAAGCAGTATTTCCCATAGTAGATGGATTGATTGACAATAGTTAACTGCACAAGAAAAGCTATCAAAATCTAGCATATTTAATTCCAGATTTTCCTTACCTTATTTTTTATTTGATGGTTTCTCTTGGTTTTTTGTTTGTTTGGATATCTAGTTTTGTTATTTGGTTTTTTTTTTTACCCGCAGCAAACTGGGGGTATATTACCTCATTACCTGAAGCTGTAATTGGAAGATTAAGCCTGATATGTAAATGGACCAAACTTATACTGTATGAAAAACTGACGACCATTATCCATCTTGGGTGTAGCCCCTCTCAGAGGCTTCTGACCGCCAGAGGTGTACCTGTTGATGGCCTTTAATAAAAACCCACTTTTATTGTCTTAATTTTGTCTAGCTTCTGTTTTAGGTACCCACTCTAAGGCATGAGTTATACAAGCTGGAAAGCAAAACAGTGAGAGATTCCAAGATAGAACTGCAATTGTACAGGAAAACATAAAATAAATGCAAAAAACACTCTTAACTTGACAGACTCAGGATGCAACCTTGTCCTGGCTTGTAAGATAAGCATATATTCTATTTGCCATCTGTTGGGCAGTTTTCTTATCTCTTCCAAGAACAATGTCTCCCTCCGGGGAGATATCTTCTGTTAATGGGCCACTGAATGGCTCACTGCATGACTGAGAAAGTTACATCATCCCACTGTGAGATGCGTCACCCAGAGGGAGGAGCCAAGCATCCCTACCTGCATAAAATCAGCATTTCTTGGGACATCAACACAGCCTCTTCACTGGATTCCCAGAGGAAGACCAGGCCCATCTACGCTCTCATCAGACCTACAGAGAAAACTACACCCTCCTACTGGGTCATCACTTCAGCAGCATTTCATCTGCCACTCCTGGAGGAGCAGCCACCATTTAACTGGACTAACACCAACACCCTGACTCCTCAGGGTGTCAAATTTCTGACTCTATCAGTAGTTTTGTTTGTACTAATTACATTTTTTTAAATTATTATTTAGTTTTTTCCTAGTAAAGAACTGTTATTCCCATTCCCATATCTTTGCCTGAGAGCCTTTTTATTTTGAAATTGTGGTAATTTGGAGGAAGGGGGTTTACCTTTTCCATTTCACGGGAGGCCCTTGCCTTCCTTCACAGACTCCTGTCTTTTCAAACCAAGACAAAACCTGACACCCTGTTAGTCAGGGTGTTGGTAGCAGTCTGATTAAAGGGTGGCTACAATCCTGTTGAAGCATCAGATGCAGTTAAAGCAGTGATCCTGCAGAAGGGTTTGATCTTTCCCTGAAGATCCAGTCATGGTTATGGAGCTCTTGTCCTCTGGGAATACAGTGGATAAGGCCGTTTGTGGTGTTCCTTTGTGGTGTTCCAAACCTCAGATTATATCCAGGTAAGAATGCTTGGTTCTTCCCCCTGGGCACAACATCTTATGAGACCTTGATGGCCCATTAGGAGAGACAGCCCCTGGAGGGAGTTAACAGGGATGTGTCATGGACAAGATAACACTGCCCCACTAGGTTTTAACAGTTAATGGAAATGGTGATAGAATACATACTTTTGGTTACATCTTACACTGTCACCTAAGACAGTGGGTCTTCTTTGGGGTTTTTTCCACTAGGAATTATCCCAGTAAACTGTGTGAATACATACATTTTAGATTTTGTTTCCAGTCTGATCTTCACAGAGTTGAGAAAAGAACACCCCTAAGCACAGTGTGTATGCAATTTATTGGTCGGTTAAGAAACTAAAAGAAAAGCTGTATGTCTTTGTTTCCCTAATCAGAGCAAAACTCAAAGCAGGCTTCCCTACTCATTTTTCTGTATGTTTTCAGAAGCCCAAGTCCTTCCACCAGCCAAGTGTTTTAAAAATATCATGATATATCAAAGACAGGTGATGTTAGTTTTTAAATTAATGATGTTCCTAGTAATTTAATTTCAGAAACATTAAGCACAAAACTCAATAGACATCAGCCACAAGTTTTACTGTCACATTTCTGGAGCATCTGTCTTTGACTTTCTTTAAAATTGGCTTTCAAACTAGAACTCCAAACCTAGACAACGTAACAGAAAAAACTGCCTCCTAAAATGTCATCCTTCAGTCTTCTTTTCTCACGTGACATGATACTCTGGTGCCTTTTACCATGGTTTCCCCTGCAGGTAGGTAAACACAGGAGCCTTTGGACACTTTTGGGAGATTTCAAAAGGAATGCAGACAGAAAACACCCAGACCCAAGGACAGCAACCCATAAGTGCAGTTAATGAAAGGCAAAGAAAGTACAACTTATGGCCAAAAAGCCATGTCCTTATTCAAAGCAAGTGGAAGAGGAAGACTGAATAGATAGTATCAGAAAAGTCTCAGTGCAGAAGTTGGACAAGTAGCACCTCAAGCTGCAAGCTCTGGGTTTGGGTGTGCAGGCACTGGAAAGGTTTCCTCCTTGCAGGTGCTGCTCTTCCCCACCCATCCATTTAAAAGAGCACTCCGTATCTTCTATAAACCCACACATATCCTAATACTTGTCCTCTAAAGCAGACTTCATAGCAAGTGAGGCTGAACCCCTGCCATCACACATCTCCCCTGCAGCAGCAACAATCAGCAGCCCCCATTCAGCCTGAAAACAACACTCAGGATCACCTCCTTGCTCCACACCACCCAGATGTACTAGTGTTCCCCATTTGCTTCCCTACCACCAGTCACAGTAAGGGCTACTTCTGAATAGCTTGTTATCTGAGAAATTGACTGTCCCTTTTCCTTAAGTAAGAAGCTTACAGTGTCAGAATGCCCATCCACAGCCTCATGTTGAGTGAGCACTGAAGAACCCTCCCACAAGCAGAATCCAACATTCTACAAAAAAACCAATAATAAAATTGAAACTGAAGACTCTCTGGTGCACTTCAGGACAAAAACCTGAAGAAACCAGTTAACGAGCCAGTAGGAGCCCCACATCTGAAAGGTGCAGACAACCTTGAGGTGGAGTGGAGTGAGAGGGCTTTTGTTCTAGCATACAACTGCCATACCTATCTTCAGGAACTGACTGCTGTCAGCAGCAAAACTTCAGCCATATGCTTCAGAAACTAAAAATGCTTCCATGGCTGTTTGCCATGCCATTTTAGACAGACTGAGATTACAGGAGATGCTAAAGGAGATAGAATAAATCAGTGACACAACTGCCACCTGTAGAAACGCCTAAACAGGCTTGCTGCAGGTCTTGAGATGAGAGAGATGTAGATCTCAGCTATTTAATAATTATTTGCTTTTAAGAGTCCTCTAAGCCAAACCTTGCTAATATAAGTAAAAATAGGACTAAACTAAGAGAAGCAATCAAAGGACAGGTATTGAAAACATACATAGTAAATTAACTATTTTTAGAATATTTCACCACTATCTTCCAAAATGTCCTGAAGGTACTTTATGAAGAATATTTACTTATGTACAAAAAAGACAGCATGACAAAAACTAATTAAGCTGTATAATGGTCCACATAGTAGTAGCAATGGAACATTTCTCATTTTCCTCAATTGCTTACATTCCTCTGAAGACAGCACAAAGGATCAAACCACCATCTGCTTGAGGGTAAATTATGGGGAAAGGACAAATCAACACAACTTTTCCTTGCACTTTGCTTTAGTTAAGAGCAAAAGTAACGACAGACAGACTGAAATTAACATTGAGCCATTCTGAATTTTTCCTTCACAAGCAATCAGAAACAGACTTTCTTAAGCTTTCCCACAGACAGAGCAAGATGAAGTATTTAAGACAAGAACAAGAGTGAGCAATAGTAGGGATGGCCACTTTACAAGTAGTGGTACACAGCAGGAGAGAACTGTCCAGTAATAAAAAACCCACAGCGAAGTCAGTTTTAAACAAGGCTAAAAGTTGAATGCATGGTCAAGTCAGTATAACCAGCTCCTACTTGAAGACTTCAGAACCAATCAAAATATCAGGGTGGACTGGAGAAGTAGCACATAGACATAATATACTGCAGGAAAAAAAATCTTGTGAAACAGAGTGAATACAAAACACTCACACAAGCAATCTTAGCTTTATTTATTGAACAGACAGATTGTTTTGACTTCCATCATTCTTAACAAGGTATTTTTCAATATGAGTGCTATTTAAAATATTTATTAATGACTGAATGTAAGACAGGTATCCTACTGAGAAAAAACCCTTGATAAAAGAGAATTATGTTCTGTTCCAGCTGAGCATGATGAAGACAACCAGCTGATTTAACATAACTTCCTACATTTACCAAGACAGTAACAAATGGTAATCAATGAAGAAAGAAACATATAAAAATAACTTAAATGGAATTACAATTTAAATGCAGGTCTTTTAAGTAATAGTCACTTAACACTTAGTCTTCTTTACGTTCATAAGTAGGTTATCTCAGTAAACTGAATGGCTGACTATTTTAATTAAATAGGTATCTGCTGTTTTGCAGTGTAACAGAATTTCTCTAGGTAACAGAATTGCTGTAATACTCATAAGATGTTAACTTACCCTCATCCTTTAAAAGATCAGAGCATAAAAATCAGGAAGAGCTGAGAAACCTCGAAGGAAGTATTAAAAAGCATAAATTGCAACACCGCTGAGAAGAGCTAAATTAAATCTATGACATACTTTACTCAAGTAACAAATAGGGTGCACAATCATGGGCTTACAAATGTGACTGTCACAGCCTCAATACGCACAGGAAAATAAACTATTTAAGACAGCTAAGACAACCCCAGACATGAACTTTCACAAACAGACGAGAATCATTTACCTCAATTTTTAGTCTGAACTCTCATCAAAAGATTCTCACAGCACTTGTCAACAATAAATACAAATTACAACTTCGGAAGACATCAGTTACTCAAAGAGGACACTGAACAATATGTGCTGGTAAATATTCCCTTGGACTGCCCAACCTTTAAACCACCTAATCCACTTAATCTCTATTTGCTGTCAGAGCACCTGAGTGTTTCAAACCTGTAATTACTTTTCAGACAACAGTAAAGCTCATACAAATACATACAGTAGCTAGAGGAAACATAGGAAAGTGCAAAAATATGGTAAAGAAAATGCCAGTGGAATTCTGTCATTTTCTGAAAGTGGCATGCTACCAGCTTCAGCAGCTAATTTCAGTTCCATCTTAAAAAAAGATACTTCAGCATCAGTCCTGCTGTGAAGTAGCTGTCTGTGGCACTAAACACACTTCATTTCCAACTCATGACATCCCAGAACAGACTCACAGATTTGAGCATATAGTGGCAATAAACAAGTGTTTTCCTTCACAGGGTAACTTTAAAGCCTCTAGGCAAGAGGTGCATAGCACTTCTGTACTGGTTCTGGCTGGGATAGAGTTACATTTTTTCAGTGTCTTAAATGGGGCTACCATAAGCTGATTCTTGTCACCTAGCCTTAGCTATTGTGCTGGAAGCTAACACACACCAAATTTCCTGTGAAGCTACAAGCTACAGATTGTGAAAGTGTTTAAGCTCAAGTCTATGTATTTTCTACAAGAAATATATTTGCTAAGTTAAAGTGATCAATTTCCATTGTAATTTTAATGTAAATATCACAACTATTGAACCATGCAATTTTCACATTTTTACCCTTACTGACTGCCTTTACAGTAAAGAATTTGCAAGGAAACCCCTAAGGTTCATCTGCCAGCGACCTAAGCATTTGGCAGAGACTTTGGAGTAGGGCTTCAACACCATTAATTAAATGAGTACCTTCCACAGAACTAAAAAAATAGTTTACATTTTTTAGTAAACTGGCCTTACATTAGTATATTGACTTGCACTGAGCACTTTCTTTGGTTTATTTCTGATCTTCTCTTTTGTCATTTCCCAACCAAGCATCCACTCAGAAAAACAGGTAGGTATGTACAAGAATCCATACATCTGCCACTGTTGTTTACTGCATGAACAACCCCAAAAAAAAATACAGCTATGCCTGCCCTAGGTGTTCAGATAACTATAATTCTACACAGAACATTTGGCAGCTGCCCATATATTTTAGCCTTTGAAAGCATACATAACTGTGTAGGCAATGTGATGCCTACAGTGCAAGTCAATCCAACTCCTCCAAAGTGACTAAATCTGAATTAAGAGATTAAAAAAATCTTTCTTTGTCTCTCATATCTTCTTCCAGAGCTCCCCCAAAATGCCTGAAGTCTGTCTTATAAATACATACAGTTTTCAACATTCCTGGTCCCTCAAGACCAAGCTTAGGGATAGGAGTTTAAGGGGCAAGGAATAACTTCATGCTGATTGCCTGTCCCAGAACAAAGGTACTGACTAAAAACAGTGTTCTTTGGGAGCATAGTATAAAAGCTTCTCTAATATCCCACCTCCTCCCATGGAAACAATTTCTTTTAGTAAGTAAAGGAGACAACAGTTGCTTATTAAGTATTTCTAAACAAATATTTTGAATTTTTTTTACATTAATACGCTGAACTAGGACAGCTCATTCATTTCCTACTGTCTGCTTCTAGGAGGCACAAAGAAGGATCTTTTTCACTGCACTTTCAAATGAGAATATATTTTTTGAAAAATGGTGGAGCTGGTTATTGTTTGATACCCATCAAACAACTGGTAAATAATCCAGATGAAGGGTTATGACTGGGAATCAGTTATCAAATTAACCTTGAATAAAATGCTTCTAATTAGTTATTCATTCGGAAGAAACATGAGGATATGGAGTTACCAGCAATTCTTTCTACCTCCCAACTCTCATTCTTTGACTGTGATTGTTCTTACCTTTTGAAGTTCTTGCTTTGTTCACTTCCCTCTAAATGTTGTTAATATTGACATATTTTGAACATGCAACATGTTCAAGCTGATATTCTCTATAAAGAGTTCATTTATCCTCTTACTCCTAGCAAACATTACCAGGCTTCATCAGAAAGCAAAGGCAGATCGACAAACTCTGTATGCGCTTTTGTTTCCCATTCCTTCTCATCATCCCAAGAGCAGAAATTCAGAAGAATGGGATTCAACATTTACTCTTCTGCCTCAGAGGCGGTCAGTAAAATCACTAGAGGGAAAGCAGTCTGCTCATACTTCCCTACATCTGCTAGGGCCCATGCTGAGAAATATAGCATTAGAAGAAAGCAGCATGATTTCTCAGAAGTTACAGAAAAATGGAAAAGCTAGTCTTAGTCTTGAAAGTTCCACACAAGGTAGCAGACCTGTAATACTGTTTCCCTCATCACCTTGTCAGACAGTGGCTACAAAATGGGGACAACAGAAAAAACAAAAGAACGCATACTATTAAAGCTTAAATGCTTTATAAGAAGTTGGAAGACTTGACTAAGACAGAAAAGCAGTTCTCAGAACAGCCCTTACTTCATCCAGATTTTGTATGGGGTGTGACCTGTGTGCCTTGGGCATTTTCACCTGTTCTCAAGGCTTCTCTCCAGGGTGTTTTTTAGTTTCTAGGGGAAGGATAAACCTCCCACATTTCTGAGGACTTAGAAAGTATTGATGAGTATCTAGGCTGATAGGTCAGGAAGAGGGACAATGGAAAAGGCCAGTATCAACCTCTGTGTTGCCTGTCCTACACTGGTGGCACTAGTTTGGGTTTGTCCTCATTTCCACAAGGTAGTAATTTTCCTAACATGGAAAAAGTTAACATCCTCAAGACTCTCGTTGCTTTCAGAGGGATATGTAAAAGTGAGAAAAAAGCCTTGGTTCCTTAAGGAAAGCGGTATAGATTACATGTTTCTTATTGCCAGGCATGCTGGTTAAGATTCACTTATGCATTGTTTATAGTATAACCTAAGTTTTAATTCTTCTGTTCCCACCGAATTTGACTGCCTGCCTGTCTGTTCTTTGCTTACAATAAAAATTCCTTCAACAAAGCAATTGTATTCTGATCATCTTGTGAATTACACTGTTTTTTTTTCCCCTCACGTTCTATAAAACACAGTTTTCCCACAAGAGCCCCTAATATGTACCATCTGTATCAGGATAAAATTCCCAGAGGCTAGTAGCTTATTCAACTTGTGAGAGTCTCCTTGGCACCTATACATTTTTCCATGGTTAAGTCAGCTGTTGGAGTAAATTAAGTATTAAGAATACATTTAACCCCCTGGAACTTGAACTTAGGCCACAGCAATTACAAGTACCTCTGATTTTTTAAGAAATTTACTCATTCAGTTTTGTCATCAGTAATATGACTAACATTCCAAGTCAAGCTAATAGGAGTTTGAAATGCAGTTATTACTCAAAAGAAATTAAGAACCTTCTTTAGGGAAACTCCATGGAACTACTTCCTCCTCTGGTAAAAATATGGTGCTTTACTGAACTTCTTCATATTTTCAGTGTTTTTTATTTTCTTTAACACAGTATCTTAAATCTACAGTACTCTAGACACTTAAGAATTTTGAACCACTTCAAGACAAATAGAGTAGTAACTTAGTTTACATGACTGTTTGACCAAGGAAACTAGTATTATTGGCAACAACTTTTAGAGGATTTGGGTGGGGGCAAGGGGATGGGACACACCTTGTTTTATGTCATCTACAAAATCAGTGGCAGAATCATGAACAGACACTGGGGATTGCTGACTAACAACACATGGTTTTACCCATAAAAATTTTCCATTTTGCTAGACTTGACAAAGTTGAACCTGTACCTGTCCTCATATTCAACATTCACAAAAGGCACAAAATAAATCAACAAAACCAAACAGATCTTTCACATATATTTGCTCCTAAGCTGCTCTGAAAATAACATGCCCTCTAGGCAGCAATTACCTGACAATTTGTACCACTCCTTTCAATGTGAGTTTAAAATTATGAGCTAACACTTGGGGATATATCAGACAACTGCATGTGTACATTTTGTCAGTCTTAGTATTGTTAAGCATAAGTGACAAAGCACAATAATTTTGGACTATCTATGAGAATTTACTCAACTGAAAAACAACAAACCTTTTCTCCCACTAACATTAGGGTTGCTTTCAAAAAATAATCAAAGCATCTAAGGGGGAGCCCTTTAAAAATAATAACAAAATGTTTAGAGTACTGGTTCTTGGAATAGCAACAATTTGCCTTGTTTCTAAAACAACAAATGAAAGACAATAAAGCATTGACTTCAAGAGGTGGACCACTGCAAATACAGGATGTGCATGAATTGCAGCTCAAGACCTAAAGTTACCACCACACAATTAGCATCAATAAAATGAGGTCCTCCTCAACAGAGAGCTACGTACATTTATACACACTGGTATATTTATTACACAGGTTATTTCATAGGGATCACTTCCCTTTCTCCAGAGTGTGGCAGCACTAGAGATGACTAATAGATTTCCTGGTTCATTTGAATAATGGACCAACTAGAGACAATTTAGTTTCTAAGTAGGAATTCTTCACAAGTCTTACACTAGTACACTGATCTTCTAGAAAACTATTTGTTCAAATGTTCTTATATGGTTAAATATATTTTTCTAAAAGTAAAGAAACTTTCCAGCTCTTGATAAAACTCTTGAATGGGAAACCACAATTCTAAGCAATGGTGACTACATTTCAGTTACACTCTTTCCTATGAAGCCCTCCATTAAAAAACTGGGATTCAGCTCACTACAGAAGCAAAAGGTTACTGCAATTGTTTCAACTTCACTAATACCAAAGAAGCTGCAGTTCTTGGCTGCCATTAATGGGAGATCAAGATTTTCAGGGGAGAAACTGGATTTTTCATAGTTCTTCTTGCTGGGGTGAATTGTATTTGCACAGGAAAAAGTCAAACTGACTCCACTTTACATTGGTTCTTACTAACAGGTGGTAAAGACATGTCAGTGGAAAAACATACTGAGAAGCAGATTTTAATCAGGATGTACAAGAAGATAACTAATATGACTAAATGAAAGCTGAAGTATCAGTTAATAGTTTTCTATTGATTTTCTTTATTTTATGAAGTCACATTCAAGAAGCCCTTTTCTTTTTCTTCAAAGTAGTTATTCAGTGCAATTTGAAGAAGTATTATTTTCAGTGTTTTACACTTTAAGGGGGTTAATGCATGTGAAAAAGAGAATGATCCATCACAAAGACAGATTAGACTAATGAGAAGTTTTACATTTGGCCATCAATTTCCATGTTTTCTAGCCAACATGAAAGACAGTGAATGAGTCAGGATAAATGCTTCTAATAGCTCATATTACAAAGTGCTTAAAATAAGCTGGTTTTTATTGAGCTGTGATACTACAAGCGAAAAACAAACTGAAACTCACAAACTGAAACATCTCCTTTGGGAAAAGACCAGTCACTATCTTACCAGCTAGGATTACTGCAGCATTCATCATTTAGGTAATTATAACACACTTGGATAATAACCAGAAATTATCTGGTTTTCAATTAAGACATCAGCATTGCTAGAGGGATCATACAAGCTACAGTACAAGACTAAGGCCAATGTCCCCTCAGCTCCAGCCTGCAGTAAAGCTTCATAAAAGAAGGAAGCAATTTTCTCCTTGCTTTCCATCCTACAGATAAACTTTTTTAATTCCAGTTCTTTAGTTTGTCTAGTCCTCATGTGCCATGAATATTATTGCTGTGAATTCACTGTTGGCCCACTTGTCAAAACATGATCCTGTTAAAATATCCCTGATTCTTCTTTCCGTCATTTACTTTCATAAATACCTCAAACTTTCACTATCTCATGTCAAGCCTCAATATAAAATTGATGTACAAATGTGGTTTTCAATGCTTTCTCATTTTCTCCAGTCATACCTGCATGCACTAATGTCTGTACAGAGAAAGAAGGTGTCTGCATCCTCATGTCTATGGAAGCGTAAGTTCTCTCTGCCATACATCTTAAAGGCCAGGAATAGCATACTGCCAGAGTGGTAGGTGGATACAAAGTTTGATATTGTTTCAGGTGAGAGACAAGAAATCCTGCTCACTCTTGCTCAACAGAAAGCACTCTGGGAAACGTTCAGCTAACAGACAGCTAAAAAGCAGGTAGTGTAACCAGAGAACAGGTTGTATGGCAGGCCTGTGCTTGCCTTGTGCATGAGGCAGTGATTGTTTAGGGAGACACATGGACACCACGTGGTCAGAGAGCCGACTGGGGAAAGGGATGCAGCAGCGACACTGCAGTGGCAGGTAGCCAATGCGTGCTTGTTTGGGTTAAGTTTAGAACATAAATGGTCCAGTTTGTTATAATAAACAATCTTCTTCAGAGAAAGCAAGGAGGTCCACATGTCTTTGTTCCCCATTGCTAAACTTTCATGATTGTGTTAGTCTAACCTTTAGCTATAAAGGCAATGGCAAGAAAAAAATTCACTGACTTGGTTTTGTCCACCCAAAAGCATTGAGTCACAGGTTTCAAATTTTTCTGCCATCTTTAAAAAGCATGCTTGCCATGCAATGTAGTCCTTGTCTCTTTTACAAAGGTGCTAATAACAACCATCTTTAGATGCATCCAAAGAAACACATTTTCCTTTTCTAGGGAAGATTGCAGAAGGTAACCTCTCAGGGTCATCATCTGCAACTTGCACATCCTCTCACAGGTTGTTTAACAAAAAATGCCAAACATTACTTAGTCATATTTCCCACTTGGTGACTAATGCTGATGAAGAACGTTCCTTTTTCTTGGCTCTCTACCTCACCATCTATCAACCTTCCCCCTATGAACATATTAAAATCACAGCTGGTATTCTCTGGGTGCAATAGAATACACATATATGGGAGATGTTCACTCATTACATCTGCTCAAAGTCTTAACCATTTTTCCCTAAGATCATCAGCTGATTCTGTGGAGCTTTACGCACAGATTTTGACACTAGACACTGTAATATACCTTTGAAATAAATGCTTTCCAAGACAGAACAGTGCTACCAAAACAGTAAGAAACCACCAGGTGCTGACTGATACTGATGGCAATCAGCTACCAAATTGAAGGTCACTCTGGAGAGGACACACTGATGGTAAGATGTTAGGTCAGATTGATATCAAATTTTATTATTTACATGGTGACACCCTGTGGAAGCCCCATAATGCCTCTGAAGTCCAAGGCACTCTGCAAAAACATACGAAGGTATGGGTCCCAATTCAATGAGCTTATGTAAAAAGAAAAAGCTGCCATGAAATTTTGACATTTAGTTTCTGGTGACATGAAGTCCAAGCTAATTCAGTTATGATTTTACTCCAAGTCATCTTTTAACTCCAAGTCATCTTTTAACTGACTAATACTTTCAAAACCAGAAACTGGTGGAAAAATTTAAAAATCACTTACCACATAGCCGTCACAAGCCCAGATTTTTTTTCACTCATTCACCTTCATGCAGAATGTAGATTACATCTTCCCTTTCTACAATTTCTAAATTGACTGGTAGTCAATTCAAGCACTTTTGTGTTTAGCAAAAAGTAACTTGTCTGACACAACAATTTCTATCCACAAGGTCTGTAAATAAAGAAGAGAATCTCATCTTCCAGAGATGCAAGAGAACCGCACAATAAATTAAAAGAAACAACACAGGAAGTTATCCCCTGCAAGGTCTACAACTAGCTCAGTTCAAACAAGTTTCTTTGTTCCTCTAATACAAATACAAAAAAGATCAGAAACAGAAATATCTATAATAATGGCACTTTGATTTGCTCATGTATACAAATGGCAGTGCACAGGTGGGAGGAAGAGATGTTAATATGCCAGTCTTGTATCTGTGTGACATTTTCTATTTTTTTTTTCTAGTTAGTATTTCACTATTGTTCTAAAAACAATTTTATGTCAAAAAATATGCATGTGGCTGACTTAATGCTTCTTTTGGCTCATTTACAACCACAAGAAGCTGCTACACCTAATTGTGCAGTCTCAGCATCAGTAATTTCTCACAGTTGGTGTAATAGAGAATTAAATGATGGCACTACAAGAGTTTAACACAGTCTGTTGATGGTTGTTGACACTATGGACAAGATAGCACACGCACATACTCCATTCCTCCCACTCGTTCCACCTGACCCCTGCAATCAGTGGGTCAAGTGCTAGGAGAACTACACACCCACGGGGGTAAGGGCAGGTATCTGGCAAGCAGTCTCAGCAGAAAACTGTATGATTGTATGCACTCAGAGCATCACCGTAATTGGTGACAATTATTTAACTGGTCTCCCCTATACTTTTGCAACTTGAATTAATTTAAAGCTCTGTTGTTTCTACGTCTCTCTGGGATGATGCTTTACTCCCAAATTCTCCTCATTGACAAGATTTTTGAAGTGACTTCACAATACACCCTAGTTTACAGCATCCTGAGGCATATTCTACATTAAGTTATTAAGCAGAAATCAGAAGTTAACAAAAGAACAAGGTGAAACTCACCTATTTTGAAACTGGCTATTTGTACAATTTTAACTACTTACCTAACTCACACATAGTAAATAAAATGCTCTAATGATGCAGATTTTCTGGAAAAATATAACAACACCTCTCAGTTCAAGACAAAAGGGTAAATCAGGAACACTGTGCCTTCTACAGTCCACTATAGTCTTGAATATAAAACAAATAGAAACTGTTTTCATATCCTAATGCAAACATTGCTTAATCCATAGCATCTAGCAAAGGGTGATTATACACCTCCATCTGATCCTCAGTTCTGACTAAAAGGCAAATTTCAATGGTTGTCCCCAAATCATCAATGTGATTATGTCAAAAGACAATGTAAAACTTGAATTTAGAAAACCAAGAGCAGTTTACCCTACTGAGCAGAGGTTGCTGGGAAACACGTAACACAACCAACCCTCCCAGAGACTTAATATTTCATCTTAACTAGGCTGCTGCTTCTCTCCTTGCTTTCCATACCAGAACACAGATCCTCCTCCCTCCTTTCATGACAAGGTATTTTCTACTAATGATCCATGACCAGCTGCTTCTAGCAATGAGGGACATGAGTTACCAACAGTTCTTGGAATGATAAGCAAGCAGAGGGTCCATCAGCATCTAGAAACACCAGCTCTCTTCTGCTGATAAGCTGGGACACCTTAACCAAGCCTTCAAACACCAGTGAACTGAAATGGAGATTCACAACCAAGACTGAGACCTCCGTCTGGAGAAAAGCTCCATTCTCAGTTGTGACTATTCAAAACTCCAAATGGGAAAGCAGCAAAAACTGGAAGGGGAGAATTTTGTTTGTTATCACCTTTCCTAACACTACATCATAGAACTTAAGATATATGCATATATAGAAGGCAGGAAGACTACGAAGACAAAGCAAAATTCAGAGTCGTGATAAATAGGGAAGAACCTGAAGAACCCTATTCCCTGTTTAGTTGAGCATGTATATTGCACAGTGGATGCTGAGATGTCTAAGAACATTTGTGCTTCTATAGTGCTGCTTTCGTTCAGGTTTTAATACTACTGACATCCATATAAACTGGCAAAAAAAAATCCAATTAAAAATACCTCTCCTTACTACTTACACACTCTTATTTGGCCTCTCTTATTTATGGGGTATAGAGCTCATTATGAAAAGCTTACTAGCACAACATAAATTGTTGGCTTAAAACAAACTAACAGAAAAGAAAAATCTCTGTAAGGACACCAAAGTAGAGCTAGAACATGAGATATGTCCTGCTCTCTGATTTCAATAGTTATTTTCAGATGCATAAAAGCACATTTGTCACTGAACAACTTTAGCAAAGAAATAACAATCACAAATTCTGTAGTAAAAAAAAGCGCAGAGAACCTTAAAATAAGAGCTGAAGTTTTATTTTTCATTCCAGACATCAAGTGTAACTGTATATGTACTACACACGCTCTTTATTTCTCAGATCTGCAAACCATTTTGTTCAAATCTTCAAAGCAGGTATTCAGACCCAAAGTCACTACAAACATACTTCTCTGTCTGTAAATCATTTCTGGTACATTTGTGGAGGATTTTCAGTTTTCTTAAAACCACAATAAGGCTTTTCACCATGTCAAATTGTTATTTCAAATCTCTTACTGGCCTTTATTCCAGCCTTGTATCCCAGCCTTGTAGGTCTTTGTTATTGCAGTCTAACTGCTATCTTCCAAAAAGACTATTTGAAAAAGCTTATTCACAGCCACTTAGAAAAACTAAGCAGGAAAAAGTGCTAGCATTGTGTTTTGAATGGCACAAAGCATGAGAACATGCCTCTAACCAGACTCTGCAAGATATGGGCAGCTAATTATGCTCTGACAACTCTGATGTGACCTCTGACTCACAGAGAAAAAAACAAAGCATAAAGACAAATCACTACAGAAATCTGTGTCCTCACTCCCCCTTTCCCATGCACCAGATTTCACTTAACAAGCAATTTAGCCTCTGATTTAGCTACTTACAAGCCCCTTGTACCATCATCTCTCCTCCTAATCCAAAATCAGCCTTGTCAGGATGCCTTACAGGGGTAGTAGTTCCTTTCTTTGATTTCATATTACTTCTACTTCTCAATGAATCTTGTATCTACTCCTAGTTTTGTTACTTCCTTCCTTCTCCTATTTAATGAATACCTTACTCTCTGATAACTCAAGGTGCTTCCCCAGTTTTTCTTTCCATAGCATTTCCATGGTATCTGTCACAAAACTCATGTTGCCCATACAAAGAGAAAGAAAATAGAAGCTACATTTAATGTGTGAATTCAAAAAATTACAATAAATACCTCTGTCAAGGAGAAAAAGCCTCTATTCTGTTGCTGTTAAAACCAGTTAGTAAACAGACTACTTATACAGACACAGAAAAGAAAAACTGCAGGAGTATTTACCTGATGTGTGAAGTCCCATACCTCCAAGTGGAATTGTGAATTCTCTTCTTTTTATCAATAGTCCTATTGAATTTTCAACTCATATTCTCAGCTCTTGTTTACCTTCCTGGAACGATCTAACAAAGGAATGCTGTGATTCATTTATTCCAAGCATCTGCTCTCTTTGAAATTCACCTTGCTTTCTAAGGATTTTAATTTAATTTCACTTCTCTGGAGTTTAATCAATTTGACTTATGTTTGCACTACTCTATACTTATCAATTTTTCTGTTTCTCAGAGATAAATATTTATCACTCACCGCATTTTTGAATCAATAGAGAGACCTCTAGAGCTCACAAAGCTCAGCAGATTAGGTACAAAACCCACCTTCTTATAAGCAGACACCAAAATGACAATTTCTTTAAGAACTAAAAAGCCTGAGAAACTCTTACCACTTTGTTCCTCTTTTCATTAGGTATCAAGCCCTTTCCTGTGATCTCCCTTTCCACCCCTACACTTAGGGGCAAAGCAGACTGGTGTGGGAAAGGAAACAGGTCCTGCCAGGCAGCAGTGAGACACTGTATTCCTTCACAAACACTGCTGCTGGAAGGGAACCCAGAGGTTTGTTTGACACTGAAGACTGCTCCTTAAATATACCACACACTTCACAAATACCAAATTCCACCCTCTTTACCAAGAATATACAGTGGGGGTCACAAAAAAAAAAAAAAAAAAAAAAAAAAAAAAAAAAAAAAAATTGAGAGAGCAGTATTTCATGACATTGTTGACAGCACTTCTGCCTATTAACTCCACTGCCTGCAACACTCCTATTACATTCCAGCATGAGAAAGCCCCACACTGTTAGCGAAGTAACATTCAGAAATGTAAACTAGGCAAAAAAATGGCTAAGTTTTTGTTCAGAATGTTAACAGGTCTTACTTGCATGCCATTATTTTAAGTCTAAATTGAAAGACAGAAGAGGGAGTTTAACTAGGAATTTCAATTGGTTTGTAAACAGTTTAAGGTCACATGAGGATTACTTCAAGTTGTCTTTATTAATCTAACAATGCTTACGGAGATTTGTTTTGAGAACTAAACATTTTAACGATTTAAAATGTTTACTTCAAAAACTTAGGGATGAGAAGTGTTGAGGGGGAGTAAAAATCAGTACTATTTGCTTTCTGAAGTTACGGTGCTTGTGTTAGGCCCACTGGAAAACTTTATTTTCACTATCACAATGATTTAACAACCACTAAATTTTGTGGACACATGACTAAGTACTAAAGGAAATATAACAAAACAAAGAAATTCAGACACACATCCCTGCAATCTGAAATTCAGTATGTATAACAGCTCTTATTTTGATTTCTCATTTTGGAATTAAACAAAGACACTGTTCATACATTATCAAAATAAATACTTACTAAATCCAAAGCAACAGCACAGAAGGGTACAGTAATTCCAGGTGGCAGTGATCCTGAGTTGCCAGACAATTATCTGGCCCAACAAAGTCTGTCACTAGAACTCAGTTCCCCAGTCAAATCATTTAATAAATACTAGATTCTCCATTTTTGTATTAAAGGCCACTATATTCAACCCATTTACACCAGGGAATACTTCAGACACTCCATATTCCATATTCTCTCTGATGATACTATTAATTGCTGCCTTGTAAGAAAACTCCCATCCTCTCTGCTTAAGTCCAGCTACTAGCTGCTTGAAACTTCACAGTCGCATCACTTAACTTGCATTGCACCAGAGATACCACAGCTGCTGAGTAACATTCCTTACAGCTCCTCATTATAGGGGCATTAGGAACAGCGGTCAGCCTGACCCAGCTTCCCTGCTCAGTTTCCTGTACAGCAGTTTTCAGCTTGCCTCAGAAAGCCTCTGCTCCATGTAACAACAGAGAGCTTCTCGTGGCTAGTGCACAGCCAGCCTGCCAGTTCTGTCACTCACCATCTTCCCAAAGATTCCCTGCTGAAATAAAGGTGTGGAAATGCTCAAGTCAGTTGTTTTTGTTCAACTTTGCATCAATCATGCCAGCAATTGAATTAAGAACTTTGAAGGGGAACACTCACGGAAGATTCTGTAACTGAAATTTCAGCATCTCAAATGAAATCCCTATTTTGGAAAGCTTGCCATCAATACCCTGAAAACCAAAATCTGATAGAAAAACCCTGTTGGTTCTGAGCAGCTAAACTTCTGCTGGAGTTGAAACACAGGAAGAAATTTTGAAACAGTAAACTCCAAATATACAGATGCATAACCTACAGAAAGCATGAATTTTTAGAACTACTCATGAAAAAAAAAGACAGTCCTGGCATATGTGTCACATACAAGAGGATATAAGTGAGGGAATCAAGGTTTTTTCACCTTCAATGTATTAACTGAAAGTGATTCTACTTTTAATCTTCCTTGGTATACTTCAAACTTTAGCTCCATGCCAGTATCTAAAAAGTTATTCCATCCTAAGAAGATGCCACAGCTCCCAGAAATATCTTAGCTGCGAATATTTAAGATAAAATATGATTTCAATAAACAAAAGAGAACGTGTGAGAATAAATGTTATTTGGTGCAATTATATTGCATTTGGCTTTGAGTGGCCCTGTGACTTCTTAAGCATGACTGCAGAAGAATTCCTACAACAGGCACCTTTCTAGTGATGTAGATTGCTTGAGTCAAGCTCCCACCCTTCCCTACTGTAAGGAAAGCTTCCCATCACTGACTTCATTTTTGTGACTCTATACTTGTAACATCACAGCTGACAAAATCTCATGGATTGGGGAGCCAGTGAGCAGCTGACCATCTGCACACTGAAAGGGTCTACTTCGTCTCATTTCTTTCAGTTAGTCTAAGATTGCCACAAAGATACTGTGCCTAATTCCTCTACATGGGACATCAAGAAAGGCTCTCAAGAAGCACTAGCTGCAAAGTCTGCCTACATCCCATAGTATGCAAGGCTTGTTAACTAATACTGACTAAGGCTGTTTCTCTATTTCAGTCACAAGTTGCAGTAGGATAATAAAACTAGTGGTTATGCTTTTAAATTTTTCAAAGGGAGATCTCAAACTGTGTGTAACACTGCTGAAACGCAAACACTACTCACCATATAGGAAGTTAACTAGTGTCTCTTCTCAGGACTAGAAACAGTGCAGGGTTCTAATAAGAGTTTAGGAAAGGAATATATAAAGGGAATAATGCATCTTTAGAACTTGCATTTCAGTGGTTCTAAAATATAAATGAAACTGTCTGATGATATGTAACTATTACTTAAGTCCTACAGTTTTAATGCATTCTTAGTACCCACTGAAATCAAGAGATTCCTTTGATTGAAAGTCTACAATAAACTCCTAAACATTTAATAGTCACGTCAAAAGTACCTTCTACACAGTTAAGATTTATTATAGGAGCGCTTTAGTCAGCTTTTGAGTTATTAGCAAGCTGCTATACTTCTATAAAAACAGGGAAGAAATCAATGTTAGAGGAATAACTTCCTGCAGCAGTTGAGAATTAAAAGACCAGTGCTAAGGAAAGCACCAGATCTGGTGTAGTCAAGGCTGGTTAAGCAGTCACTGTTCACAGAACAACTAAGAGCACTTGAGTAATCTCCCTGCCTACCTCTCCTTGTTCTGTGTGAAAAGTGATCCAAAGAGTCACCACTAGGTGATCAGTGGTCATCACCAAGGTCATCAGAAAATGCAACCAGTCCCTACTGCTCTTTACAGATTTGACTGCATGTAGAAAGCAGACTATTAGCATACCTTTACTAACCTAAGATCACTAAGTGACCTCAGTACCTCCTGTCCTTTGGGGTCTGAAAAAAAAGATGCTGTAGGTCAAGCAGAGATTACACTATATGCAAATTCTCATGACAATCAGTCAGTAGAAAAGGCTTTTAAGGAACTGGTAGCTCAAAGAAACCGACTGGTGAGACACTGTAGTCTCCAATGTCCTGAGAAAATAGTGTAAATTGTGCTGAGGTCCAACTGTGATGAGCACTGTTGGAAGGGAAAGGAACAAAAAAGAAAATTAATTAATGTCACCTGAGGGACTAGAAACATGACTGGGCTATCACATAAATCAGCAAAGGCCCAAATAAGGACTGTGTGCATGCTTTTAGGCTTTGGTATGTGAGGCAGAACATGCCAGTCACACTGCACAAGAACACCACATGCTGACCGCAGCTAACAAAGCAGTCCAATCAGCCTGCTGGTGTTCCAAGAGAAACACATTTTTCCTTAACTGTCTGCTGGGCTGTTGAAAAGATAAGTCAAATAATTTTCTATTGAAAGAAGAGGAATCAAAACACAGAGAGAGGACAATAACAATGGGAGGAAAATTTCTGAGAGGAGATGATGGGAGAGAAATTGGTCACATGCCTGTTCCATACTCCCTCTTTCATTTGGGTGTGCAAATACACTTATGCAGAAGAATCCTGCAGTGGTTAGGAGAACTGGGGGAACACAGTAAGCAGAGCTTTTTCAAATATAAGTCATTAATTGTGCAAAGGGGCCATGCTGAAAAGTGTAAAAAAGGAATCTAAGGGATTACCTGTGGACAGTCCATGAAGTTGTCTGGGCTTAGTTTCATGCATAAAGGGAACAATTCTCTCCAGGAAACACATAAGATTTGCAGCTCCAGCAGTTAAAAATTTTTGTGTTTGCTCTTCAGCCGTTTCCCTTGAACAATTTCAAAGTATAACCATATATTACTGCTGGAGTATTACTCTCCACAGAATGAGTTAGAGACCTTGTATCTAGACTGGTCTCATAGTGGGAACTCTGGACTGAGTGCCCAACAGAGCTGGACCCTCTTCCTCGTTCTGCTACCAGCCCTTCAAGATAATTTTCCACCTCTCCAGATCTGTAAAGAGAGATACATGTCTGTCTCGTCTGTGAAATACTTTGATTTCCATAGTTAAAATTAATGAGCTAAATGCTATCATGGCTGAACCTCACCAAATCTTAGCTGAAAACTAAAATAGCTATCAATTCTTTTACCCCATACTGTGCTCAGATTAAAAATGAGCCAGAAAAATCCACCTTGCTCCTAAAGCAAGCAAACTTCACCAAGACCTTCTCTCCAGAACACCACAATCAGAAACACTCATAATCATGAAGATGAGGAAGGAAAGGTATATGTCAAGACCCCACTACTCCTCCCCTTCCCTTCTTTCCTCCCAAGGGCCAGCAAAAGCCAGCAGTAATCATCTGCCAGCAGAGGAGCTAGAATCCCCAGGCTAAGCATACTGAATACAAAACGCTAGATGAGAACTGCCTGGTAAAGCTTTAGGTGTGCCAGAGGAGCCCTCCTTGTTTTGCTTTAGAAAAGAGCTGCACCAGCAATGCCACATCAATCTGGGGAGCACCATTCTGGTGTTTGGTTAACCACACATCACAAGCACATGGGCCCTCCCTGCTAAGAGTGAGAGGTTGTGAAGACAGAATAAACTTGGCCCCATAGCAGCCCACATGCAACTGACTCCAGACACCTGACTGGAGAAAGGGAACATAGCAAACAGAAACAGAGACTGCTTTGTTAGCAGTCAGAAGCAGTTTTGTTCCAGATTTCATAGACATGGACATTTTCAGAAATGCCACATATTTGTCAGACAAGCTAACAAACTTCCATATTTATAACGACATACAAAGGTAATGCTTGGCAGAGCTTATTTACACATTAGATTTAATACTACTGCCTATGGATTCCTGCATGTGTGCATTCACGGACAGATCAAACCTAAAATAAATTTACAGTACTACAACATGTGATTATTACATGACAAGCAAAGCTGTTGGATGCAATCAGTCAGGAAGTTCCAGTCATTGAGTTTAACCTGTATGAATAGCCATATAGTCCACACAGAAAATATTAGAGAAAATAAATTCAAAACTGAAAGTGATAACTCCTCTCTCATGTTGGAAAGCAATGGGTCAATAGATACAACTGTTCTGAGACACAAATGACAGAACTGGCACTCAGAGTGCATGAAAAAAACCCATACCTTAATTTAAAACAGTAAGAAGGATCCAGTTAAGTTTTCATTTCCAGCCCTCCCTCTAGGCTGTTGCTGGTTCAGGGGGAACACTTCTAATGGCTTTTTTTGGTGGGATGAGAGGCAGAGGGGAGATAGCCTATTGCCTATACTGAGGCCAACTTGCTGCCAAAACAACATGAAAGGCACTTGAGGGTTTAACTTTCAAATTGATCTGTGTAAACGTTATTTGTGACAGCAGTGGTCACTGACTTCCACATTCAACCTGCAGGGAGTATAAACTCTCTTCTTTTATCCTCTAAGGTTATTCAACACCTCTTTTCAATCCAAAACTTGAAATGAAGTGTTTCATATCACCAAAGAAATATGTTAAAAACCAAAGTTTTTAGATAGACAAAAAGAACACAGACTAGTTTAGGTTGGAAGAGATCTTTAAAAGGTCACCTAGTTAAACTTCCTGCAATGAGCAGGGACACCTTCAACTAGAGCAGGTTGGTCAGAGCCCTGTCCAATTTGACCTTGAATATTCCCAGGGATGGGGCATCCACCAGCTCTCTGAACAACCTGTTAGGCCACTTTCTTTACAAAGAAGTCCTCATATCTAATTTAAGCCTACCCTCTTACAGCTTAAAACCATTACCCCTTGTCCCATCAAAACAGGCCCAGTTAAAAAGTCTGTCCCCCTCTTTCTTACATCTGTTTGTTTCAGAAAATTCCATATTCTTTTGCTATTTCATTAATGCAGTCTCAAAAAGCAACATTAAAATACTCCAACTACATTTTCAACACTTCTCAAAGCTCAAAGAAGGATCTGTACAGACCACAAAGCATCATGCTTGCACGCAACAGTTCTGTCAACATCTGAACTCAGGTTTCCTCTGGATTGATTCCCTAAGCCTATATTTCCCTGTCTTCAACACTTCCTGCTGTCTCCAAGCTTCTGCCAGGGCAAAAAGCCTCCTGATGGTTTTACCTCCCCTCCATACACATACAGGGCCTTGTTTACACCTACAATCTGCAGAGGTAAGGAATTGCTTCCAGCCAGGATCACAGACTTTTTTGTACTCATCTCTCATTAGATACTGAGGATGGCATCTGTAATGTCCATACAAAGTAGTACTCTTCACTCTCTTCACAGAAGATACTGTATCCCATTGTAGACAATTTGTCCCCAGCTTTTGATGGTTTACTCTTCTAGCCTTCCAGACAAAATTTTCTGCACTCCAAATTCCTCCCATTTGGCTTAACCTCAGCAATAGTTACACAAAAAATATGGTACTCATAAATCCTATAATTCCTCCAAATGCCTCAAATACATTTTCTCTATCAAATGTAAAAAGACTAGGTTTGTTTTACAATTAAATAAATTCCAGGATTAAAAAAAAAAACAGTCAGAAAAGGGAAGATCATGGGAACTTTTTCAACTCTTGAACCATGTTTTGCTAGAAAATGTACTACTTATCACTAAGAGCAAAATGGACTACTGCCCTTTTTTCCCTTGACAGTTACAATGCTGAAATGTGTGTGTGTACATATATCCTGAACATTATAAGACAATTCTGAAAAAAATGAGTCACTACTACACATACTGGCAGCAGACCTGACCCCACCTCTGTAAAGCACTAAACCAGTCACAAAGAGGGAAGAAAACACTACTTGGCAAGATCCTCACATGTTATCTCCTGTCTACATGAAAATTTTACTTGATTTGGTAATTGAGATGAGAAGAACAAAACACAACTCAGAGACCAAAGATGCCCACGCTTTCTTCCATTTGTCAGTCCTGCCTAAGAGCATTTCCTGGAGACAAGCCATATCCATAATAGCTCCCTGACTACCAGGAAAGGTTTCAATGCTTTTCCTAACACATAGGCTAAGGTTGGAACACAGAAGTTTGAACACACCAATGTAAACACTGTATACATTCCCAGTTTTCTTGTGGCAATTTCCGAAATCGTGGATGGTTACAACTAGAAAAGTTGGACATCTTTAAGTCTCATTAATTTCTTATATACTTAGGCTATCAATTCACAGTCTTTAGGAATCTTCATACTTTCTCAAATCAGCTCTGCCACAATACACTTGGATGAGGGAAAGACAGTCATTCTGCACATTCTCTTACTCTTGTGTTAACTTTTAGTTAAAGTATCCTGCAGTAATGTTGATGTGGGAAGCCAAGGAACATCTCATATTTCAGAAGCAGCTGAAAAGACTATCCAGCAAAAATACCAGCCCCTTAGTAAGTATGTTTGCCTAAAACAAAGCCAAGTTTCAACACATGCCTATATGTTTTAAGCACATGTATTGACAAGACTTTTCTTTTTATACATTATACAGACACAGCTGTGAATCGCAGTCATATCAAAAGGAAGAAAGCAGACTTAATAAACACTGAAAACGATCAGGCTAATCATCTATGAACTGATGAAAAAACAAATGAATTTGTAAATCTTTCACAAAAAGATAAGTTTAAACAATATAACACCAAACCCAAAAATCCTGTTTTAAAGATGCCAACATCAGCACTGTGTTTCACTGTACACCATTACCATTAAAAACACCTGGAAGACTTGCAACCAAAACTGCTGTAGCTCCTAACTGTCTAGGAAAAAAAAAAACATTATCCAATACAGTCAAAGATTTTTCAGAGTATACTTCTCTATAGCAGTTACCACACATGATTTTACTGACAAACTCTGCAAATAAACATTCCCTTTCTTCTGCACATAAAATCATTCAACAATTTTTGCCTCATATATCAAATCATATGTTCCAATGCTATATTCATCCAAATTTTACACCATTTCTTTTTTCTTAGCCTGTCTTGCATCAATTCAATCTCATTCCTGAAAGGTATATATATATATAAAAATTATTTCTCCCTTTCTCCCAGCAAGAGGCTAAGACATGATTTAGTCATCTATCAATTTCAACACCTATTTAAATTTTCTACATTTACATGCAGGGCATTAAGCACTCCTTCAAAATTCACTTGCTCTCTCCTCCTCCCCTTCCTCCTCAAATTCAGCCAAAAGCTCATTTTAACAACAAACTGAGCCAGGTGAGCATCAACAAGACACAAAAGACTCTCAAACAGACAATTCTCATCTTATTGCAGGTATTCTGGTGTTACCTAACACAGAAAAACAAAATTGAAACTGGGCACAGACTTATCTTCTCCCCCAGTACAAGAAATTGTGCCTTACAAGCACAGAACTGTAATCCTATACAACACTATGTTTTTCCTTCCAATCCTTAGATCTTCCTTTAATGTAAAGGGACTGAAAATCATTTGCCTTTTTCAAGGATCAATCTTTCAACTCTCTGCAAATCTCAAGGGTAGATTCTCATATACAGTTAATCACTTAAAAGTGACAGGCAGGAAGAAAAAAAATGAACTAGAATTACTAATAAAAGAAAAGAGGATGAGAAGGTTTTGGATTTGTAATAGTTGGAAAACTCCTTTTCAGACAGGAAATACTTTCATTCCTTAGAAAGTGAATTTCAGCATCAAGCACAGCAAAGGAACAATCCAGGGATTAATTCAACTGACTTATAAAGAAGTATATAGAGGAAGAGAGAAAAATAGAACTTTGTTTCAGATATAATTAAGATGCTGTCACATTTGAATCTACTTCCCAAGTGTTCCCTGAGACAGCAGTGCCTCTTAATTCATCCTAGAGAGGCGAAATCTCAGCTACTTCAAGTTTGTCCATGTTTGCATTTAAATCTTCTTACCTTTTTCTTTAAAAAACCTCCCAAAATGCGTTTAGTTCTCTAGCAACAGATTTATCTTCTGTTCCTCTTGCAGACCCCAAACTTCCCTATGCAAAGTGGAAGAGTCTCTTTTGTTAGCTGTATCAGGAAATGCCAAAACATAAGATTCAGAGCTATAAGTACTCTAAGTCAAAACATTCTAAGCAAATCTTCAAACTCACAAAGGACTAAAAATCACATTTCTCTAGTGCTCTCTGTTCATGCAGTGGAACACTCCATACAGAAATCCAGAAGCTGATGAAACCAAATGGCCACTCAGCCCATTACATCTTCAACCAAAGCCAAAAATGGATGTCAAGAGAAAACAATAATAAAAAGGAAGAATACAGTCAGGCTTCATACACACATTTTCTCTATTTGAAATCATGCATCACTGACAATACAAACAAATTTAAACAAAACAAAAAAAATGTAGCACTTGCCCAAGTTGTGGATGTCCATCCCTGGCAGTGTTTCAAGACCAGGCTGGATGGGACTTTGAGCAAGCTGATCTAGTGGAAGGTGCATGGCAGGGGGTTTGAAACTACATGATTTCTAAGGTCCCTTCCAGCCCAAATAAGCAGTGATAAGCAAATAACTGTGATAAGCAGTAACTGCTACATTCTAACTCCTTGGTCACCTTTCCTAGTATAAACTTCTCTCATCACTTTCTGAAAACTGGCAAGCTTGTGACATCCAGAGCATACTGCACCCGTCAGTTTCACAGTACAGTTTCTGTCAGAGTGCAAATCAGGACAACAGTTTTGTGCTGCATGCATAACTTCTTTGCTAATATCAGGTCTCTAGCTACATCTTCTCCTTTATCACAGGGCAGCTGAGGATGGAGGACACCATGACATTCCCCTTTTTGTCCTGAATTCTAGTCAGCTTCAGTGCCCCTTCCTCCCACCACTTCCAAGCAGAAAAGGTTTCTCAAGGACCCAGGCAGCTGAAGTTTGAGCATCTTAAAAGATGGAAACTGTGAGTAATGTCATCTAGCATCTGACCTTCTGCACACTTTTGAAAGAAAAAGAAGCGGTTTGGTCAGTTCAGATGAAATTTCCTATATTTCAGTGTGTGTCTGTTGCCTCTTGTCCCATAAGTGGGTACTCCTGAAAAAAGCCTGATTTCCTCTTCCTTACATTTGATTGTCACATAAAGTAACTCAGTGCTGAACTTACCTCCAAAAAAAAAAAAACCTATTCCTAAGTATTTCTATGTTAACCATGTGTAGCATTCCCTCAGCTTCATTACATTTTCTACAGTTACATCTAAAATGCATTTAGTGCTGGATGTTAAGTTATAATACATACATTGCTATATCAACTATTATGTTTAAGGATGCTAATCTAATTCAAACACCTTCCAACATCAAACTTTAGTTCATGATGTCAGGTCTTAGCACACACCTACTTGAGCTTTCCAGAGTGAGTAATCCCACAAGAAGCCAGGTATTTTTTAAGGTCTATAAAAACGTACCCGTAACATAATACACCTGTTTCTCTGTTGTAGTATTACAATGGCAAAGCTTAAATTAATATCATAAACATTTGACAGCAACTACCTGGCTAGCTGTTTTGTGGAAAGCCTTCTGGAAAATATGAACCATACCATGAACTAAATCAACAACATAAACTAAAAAATATTTCACCAATAAAACATTTATTTACATCATAGTAACCCCCAAACAACTTCCAGGAAGTCAGGAAATCCAAAGTTGCCCATTAAGTAGAAAATGAGTCACCTCTTCAGCACAATTTCTCTCTACAAAATGTTAACAATAACCTATTACTTTTCTCTTACTAACACTGGAGTATTGGCAGAGGAGGAAAGGTAAGAAAAAGAACTAGCCCCAAAAACCAAATTTCAGAAAGATATTAAAGGAAGGTTTTTGGGTACTGGAAAAGGATTCAGAAAAAAAAAAAGTTAAACTATTCTAAGAATAACATTAAGAACAAACTGCTTCAAATTATAGTAATCAGCACAATTTTACATATTTTACAGAAATCAAACAGTATAGTCAACTCCCAAATAGTGTATTGTGAGGGAAAAAAGTGCCATAATTGGTAGACTCTCTTGTTTTCCAAGGCAATGGGAAATGAGAATGACAGAATTAAAGAAAAAAAAAAGACTTTAGGCCTGCAAACACTTAGACAAGTATGCAGCTTCATGTATGTGCCTCAGAGTGTTTTAACAAAGTCTTCTGACAGAGTCTTCAAGACTTTGTCTTTTCAGGCCTGACGTGTTGGGATTTTGGATGCTTTTTTATAAGATACCTAGTGTTTCAAAGCAAAGTATGTTAGTAAGAACACAAAAGGTTTCATTAAGCTAATCATCTTTAAAAAAATAATGAACTTTGACAAATTTTTCAAAACATATAAAAAATACAAGCCCATGTATTTGACTTTTAAGATATCTGAGGGTGCCAGGGACAAGGGAGCTGCTATTTTTTCAAAACATCCAGGTGTTAAAGCACAGTTCTCATTGAACTCAAACTGCTGTCCACAACTGCTCATTACCGCAGTAAAGGCAATTCAGACCCTCCTTTTATAAAAACTCAAGTATCAGAAGGCAGGATTAGTTACACACACAGCATGAACAACTTGCTTGCCAATTTCATCTAGGAGACAGTGTTGTCACTGGCATCATACAGAGATGTTAAGAGTTTCAACCTTTTCTTAAGCCGATGGAAACCCCCAAAATAGCGTAATAATTACAAAGCTTTTCAGGGTGAGGGAAAAAAGGGGAAAAAAAACACCCAAAAAATCCCATAACAATAAAAATAAACAACAAAAACCTGAAATTACAACACCTACCTAGATCAAAGCAAGTAAAAGAAAAATCTGCTTGAATTACAATGTATTAAATGACTAACAAAATCTTATTCAATTTTTTTTTTTCAGGATTTCCTCATGATACTTATCTCAGACCTGATTAAGAAGAGAGAATTTGCATCTTCTAATTTTTTGTGGAATATTTTTCTACCCTGGGTTTTAGGAACAACTTGTTGTTACATCAGGTATTTTACAGCTGGTAAAAGTATGGGGTAAGTAACAACCTGTTGGATCCAATCAAAGAGATCTCCACTCTAGTTTTTTATTCATTGTCCTTGACAATCTCATACTCTTTGAGCTTTCAAATTTCTAACAATGTGCAGGAATTTCCCTCTCTCCACCAAGCTGTAATGCTACAGGAGAACCAAGTTCACCAGTGTTTGTAGACAGCCACAGCAGTTTCTGTGTCTCCTAAGAATGCTAATACAGAACTGCCTCTGCAGTCATGTAAGTCAGAGGATACTCAATTACTTAATGATTTGTGGGTAAGACTACATTGCTTAACACTGAACTAGGCAAAATACTCACCCTAAAGCCCCTGGTGAGTCTGTGCTCACCACTTGTCCCACACACTTCCCCCAAAATTTGATTCTGGACAAATGCCCACAGTACATCTTCCCTTTGCAGAATGAAGAAGATAGAGAGAGCCCAAGCACTTACTATACATGCTTTCATAAAAAACACCCACCAGTTCTCTCATCTTACCTAAGGCAATTCTACAAGCCAGGAAATGCCTGCAAAAAGCATTTAAAATTTGAAAAGTGTAAGACAAACTTGAGCTAATAACTGTGGACTATCCATGTTTTGGATAACAAGACCCTCTTTACCTTTTTTTTTTTTGTTTGCACTCCCACTGATTTCAAGGCCCTGCCTTCTCAACTCAACCCATTCAAAAGCTTTGTAAGGGCATTCAGTTGCACTGACATTCTATGTATTAACTTCTGAAAAATCCAAGCCATTTGTTTCCAACTACACGTTATGCTGGAAAGGAATAATTACAATTCCATTAGAGAAGGTCAGAAACAGTTTAAAGATTTTTAATAAAATGCCTTATGAGCAGGTAGATTTTAAGGGCTTGTATGACAAAAGCTTGAAATGTCAAATTACATTGCTGCAACCTGAGAGGCATAGCATGCAGCACAACACCATTGACTTCAATTGGTCCCTTAATAAAACCAGGTGAAATAGACTTTTTGAAAAAATTGTCATAAAATTTTTGCATCTGGCCCCTTTCACCTTGTTTAAATTAAACATATTTATTAACCCTACCTTGATAACACCAGAAATCTCCATTGCTAAAATCTATCCCGATGTCACAGCCTGTCTTTTGAACATTGCTGGCCTGGAAACAAGCAAAAGAAGAAGACAGCAGACTATTCTACCTCTCCAGATACTCAATGAAGACAAGAGTTGTCCTTATTGGACAGAAAACAGTCTTGGTACTTGTGCCAACTCTTAGCAGTGCAAGTCAAGGACTGTCTTTTGGTGTTAGTGAGGCAACAAAATCTGTCATCTAAAAGATCACAACAACTAACGAAGGCCACAACTTCTGGTTTTTTTTTAATTGTTTTACATGAACATAAAATCATGCATGCTGAAGTCAGCAGAAACATGGGAGAGGACTCTAGACAGATGTACTAACCAGTTGCTGCTCTACAATTTGGCAAGAGTATTTCATTTTTGCCAAGCAACTGGCACAAGTCTTTAGGATTGCATTAAGAAACAGTGTTTGGAGCATTATAGTCCAACCATGTCCTACCATTGTCAGGAAGGCAAAAAACACTCCATGATGCTAACAATGCTGTTCCTTGGCTAGATGCTGTGGAATGGTGCTTTAGAAGTCTGACATGGTGTACCAAGTGCCAGAAGTACCACTGGAAGTGCCACACCTTTAAGCCCAGCCCATTCAGAATCAAAAATTTATTTTACTTTCTTGGATCCAGAAGATAATCTTCTGCTGTAGAAGAAAAATCTCATATCCACAGAGAACCACTCAACTTCAAATTTCTACCAAACTCAGGCTGATAGCATTAATCAGGAAATAATGAGTTATAAAGAAAAATACTCACTAAGAGAAATAAAAATTTGCACTGTTTTTATGAAGTTAGGACTGTTGCCAAGTTATGAATTTCTTTGGGAACACAAACAGGTGGCTCAGCTTCAGTATGGATCAGCGCATCTATAGAGTGTTAAAGCCGTGGCTTTGGTATACAGCTGTCAAAACCACAAGAAGTAGTCTGAGTCAGTGCTGACCTCTTTTGTTTATCCTTAGAGAAAGGTAACACTTTGCGACAGTTAAATCTTTCATAGACATACCAAATCAATAATGCTGTCACATTTTAGTTACATGTCCACCTTAAACCACACTGTTATAAAAGC
The DNA here is from genome assembly GCF_026979565.1 of Vidua chalybeata. NCBI lineage: Eukaryota > Metazoa > Chordata > Aves > Passeriformes > Viduidae > Vidua > Vidua chalybeata. Next base: position 16,399,548 of record NC_071570.1, on the reverse strand, counting down.
CTACTGAGTTATGAGCCTGTAGTAGTGAGAATTCTGAGCACTGGGCAGGCAGAGCTCAGCTCCCACATCATTGATAGGCTGCAGCTTACTCTTCATCACTAGTATACCATTCAGCTGACAAACACTGCTATCACTGTGCCAGTGTCCCAAGTAGAGGCCCTTAAAAGAGCACACTGAACTAAGCGGCACATCTTTAAGTATCTCTGCGATAACCTTCATCTCTGGCATCAGATCTGGAGACAACAGAAAAAATGCCTGCTCATTTTGGTCAAATAGTATAGAAGGAAAGACATTATGAGGTCATTTCCCTCTTCCCCTGCAAATATCAAACACAAAAAGTAGTCTGACTAATTTATTTGGGGATTTAAGATTACCAGTTGAGAAACCAATTAGACAATTTAAATGCTCTCACACAGAAGCAAACCAACATAAACAAGAGTAAAAAATTCAAGGATGTACACAGAATGTAAAAAATATAAACATGAGTTGCATGTATACCACAAATACCTGAAGTTGTAAGACCAGCTTTGGCATGACCACACTAGAAGTTTTTAAACCCCTTGCTTAGTTGGGCAGTGAAATCTCCTGGAGTACAACATGACTTTCATACTGGTATCCCTGCAGGCATTCAAATTAAGAGGGAAATCACTGCTCTTCAGAAATGTACAACCTCTAAAAATACTAAAACAGCTCCCTTTTCTGGTCTTCCTTATCTTAATCCTCTGAGTAAACAGAGTATCACAGGTCACTTCAAGAAAAACAAAAAAAAAAGGTTTTCACTGGAAAAACTAAAAAAAGCTTTTTAAAATATTACATTTTTGTCTTTTTAAGTGAAAATAAAAGCTTTCTATTATCCTTTTCTTATTACAGATCTGAGTGGCTCCAAGTTGGCAGATAACCATTTGTCAGCTACAGTGGAAACTTTTGCCTAAGCCTTGCAATTTCCTTTGGTTCTTAAAAATTAATACTGCAGTCTCTTGTAATTTCCAAAAATGTTGCAAAGTCTGCAGGTCTTAGAAGTAAGTGGAATTCACTAAAAGTACAGTTCTACAGTAAGTTAAAGCTTCTTGTACAGAAGTGTCAGAGCCAAGACCACAATACTTCAGCAGCAACATCAAAGCAATACTTAGGTATTCAAGGAACTGAAGGATGTCTTTTGTTTTAACACAGTAAATCATCTTATGTGACAAGCTTTCATTGAAGAAGATGAGCCATCCATTTTGACAGCAGGTTGCACCCACATATGCACTGTACTGCTTGCTGTATGCATGAATTCAATTGTATTCACAAGAGCTCTGAGAATAAAATCAGCTGTCTAAAAACCAGGACAGCAATCCTTGAGAAAGAGGAAGATGAGAACACAGTATTTAAGTGGCATGTTGAGCAACTCCAAAACAACTTATTTGCATCCTTAACTAAGGCACAATAAGGTTAGTCATAATGCAGTTCAGCTTGGTAGATGAGCTCACAGGCTGCCAATCACTTTCTGCAGCTAAAGATCTTATTTTATAGATGTTTAAAAGAGATCATGTTCAGGTTTTTTTGCCATAAACTTTACACAGGAAATAATGACATAGCAGCAAGTAAAAGAAGTGGTATAAACAAGACCTCTCATAAGGACCCATTACCTTTTAAAGTCTCTCAGGCACTCAGTGTTCACAGAAAGAATAGATACACTTGAGATTCTTACCCAAGAACTACAATACATACACAAGTGCAGGACACGCATATCAGCAAATGGAAAATAAACTCCTCTAGGTGCCTCAACTAGTGCACAGAGACCAAGATAATCAGAAGTGCCACATGATTGTTAGTTTACAAGCTGAGAATGGGGACAGTATGGAATGAAAAATTCACAAAGACACTTCACCTACCACAGACTGCATATAGTTCCTTTGCACAACAATCATCAAGGGAAAACTGCAACCAAATGAGACCACACAAGCATATAAAGAATAGAAGATTCACAGCAAATGCACCTCCTCCTCCTGTGGGTTAGCTCATAGGTCAGAGATGCCCACAAATCACAACTACATCAACTTTTAACTTAATTCTGTTTCACTGCAACACAAGTTAGATCTCAAACTTATTTAATACTAGGAACTTGTTGAAAGTGAAATCATAGCCATGATGTTAGAGCAGATGGCTGGAGAGTCCCCCTTCACATACCAGTTGAGTTACCTGTGCCACAATTTGAAAGCTAATTGAGATACATCCTGCTACTGCTCCACAACTGAATGACTTTCTAACAATTTAGAATGTAAATTACATGAGAAACAACTTAAGCTACACAATGCTTAAACTATCAACTGCACTGTCAAGTTGCACCCAAGTTACCTGAAGTGATAAATCCTCTAACAACATAGTTTGAATGGCAATTCAATTCAGGCTAAATATTAAGTTGTGCAATTTCTCACACCTCATTGCATAGAAGTATTTGCACCAGGTATTTGTCTTCCTTCTTGGATCAACTGTACGGTTTCCATTTCTGGCAAAGCTTTTCAAAAAAGCAAATGGAATACATATTCAATGCAATACAAAGTTCACAGAATCCAAATCCTTACCAGCTATTTTTAAACAATTCCATCCCAGTAAGGACATTGTTACCTCGCTGAGAAGCCCACGAATTAAACCTTGAGTGCTGCTTTATAAGAGGGGCAATACTTGTCAGACCGAATTACCAGCAAGACAACTCAAATCAGGAGACAACATTCAAATATCATAAATTAAGAAATAGCTATGTCTTAAAAGCAAGATTTAGTAGTTACTGAAAAAGACCCACAGTCTATACGACAATCACACCCAGAAATCTTCAAGTGCTTCTTCCATCTTTAACAGATCAAAGCTGGAAACCAACTAAGGGTATAAACAGAAAGGCTAAAAGCCATTCAGAACAAACAGCTTTAAATCAAGATATCTAGAAAGAACAAATTTAAGACAAATCCCTCAGCTTATTAAAATGTCCAGATATCACAAGACAAAGGCAAAATAAAGAAATCTGTCTTTTTAGTGACTGAGTGACAGGAGTGCCACTGGTAGGAAGATGAATGGCATTAATTCTTGAGATACAAATCTCTTTCAAAGATTTTCAGAGTAAGAACTAACAGGAATACTGGGATTTGATAGGGCAGGCCAGTACTACAAGTGCCAAACCTTGCTCATGTATCAAGTTAAGTCCAATAGCAAACACAAGTTCCATTGCTTCTTGAACAATATTAGTGTTCCAAAAGAAATCAGCAGCTTTCTAGAACCAGAATGAGATCAGAGAAAGAAATCAGGTGTGCTTAATCTACTAAAAACAGCTTGGATAGCTGCAGGCCTACACAGACCAGCAAAAGGATGAGTACTGGTACAGAATTGTTAGCATCTGCCATGCGCAGCAAGCTGTACTGGGTCATTGATTTTTCTGGGTCTCAAATTTTCGTTTTTAACTTGGATCATTTTTTCATTTCATGGTCTGCTGCATTTACAGAGTATAGACTATCCCCAACTAAATGCTCAAAAGTGCTCGCAACACTATTGCCTCGATGCCCCTGCATCCTTGTCAAGTACTGGAATTTTCACCTGCTACCAACTAGTTTTGTTACTTTACAAGTGACCTGCAGTTCCACATCTCTTCAGACATGCATAGAGACACTGCAACAGTTCCCCAAATCATGGGATTAGGTTCTCCTAATGCCAAACCACATCTCTAAGTGCTACATTTTTCTAAGAAATTATCTTCCAGCACTTGGTCTTACCACAAGCCACTGAATGGTAACCCAGAGAACACTTCTTCATTACATCACTCCCCTGCACTGGGCTCTGGGATAACCTCACATATATATTCACATGTTTCCTGTACCCAGTACAGCCAAGGAGGCATCCAGTGCTTCCTAACCCCTGGTTTTCAAGTAAGAGTACCAACACTTCCAAGAGAGCTTCCCCAAGCCACCAAGAACGTATCAAACTACAGTTTCTGCTTGGCACACTTAACTTTTCAGTCACAACCATTTGTGACTGAAAGTAATTTGGAGCAAGACTTCCAGAAGACAATAAGGGCATCAAAAAGAATGAAAAGAACAAAAGAAAAATGACTAATCCAAATTTTACAGAAGCGAGGTCACTTGGACTACTTACTCATACTGCTGCGTAAGTTTGCATGAATTCTCCTTCTGACTTACTAGTAAATAAGTTCATATTAATATGCACATTTTGGATAGCATGATCTAAATGTACTAAATTTTAAAAAAAAGTGCAATTTCACAGTGCAAGTACAGTATTAAATATCCTCAAAGTAGACAAGGTCCTTTTTAAGTTTTCTTTAATAGAAGCTTTCTAAACCCTGTTTCCTTTTTGTTCCTTTGAGAAAATGGAGAAGCAGTTAGCATTTACAGCTTAGTTCCTGCTTCCAAAATACTCCTTTAACTTTTTTTATTATTTTTATGGTGGATATAAATCGCACCAAATTGTTAAATCACAGCCATTTTCTATGCTACCTATACAAGTAGGACTGATTTCTGGCAAGCCATAAAACAATTACGGCTGAGTTCCTGCAGCCCTTTGATATTCCAGCTTGCCTGTAGGGCTTGAAAGCCATCTTAGGGCAGCACTAAAAATCTAATTTCCAGAAGGCACAGAAGGAAAACACAGCATATCAATTCCCACATGCTTAAACATGAACACACCAAAACCTTAGCATTGGGATGATTATATTTGAAAGTGACTTAGAACAAACGCAGGTAAGATACAGCAACAGTTTAAATCAACACTGCTCCAAAGAAGGCAAAGATACAGATATCTTGAGAAAGAGGGCATAAGGCACACTATACCTGATTCCTCAGCACTTTCTGTAAGTTGGGAAGCACGTTTTCCTGCTTGAGCATTCAGCCCTCACCCCTTCTTGTGTGGAAGCAAAGAAAGGGGTGACAAATAATCATAATGTGTAAAGGGAAATGTAGAAACTACCTAAGTCTGCAAAGGAAGCAAAGGTACTTTAAGGTACTGATACTGCCAGTAACAATTTGCAAATACATAGATTCAGCAATGACAAGAACCTGAGAATTTATATAGGTGTATTTTGCATTTGCATTATTACTATTATATTTAATATGGAAAGGTCTCCCCTTCATTTCAGCTGGGGAAGCCAGTTGTTTCTGTACCAACATAGTTTCTGGTTACAATGAAAAATCTGAGAAAGGCTAGGAGAAACTAAAATCCCTTCAAATAACTCCAGCAACATTTTTGCCTCTTAACATTGAATTTCAAAGAGATTCAACTGAACAAATTGAAGATTGATTACTATTTTTCTTTACATTAGAGAAACTTTCATATTGGCCAAAGAAGATACTATTTGAGTAATATAATTCACATTGATGTAGATGCACAAAAAATACAAAACATCTTTAAACTCCCTGCTATTTAAGTGTCTGCTGTTTTTTGGTTGAAGGCTAAAATTTTTTGCCAGTAATTCCTACTGTGCACAGGCACACAGTATGAATGCAAATACACAGAATCAATATTAAATCAGAATTATGGACTCTTTATTCTAAGGCTCTATAAATGAGTACATGCATAATTTGTATAAATGAGGCACCACATTCTAGAGGTGCTGCATAAAATTAGCGACATCCAAAGCCATCAAATCACAAAAAAACCAAAAAAACAAAAAAACAAAACCAAAAAAAAACCCCAAAACAAACACAAAAAACACACACAAAAAAAATAAACCAACAGACAATGACAATTTCATTCTAAATCCATCCTCTTAAAAGTAAGTAACAACCTGGTGATCTCTAACAAATGGTTTGGTCAATAAAGTGAATACCAAAAGAGGGAGAGTAACTTTGAATATTTGGCCTTTCCTGATTGGTGCCCACCTCCCATTCTTTTGTGGCATTTTTCAAAAAACATGCTTCTCATGATCATTTAGAATTTCCCCTAATTTTTATGAAGTCCACCCTTCTTAACTTTGGCAACTAAAATGGCAAAAACCCTTTCAATCCCATACCTGGCCGTTGCTAGAGGCATCTTGCACATAATATATCCCTAATCTGCAGTTAAGTCATTGGGCCCACAATGGGCCCCCAAGTGGTTTTGTGAAAGCGACTACAGAAGTGGGTTAGACACCAGCTATGTAGTATTAATGTACAGTACAACAGGCTGCATAAAATGCATAAAAATGAATGAAAGAAAACTCTCTCCAGAGAACAGGAAGAAGAAGCCTTATCTTCAATGCCTTATCTTGCATGCCAGTCTTAATCACCATTATTTTCCTTTGGTGTTTTTCATGCAAAGATACAAAGGTCAGTTTTCTTTATTTCAGAATAAAACTGTTCAGTAAAAGGATGTTCCAGAAATTTTCTGAGTTTAGATTAAGTAATTGAAGTTTCAAGGCAAGCAAACTGATCTAATCACTGTATTAGGTTCCAAAATCACAAAGTCTATGGAATTACAATATATGTAAACACATTTACAGATTGTGTGCAAGGTGTATACTTAATACATATATATCAAATGCTTTTAAAACTGATTTTATAAAACAGAGCTTAATTTATGTTTTAATCAAGAAAATAATGTTGTCTAGATCTGAGGACAGACTACAAAGAAAGGAACTTAAACCAAAATATAAAATTTTTCATTGACTAGAATACACATATTGACAACTTACTAAATTTAAACTACTCCTAAATAAATAAATAACATAAAATTAAAAAAAAAAAAAAAGCCCAACCCACAATTTAAATATTCCATATTGAAATACAATAGCTACTTTTGATTGTATGCCTAAAATGTCAATCTTCAAATCGTTTATTAGTATTTCAACTAATGTAAATTTCAGTTCAGGCATTAAGACAAAAATGTAAGGAAATATCCCTGCAGTCCAAGATCAGTAATCTAATACAACAGAACTTTTGTTTCAACACCTGCAAGGTCTGCCGCGATTGTTTGATTTTCCCTCTATTATACCACAAATTCAAGGAAGTAACCTAATGTACATCTGCTTCATAGAAACAAATTTGTTTCTATTTAGTTTCCAGGCAATACCCACTAAAAGTGCAGTGCTAGGATGGGGCAGCAAAGCCTGCAGAAGGAAACAAGTATTTTACTGATGCTGGCTGCCTTATTTGATTTAGGTTCAAGGGCTGGTCTTGGTGCATTTGCACACAACTGCCAAAGGCACTTAAAGAGCTTGGCTGGAGTTGCTTCATAGTAATTTATACACAAATACTGTACAGCACTTTTAAGTCAGCTGTAATATCTTTTATTAAAAGAATTACCTAGGAAAGAATTTATACAGAGAATGATAAAAGCCAGTATCCTTACAAGAAAGGATAGTAGGTAATTACAGACACTGGTTGAAGGGTTATAACCTCCCCCTACTCACACGGAGAGGAGTTTAAGACCACAGGATAGGGAACACATTTATGTGTTCTGGTTGCCTGTTACTCAAGCAAAAGAGTCTTACATTCAGACCAATCTCAAAAAAAAAAAAAAATTACAGCCTGAGAAGTCTTCTTGAAACATCTCTACTCTTCAAATAGTAAGGATAATGCAACTCTATGGCTATATTGCCATTTCTATTAACCTAACTGCAATGAATAATGAATAGACTATAGGATATGGGTAGAATACTTTTTACTGAAAAGAAAAAAAAAAAAAAAAAAAAGCAGCAATATTCTGCAGAAATAGGCTAAAACACAGCACAACTGAAAGGGGCCAAAAAAACCCTCACCAAATTTAAGTTGGGACCTTTTGTTTTAGAATATTTACTAGGTACAAATGGAATCATTTACAATACTCACAGAAGCCACACACTTAGAAACACTTCAGACACATTACTGACACCCAGGCAAGGAATTAACAATTTGAGTGCCAAAAGATTTAGTCTTAACAGTGCAGAATTTAATCACAGACAGGAGTAGATCTTTGCAGCTCTAAGAGACATAACCCTAATAGTAGCAACAACAAAATAGAGAAGGAACCTTCAATATTACAGAGACATTTACAAGAAATGTATCTCCTGATTTCTGTACAGCAAACAAAGATTACTTTGGCAACCTCTAAAGGAAAGACTAGACAAAGCAATACATTTACAAAACACACCTTTTCTCGTTTTTTTCAATCCCACAAAAATATATATACTTTTTAAGTATGTTTCTTATCATTATCTCTTTATTCCTTGCTATTCCTCATGCCAATGCCCAGCTCATTATTATTTAGATATCTAAAATTTACCTGTTGAGAACGTCTTTGTATAATTAGCTGACCTTGTCCAAAACTAGTTCAACTGCACTTCCATCCTCTTGTCAGCTACTAAATTTGGGGAACAATCTACATAAGTACTTTCCATATGCAGTCTTCAAATACAACAAAACCATTCCACAGCCTTCCTCCCCATTTCTTAAAAACTCCAGTGTTGATCCTATGCAGAGTTATCCACTGGCAGTAGATATCCACCTTTGTCTCCTTGTCAACCTGTCCAGTAGGTCACTCCCTGGCTACACAGGAGCCAGGCCCTGGAATGCAGTCCCTGCTGGGCCAGTGCTCAGCACAACAAGCCCTGTGAGACAGATGGAGCAAGCGAGCACACACTGTGCACAAGACACTCTCTGTAGTACCTCCACTTACTAAGCACTCCTCCACTGAAAGGCAGCAACTGGAAAATGGGGTGCAAAGGCATTGGATCTGGCTAAAAAGAACTAATCTTACTATTCTGCTTACTAGTGTTCATTTCTTTCCCCTAGCAAAAGCTTATGCCACAAAGACAAAACACCACCTCAAAATATTTCAAGGGTGCACGACTTTTAAATGTGAAAGCTTTTCAACTTTTTATGTTTAACAGTATTTAAAGAAACACTTTGTTAGAGCTATTTCAAAGCAATACTCATGAAGACCTTTCCACAGAAACAAGTCAAAGACTGTACAATTTCAATATACTTTACTCTTTCACATAGTTTTGTTTCTCTTTGTAGGCATACTAAGTCATTTTAGGACACCAAGAGTATCCAGAATTACAGTGTGCTGTAAGAAGGCTGGGCAAGAAGAAAAAAAAAAACATCTGGCATCATCCTAACTACAAATACCTGCCCTGAAATATTAAGCCAGATCTGTGCATCTCCACATTCAGAGAGCACACAAGATTTCAGGTTTAATCCACCCTCTCCTTTTCATTAAAACATGGCGCCAGTGCTGTGATGACACGAACTCCCATTGTGTAAATTATTTCTACCAAGTTCTTCAACAAAATACTTACTTGGAATTTACATTATGCAAAATGAAATGTGCATATTTTTTGTTATTATAGAGCCTGGTACAGGATAACAAGAGGAATTAAAACTCCACTTACCCATTTAATACCAATCAATCAAAATTCATTACAAGAAAGGCTGCGTCAAGAAACTGCAAATATTTTTGGACCTGCCATTTTTCCACGCAGATGATGGAAAAAAACATGATTGCTAGCTACATAAAGTAGCTCTGTTTACACTGAATCTCCACACTTTTCCTTCTTGGATAACTTGCCCTTTAAAGCTTGCATACGAAAGGTAAAATATTGTCTTCCTCTAAGTATACAAGTATAAGAAAATATACTAAGTATATACAGCCCTCAATTTCCCCTATAAGCCTACACCTTGTCTGTCAACCCCTATTTCAAGATGTATGTTATGTTCACATTACTTCTATCTAGGAAAAGCAGAACAATTAGTATCCCACTGAACTAGGTGGAATTCTTCTGTACAAGCCTTAGAAAAGTAGTTGCAAATAGTAAATTTAGATTTACTGCCAACCACAATATATCATAGGAATCATCAGCAAAATCAATCCACTTCAACTGCTCATTCAGTTCTACTCGTTTTGCTTTGTAACATGTAATAATTCACTTCGTTATCATAAACATTTGAAAATACAAACTCCTATGCCAGTATTTACCTTTGTGACCAAATGCTCTATGAAAAATACATACATCCTACTGTGTATAGCAATGTGGTTTTTTACATAGAATTATGGACAAGTAACTACAGTCATTCAATTGCAATTTGTAAGCATCAGCTGCTCAGAATATCTGAATTGCATTTTAAAAAAATTACATTTTATCTATCTTTTAGATGACATTATAGCTGTCAAGACTTTGTTACCACAGTGTGCACAAAATTTAAAATCAAACTCATACAGACCCACTGAGCTCATCCAGGAAGCTCAAAGAAACAAATCTGTACTCCTCTAGAAAGCCAGAGTCAGTGCAGGAGTTTGGCGCAGGATTAACAGTGTGATACAGCCCATACCTGGCAAGCAAGGGAGAGAATTAAGCCAAAGATACTGATAAGAGCTCCAATGACATGCATAGATTTATTTTTAAAATCAATTCCCACACGTATATTTAAGTAAGCATACAAATATTTCATACAGCAGTCTGTTCTTCCAGCCCTTTATATACTAAAAGGCATATCAAAAAAGCAAAAATCATACAAAAAGCAAACAACATCTTGAATTACAAGCTAAGTGTTTTATGACAAGATGAGAAATCATTATTTTCATGCAAATGTACATAACTGTCAGAATTTGACTCTTCCTTTGTCTTTACATATGTCTATCAATCACTGCCAGGACAGGAAGAAAAAGGAAGGTTGCCTACAAACTAAATTCTGTTGGTTTAAAATTGCAGGTGTTCATCACAAGAATCTCACAAAAATTCATGTAGTCAAGCTTCAGCAGCCTATAGATTTAATTCTGGATTAAACATGTATAAATTAACTGTGTTTTCCCCAGTTATTGCAAGGATCATCAACAAGCTCTACATTCGGGTTGCCACCTGAATGTATCAAGTTGTCTTTTTAACAGATTCTACTAGAACAAAGGACAGATTAATCCCCTTCAACATTTCTCCCCGAAACCTGAATGAAAAACCCCAAAATCAAACCAAACACACAAAAACCAAGTCCTAACCATACTGCACAACATTGCTAAAAGAATAGCCTTCGTACCACCAAAAAAAATAGTAACAAATTTATGTCCAACATTTTACAACTTACTAAATCTTAGCAGACAATATGTCTGCAGTTCATATTGCCTAACCTGTAACTGTAAATAATAAAGTTTTAACATTTCACACATTTATTTTTCTACATATAAAAACTGTACAGATGTAAATAGAGTCATAACAATAATTATTGAACACCACACCTGTTTTCATTTTCTTAAATAAATTTAACTAACTCCAGTTTTAATACTGAGGCTTCTCCCTCATCTTACTAAAAAAAGTGATAGATATGATCTTACACATCTGTTTTTCTCTACTTCAAGCAAGTAGTATTCTACAGCTATCCAAAAATCTCTTGTACAACAGCCCTGACACTACACTTCCTGCCATCTAAAACCTAGAAGAGCTACAATCAATAAATATTAATATCCTAGCTTTAGTAAGAAGCAACTAGAGTTTCTTAAGACTAAAAAAACTGTTTCAGCAACTAAACACTATACAAATTAACTTAATGTGAAATAACCAAGATTCATCTTTTACAGTTTAAGAGAGTCAGAATTGATCAGTAGTTTCAGGCAGAAATCAACATTTACCCTTGCAGAAACATGCTTACAGGGAGAAGAAATGTAGTTAGGAGTAGTATCCCTCCCATTAAATTAAAATAAGCACATATTGAACACATAATTCACACAACTAAACCAGCTAAAAAATTATGCAAATAGACTAGAAAAGTTTTTGACACTGGAGGATGCAGCAGCCTTATTATTTCCCAGTTTTTTTACACAATACATCTAAATAAAGCCTAAATATTGGCTTTGAGTGTGATTATTTTTTGAGTCATACCAATGAGGTGAAATTATTTATTAGAAACTGGGTTTTCTGTGCACATAGTATCTTAAAATCAAAGCCACCAATTATTTACTGATGTCACTCATGTAACTATAACATGTGATAGCTTTCCTATACTGAAAAACTTTGCAATATCTTTTAAGTCTGCAAAATGTCCTTTTGAATTGCTATTGGCTGAATTACAAAGTGCACCTAAAACCACACATGCATTCTCGAAGCCATTCACCTTCATACTCAGTGGTAGTAAAATTAAGTCTGAAGAGTTTCATGTTAAACAAATGAAATTCTTCACTACATATCAGTCATTCCGTGTGACCATTTTGCAGCTAAGAGCCATAACTGGCCTAAAAGATGCAGTATCAAACCTGAATCTGTTAGATTGATGAAAAAGAAATCCCTGTGCACCTATCATACTTAGATGGTTAGGCTCAGGCAAATTTAAGAGGGGGAAAAAAGCAAAGAAAACTGACCTAAAACTGATCTAAGTTCTTACAAATGTAGCTAAATATTCTAATAAAATACACATCATAAAACTGGTTGCCTGCTTAGTAATCTTGATGGTCTGCCTTCACTAGCTGGTCTGAAAGGAAAACTTCAATCATCTGGGAAGAATCTGCTTATAGGTCCCTATGCTCACATCGCTCAGTTCACTAAAATTAATAGAGTTAAGACTCTCATTGACTTTAAATAGAGCACTAAAAGTTTCTTGAGTTTTTTTTTTTGTTTTCTTTTTGTTTTTGTTTTTTTTTTTGGTTTTTTGCAGTTAAAAATCATGAAAAGGAAAAATAATTTAACAAGAATAGGAAAAGGCATCTTTTACAGTAACTAAATATATTTCAAACTGTTATGATTCACTAAAATCTCATCCTGCACTAACAGACTACCTTAATGAAAACAACCAATGCTGGAAATGTGAACTTTCTAGAATACAACTGCAGCAAGTCCTTTCTGTAGAATATCAAGCAGCTTTACTTCCACCACTTTGCTATATCATTGTAAAATTTATCGAGCTAAGAGATGCACTAAGCAGCATTGCTCTCAGCTCCACAGAGAAAAGCAACATCTCCCATTTTTAAAGTTACATTCCAGTAACCAAACCAACATTTTCACTTGACTAAGCTATTAGCACAGAAATACTGCCAACCCTTTTTTTTTTATTTGAAAAATTTAGTTTGTCAAAAAATACCACTGATTAGCAGAAATTTAACCACTAGTTCCAATGCCATTTTTGAGGTGTGCTTACAAGTCATCAAAACATAAAATATATGTTTCCTTATCCAACTGAAATACTGTAAGAGAAAGAGCAAGCCAGGCAACTGTTGAAGAGCATAAGCATTTGCCGGGCAAGGAGATAAAAATATTTCTACATTGCCTAGCATCCATGCAATTAACGAGACAGATTACAATGCAAGAACAACAGCTCCTCTTTCAGAGGTAATATAGCAGTGGATCAAAACTAACCACAATCTGATGACACACCTTGTTTCACAGACATACTTTAAAATACTTCACTTCTACACACAAGCCAATGTTCTTCACATGAATGATGAAATATAAGCAGCACATACTTTGAAATAAGGGCAGAATCTTAAAAATTCTCCGTATCTTCTCTCAACCAATTTACATCAGCAGAAAAGATTTGTAAATAGCAGCATTTGTGATTACATGATGATCCTAGTGAGCTTTTGTCTTGCAAATACTATCTGAAATTGAGTCTGGGTATGACTCCACTCTCTTTAACTAGCAGTCCTGTTGCCACCCCCCGTGAAACTGGGCAGAGCAGGCCATTGAATGGGATGAAGTAAAAAGGACAAATCACTGCACACTCCTGTATGCTCCACCATGCAAGGATAAACTTAGGCACTCAGTTATCATAAGGCAAACAGAAAGCAATAAAACCATTGTCTCAAGCTCAGGATTTTAAGGTGCAACAGACTGAAAGATGAAGAATACTATTTTATCAGGTCACTCAAGCTTATCTACATTTTGTCCCCTGTCAGTCACCATCACCCCTCCATCCTGCCAACACACACAAACCAACCTGCTCTGCACTCCAGTGACTGAATACCACCCCAGTAATGTTGCCACCTTAAAACTAATGCAACTTTGGGATACAGGACCCTGCTTGCTCTGTAGCAACTATTAGCAGAACAAACACTTGGACACACCTTTGCAAACTCACTGCCAACATCTAGCATTTCCAAAATTTCTAGCATAAACAGATAAGCAAAGCTATAGTTGTAGCTGCCAAACTGACAGTTTATCCAGCTATTCTCATAAATTTGCAAAGCAAATGACCTGGCAATAATTTATCTCCCCTGCCTCCCCTGGTAGCTGGAATTACTGTGTCCCTAGTAAAAAGTGATCTAGTAACAGAAATACTTTATGAGTTAATAACACCTACCTTAGCATGTTGGTTCATTATTTTCAAATTGAGCTTTACAGATAGACCTAATGAACTAAAATTCTTCCTAACATGCATACATCTCAGAGCAGCCACTCTTATCATGAATGCAGAGATAAAAAGAACACTTATCAGACAACTAGGCGTTATTATGACTAGCCAGTATACTAGTACTTGCTTTTGATTAATCTTATACATCTAATTTCAGCATGCTAAACCCATGGCTCAGGAAAAGTTTGTGAAATTACCGGGTATCTCAAAACGGTAAATTATCCTACACTAAAATAATCAAGTATATAACTGCAGACAAAGTGAAAACAGATCGTTTGACTAACACTTCAAACACACATATCGTTCCTATTAAATATGCAACACCAAAACCAAACTAGTAGCACTGATTTACAGAGACCAAAAAAAAAAACACCTTCGAATACTTCTGTCAAAAATTTTAACAGTACTTCTAAAGTAGAAAGACAAACTACTCCCACTTACAAGGCACACATTCCCACCATCCTTTTGAACACTTTACAATAGCAGAAAACATTCTAGGTAATTCATACATGGATCATTCCCCAGGTGTAATTTCATGGACCTGAAATTTCTTCAGTATCAGTAGTTCCAGGAGGCTAAACAAAGCCCAGAAGTGAATGGAGTGCCTGCCATCTAGGTTATAATCTGCTGAATGAGAGTGGCTGCAGAGTTCTCCTACAATCCAAGGCAGGTACAAGCACTGTACAAGTCCCCTCCCAGGCTAATACAAGAGGGCACCCTTCCCAGCAGTTGCCACATCATGAAAATGATGCATACAAACAAAACCCCAAAATAAACACTTTGAAACCATTACTTAAATGACTGTGTACCTGAAGTCAGCAGCTGGAGACACAAAGCAAGTAGCAAATGATGTATCCCTCACTTGCAAAAGTCCTGAACTATATTCTTATTAGCAAGCTCCACATCACATCTAGCAACCAAATTTGGGAAGCAGATTCATGTTTTCAGCAAGTAAATAAATATAGCAGAGATAATAAAAGCAGAGAGGACCACCAACAACCTCTATGCAGACCAGGCTTCAAGTATTAACCACTGATTTAATGATACATCATCTAATTCATTAAATATGAATATAACTATCTCAGCTATTTAGGCTTCTTAGATCTGTTCTCAGGAGTTTTTCTGCCAAACTATTTAGACTGACTTAAAGTCATGTTTTTTGCATAAGAAAGAGAGGAAAGCAAGAGGAAGACTCACAAGACAAGCTGGGCAATTTAATTCAACAATAATACTGCAATATTTCATACAATTCACAGAAAACTGTTTGCGTAGTACTGCACAGATTTAAATAGATCCAAAATCTACACTGGAAAATAAAAGGGAATTAATAGTCTGTACTTCAGAGGATAAACTCTGAAGCTGAAATAATGTAATTCTTACACTCTGATGCTTAAAAGAAGGAAAGTATTTTAGAGAAAACAAAGTCACTGATATAAAAAAGTCACAGCTTGGTATTTTCCAACGGCGAAATATTAAATCAAACTATATGTTTTTATCCTACCACAAAGCAAAGCTGTTTTATCTCAACACTCAAAATTTTTCTCTCTTTTGCTCCATGAACATTCAATTTATCCCCCACTAGCTCCAAGCAGACACAATTTATGATGATGTTGTTCTAAGGAACTGGAGAAGTACTAGATGCCAATAAAGATTACAAATCAAATGAAAAATAATGCCTAAGCATTGTGTCTGTATAGATAAATAAACCGGCTCGCTTCTTTTATTTGTACTGTTACCTCAACCAATCCCACTACAATAGTCAAGACAAGCAAATGTTCCAGAGACAGACCTGAAAACAAAAGGCTTCTTACATGTCTCCCAGCCAGACTTGTATGGGTATAAATGCACCACGTATGCACCACAAATGCAGCTTTTGAGACTTTTTTTATGTACTCACAAAAATATGAAACCCAGGAGATGAACAAGCAGGGTGTTGAAGGAATCCAAACACAAGTACCAAAATTGGAACAGTAACACATGTACAGGCATCCCTATTTCCAGTTATACAGGACATCGGGAGAAAACAACACCAGCCAGAAGGAAGTAACACGTGGGCAAAAATCGCCAGTGAGGACCTACGCCGGGACAGAAGCTAACTCCGTCCCACCAACCACCGAGAGACCAGAAGGAGTCGGGACCCAGACCCACGGCCGGACCAAGCTTTGCGACCACAGGCAACCGGGAGCGGACGTCCCCGCGGCGGCAAGTGCATGAAGGGGCAGAGTGAAGCCCCTCCTGACCCCGGACAGCCCTACAAGCGGCGGGAGAGAGCCTCGGCAGCCCACCACCGCACTGGCGACCGCTTTTGTTCTCCACCGAGACCGGCACAGACCCACCGCCTGCGCCCGCTCCGGGCCGCCTCCAAGCGCTCATCCCAGGGGAGACCCCACTACCTCTTTTCGGCCTGGGGAAGCTCTCGTGCAGGTGAAAAATGACTTTCTCCACAAAGTGCTGAATGTTGCTGTGCTCAGGCCCTCGGACAAACACCATCCAGTCGTGGGTGAAGCCCTCCACGGTGGGTTTCTTCCTGACCTGGGCTCGGTGCCCCAGCTCCAGCTTCACCTGGACGGCACACTGCGGGGGAAGAGCAGGGGAGCGGCCGGTGAGCGCCCCAACAAACGGAGACGGGGTTGGTGGCCGGGGGGAACCGGACCCATCGCGGGCAGTACGGGGACACACGGACACAGCCGTACCATAAACACGGCAGAAAGGATTTGGTGGGGGAAGAGTTGCCAAAGCCAGCAAGGCACCACTGCAACAACAGAAAAACGGCCCCACAGGCGAGGGCGTAGGACAGCTCTCGGTGTCACCGGGAGAGCGCGGGGAGGTGATCCGGGGCCCGCTGACAGGGACGCTCCGTCCTACCCTCGGCGCCTCCGCGCTCGCTGCCCGCGCTGCGGCGGCAGGACCAGGCTCTCCCCAAGTGCGTGCGCGCGCCGCGCCGCCGCCGGGAGCAGCGAGAGGCAGGGAAAACCGCACGCGAAGAGAAATTCCCGGTCACGCCAGCCCCTTCCCGGCGGCACCGGGCAGCGCGGGGCGGAGGGCTGGAGGAGACCCGCGCTACTCACTCACCGAGCCGGCCATGCCTGGGGCGCCGGTTTCGCCGGGGCGCTCGCTGCCGTCCCCCACCCCCACCGCGCAGCCCTAATTCATGAGGACGTGGAGGAGATGGCGGGCGCGCAGAGAAGCGGCGAGCGGGAGGCAGGCATCCTCTGTTTTGCTGCTCCAGCCGGCTGTGGCGGCTGCCGGCTCTGGCTCGCGGCTCCGGCTCCCCGCGCTCCCGCTCCGGCTCCGGCTCCGGCTCCCCGCGCTCCCGCTCCCCGCGCGCAGCAGCCCCAGCGCTCGCCCCAACCCCGCCGGCCAGCGCAGCGCCCGCCGCGCATGCGCACCGCTCTCCTGCCTGACACAGACTGAGGGACACAGTAGTAAGTGCCAGGGGCGGCACCGGCCCCGCGCGACAGCCAATGGTGCGCAATCTCCTCCGCGCGGCCCCGCCCCGCCCGCCCTTAAAGTAACAGGTTGCGGCCCGGGCGGCGCTCGGGGCGGCGGGACCCGACCCGACCCGACCCGACCCGACCCGACCCGACCCGACCCGACCCGACCCGACCCGACCCGCTGCTGGCCGCGGCTCGCGGGGCCGGGCCCTGGCGACGGCTCCGCCACAGCCGCTGCTCGCACCCCACACCAATAAACCTCTCCGAAAAGCCCCCGATGAACAAGCAAAGAGAGGGGGAAAGCAAGGGAATGCCCGACTTGCACAGGGACGGCAGGTGATGATGGGCACGCAGCAGGCAGGAAATAACAAATGCGATTCTTTAACGCGTTTGTTGCACCAGCTGCTATTTCTACCTGTAACGGGCTGAGAGACTCCTGAAACATGGTTACTGCCTCAAACAGTTCCGTATCTCGTCCGTATACGGGAGATAACGTGGGAGATTCCTGCCACGGGAACATGCCACTGTGGAGATTAAGTGATTTACTGTGATTGTCTAAATCACGGTGCTGATGTTTGTGAGATGACTATTTTCCAACAGCCATAAAATTGTCAAAAATTGCCGGTAGTAACTTTTCACACGCTGAAAACTCATTCAGTCCTTTCGATAACTGTATTTTTGACAATCTTTACAATGGCAGTGATAAGCCAGTGACTGGACACATCACAACAATCCTTCCCGCGAGCAGATGCCGCACACAGATGTAACACCCTTCCTGGGCCTTCCAGGTGTCACCAAGAGGTGGCGCGCCGAGTCCTGGAGCTAATGTCCTCATTTGACCTCTCCAGAAGACCACGATTTCTGCCTTACCTTTTTCATTTTGGAAATGAGCGCACATTGTCCAAAGTTTAGCATGATTTAATAATTTCTTCGAAACTACTGAGCTGCATCTTCCTTTTCTTAAAGATGCTGTAAGCTCTAATTGATAAAATCAGTACTAAGAATTTAAAAGGATGAATAAAATTTGTAAAAATTCCACAAGTTACATGATTTAAAACATATATGAATATCCATGTTTTAAAATCCTGATGTGCATATCTGAAATGTCACATATCTTCTAATAACCTTATTAGAAGGTTATTAGCCAACAAATATAAGAACTCCTGCTGAGTCCATAAATGCACCAAAGCTGATTCTGGCAAGTTTAGAACTTTGTTCTTGAATAAGGACTATGCGTGCAAGGGCAGAGAGGATGGACCACCACCTGTGGTATGCTTCCAGCTGTCAGGACTCATCTGAACAGAGCATCATCTTCCTAGTTTGGAATGCTACTGGAAGGAATGGAGCTGGATTGTCTTCTGGAGTCCTTCTATACTGACTTATTTCTTATGTATTTGCACAAAATTATTTATCCTCTTGACTTAAAATGGGACTGAATCACTACAAGCTGTTTTCCTATAACACATACCAGTGTCACGGTGGAAATGCTTCTATTACCTAACTTCATTCATTTTGAGTGTCTTTTAAGCTAACTTAACTGAGACTGGTTGAGTAATCATTACTCAGAAACATCTGCTGATTCATGTTCAAATTTGGAAAAGGAAGTTATTTACTGTTTGTCAGTTGTGAAGCAATGTTGATGTTTAAACAACAAAAAACCCCAAACACAGCTTTTGTATTCAAGCTGAAGGGGTTGAAATGCAATTACAGCTATGATTTTAAACATCTAAAAATTTAATTAATTCCAAATATAATCTTTGGCTGACAGGAGCAGAATCAAAGAACAATCTCTAGCTTTTAAGTGACAAACTGGTGCAACTATTGACTTCATTTTGGATTAACAGTTAAAATAAACATTCTTTGATCTCATTATAGCAGATGGATGTAATTATGTGCATATGAATGTGCAAAGACACTGGCTTAAAGAACTACAGAGTTATAAAGGTGAAGGCAATTTTCTACAAGTTCTGTACAGTACTGCTTAAACAAAGTTTACCAGGGAATAATTATTCAGCTGCTGGAAAATAAAAGACATGTAAGTTATGTTCTTAGAGGTCTTTAACAACCTGAATGTTCATGTAATTAACTCCTGCAATGCTAAAAATGCTTGCACTTTTTATATGTGCTGAAATAACTGATGCAATTGTAGACTTCCTGAAAGGCACCAGTTCCTATGTTCAGATGTCTTCGGTCATACCTGCATCAAGCTGTGACACATGATGCATAGATCCCAGATCCCTGACTTGCATGGAACACAAGTCAACATTTCTGCTCAGTATACAGCTGAAATAGAGTGTAGATGTGTCAGTGCAGCATTACATCTGACCTAACAGGAGCTGTATTTCATAGCTGTACTGTTGGTGATTCCACACAGGACTGAAAGGAAATGCTGCCTTTCTGTATTGTTTTCCTACACAAGGCAGATATATCTTATGCCACAAAAAAGAAGACTGTTTCCCAGCTCATTTGGATACATTTAATTGTCTACAATATTTTAAACACAGCTGTTTTAAATTTCTATTTGAAGCTTAAATTTTGTGACCCAAGTCTGACTCTTAAATAGGCCTTGTTTTCAAATATTTCAAAAAAGGCAGTGAACTGAAAAAGCTGATTACTGGCTATAAATGAAACCACAGTGCCTTTTAAATGTATCATCAGTCTGAATTTTTCTATATTTGAGATTTTTTCTTATGCAGACAATATAAAAAAATCATAGCCAATCTTGATCCAAACCAGATATTGATTACAATGTCCCGAACCAGAGCCAAGAAGTTAAAATAAGCCTACAGCTGATCTTACACATGCAACAAGGAATATGTCTAAGTTTCTTTCTAATGCCACTCCGGCTGCCAGGACCTAATGGCAGAATACTATGTCTGGATTGGCTTTCTTTGGTTAGCTACATAGGATGAACAAATGCCAAGCAGCCTGAGCCAAATGTGTGCCTGTTTTGAGGTTTTATTGCCTTGTTAATTTCTAACCGCATATCAAATGGAAAATTAGCACTTTAGATAGAAACATATAAACCCCATTACCAAAAGAAAAGATCTGGAAGACCAAGGGCTGCATGATTTAGAAAACAATATAAAACAGTTTATAAGTCACCACTGGTCACCTCAGAGGGACATAGTAATAACAACAGAAGATAAATGCAAAAAGGGGGCTTGGCTATGCACAATATTACAGTATAAAAGGTTAATTTCCTTTTTTTTTTTTTTTTGTAATCTCTAGGGACACATAAGGAAATTCATCAAAAGTGGAAAAGTCTTGTTGAAAGACCTACAAGGAAGTATTTAGGGGTTTATTTCCTCACAATGGTGGTGCGCCTAGGGGAAATGCTCCTTTTAGTCAGAGAAATAAAGTCAAATTCTGTACTCTGTTTACAGCTGTGTAATGACAAAATTCAGAGAACTTGTTTTGGATTTCCCCAGCCATAGCCAGGACAGTCTGATCACATGTGCAAAGGAGATATTAGGGAGTAACTTTACTGAAATCAGTTTTCTCAATTCCTGGCCTGACAGGAAATCACCCTATTAGCAATCAGTCAAGTATAAAGCAATTATGTGACCATCTTCACTCTGCATCAGGTTCTTGTGGTGGCAGCAACCTAGATTTGAATCCAAGTCATGGCACCAAAAACACTGTTGTGGATTGGCCCTGTCTGTATGCCAGGCACTCACCAAAGTCTCTCTCACTCTCCTCTGCAGCTGGACAGGAGGGAGAAAATACAACAAAGGGTTCATGGGTTGAGATAGGGATAGAGAGAGACTACTCATTAAATACTGTCATGGGCAAAACAGGCTTGATTTAGAGATATTAACTGAATTTATTACTAAAAAAATCAGAGCAGGATAATGAGACACCTTTAAACACCTTAAAAACACCTTATTCCCACCCCTCCCTCCTTCCCAGCTCTACCTCCTTCCCCCCAGCAGTGCATGGAGACAGGGAATGGGGGTTATGATCGGTTCATCACACGCTGTTTCTCCCACTGCTCAGGAAGGAGACTCCTTCCCCTGCTCCAGTGTGGGGTGCCTCCCACAGGAGACAGTTCTCCATGAACTTCTCCAATGTGAGTCCATCCCATGGCTAAGTCCTCCACAAACTGCTGCTGGAAGAGTGGGTCACTCTTCCATGGGGTGCCCTCCTTCAAGGACAGGCTGCTCCAGCCTGGGTCCCCCATGGGATCAGTCACAAGTCCTCCCAGGAAGTCTGATCTGGTGTGGGCTCCTCTCTCCCCAGGTCTGCAGGTCCCTGCCAGGAGCCTGCTCCAGCACAGGCCTCCCATGGGGTCCCAGCCTCCTCTCAGGCATCCCCTTGCTCCAGTGTGGGTCTCCTCCACCAGTGGATCTCTGCATCCCTGTGATCCTCCATGGGCTGCAGCTGCTTCACCATGGTCTGCACCACGGGCTGCAGGGGAATCTCAGTGGGAATCCCAGCTCCAGCACTGCTGGAGCACCTCCTGTCCCTCCTTCTGCACTGACCTTGGTGTCTGCAGAGTTGTTCCTCTCACAGGTTCTCACTTGGCTCTTCCCTGGCTGCAATTATATCTGCACAAGGGCTTCTACTTTCCTTAAATCTGTTATCACAAAGATGTTACCACCATTTTTAATTAGCCTGATCTTGGCCAGTGGCATGTCCATCTTGAAGCTGGCTGGCTTTGGCTCTACCAAGCATAGAGGGAGCTTGCAGGAGCTTCTCGCAAGAGCAATCCCTGCAGCCCCCACTACCAAAAATCTGGCCCTGCAAACCCAATAGACCACTATTAGTTACCATTAGTTACCACTATAAGTTGACCATTATCGAATTCAGGAATTTATACATAAGATGACCACCATGTCCTGGTCATAGAATACTTATTTTATTCTATAGCTTCATTACAAGAGTATCAGAAAGGTACAAGACTACACTATCCTCACACTTTCATTTTGAGAGCCATAAACCAGCAAAATCTTCTTTATTCACAATATCACTAGAAAATGAGTGAGAATCTGAAATGGCTTAACATTACTTTGGTGAAAAACTCCTAGTGAAAAACAGATTTTTAAATCAGTGATAAGTACTCATATAGCCACTGGGTCTTATCTGTCCTCATCTTTAATGAATGCATGATTATGCTCTCACTGATTCAGAAAGTAGTTTTACTCCAACTTTATGGATGGCAAATTGAAATCAAGAGACTAGCTAAATTATTTAACCAAGAAAAAAACAGATAAGGCATGAAGGTTGAAAGCAGTTAAACACAGTGAGAAGAAAGTTTGGCCCTGAAAAAAAAAGAAAAAAATAAGAAATAGAAAAAAGCATGTACGCAAAAGTTGTATTGGAGTACAGAGAAACTAAAGTACACAGGTAGTTCAACGATCAATAAAAATTATTTTACAGAGGTGGCATTTGAGAGAACATTGCAAAGTTTAAGGAATATATTACATACATATTTTCAGAAGTATGGCCTTAGGACCTTGATAGGCACATTTCAGAAATCTAAACAAAAATCATATGAATCAGAAATAGCAACTTTCACATATGAGAATGCTGTAAAGCATGATTGCTCAACATATGAAAGTCAGCCAGTAATCACAGCATAGTAAGGAAGCCAGAAGTAATTTTTATGAAGTCATAGAAGTGAACAAAACAGAATTAAGATGGGTGGACATGTTTTGCTGGATGCTAGAAGGGGATTGGTGAATCTGCAGCCTGTGTATTCTGACTTGCCATTCATGATTCAGATGCCCTTCCATATAAGCTCTGTGTGGTCCACTGAATTCAATAGATTTTACTAGTACTTTTCCTAATGGCAGGCACCCCTCAATGAACAATGAATTTCCTATCAGAATACTTTTCATCATCATGTGTCATCAATTCCAGACACTTCTACATATATTTACAATTTCCAGTAAAAACGTCCCAGCTCTCCAAAAGATAAAAATGCAAAAAGCATGCTATCCTGATTTACTGCCATTTCCAGTTTCAATGCTCTGCTGCCTCAACCATTCTCGATTTATCTGTTCCTCAGACAGCATATTTTAAACCAATCAAAACTATACATTTTACCTGCTTCAGACTGCAAATACATACAAATATATAAGTGTGTGTGTGTGTGTCTGTGTGTATGTAAAAAATAAATACTATATATGTATATATAAACAGAGCACAAGAGCAATGGTTTCCCATCACATCACTCATCAATGTTCTACCCTTGCATCCCCACCTCAAGGAAATCCTTGAGAGACTAAGGTAAAAAGGCACAATGATTTTTATGAAAATGGATGCCAGGAGTCTTGCAAGTCTTTCAGGGGAGTTCTAGAAAGTTCATTCTCCCCTCAGGCTCATTGTCTCCAGGTTAAACAACCCCAGCTCCCTCAAGTGCTACTTGTGTATTTTGTCCTCCAGACCCTCCAGCAGCTTTGCTCTCCTGCTCCAGCACCATGTCTGTCCTGTAGTGAAGGAGGGGCCCAAAACTGAAAACAGGATTCAAGGTGCAGCCTCACCAGTAAGGGGATGATCCCTTCCTTGATCTTGCTAAAGTCACACAACAACTTGCAAACACATGCTGAGTAAATCTAAACAAATGAATAGTCTTGTTACTCTCAGTGACAACAATTGTAATACTCATCTATTTTAATCACTCCTGAGCAGTCTTCTTGCAGTTTTGTGACATTAGCTAATGTTCATTTAAAGAGAAAAAATGGAGGCATAAAACAATCTAAATCACATCCTTAACTTCATTCCTTGAATCCTCCTTAGGTTTTGCTGCGCTGTGTCATGTAAATGAAAGTAGAATGCAGTTTGTTATTTTGGAGTCTAGTGAGGTTCTCAGCTTCTATTACTCATCTTTGACTGTTCACAGTGTATCTCATTCATTGTTGTCCTTGAGAGTATGAAGATGAACCACCTACAAAGTTACATCTGGATTTTGCAAAGGAACATCAGTTACATCTGCATGTAGTGTACCTGAAGTGTTCATCACCCACTAATACTAGGGATGTTTGGCCCCGCTGTACGTTTTCAAAGTTACATTATCCAGCACTAGAAGGATCCATTTGTACTCGCATGCACATTGTGGCAATAAGGTTTGAGCTGTGTACTGTTTCAAAAGTATTTCTGCCTTGTGTGGGACATAAATTTGTTACAGTGTATTCCACAACAAGGGGGTGACTTCTTTCTAATATTCTAACTGTAGTTGCCACTGATTTAATAAAATCAGATCTAGTTGTACAGAGTAATATGAAACCAGTCTCTAATTTCAGTGTTATCACTCCACTAGCTATTAATTTTCATTCATGAACATATGGTCCTAATTTCAGTGTTATCACTCCACTAGCTATTAATTTTCATTCATGAACATATAAATTAAAGGGTTTTGTAGGATCTATGAGCTTGAGAGTGAGAATTGATGCCAAAAATTCTTCTATCTCTTTAAAAACTCTCTGCCACTCAATACAATCAATGGGAAACTGAAACAGTCCAACAATTATCTTTGCCAGAAATATGCCTCAAACTTTCTACATTACCTGTTGCATCCTGGGTTTTAGGTTCAGATTTGGGGTTCTGGTCTTTGTTAGCTTACCGGTTCCATGTATCCTCATGTATCCCGTGTTACCCCCGCCATGGAAGTTAGCCCCAGGCTGCTGGCCATTGGGTCTTCTCCCCTGCCACTCCTGTGACCACTCCCCTGTCTGGCCCCAGGAATTCCGTGTCCGTCACCTCATTCTCTCTGTCCCACTTGCCCCGAAGCCCCATGTCCGCCCCGTCATGTCCCCATTGGCCGTTGTGGCAATGTCACCACCACGGTGTCTGTGTTCATTGGGCGGAGAGCTCCCGTCCTCCCCTGTCCCACCCCTATATCCTTCCGCAGCTCCCCAACCTCAGGGCCAGATCTGTCCACGTGATGTTGGGAGCGGCTGCGGCTTCTCCATTGCAGCTCCCGCGACCAATAAAGCATCCAGCCGCCACGCGGACGGATTTGGACAAATTCCCTGCCTCTTCGTCTCCTTCCCTCACGCTGACAGCAACACATGGCCAGCCCACCCTGGAGCACAGCCACAGAAGCGCCTGGAAGTAGCGGCCAGCACCAACCCCAACAAGAAGTCGAGGCGCCCAAGTCAGAGCTCAGGAGCCGACCAGGGCCGGGAAAAGTAACACGCAGACGCAATTACCCTTCAGTATAGCAAGTGCTGTACAGGGAGTCAAAAAATGCCACAGGCCTTGCTTGCGCTAATAAAAAGAGAGATTTTATCTATGAACTCCTACAGGATAAAGTTCAATATGGCACTTCAAGCCTAATCTTGTGAGTTGCAGAGTTCTCCCTGCAATTTCCATTCTTATTCATTGCGGCTTCAGTTTTTCTCGCCCCGGTCCCGGGCAGCTCAGAAGCTCAGCTAGTGCTGCCCTTTGGAGAGACCGGGGCTGCCGCGTGTGCGGAGCTCTAAGGCTGAGCCTCTGCGTGGATCTGCTGGTTTAGCAGCCGAGCACTGAGAGGAGACAAAGGGACGAGGAAGGCACACCTTGTCCTGCGTTGCTGGAGAATGTTTTATTTCCTGCGTGGCCGCTGCGGTGGCTGGGGCGGCATCCCCTGGGGCGCGCATGGTCAAGATGGCGCCGGCACAAAGAAGGCACAGGGGTAAATAGGGGGCGGGCAGACAGGGGCGGGAGCCCCCCTCACCCAATGGGGACAGGCAACAGGGGAGTGATGTGGACCACGGCAGCCTACGGGAACATAACAGGGGTGAGTACAGGGTTCCGGGACAAATAGGAATACAAGGATGGGGTGACTGTCACAGAACTTTCAGGAATGAACAGGGGGTGGCTACAATACTGACATGGGAGAGCTCCAGTGATAAGTGACTCGGAGTGAACCATTTTGAGGGGAAAATGGGGGTACATAGAACCGACTAACTTTTATTAAAACCCCTAACTGAACCAACCCAGCATGCAACAATTCATCTCAATAGCCTGTGAGGATACAAATCAGGGACTTTTTTCTCAGTTCTGCCCTCACACTGGATTTGCATTGAAGTCCATGGAAGCTCTGCAGGGGTGTAGTGATGGCCTTTCATAGCTGACTACTGTTTGGAGCAAAAGCAGCTGCATTGAAAGTTGAACGCATTTTAGATAAGCCTTCTTAGTTATAATGGCTAAAGACACAGCTGACTAGGCAGGTCCATTTGCTAAAATCATATTTAATTATCAGGCACAAGAGATTTAAAATAAATATATTTCAATAGTGGTAGGCTTTGCTGCTATTGATTTCTGCAATATATTCTTAACTGGAACTCTTCTTACTCCTCTGCTTCATGATTGAAGCCAGAATTGCTTTCTGGTTTGGATAAAATTCCATGTAAGAAATGAGATATGCAGATTAGGCCATTATCAATGCTATTACTGTATGATTCTCATTTGCACAGTAACCTTCACTGGAAGACCTCACAACACATTATAAATGCTGCCAAGAGAACCTTCTGGCATTTCTTGGAGAGCATTACCATGCATAACCCCTCCCAGGATTAGATTGTCCCATAATAAAACAACTTAGAATATCCTAGAAAAGATGTAACTGGAGACAAGGACTCCTGCCTAGTTTTTTTCCTGGAAGAAAATTCACAAGCCAGAGAACAGGGCAGTTTTCACAGATTTGCTGACCTTTTCAAGGACTCTTGTCACACAAACTGGAGGGTGGTAATCCTATTTGGTAGCCCAATACAAGCTAGCTGAATTATATTTTTATTATTTTTTATATAACAGGCCACATTAAGACCAGCAGGAAATTGTGTTGGAGACATCTCCAAAAGATGTCAAATTTCTTTCAAAAGGGAAAACTGATTTCAAAAATTTTCTAGGGAAAGCATTTTTCAGCATAATCTGCAGCAGATATGAGCTGCTTGGAATCAAACCCAGTTATAACTTTGACACTGATGCTACCTTCAGAACCCCCAAGTATTTCCCCTACTTTAATGGAAGACCTTGAAAGCTGGGGACACCACTTCAGACCACTACAGAAAACATACCTCAGTTTCACAGCCAGGCTCTATAAGCCTTGCAAGTTGAAAGGCAGTCAAAAGCAGTATCTGTAAATTTAAGTATGTCCTTTAAGAGATATTCTCTGCTTTCTTCCTGCATACCAGCAGGAAGATACCAGCATAGAAAAATATGTTACTAAAACAGATTGAGACCATAGGACAGTAAATGGTTCCACGAAGATGAGATGGGTTCCTTTTGTCTCAAACCACAGCTGAGTCTCTGGAGCTACCAAGAGCCCTTTGTAAGAGCATTCCGTTACATACGCTCAGTGTTCTCATGCCTCAGTGTCCTTAGATGACCTGCACAAAGCTCAGGGTTTAGGAACAGTGCTAGCGATTACACATCACATTCATAGAATGGTTGTGATACTCCTGATATTCTCACACCAAGCATTAAACCTCTGGTGAGCTTCTTGTAAAAGCAAGATGCTTCACAGAATCAACAGGCTCAGAATGGTCTGCATCAAAATAAATTACTATGTGCTCCTTTAATCTCAAGAGATCCCATTGCAATTTGCATCAAATTGAAAGCCATTTTGGCTAATGCTCATTTGGGCAGTAGCAGACTTGGAACTGTACTCATAACTAAAGCTTCCACGTCTAGGGCACAACATGAAGCTAATACACAGCTGGAGAAGTTTCCCTGGATGGCATGCTACTGAGATATACTTCACCTGTCAGGCAAGCTCTGCAACCTGGCAATTATAAAAGGAAAAGTGCTGTACAGGCAGTCAAAAAATGCCACAGGCCTTGCTTGCACTAATACAAAGGGAGTTTTTATCTATGAACTCCTACAGGATAAAGTTCAGTATGGCATTTCAAGCCTAATCTTGTGAACTGCAGAGTTCTCTCTGGCAAGAGTTAAGCAATTTCCACTCTAATTCATCTCAATAGCCTGTGAGGATGCAAGTCAGGGACTTTTTTCTCACACTGGATTTGCCTTGAAGTCCATGGAAGCTCTGCATGGGTGGAGTGATGGCCCTTCATAGCTGACTACTAATCACAAAATGTCAACAAACCAACCAGTCAATAGCGAGATGTTCTTAGATGAAGCAGAAAGCATGGAATGGGCAGAGGAGACTGAACACCGCCTTTGGATTCAGGTCACCACCTACGATCACCTAGAGATGAACTGAATTACATCCTTATGAAAGCTCCTACAGGTCCTCTTTCCTTGTCTTATGATACTTCAGCAGCAGGCAGACATGGGAGCCCATCTTGGCCTGAGTGTACTGAGCCAAAAGCCATGTCACAAATACTTGTTTGTGCTGCTTGAAAACAGTTGCTGCAGAGAGGTCACTGATAAAGCAAGCCGTCCGCATGTTCTCTGGGATCTGATTGATCGTCCCTTTGAATTGTACACCTGCAGCTGCAGGCAGCTCAAGAGAACACAGTGAGTCACTTCTGGGCTTTTAGTGCCTCTTGGAAGTGGGAGTGCATGTGTTTCCATCAATTCAATGCATGCAGTGGCAGAGCTCTTTGGATACCATAAACTGCCTACGGCTTTAGCTGGTGAAACTGAATACAATATACTCCTTATCTTTTTAAATGGAAAAACTGAAGAAATACTAGACAGACTTATCTACATTTACTTTTGTTTCTTATTTGTCAGCATTCCACTACTTTCAGCTCAAACCAACTCAGAGAAGATAACCTTGAGAGAGAATAATCTAACCTTAGAGAATAACCTAACCATTTTCAAACAAATTCCTTTCAAAATATTTGTGAATTTTTCTAAAGATAGTTTCTCTGAGAGGCATTCTTATGTTATACATGCCTCGCAGAAGGTGTGCATTGCTTTGATGTTAGTGAAGAGAAGTGCTGATCTGTATTAACTAACAACCTTAACTGAGAATACAAAATATACATACAGATGTGTGGTTACCAGTTAGTAGCACAGCAGTTACCAAACTACATCAGAACTGGGTTTAAACTCTTCTTTTGTCTTTGAGAGAGCTGCACCCTCGATGTTCTTTGAGGTGTTTTCCAACCGAAGTAATTCTGTGATTGCGTGGCAACAAGCAGCAACCAGAGAACATAATTCATTCTTCACATCCTCTTCCTGATGTCCCTGCAGCTGGCTGATGACTGCGTGCCAAAGCATTTAGGAGGCAGACGGCACTCGCTCTGCGGTAATTTCCAAGCTAAAGACCTGCGTCCCACCACCGGGTCCCCGCCCTGCCCCGCGAGACCGGGCAACGCCGCCCCTCCAACGCCGCCGCCGCCGCGCCTGCGCCAGGCGTCGCGCATGCGCGCTGTGCGTAGCCGGTTCCGGGCGGCGGCGCGGCCGTGCCGGGGGCGCAGCGAGCGCGGCCCAGCCCGGCCTGGCCGAGGTGAGGGGCCCGGGGGAGAGCGGGGCGGGCGGCGGGAGCGATCCGCGGCGTCAGGACGGCAGCGAAGTAAAGGCAGCTGCCGCTACTGCCGTGTGTGAGGGGCTGTTGTTTGTTTTACGTTTTTATTTATAGCTGGTCGCTCTGAGACGTTTGCCTATATCGCACGCAAGCGGTGAGGATGTGTGCAGGTATTCTCACTCCTGGATTGGTAGGAACAACAGTTTGAATCGAGAGTCCTTGTAAAGGAGCCAAAGGCTCTGAGACCACAGACGGAAAATGTGGTCATTTTCTGTTACGGAGCTTAACTTACCTTGACAGAGTTTCTTTTGAAGTACTGGACCAGATCCGAAGGTTTAAGGCTGTGAAAGCCTTTCTCTGGTTCACTTGAATTTGCAATGCTTGTCCGTCTTAGCATTGGGATGCTTTATTAGATTTGCGTGGCAAGGATGTGGTAGTGGAAGGGTTACAAGGGTGGCCTCTGGGAGAAGCTGCCAGAACCTTTCCTCATGTCTGATAGAGCCAATGCCAGCCGACTCCAAATGGATCTGCCACTGGCCAGGGCCAAGCCCATCAGTGATGGTGGCAGCACCTCGGCGATAACAAGTTTTAAGAAGGTGAAAAACTGCTACACTACAGCAGCCCAAGGAGAGAAGTGAGAACATGAGAGAAGCAGCCCTGCAAACACCAAGGTGCTGAAGGAGGGAGAGGAGACACTCCAGGTGCTGGAGCAGAGACTGCTCTGCAGCTCGTGGTGAGGATCGTGGTAAAGTAGTACGTGTCTTGCAGCCCATGGAAATCCGTGGTGAAGCAGGTGTCCACCTGCAGCCAGTGGAGAGCCCCATGCCAGACTGGTTGGATGCCCAAAGGGGGCTGTGACTCCATGGAGAGGAGGCCATGCTGGAACAGGCTTCTGAAAGGACCAGTGGGACCATGGAGACAGGAACCCCTGCTGAAATAGATTTTCTGGCAAGAATTAGGATCCACACTTGAGCAGTCTGTTCCTGAAAAACTGTACGCCATAGAAGGGACCTACGCTGGAACAGTTAATGAAGAACTGCAGACTGTGTTTGGGATCCCATGCTGGAGCTGGGAAAAGTGACTGCGACCTCATTTCCTGACCCCCTACTCCATTTAGGGGGAAGAGGTAGAGAAGTTGGTAGTGTGTGAAGTTGATCTCAGAAGGAAGGAAAGGTGGGGGGGAGTGTGGTTTTTTTTTTTTTTTATTTCTTACTATTCTATTCAGTTTTCATTGGTGAAAATAAATTTCCTTGGCTTGAGTCAGTTTTCCTCATAACAGTAATTAATGAGTGATCTTCCTGTCATTATGTCATAAGCCCTTAATCATATTTTTGCCCCTTTTCCAGTTGTGGGGCAGTGATAGAACAACTTTGTGGCTATCTTGCAGTAAGTCAAGCTTAAGGCTACATAGATGCTTAATCACTTACATTGACTAAGTTGGGTAAGCGAGCCAAGGTCCCTTTCCAATACCTTGTTTTTTCTTTCTTTATCTTGCATGTCTGTGTGTGTGTTCGGTGGGCTTTTTGGGGTGGATGGTTTTTTATGTGTGTGGTTGATGGTGTATTATAGAATGTCCTGAGGTGGAAGGGACCCACAATCATAGAATCGTGGAGGCTGGAAAAGACCTTCAAGATCATCAAGTCCAGCATTTAACTATTTCAGCTAAACAATAGCCCAGAATCCCACATCCAGTCATTTCTTGAACATTTCCAGGGAGGGTGACTCCACCAGTTCCACCCTTGTGGTTTTTCAGGACTCCACTGTATTTGGTAGAGAGGAGGGTTTTTGATGAGAGGATTGGATTAGATGAGCTCTGTAAATCTTTGTTCTTAAACTGTCCGATTCAATGATTCTTACTAGAAATAATACACATGGGTATGGATTTACCAAGGAAAAATTATGCCTGACACACATGATTGCCTTTAATAAATAATAATTGTGGAGTTGAGTGGAAGAGTAGGTGTCATTTACCTCCTCTTGAACAAGGCTTTCAACACTGTCTCCCCCCCTGTTCATGTCAGAGGTAGGATATGTGCCTGCTGGCAGGGCTGCCCTCTGTATGGACTAGAGGAATAGGTGATGGAAACCTCAGGAATTTCAGCAATCACAAATGCCCTGTCTTGGCCCACCACTTACAGTTGGGCTGGGGAGCAGTTCTGCGGGGTGGCCATAGGCCCTGGCAGGCATTGCCCTAGGATGTGTGACAGAGCTCTGTTAGGGTGAGATTTGTCTGCCGCTGCTCAGCACACCTTAGATTGACATGTCCAGTTCTGGATCCTTGTGCAGGGAGAGACAGTGACCATAGGGACAGAATTCAGCAGAGAATATGGAGATAATGGGGCTGGAGCCCTTTCCCTGTGAGGAGAGGCTGTGGTTTCAAGGACTGTTCAGCTGGGAAGAGGGTCAGCTGAACAGTGGTAGCCAGTAGCAGCCCTGGCGCTGATGGGAGGGGGATGAAAGAAGGCATAACCAGGCGCTTCACAGGAGTTAATGGAAAAAAGAGCTAAAGACTAGTGATTGAGAGAAAGCTTTTGTTGATGAGGACAGCTCAGTAAAATGGTGCCTTCCCCAGTTTTGGGAGGTTTCAAACCCAAACTGAGGCAAAGCCTTGAGCAACCTGTCTGTTTACATGTCTGAACTTCCTCTGAATGGGAGGTTGAACAAAAAGCATCTTTAGGCCTCTGCTAGTCTTGATTATCCATGTGTCCTGTAAACTTTAGGGTCATTCCATGTGGATACACAGTTACCTTTGCTAAGGGTGAATGCTGAAGACCGAGGAACTGTTTAGTGTTTAAGTGCAGTGATATAGCTGTTACATTGTAACTATGCTGTAGCTGTTTAGTTTAGATTGATAGAAATTTAGGATTTATGTCTGATGCAAGGGTAACAGACTTCTAGTCTGTGTGGAATAGCTGATTTGTGCTTACATGGAAAGTATGTTCTGTGCTTGTTATGTTTCTCTGTAGTAGTTTTTCCTTTTAATGTAGGTAAAAAAAATTATCTGATGAGAGATACAATATAATTCCAGTGTGTTCATGTCAAAACTGTCCAGGAAGGGACCTTACCTCATTTTGCTGCTTATTGGGTAGAACTGAGGGGGCTTGGGTTTATATCTACAGATAGACTGATACATCTAGATCCACTGGAGTTATTAGCCATGCTCAACAAATCTAGGTATGTCTGGAATTGTTTGCTGTAGCAATATATTTTTTTTAAAGCTACATATCAGCTCTAGTTTAATGTGTGTTGATTTATTATACATCACTTATTGTCTCAAAATGCCATAATATCTATTCTAAAATTATACATTCCCATACCAGCATCAGTGTTGTTTTTTTTCTCCTGCACTTTCAGACATGTAATCCACAAGTGTATGGGAGTACCTCACTGCTTAACTGCAAGGAATTTGTATTCACTGATCTATTAATGTAGGTATTAATTTTGAGTTTTCCTTCCACAAATGGTATTTTTTTGTGGTACATGCTACGTTGCTTGTATCCAGGCTTTAATTCCATCTTTTTTTTAAAGTCAGTGGTAAGATTCTGAGTGTTTCAA
Source organism: Vidua chalybeata (assembly GCF_026979565.1). Taxonomy (NCBI): domain Eukaryota; kingdom Metazoa; phylum Chordata; class Aves; order Passeriformes; family Viduidae; genus Vidua; species Vidua chalybeata. The sequence continues at coordinate 16,365,928 of NC_071570.1, read as the reverse complement.
ACTGATAACATGTCTTGGAGTTTGAGTATTTTGCATGTATATATTTCCTCAGTGCTTATTGCAAAGGATTACACTTAGGTTTTCAACAAATACTAGCTTTTTTTGCTTTTTTGAGAAAGCCATCCCAAGGGACTGGAGGTGAGTTTATAGTAAACTGAAATATTTGAGTATTTGCAGTGGCCATCAGTTTCATTGGTGTGCCAAAAACTGACATCTGATTTCTCTTTAATGTAGGTTCTTATGTCCTTGTGAGTACCTGTATATTCCAACTTACAGAGGTTTTCACTGCAAGTGTTCCAGACCCTAACTACAATTACCATTTGCAGTCTCACAGGTTGGTCTTTTATTTGTTTTACTTCTGATTTTGCATGAAATGATGGAAAGTTTGTGGATAATATTGCATTTTAAATCATGTTTGTGAGACTGTGAATAATCCTTTTGATCTGTCTCATTTTCAATTCAATGAAATATACTTAAAATGCTCTCAAGAATACATGCTCTCAGAGTACACATATGCTGTGCCATATGGAATGGTATATTTGTTGCAGCTTTAAGAAATGTCTGTAACCCATTCTTTGTGCAGGACCAATGAGTATTCACCATTTCTTGGGTTCAAGCCCAAAAGACAAGGTAATATGGTAGACTTCAGAGGGAGAATAAAATGCTTTAATGCTTGAATCTGTTGTTAAATACAGCATAAATCTGGAGGGGGATGGGGAGGGTGTAAAAAATAGCATACTGTCCTTCCTAGTCCTAAGTATATTTTTTGAATCTGTCTTGCAGAGTGAAATCTAGTGTCATATGACAGAGCCAAAATGTTGGATGACATCAAGAAGCGATTTGAATTTCCTAATGCAGTTGTTCAGTCACAGGTAATTTTTTAAAAGCATTAGAACAAATCAAGTTGTTTGTGGAAATGTTTGTTCCAACAGTTGCTGCTTATATGTTTTTTTTCCAAAGTCAGAAAACCAGAGAAACAGAGTATTCTTAAATCGCAATCAAATCCTAATTGCCCTCTCTGTGTAATTGAAACATGGACATAATTGCTCATCATTATAAAGTCTCTTCAGGAAAATCAGAAACTTTCCATGACTGGAAGGTTGGAGTGTGGCCAAGTGGTTTTTAGTGACCTTGTGATCTCAAGAAGCCAGGAATTACCAGATGCTGCCTGTGGGGCTGAAATACTTTGTAATACTTCTGTAACAGAAGTATTATTATAGTCTATTATTTTGTATTATTACAGCTGAATAGAATACTTTGTAATACTTTGTAATATAACTGCTCTGTTTCTTCCTTGGTGGTGAGAGCTGAGGAACTACTGCAGTCTTGTCTGTCATCAAGGGATAACTGTATGCAGCTCAGCTCAACCCACTTTATTTTCTGATCCACTCATTTGCTCCTCATTGTTTTTACCTGAAATTATAATGTACAAAAAGTGTTTATCATAGTATGTTTAATGGACAGGAAAGAGTAATAGTAGTAATAGTCTCTGGTTAAAACATACATGTTCTTTACTCTGGTAATTTCTCCTTTCAGTGTTAAAAATGTATCTCTCTGGCTGTAAGTTCATTGCTAATTTCCCTGTTTTCTTCCTCATCGTGTTTTGAATTTAGGATTAAATATGTACCTATTTGTTTGGTGAAATAAGTTGATCAGAATACAGTCTGTGCAACCTGGTGTCTCTCTTGCCTCTTCATTTCAGTCAGTTCACCTTGGTTTAACAGTAATTAGGTTTGAAAGAGAGATCCAAGTCCACTTGTCATCAATTTAGCATTTGGGAGAGAAATCCATGTTCCTGAAAGCTGGAGTTCATCTAAGGTCTAGTAAACAGTCTTGCACTGCAGATGAGTTTGTACCATTAGCCTTGTTGAATAGGACTCAGCATCTTCAAAGCAGTTAATTTTTCGTTAGTGCAGAATGTCCCTGTGGTACACTGTTGTACTGCTTAAATATCTTGGCTCATTATTACAGCTGCACATCATTAATCTACTAATGTGCTTTGGTTGATTTTGACCTGTTGGGCTGTTTTGATAGTTTCCACTTGTATTCTGGGAAGCATTCTGCAATCTTCAAACTATAATCAGGTCAGGATTCAACTTCATGAGAGATGTCTTCTCTTTCTGGAACCAACCAAAATATCTGCTCTGCATAGTGTGTAGTCTACACACAATCAGAAAAGTGAGGAACTTAAGCACAGATTTGTAGGTCATGAAGTTTTACTGTTTAATCAAGTTCTAGGAATGCAGGGGGCTAATCTGCATTTTGACTTTTCTATGGATATTCTCAGTTCAGTCAGAGAGAAAGAGGTTTTTCTAACCAGGCGAGAGCCTGGGAAACAGTTGGGAAAGAATGTAAATAATTCTCTAATATCTTTTGTTGTACACATTGTTTATAGATGTGTTCTGCTACCTTGCATCATTCACTGCACACCAATGGTGTGAGATGTTTTTACTTTAAGACCAGTGAAATGAATCCGCATGATGTTCTCTATATATAGAGCGGTGCATTTGAAATAAATCAGTTTCATTCCTTGCCTTCTAACTTGGAGTCCTTCTGTTCCTGTCCTGCTCAACACCGACAACTTTTCTGTATAGCTAGGTCACTGCAAAAGCCAAGTTTCTATTGATAAGCCCCTTTTCCTGTGTAACAGAAGTGTCTTAAGGATGTAGGTGTGAATTAACTTCTGAAGGTCCTTTTAAGCAGGAAAAAGAAAAGGTAATGTAGGCTTCCCTTGTAAGTGCACTGAAAGAGATCTGATCTGCCTGGGGAGCACACTGTTGCTCCTGTGATGGATTAGTTGTAACCAGAGATAAATGACTGACTTGGTCCTATTTTCTCCTTCTGTTTCCTCAAGAGTAAGATTTCCAAATAACTTGTATTTTTAAGACAAATGTGTTAGAGTACATTTCCTTACTTGTGAAAAGCATAGTCCTTGTAGTCTAGGAGTGTTTCAGGTGCTGTCTTTGCAAGAAATGTAAGTTCTTATTTCAGTTTGTTATGACAGGTTAGCAACTAGTGCATGACTGAAGTGGAAGTAAATCTTGAAAGGAGAAAGGAGCCTTGAAACATTGAAAATAGTCTGTTCCTGTCTTTTTATATACTAACAAAACTGAAATGCCACTTTTTATTCCTTGCTGGTCTAGTTTACTTTTTCCAAAAGTAATGATCTGTCATTAGCAGCGAAGAGTAGATGCAGCAGCTGTTCTGGGCGCATTGATAGTCTGAAACATTTTTGTGCTGTTACTATGAAAACATGTCTTTTCGTCTTTCACAAAATGGCTTTTCTGTGTAATGGTATCAGTAATTATGAAGCAAGACAGAGTATGACATCATAGATGAGTCAGAAAACAAAAGGCTAGATTCAAACAACCTGACGCCTTTGAGTGTATTTCAATTCACATTTAGCTTTTGAAAGACAGTTTGAGGAAATCAGACTTCTACTAAAATAGAATGAGAAACTTAATCTTTACCTCAAAAGAATAAACCTGGGCTGTTTTGGGGAGCTGAAACTTTTTGTTTTGAAGACCTTGACAATTTAAAACTTGTTAATTATTTCTGCCATGGAATAGCTTAATGAGGAATAATACTAATGTCAAATTCCCTGTTTAAAGTAAATGAAATACTTCTGGTAGGAGCTGTGATAAGGGTATATGCAAATTGCTTAAGGCAAAACGTGTGGTGCAAAAATTTGGGCAATTTGCTTAGATGTGCAGTGTTCTGCTTCCTCTCTTGCTTTTGCTTCCCTATATAGTACAGGATTTAGTAATTACTAGTGCTTTTAAGGACATGGACATCTGTGCAGCAGTGGAGGTATAAAGTTTATTGAAGTTGTTGCATCAAAATATCTGCAATTCCTAAATACCTATGTACCTGTTAAAAGAGGCCTTTGGACTTACGTGAAGCCCTGTGGAAGTTTATTTCTTTTGTGCCTCAGCCTAACAGTAAAAGTGAGTTTATCAACATTATGGAAATTTTTGACCCTAAAGCATATTTCAGCTTCAACATCCATAAGGTTGATATTTCAATCATAATAAAATGATCATATATAGCAGCATTGTAAAGACTTCTTAATGGAGAAGTTAAAAATCACATATGTGCTTTTTATTTATTTTCATTTAATTTCTTTTAATGCATCTGTGTGTGTTTTTTGTTTCTTTTTCTCTTTAGGCAGTGAGCCATCTAATTGCTGCAGTACTGAAAGAAAAAGTTTCTTCAAAGAAGATCAGACAGGCTTCTGACCAGGTCTGTGGCGTTTTTTCACTTTTGTCTCCTCTCTCATCCTTATCTGTTTATTCCATGTGCTTTTTCTAGGTTTTCCCATTTTCCACTGTGTCATTTTAATACAATTCTAGAAGTAAATAAGGTAGTTATCAATATGTATTTGGGCATACAGAAACAGTTAAACTCTGGCATCAGAAGAGCAGTTTTACTTCCATTACAAGACTTAATGGCAGAAGCCTTAATCCTGCAGAATACCTATATTCCTATATATGTTCAGTTCAAGAGAGTTTAATTTAGTTATGTTACTGAGAGTGAAATACAATGACCGGGACATTGTCTCTTGAGTTGGAAATTAGTTTACATTGCTATAAAAATTTCAAGAAGTATGGCATTTTACATACCTGCATTGGTGTTATATTTCATATCAGATAAGTAGACCTTGTGTTTCTTCAGGAGGGAGCAGGATGTAAAGGCATACTTAGCATTTGCATTTTAAATGAGTCAAGCTCACTTAAGTGCATGTCTTGTTAACAGAGAGGTATGTAAAATGTTGGCAATTGCAAGTGTCACAGCAAATGGGAAAGCTGTTAGTTAGGATTTGTTATTCTGGTTTTTCTCCCCAAAAGCTGACGTGTCTAGAAATGAACAGAAATTGATCTGTCGATTTTTATTCCACAGTCTGGGGACTTCACCCTAACATATCCAAACCTGGAAAGTGCTACGTTTTGATGTGAGGGAGTATTGGAAGTGTGTAGTTTATCTAACAGAAGCACTTTCACAGTCCCGATCATAATCAAGTCCCCAAATTATGTTCTGATTTTGAACTACAAGCTGATATTTTCCCCTTAATGCTGCTAATATGAAGGTATTAGACTGAAATACAGCAACACATTCTAATATGCTAGGAAGCAAAAGATTGTGCTGGTTGGACATTGCAGACTCCCTTTATACTCAAGAGTGTTTTGCAGTGTTGGTTGTTTTAAAACCTTCCTTGTTCTCCAGTTGAAAGTCACAAAGTCAGCAAACTAATCTGAGAATACTAATTTACCATGGAAACCAGCAGCAGCTTTGATGGTTACTGCCAAATCTTCATGCTTACTAGCAAATAGAACTTAATGTGTTTAGTAAAGGTGACTTACTTTTGGGTAGCCCTTTGTATGCCTGTCTTTAGCTGTCTGTGCTACACCTTCGTGTAAACACAGCTTTTCATGGCAGTTTCTGAATTGTCTCCAATTGCATCCTTATTTTCTAAATCAGGAAACTGATGATAACCTGCCTGTGGGTGCCCTATCCCTGGATGTGTTCAAGGTCAGGTTGGATGGGAACCTGGGCAACCTGACAGTGAGTGGCATCCCTTCCCATGTCCCAGACTTGGAAGTAGATGGTCTTTATGGTCACTTCCAACACAATCCATTCCATTATTCTATCTGCATAGGCACAGCAGAAAAATTCATCTGCATTACCTTTTTGTCAGAGACAGTAAGTGTTATGCCCTACCATGGGCCTAGACAGCAGAGGGAAAGAAAGTGGGAGCTGTCCCTGCTTTTCCTGACTTTTCTTTGATGTTTTGTCCTGACTTTCTTAGGAATAGAATATGTATCCCAGCTCTCTAAGGCTTCAGGAGAAGCAATTGAGCTGGTTTGTATTTAACAGTGTGTTTGAGATGAATGAAGATAAATCAGTGTGATCATTCTCATTACTTGTGTCCCATACTTTTGCCTTCAGACTCCTGCTCTGAACCTGCTTTGGGAGAAGTGCTGCAGTGAGAATGTTGCCTTGCGAACAGCCTGCTGTGAGGGCTTGGTAGCACTTGTGGTGGAGAAACATGCTGAGCTTGACTATGTTCTTCATGGAGCTCTTAACCTAATTCCCTCAGCAAGGTAGTGTTTGGTTGCCTAATTTTTGTCAGCTGGTTATCAGCCATTGCTTTTCCCTTACAAATACAGAGGAAGAAAAGAAGTTCTGTGTCAGTATCTTCAGATACACCATGGCATTAAGGACTGCTACTGCCCTGCCACTCTGCTGAAGGATATTGCTTTCACCTTTGCTATGTGACATTGTGGGTCTGACATAAAAACTCTTAGAGTATTCTATGGATGTAAGCTGAAATTGTTAGTAGTTCAGGCTAGTGCTCTGAACTTTGAACTGTGGAACCTCAGAAGTCAATGAACTGCTTAGTTTTGTTGCCCTTACCGCAGCAATTTCCATTATGGGGAATATGTTGTGGTTTAACCTCAGGCAGCAGCCAGGTCTCACGCAGCTGCTCACTCACTTCCCCACCAGTAGGATTAGGGAGAGGGTAAAAAGTAGAAAACTTGTGAGTTGAATTAAGGAAAAGTGAAAGCTGTGCACATAAGCAAACAAAACCAAGAAATTAATTCACTGCATCCCATGGGCAAGCGGGTGTTCAGCCGTCTGTAAGAGAGCAGGGCCCCATCACACGTAATGGTGACTTGGGAAATAAATGCCATAATTCCAAACACCCCCTCCTCTTTCCCTCAATTTTATATACTGAGCATGATGTCATATGGTCTGGAATGTTCCTTTGGTCAGTTGGGGTCACCCATTTTGGCTCTGTCTTCTCCCAACCTGCCAAGCACCCCGAACTTCTTGCCCTGTGTGGCATGAAAAGCAGAAAAGGCTGTGTGTATGCAATAACAAAAGCATCTCTATATAATCAACCTGTGTTCAACACAAATCTTAAACACAGCTCCATACCAGGACCTGTGAAGAGAATTAACCCTATCCCAGCCAAAACCAGCACAGAGGGAAATAACTTCATCAGTCTCTCAAAAAACTGATTGCTCAGATAAAGTCACCATAAGAATCTGTGTTGGGATTAGGAATGCTGCAGTTTGTTTCCTTGTCTGCTGAGAAGGAAATCTCTAGGAAAGCTACTTCCTCCTACACAATTCTGGAAATAGAATGCTTACATCTTGTAGTGGTCTTTTGACCTAGACTGCCTGTCCAACATACCGAGAAAATGCGAGGGAAAGAGGCACTGTGCATAACATTTAGAAATAGGAAATCAAATGATGACTGGGGAGAGATTTCCAACCTTGGGGAGACTGGGGAGAAATTTACCAACTTTATTAAGTTCCCTTTTGACTGCTAAGTGGATTTCTGCACCAAATTGTGTAATTCTCTTGCTAGAGACTGGTAGTGTTGTTTTTAGCCAAACCAGCTATTTAGAGTTATGTATGAGATATGTTATGCTAGTAGACTCAGCAGAGAGGCTGCAAGAACCATGCTATTCAAGATATGTTCTTCATTGCTTCTCATCTTCACATAATCAGTTTTGCCTTATGCTAAGGTTTCTCATATTCAGTCTGAATGAAATGTGAACTTTTTCTAACCTTGTGACTTGCTTGTTTACAGCTAGAGTCTTGCTGTGCTCATGCTAATTCTGTGCTGTGTTTGCTATAAATGACTACGGTTTCCTAGAAGAGATTTTGTAAATATATTTTTATAGTATGGGTAATCTCTGCAAACCACTGTCCTCCAAATGATGAAGTTTTGGGGCATTTTGGGGTTAAGGGAGGATTCTATGTAAGTATAACAGATAAGTAAAAGTACCGGTGATAAGACTGTGAGAACCTGAGTCCTGTGGCATAAGGTGGAGTAAAAGTTTTATTAGCTGTGATGCCATCATGATTTTTTGTGTTTTCTTTTTATATACCTTTTATGTGTTCTCAGTATTCTTATCATCCATAGTTGAAATTCTTTGTTTTGGTATCTTAGCTTAAGTTCTGGTATTCTGCTAGGCCAGAAAACCAAACATGCCCTGGCCTCACAGCTTGGAGCCAGAAAGCCTCACGTTATCTTGAAAGACCAAGGCTCTTTCTAGAACGTATTTTGTAAACTATGCTCAAGCTCATCTTGCGGGGGCAATACTTTAGAATGGGGAGATATCGTGCCATTCATTTCAGCTCCTCATTGGGGAGTCTTTGTCAAATATATTGATTTGCAAGGTCTGTGAAATTATATACATGTGCATTTCAGTGTTTTCCACCTTGATGAATTGTTGCACCTAAGGATCCTTATTAAATACCAAGATAAAAACCCTTTTATGCTTTAATCATGTCTGGCCCATAATTCTAGGACCAGGGAAAAAGCATCAGCTGTGGCTTGCAAACTAAGAAATTTGAATTTGCTGTTCACCTGAGGATTTGTTACAGTATCAACAGTTTATACGGTTATGAAATATTAATACAGCCTTGTACTTCAGAAAATAAAAATTATAAAATGGGATATTTAGAGTTAAGTTAACCTTAAAAACAAATTCAGAGTTAAATATTGAAGAGACTACAATCTGCCCCACTTCTACACTATTTGAAACTTCTTAAATTTTTTTTTTCATGTGTAAAGCCAACACATGACTGATTGCTATACTAAATGCTGGCAAAATATGTAGTAACCTTTTATGTATTTTTGGCTTCTTTCCCACTGCCACCCCCTCCTCCCTCAAGCTGCTACAAATGAAACTGCATACACTATGGATTTGAAAGCAGGGTTTGTGTTGCCTAACCACAGAAGTCCGTGGTTTAAAATGTTTGTAGCCTCAGGAGCTCATTAAACTGACAATTTCAGATTGACTCTTTTCAGTGCTAGTACTTTTTTTTACCTTGCCTTAGAATTGTAGTCTGCAGTCCATCATCCTATTCCCTGCCAAATTTTCATCTGTGTGGCTTTGCAGTGCTTGGTACACAGTGTTGCTAAAACAAAAATTCGCAGCCAGTGGCGGCTAACAGAAAGGCATTTGCAACCACTGAGCACTTTCAATGCTGAATGGAGTTAGGTGTATATTTTGTTGGCAAAGACTACTCATGTTGCATTCTTGCTTCTTTTCTGTTACAATGAATTTTGCAGAGGCTAAGTGTACCTGCTGGATTATATTTTGTCAGGTTTATCAAATCTTGTACACTAGAAAAGGTATTTTGTTTTGGCAGAGATGAAGATCTCATGTTTTTCTGAGTTAACTTGTGGGTTAACTTGTGAGTTAACTTCACAATACCTTCTCATTGTATATATTATTGTACTGTAACTGGCTCTTAAGTGTTTCCTTTGTTGACTTAAGTGTTTAAACTTCATGGAACATCATATTCACATGCATGTTTGTGTGTTTATGCATATATAGGAAATATGTTTACATACTTAGATACATGAATGTGTGTTTTCACATATTTTTAGGATTGGTTTTCAGCATTCTGTTTAGATGATGGTGGGAAAACACTGCCTGTGTTCAGTAATGAACAAGGATAAATAACCAATCTACTGAAAAACCTGTGAAACAATTAATTATTGTAATCTTAAAGACACTGTCAGAAGGATTTTTGTGTGGCACGTTTTCAGAATGTTTTTATTACTGAGCATCCATGCCTGTAGGAGATGGGAAATGGAATGGAAATCCTTGCAATATGACATACCTTTGTGCTGCTTGCGTTTAAGAGATGATTGCAAAACCTAAAACATCTCTTCTCTCCCCACTTCCTGCTTGGGAATTAGGACCAGGAGTACTGAAGTTTCATAAGAGGAAAGATGGTTTTCTTACCAAGTATTTTATAGTTCATTTTTTCCCTCCTTGCTGCAGTTACCCAGTTGAAGCTGGGAAATAAATTTGCAAATTCCCATTTCACTGGCTTTTTCTAGCAGTGAAGAAGCTAAAATGTTGTTCTCTCTCTCTCTCCCCTACACCTATCCAAAAATCTTCCTCCTCTTCTGTGTTTTAGATTGACTATATTGGGATTTAGAAGACTGCGGCACATCTTCCTGTTAGGTGCTTTGCAGCAGAGTTTTGCCAAACCTCAATATCTTCTTGTATTGTCAGATTTCAGTATTTTGAGAGCCAGGTGTCACAACAGCCAGTCATTTTAAAGATTGCAGGCACATCTTATAAGTGGTCCATTTTTGAAAGACAGAGAGAAATGTAAGCATATTCTATCACTTTTGATCCGGGTCAATGCTTTCCAGCACAGAAGAGAGAATACAGAACTTTGCCTGCATCTGAACTATAAAAGTAAGCATTTTATGGTGAGGAGATCCACTGTGGGACTCTCTACATGTTCCATGGCATGCCATACCACCTTATAGAAAAGAGTCTGTCTGCAGGTGGTGACAAGTATGGTAAAGGTTTTATAGTTAAAAGTGTTGTTACCATTCTTGTAATATATGGTAGAAACAACCTGTCAAAAGTTTTAAGTGATGGGCAAATATTCTCTTTGCTGTTTTGCTCATTATGTGAAAAGAAAACAAAGACACATAAATGCACAACTTGCCCAGAACAGTATGGAAATATGTTAAGAGGTGTCCTTAAGTAAAGTTCCAGGTCTCAAGTGTCAATTTTGAGTGTCAATTTTGTTCCTTCTCTTATGTACGAATCAATTAATGTAGCTCCGTACTTGATGGTAACTCGGTTCTTTTTGTCAACAGGAATGTGCATGGTTTAGTAAAAGCTATTTGCAAGTTAATACAAATTCAAGCTGTTCAGCTGGAAAAAGATGGAGAAAAGTCTGATTGGAGTCTTTATGGAATCAGGTTAGTTTTACATTCCTTTATTTAGAAACAATAATAACTTTCTGTCTGATTTCCAGGAAAAAAAAAAAAGAAGATTAAGTTAATACTGGATTTTGATCTTACTCTTTTTTGTGTATTTTGCTTTGTTCACACTGTACATGTAATGAAGTGCTGGCATAGGTTGCCCGCAGAGATTGTGGAATCTCTGTCCTTAGAAATAACAGAACCTGACTGGATGTGATAATGGGTAGCCTTTACTAGCTGACTTCTTGAGCATGTGGGTTGGACTGGTTGATCTGTGTAGGTCCCTTTCAACCTAAATGATGATTTGGTTCTGTGGTTTTTGAGGTTTCTTTTTTGGTTTAAAGTTTTAAGAAGTTTTAATACAAGGATAAGATTGCCACCATAAACTCGAAAGGGACAATGGCAGTGGGGCAATGGGAGACAAGACAGGGGGAGAAAACAAGTACTAGTACTTATTCAAATACTGGATTATTTCTGGTATTTCTTTTAATAAGTATTTTATTTTAAAGCTCTGAATCACTTCCTTTTCACTTGTTTTTCCTGCTTTGTTCTTATTATAAAAGTCAAGTTCCCGAATGTCTTTGCTGTTAAGGTGATTGATATGTAAAAATAAAATACTTAAAGATGCATGTAGAGATACTTATCTAAAGCTTCTTACCATGCAATAGCAGACTTTGAAGAGGACATCCTAGTGACTTCATCCATCTCTTGAGAAACCATGACATTAAAAGCCTCTGGAGAACAGAAAAGCTTGGTAGATGTCATGAATGCTTTTCAAGTTACTTTTTATGCAGTTAAGAGGTATCATTGTAGGAGGCTGTAGCTATAATTGCTTAAGGATCTAAAATGCATTGAGAGACAGGAATCACGTCTTTAATTGAGTGAAATGAAATAGTGCGGAAACTGAAGCAGGCTTATTGGTGGGCTGGATGTGTTTGCATTCCTGAAATCCTTCATGTGGCTATATCAGTTCTCTTTACAAAATCCCTGCTTGTATAGAGCAGTTTTAAATGAAAAGGTAAGTAACGAAGACGGAATTCTTTTGGAACCTTTTTTAAAAGTTTCTGGTAGAAGAAACTAAGTTAAAGGAATTTAATTCTGGCTTCATATGAAAAAGAGGGTGGTAGGATGTGTCTAGAATAAAGAAAGAATAAAGAAATAGTCTCAGCCCAATAGAACAAAGAAAAGTTATTACATTTTTTCACACTCACTAAAAGAGAAGTTACTGATAACATACATGAAGGTGAAATTTGGTAATTCAGAATGGTATAAAGTAAAGTAGTAGAGAATTAAAATAAGAAGCAGACTTTTATTTAGCCAATATGGTTTTTGTTTTCCCTTTTGGTTACAGTTAACTTTAATAAAGAGAAATGATTGCTTGACATAGGGTCAGAGCCCTGAGATTTTGAAACCTGACTTCTGGTTTTTAGTGTACAGAACAACCTCTCTATTCATTGTTATATACAGTTTTTGTAGTTGTGCTCCATGAAATGCCATTAAAACCTGACTTTTTGTAAGGAATTGAAGAATGTATACAGTAGCTCACCAACAATAATCTCCCATTACAGTGTTCATATATTATGCTGTCAACTGTGCAAAAGTATTCCATATGGAAATGATCAATGAAGAATCAAAATGCAATAGTACTTTCTCAAATTGTTTGCTATTGTCACCAGTATTACAGGATAATAAATAAATAAATATGGTTTAGGCCAATGTTAATTCTGGACAATAGAATTCGTTTTATAATACAGCTTCTTGGGATGACATAATATCATGATCAGTTCCTGAAAAGAAATGGAAGAAAATGAATGTGTTGCAGATTTGTGCATTTTTTTAATATAGTATTTTCCTGGGATGGAGTTAGCTTTCTCCAGAGCAGCCATCTGCAGCCAGAACAGTGTTGGCCACTGCTGACCAGTGCTATCCCTCCAGCCCATTGCCATCCCTCAAAGGGCCAATGAGGGAGGAGTGGTCTAGACTTCGGGAGGGGACATAGCCAGGATAACTTACCCAATCTAACAAAAGGGATATTTCATATTGTATGACACTGTGCTCAGGAGTAAAAGCTGAAAGGAAGGAGCTAGGAGTGGATTTATTGTTAAGGTCTTTGTCTTCCAAAGCAACTGCTACGCATACTGAAGCCCTACTGCACAGAAAGTGGTTACACATTGCCTGCTGATGGAAATTAAAGAATATTTTTTTTCCCTTGCTTTCTTTTCTGGTCTTTGCTTTTCTTTAGTAAACTTAAACTTTAGTAAACCTTTATCTTGACCTGGGAAGGGCTCCTGTTAGCATTCTCAGTGCAGGTGGTTTATGATATGTATAAAAAATTGAATATGATTTTTTAATGAAAAAGCCTTTTTTATTAGCCTTTATTAGCCTTTTATTAGCCTTTTTTTTATGAACTAGTATTTTATGATACTATTAATGATTTGCCATGCATTATTTTACTGTTTTAAAGTTATAGAGAACTGCTACTTTTTTGAATTCAAGATTCAGAGCAGGTAGCAAAATACTTTAAAAATGTATATGTGATGGAATAAAGTGCTGTTCCTGAAAGAACCAGCTTTCTGAAAGGGCCAGGGTCACATCTAATACACAGAAAGGTATGTTGACTGCAGACATTGTTTCCTTATACAGAAAAAGAAGTCTGTCACTGAATTTGTCCTTTAAATCAGATTGGAGCTCACTTTTGTTCAGAGATGCAACAAAAAAGTTCAGATGACCTAAAAGTTAAAAATAATGTATGTTTTATTGTTAGCTCTCACGAAGATTTATCTTTGTTTGCCTGGACATTTCCATATTATGAGTGGGTAACCGTTATGTTTGCTTGTGTGTTTTGCTTTATCCTGAACCCACTAGCAGTAATTTAGGGTAGTGGTGCTGTAATGTCATTTAAAGATGCATGTTTTACAGTGCTATTCTAGCAATTCTTAAGATGTTGTTGACAATAAATTGCATCTACGCACCCCAGTTTTCTTGCTGCTAATAGCATTATCAAATGGAACATTCTTGGTTTGCAGTTCTTAGTGCTTTATTATTAATAATTGTATTAATAATATTTTGTATGTATTATAAATACAATATAATATTATAATATATTATAATATAATTTATTGTAAAGCTTAGCTGATTTATTTAATAATCCAGTTCAGTGCAGTTTGACCAGTTTCAGAACATACAACATCTGTAATAAAAGGTTTGCTTTTTTTTCCTAAATAGTAAGCCATTTTAATTTGAAACTTGATGTGTCAGGTGCTGACTTTAGGATGGTTCCCTTAGCTTTGGTGTCATTGCAGCATTTAAACGATGACTGGAGACATATTCTCTTGATTAGGAAAGGTGGTTAATTTTTAAAATATGACAAAGTTATTGAAATAAGAAGCTGCTATAACCCTATATGTCTTTACAAGTAATATGTACTTTCAAGGTCCTGGCATTGCATGTGGGCAGTATTAGCTTACTGTCTGATAAGGATCCAGTCTGATGTTGCTGGATTCAGGTGCTAGACAAGCAACAACTTTTTAGCCTCTTTGGAAAGCTGCAATGAAACAGTAACCTTAGCTTTTCTAGTCTTTGTGCACAGACTGTAAAAGGCGCTAACTTCAGTAAAATATTTACAGGATCTAGGAAGGTGGACATATGAAGAACATTAAGCTGACAAATTTTTGAGACATGAATGTGAGAAGTGACAGGCTTCTAGCTCCAAATATGAGGGCCAGATCTGTAATATGCGTCGTTTGTGTTCTTAGTAGATGGCATCTGTTTTCTGAACATATTTCAAGAAGCCCATAGCATCAGCCAGCTTTCTGAAAGAACTTTTGTCTTCAGATTATTTATTTCCCTGTAAAGAAAAACACTTTTTCAGAGGAAAAATTATTTGACGAGCAGAGTGGGAACCAGTATAAAAAAAAAAAACAAACCTGTGTTTTTAGCTGTGTTGTAACCATATAGCGAAGAAAACAAGAGTCATTAGGTATGTAAATACTCTTCAAACATCTTTCATAGTTTGATGGGCCTTTAAATCAGCTGATGGCTATGTAATTCTTTGATCTTTTATCTTCACAACCAGTCAGTTGCCTAGGACTCAAAAAATGTTAACATTGAGAATGTAAAAAAAACTTTTAGTTTAAGAATATGTCTACTAGATGGTGTTTTTTCATAAACAGTGTTTTGCTAGGCATAGCATAACTCTAAAAAATCCTGATTACAGTAGGTAAGTATTACCTCTTTAGTTTAGTTAAGGAAAGCCTTAATGTACCATCACATTATGCATTTCAAATTTGCCAGGTAGTAGGGAAAATTAGATTTTTATTCTTTTATGGTGTTCTTTCAGATGTCACTCACTTCAGTTGTAGCTGGGTTGGTTCAGTGCTGCTTAAGATGAAGCCATTTTTGTATTGCAGTGTTACTGGATATGAGTGTGTCTCAGTGAATATTGTCTTCTCTAATAAAAAGACCGTTGGAAATTCTGGCTTTTTGCTCCTCAGAAGTTTTAAAAATAATGGTAGTAAGTGAAATACCATTGTAAATCCTTCCTAAAAGGCATATCTGACTGTCACTTGTAGTGTCTGAAACTGAGGCAGTGTCTCTGGAGATACAAGACTTCAAGGGATGGCTCTGAAATCATCCTGCTCTGTAGGTAAAACTCCTTTAAGGTCTCACTGGTGTGTAGCACAGATTTGTTGGACCTGTGAGCTCGATAGATGGTTAACCAAATTGAAGGTAGTGGCTTGCAGCAGATTTATGCTGCCTTTCTCTGTTTGCCTTTCAACTTACAGCATAGAATGGTTTGAGTTGAAAGGGTCCCTAAAGATCACCTAGTTGCAGCACCCCAGTCCCCAGACAGAGGCACCTTCCACTAGACCATGTTGCTCAAAGGCTCATCCAGTCTGTCTTTGACCTGGAGGGATGGGGCATCCAGAACTCTGGGCAATAAGTTACTCTAGTTAAATGACTTTGGTTTTGTTTCTGACAGAACAGGTTACGTGCTTCAGGCTTCCCATCTTCCCAGGTTTTCCTCCACCTGGAAGAAATTTTAATCTGTTTCAGAAGTTTTGAGAAAATATCCTCTTTTGACAGTGTAGCAATCCTAGCAAAGCTGGTAAAGGGAGTTGGTAAAAGGAAGAAGTTAAACTGGCTATTTCTACAGCCACGCTTATTAGATAGTTGTTTTGCATACTTCCTTTCTGTGTTATAAATAAAAATGTGATTTCTTTGTCTTTCAGGAGCACTCCTCATCCATTAATCACTGTTCTAGAAAACAGACCTGATTGCTGGCCAGTTCTACTACAGCAGATAACGGTATTTTTCCATCAGTGTCCAGAGAGGTAAGTGAATGAAAAATTTCAAAAAGCCTAGCAAATGTAGACAGAATGAAATGAATCGTATCACTGTAACTGTTTTGTTGAAGGCAAACAAGCTGTAAGAATTCTGTCTTTTGTGAAAGATACTTGTAAAATGTAATTATACCATTTCACAAATTAAAATAGTATAAATTATAATTATTAAATAATTAAATACTAGTATAATCAATTAAAAATCAATTTCTTAGCTTTTTATCAACTATGTAGATAAATTTTGCATGGGTATAGAATAACTGGTGCAAAACTGATAGCATATTTGATTTTTTTTTAAATATGCAATTTGGCTTATCAGCTTTGTAAAATTTTTGACTGCTTAGTCATTAATAGTGAATACAATACAGCTGTAACTTATCTATACAAAATGATGGGACGATGAAGGAAAAGTTAAGATGATTAAATCAGACAGAAAGGATGAAGTCTTGAAAAACAATGCATCTTTCTGATTAAAAAAGATAGAAAAAAATCAGTGGCACAGCCTTATTATAAAGCACTGTTAAAATGACCAAATACTCAACAGCCAACAATCTCAGCCTTTCCTTCATGCTTACCGCTAAGGAACTTGTCCAATAAAGTTTCAGCATAAGATAACAAATCTGTAGCATCCTCAAAGAGAACTGTTTTCAGTTATTTCACACCTATATGTATGCTTTTCAGATTTAAAAAAATCACTTTTTTCCTGTTTTCTGAAAGACTAATAACAGAGTAATAGTGCAGAGAAATTGACTTCTCTGTTCTCTTGCTCTTTGTGAATAAACAAGTTAATTAATCTCTTAAATTTATGGTGGGCTTAGATGATCAACAGTAAGACTTTCAAGCAAAAGTATGTTTTGCTCAATTTAATTGATTACAGTGTTTTTCAAATGCTGTTAATTCTTTCACTCAGCTGCTAAATCTCAGACTCACATAGAGTCCCCTCAGGTTTATAAATGATGGAGTGAACAGTGGATTTTTTGCTGGTGGCTTCTTTTGAATTAAAACAGGAGTTTTTCTTAGTGCAAAAGGAAAGTATGTGATGTTCCTCTTGGTGCTCTTTGTTCAAGGTTTCTGTGGGTAAAGTGCTAGACTGAGAATATGGAATCACAGAATAATTTAGGTTTGGAAATGCCCTTAGAACATGGAGTCCAGCCATTAACTTAATGCTATCAAGTCCCCCACTAAACAGTGTCCCTAAGCATGATGTAAACAAGCTATGCTGATGGAGACCTATTACTGAATTCTTTCTACAGTTTTGCAGAAAGTTTTCTGTAGAAACTTGTTTAAAACAGAGGTTTGATTTCCTGTTGATGTAGGATGGTAGGAAGGCTCTGCAGAGGGATTTGGGTAGACTGGATCTATGGGCTGAGGCCAGTGGTATGAAGTATAGCAAGGTTCAACCCCAAATGCTGGGTCCTGCACTGTGGTCACAATTCCATGGAGTGCTGCACGCTGAGGGAAGAGTGGCTGGAAAATTGCACAAAGGAAAAGGACCTGAGGTTGGTTGACAGAATCTGAACATAAGCCAGTGTGTGCCCATGTGGCCAAGAAAGCCAATAGCATCCTGGCCTGGATCAGAAATAGTGTAGCCAGCAGGTACGGGACTAGCAAAGTGCCCATGCACTTGGCACTAATGTACTTGGCTCTGGTGAGGCTGTGCTTCAAACCCTTTATCCAGTTCTGGGCCCTGCATGACAAGAAGGACATAGAGGTGCTGGAGCAAGTCCAGAGTAGGGCAATGGAGCTGGTGAAGGGTCTGGAGCACAGATCTGATGAGGAGCAGCTGGAGATGTTTAGCCCAGAGGAAAGGAGACTGAAGGGTGACTTTATTGCTCTCTTTCTGAAAGGAGATTGAAACCAGGTGGGTGTCATCCTGTTCTCCCAAGTAACAAGTGACAGGATGAGAGTAAATAGGCTCAAGTTGCATCAAGGGAGGTTTAGATTGGCTATTAGGAAAAATTTCATCATGGGCTTGTCAAGCATTGTAACAGTCTGCCCAGGGAAGTGGTCGAGTCACCATCACTGGAAGTATTCAAAAAGATCTGTAAATGTGGCACTTGACATGGTTTAGCAGTGGGCATGGCAGTGCTGGTTGGACTTGACCCTAAACAATTCTATTATTCTATATTTGATACTGTATTGGCCATCAGCTTTATTTGATTGTTTTAGTAATGTCAAAGACAGCTTGTATTCCAAACATGGTCAAGCCAAAAGATTTGTTCTGTGATAATATTTTACTGGGAAGCCATGTTGATTAAAACAGTGCCTGTTTCGCTTAATTGTATTAAGACCATTCTGCAAAAACTGATAAGTAAAAGATGGCTCCTTTTTACTGAAATTATGTTTTATGTGTTTTTAAAAGATATTTCTGAGTAGTCTTATCCAAATACTTCTTCAGAATGGCACATTAGTCTATTACGACATTTAGCAAGGAAAATCACTTTCTTGAATTGATGAGGAAGAAAAGAATAAAATTAGGAGTGTTGTAACCTGCAGATCCATATTGAGTCTTTTAAAAATTGCACTTTGAGGTATGGTTATGCTATTGGGTGTCATGACAGTACTTAGTTATGGTAAGTCCAAGTTTTTTTTGTGAGATTTAGTAATGTCCTTCTTAGTAATGTCTTAGTATTGACCTTTCTGTTAACTGGGTCCTGTGAATTTTTGCAGGAAATGTCACATTACTTGGGTTTCCTTGTTGTTATGCTTTCAATAGAAAGCATTCATGGCAAACTTATTTCTTGAACTGCAGGGCAGAGGGTTCATGTATTCGCATAATGGCTTCATTTCTAAGATACCTGTATTGTGAACCATCCCAGTTACGGGAATATGCTGAACTGCGAATGGGTTTACTAAAGATCTTACTGCAGCCTCATGGGCCAAAGCACTTAGAAGCACCCTCCATGTTGGAATGTGGGATTCTTCAACTTATGTGTGATTTGATTCCACACTTGCAGGTACAGTTGTTGCCTGACCCTACCTTTTACAAACAGATATTATCAAAAACAGAGATGGTATTATTATTATTGTCTTTCAAGTGTGCAAATATAGTATTCTTTTCCATTTTTTGCAGATGCAATTTGTTGATAATATATAAATCTAACAAACTGTCTCTTTCTGGTAGAAGACAAAACTTTATTTGTTCAAATCTGATACACCTGTTAAGATAGGAATTGAAATATGTTTACCATAATTACTTCCATCTAGTTGCCTCAGTAAACATACAGTAAACTTAGAAAGACGGTCATGAGAAAATTTTGTTAACTAGCAAGATATTTGTCAAAGCCATACAGTTTTAACTTAAAGTGGATAATATTAAAATTAAACAAACTATATGAGAAGCATGATCTAAGTACTTCTAGATATTCCTTTCTCTCTCTATAACAGAGTGATTAGTGGGTCTGAACACAAAATTTAGTCATTCTGGAATATACTGGAGGTTTGAATGTTTTTTTAAGTTGCACAGTGATATGTGATAGGAGCTAGGATTTAATCTCATAGTCCCCTTCGGTTACAGGCCTATGATGTTGGTTAAACTTAAAAGCTCTGCTTTTCCACATGCTTTCCTGTGATACCAGTTAAGCTTGCTTCTTTCTTTTCTTTCTTTTCTTTCTTTTCTTTCTTTTCTTTCTTTTCTTTCTTTTCTTTCTTTTCTTTCTTTTCTTTCTTTTCTTTCTTTTCTTTCTTTTCTTTCTTTTCTTTCTTTTCTTTCTTTTCTTTCTTTTCTTTCTTTTCTTTCTTTTCTTTCTTTTCTTTCTTTTCTTTCTTTTCTTTCTTTTCTTTCTTTTCTTTCTTTTCTTTTCTTTCTCTCTCTCTTTCTCTCTTTCTCCTTCCTTCTGCAACTTCCAAACTTCCTTCCACAACTTCCAAACTTCCTTCCTTCCAAACTTCCTTCCTATCCATCCATCCATCTATCTATCTATCTATCTATCTATCTATCTATCTATCTATCTATCTATCTATCTATCTATCTATCTTTTTCCTTCTTCTTTTGATATTAGGACAAAGCTTCAGATGTATTCAGCCAATCATGAGGTGCTTTGTCCTTATTGCTATGGCAAGAGAGTTCATTAATATCAATAATGTAAAGCTAAGTAGGCTTCTTATAGGGATATTTAGTTGCATCTTTCTGCTGTGGCATTTTGCTAGAAAATTCTTCTTTGTACTCACAGCTATTTTTCACAGTCTTTTGGAAAACATATAGCTTCTGTTATACATGTTTATGTGGGTTCAGGTCTATTCCTTGTGATGATGGGTACATGCTGACCTTTTCTAGTCACAGAGAGATTTCTGATTTTGTCTCAATTTTACCCGAGCTTCAGTATAACATTGTGTCTTGAAAGTATGACCAAGCTTCAGACTTGAAAACATTTAGCTATAAAAATGGCACTGAATAAAACTTACAAAATTAGTTATGAACCATTCTTTCCTTCATACATGTTGGCATTTCTTTTTTTTAAACAAGAAATCAGTCACATATTTTTTAATTTGTATTAATACTTGAACATTTTTTCTGCCTGAGATAGAGCTTCCACAATGGAAGGTACTTCTTTCAAGAAGCCTGTTTGATGGACTGTTTTATAACCTGTCAATTCCTTCCTCTTCTTTCTCTGAACCTCAAGTTGTTCTTATCCTTTCATTTTAGCATAGCTTAATTTAATCCTCTGTGTAATATAAATGCTGGAATGTTTTTCTGTCATTTTTTCTGACAGTGTCAAGGAAGCTGTCAGAACTACAGCTCTTCACTTGTAGACTTTTCTGCTGATCAATTCAGTGACATGAGATTTCTGATTAGAGCAGATTATTTATAGAACAAAAAGGGAATAAAAATCAGGGTGCTATGCTTAATGCTGGTTCCAGAGTTTGGATTGGAACAGTGCATTTTTCTGGAAGAAGAATTTTCAAGAACAGAAAACACTATTATCCAACACATGGGGACTTTCTGTGGACAATCTGCTTCTTGAAACCTCTTTAGCAGGCATTCAAATATGGAAATACTGCTATTGGGTATCACACTTCAGCTTGTAGTTTTTCTGATAGTTAGATTGCATGGTGTTCTAGAATCAAATAACACCACTGCCTTTCTCTTTTGATACAAGTGTTAAAATCTGGTTATTTTATAAAGGAAGTAATGTAGAGCCAGATGTTTCTGTTATAAGAATATTTACCTGCTTAATGAAATCCCCACTCACTTTTTTGTGTTGTTATGTTAGCCCCAAGAGCTGAATTAATTGCTGTTGCTTTTGAGTTAAAGGGATTTTTCTCAACAGCTACCAAGAAATATTTTAATTCTTTCACATGCTTCTCATTTTGCTTCAAAATATCAAATAGCAGTTCATAAGTTGTTTTTTTCAGGGAAGTTGAATAACGGATTCCTGGCATTAGTTTATACAGATGTTTCTTCAAAGATTTGGTACTATATGCAATAGAAACATAGCAGAAGTAATAGAACTAATTCTAAGTTCTGCATACATCAGGAAGGGCAACTAAATCATCATATGTTTTGGCTTTGTTTTGTTTTAACCACTTCTCTGCAGCTTAAAGACTTACTGCAAGTTACAGAAGCTTTGTTTTTCCTGCAAGAGCTGTTCCTCAGCCTACTACGCTATCCTTTGTTTTGGGAAGTCCAGTTATCCCAGCTTAGTCTGCAACTGTTATGCTTCTGTGAACTGTGTTTAAATGTGACAGGAGAATGCTCATCTTTGATCTCCCTAATAGAGGACAACTTTGAGCTCCTAAAAGAGGTAAGAGTATATGGTAAAAATGTAAAATAGTTTTATTAAATTTAAAGATTCTCATGTTTAAGGCAGTAGAGACACTAATACATGACATTTACCTGCTGGTGACCATTTCAAAAGTTTCTAATTTTTTTTCCCTGGTTGAATACCTTCAGTAGGTAAAAACTTGGCTGGTTCTGTATATATCAATTAATCTTTTAGCATGAAAATTTATGTAAAGCAAGTTACAACAGTTTGGACAAAGTAACTAAATGTTCTAATTACTTAGATAAAATGCTATTTTCATTTATTCTTCATTGCTCTGTAACTGCATGTGCACTTACTATGATTCATTAAGATAATCTTGCAAAGTTTTGGTAGTTTCCTGTTTGTTCTGTTTATGGCCACTGAGAAACAGAGGAGACTTGGAACTTTTTTCTTTTTTCCTCGTAGGTATTTCCAGTGGACCAGTATATAATTGGGCTAGCACTTCTACTGCTGCAAACTCCAGAAAGTCAGCAAAAGTCTGTCTTGAGTCTAGGTAAAGTTCTTCTCATGAAAGAGGAATCCACACTCTTAAAACTGTGTCTTTGCTTCTTCATATTTATGAAATAAGCACAGCATTCCCCTGGAGTTGGATTGAGTTGTGAAACGAGATTTCTTTATAAAGCAGAATTTTTCCTGAACTTTAAATCTAATGGCAGTAAAAATAATTTTTCATACTACACTGACTTTTTCCATCGATGTTGCTGTATTTTAAGTTCCCTGCTGGATTGGAGCCTATTGGTTTCATTTTTGAGCCAACAGGATATTCTTAGCTGATGTTCATGCATCCTGAGTGGTTTTTTATTGCAGGTATTGAGAGCAGGCGTGACAATAATGGCAGTGTTTAGCCGTGCTTTTGACTCAGCAGTTTTGATTAGTGTAGTTATTCCAGTAAAAACAAAGGTCTGTGCTCCATTTCATTTTTGTATTTTTTGCTGCCATCAGGTACTTTGCTATTAAGAACAGAAATCTGTGTGTCTCTAAATGAAAAACAGCAAAAAATTGTTTTACTCTTTATATACAGTCCATACAGTACTGTACATGTACAGTAAATCTGGGGACCTTTACTTTGCTCAAATGAAGTGTTTCCTAGAAAAGCCTTTGTCATGCCTAAGGGTACCAATGTTCATTCCTTTTTTTCCTCCTTGACCTTTGTTTTTCCTAATCTTCTTTTAAATAGCCTACAAGCTCCTTTCATGTTCAGAAACCCAGGACATCTCATCCACAGCCCTTACTTTGGTGATGCCTGTGCTACAGATCTTATCTTCTACAACAGTTGGAGACTGCTTATCAGGGGATGTTTCTGGAACTACTAGGCAGCAGCTGGCTGTAAATCTTTTGGGAATATTAAAGGAGAAAGGTGTGAAGGATAAACAGGAATCGGTAAAGTGATAGAGTTTCTTTCCTTTTTTGGGGGCACATAGGGGAGGCATTTAAATTTTTTTCTGTATGAAGCCTAGCTGCTTGGGAAAGACTCTGCATGTGTGAACTTCTTTGTGTGATACATTTGATGGGAACACTTGAAAATATGTATAGTCTATAAAACTAGAGCAGTAGTGAAATGAAAGTTTGTTTCTTTGCTGGATATTGGTTTTATTTAGCAAATGAGATTTTTTTACTTTAAGAGACCATATAGATTGAAGAATTCACCTGTATTATTAAGCAAGTAACAGGACCTAGCAGAAATCAAGGTTATGTATATTTACTCTGTTTCTTTCAAACTTGTTTATTCTCTGCATCTCTTTTTTCTTAGTGCTGTATGTGACAGTTATGTACCATTCTTTCTACCTTGGCTGAAGAGAGTTACAGAGCACTTAAGTGTCAATTAGCAAATTTTGTCTCATTTACCTGAATTTTTTATATGTTCTGTTGGGGTTTTTTGGGTTTTAGTTATTTACTTATGTCCCTCTTCCCTGCCATCCATTCATTTATCTGCACTGTTCCATGAACAGGTGACAGCAAATCTCTTTAATCAAGTTGTGTCCAGCAGTGGGGTAGCTAAGCTCCCTTATTGCTTTACACCTCTGTTTTCTGTAGAGAGGGTGTGATGTGACAAGTTGGAGCCAGATGTAGTGACAGTTCTGAGTCCAGCTGATTCTCCTTGACCTGGAATCCTCCACCTACTTCATCTTCTAGTTCTTCAAATCTGAAAAAGCAAGCCCATTTGTGCTCCTCATAGAAAAAAAACCACTTTTTTTAAAATTCACAAAATCTTACCCTTCATAGTCTGCTCTGAAAGAATAGACAGCGGGATGACAGTGGTTACAGTTAATTTCCTTCTAGTAGGACTTTCTGGGTGCCAGCCTGTACAGATGCCAGTGGAGTTTTGTTTTCAGTGAAATATTTTCGTTGCATGTCAGTCCTCTATGCTCTGTGTCACTCACACGCATTTTGTTTTCTGTTGTGTTTTAGAAACTATTTTGATGTCTTGTCATAAGACTACTGTGTTATTGTAGAACAAGATTACAGTGCATTGTGTTACACTGGCTTCCTGTAACAGGACTTGGTTGTACTAATTGTGGTATTCTCTTTGCTTCAGAAAAGCATGTGAAAGTTTTTCTGTTAAGGGCTTAAATAATTTTTGATTACTGACTTTTTCTGTTAGCCATGTTACAATGGAAAACAATTGTCTTTGCTGAGAATTCCCTAACAGTTTCTTCACTTGTGTCTCCCTAATTCATGCAGAGTTCATAGCAAGTAGCTTGGCAGATCTTTGATAATTAATGGTTCTCAATGCAAATGGGGAAACAATCATTTTGCCTGATGATTATTTGTAATAATTATGCCGATAACCTTTGGTTCTCAACTAAAAGATTAAAAAATGTAGACTCTCTTTAATGGTCCCATAATAACAGTCAATGTGTGTTGTAGGATCAGATCAGTGCTAAGAGAATAAAATCTTGATAGAATTAGACTTGCTTCATATTGGAAATAGACAAGAAAAGAGGTAGTAAAAAGAAAGCAAATACTATATCCCCAGTGAAGAAGCTTTGAGCAAGTGTATATAAGAGCAAACATGGTTAAGTTATGGTATATTTTAATAGAATCACAGAACAGCCCAGGCTGCAAGATCATCTGGTCTAGCTTTTCATAGGAAAGGGACCCTAGATAAGATTAGTATCCTATGCAATCATATGTTGATAACATCCAGTGATGGGGACTATACCATGTCCCTGGAGAGGTTGTTCCAGTGAATGTGTTTTCACTATCAAAAATGTCTTGCTTGTAATGTTATCCCTCACCTTTTCCCAGGCATCTTGTATCCATTGCCCTTTGTATTCTCCATTCTGTGGCTCTTTGTGAAGGGAGAGCTTCTGTTCTCTTAATAACTGCCCTTCAAGTACTGGAAAATAATGACATCCCCCTTGAGCCTTCACTTTGTCTTGAGTCTTCACTTGTTTTCACTTCAGGGTGAAAAGACCTGACTCATGGCACTCTTTGACCCCTCTTCAGTCCGTCCACATCTGTTATAGGGGCCTGAACTGGACACACTACCCCATGTGCAGTGTGACAAGTGCTGGTAAAGTGGGATGGCCACATCTCTCTCTGTTGGCAGTGCCCCATGGATGCAGCTCAGGATCCACTTTGCCTCAGTAGCTCCAGCAGTGCACTGCTGACCTGGTGTCTGTGTGTTGTCCACTGACACCCCCGGGCTCCTCTTGGCAAGGCTGTTCCACAGCTCATGGGTCCTAGCCTGGCCAGGCTCTTTGGTTTTGTGCTCCCAGGTGCAGGACTCTGCACTTCCCTTGGTTGAACTTTACACAGTTCTTGTGGCCCAGTCTTCCAGCCTGTTCATATCTCTGCAAGGTGGCTCTCCCTGCTGATGTGTCACCCCAAATTGACATCAATTCAGTGACACAGCAAAGGTGGTGAGGGTGCTTTTGGTCCCACTGTCCAGATCACTCATGGAGATGTTACAACGTGGAGCCCAGTACTGATCCCTGGGGGGCCCCACTTTGGACACGCTGCCAGCCTCAGTAAAACATGTTGATCAGGAGAAAAGGCATTATTGAGCATTATCAGTAACTTTTTTCCTGTCCTGTCTAGTAATGGGCCTATGTCTTCCCCGGGCTTCTGCTTAGTTGCTTATGTATCTGATCAGCCATTTCTTCTTTTGGATATCACTGGCCAATTCCAGTTCCAGCTGAATCCTGACCTTCATATGTGCCACCCTGCTAATCCTAGCAAGGATCTTGTAGTCTCCAGTGAGTATTTGGCCACCTTTCCATTAAGGGTGTGCTTCTTTTTTTGCTTTTAACAGCACTCAAACTTTACATGTCCTTTAATGGCCTTTTTTTTTTTTAATTTTGCATTGATGGTAGTGGGGAATATTTCTACGCTCCATGCCATGATTTGGAAGTTAGGATGGGGCTAGGCCTTCACGTATACTTTGCCATTGAGGGATTTTATATGTGTATGTATATGTGTATATGTGTGTGTGTATGTGTAGGTATGTAGACACACAACCCCCTTTATGTATTTGTGTTAATAGACTGAAATTTTGTACTTAACTCGCTTGACTAGAGTGCAGCAATAAAATAAAGTTGTGATCATAGCCTCCCAATAAAGAGAGAAGTGAGGGAGTACAATTACATAGCAAAACCTTTTGGGAATGTAATGTGGAATGGGAAATACTAATATAATATTTCAGACTCTACCAATTTTAGCAGCTTTTCTCAGGCACTTAAAAAAATATAAAAAACAAAAAAAATGGGAACACCTCTACTGAAGACACAAAAAATCCTCACAAACAAACAAAGAGAAACTTTGTTTCTCTCCTCCCAAAGAGCAGAAAACTGTTCATAGTCTGCTCTTGATTTCAAGATGATTTTATCTTCTACTGGCAGGCAAGTAAACAGTACATTTTATGGGTCCTGGAACTCTTACTAGACCTCTGTATGTCCTTGGATAAAGTTTAAATACCTTTTTCAATAAATGGAATTATCATAGCTGTACCCAGAAGAGATTTTTGGCTCCAAGTGATTTTGCTAGCCAGAGGAGATAGCACTTCAGATTGCTGATTTTTCACATGCAATAGTTGTAATGTGTAAGTAATGGAATGAGCTAATTTCAATGTAATTTTTAAAAAGTTATCTAAAATTCAAGGGCATTCTACCTTCCATTTGCAAAAATAAATTTACATTGAATCAAACATTGTGATTAAAATGAAATTCTGCAATTTTAATTAGAACAGCTTTTACCACTCAAAGTCTTTTTTTTCCCCTGGTTATTAAAGCCGAGTGGGCCCATGCCTTTTGTATTCTGAATTCCACTTTCAGTGTTCATTTGGAGATCTCTTCTCAAATACTTTCTTCACCTTATCTTTATATAAATGTCCTTCACCTGATTACTGCCTGCTAACTACTTTCTTGATAATGTAAAGATATTTTCTAAGGAAGCAAATAATTCGTGGGAAGGAGATGTCATGTCTTGTATTAAGCTTTCCTGTTTTAATGAAAAACTTTGAACTTTATTTTAAAATATATTTTTATTTAAAATACATTTTATTTTTTAAAATTTATTTAAAATATTTAAAATATATTTTAAAATATTTTATCCTTAAAATATAAAGGAGCTTTAAAATATATTACCCTTACATAAAAATCCAACTTAAAATAACTCCTTGTTTGTATTTTACAACTTTCCTGCTGCTAAATCTTTTGTGACTGCAACTGCTACTGAAAAGGTTATATTTCCGTTAGAAGAAATCTATGGAGGAGTGGGGGAAGATGTTGGAAAATCCTTTTAACTTCAGCACAATAGTATATTATCCCTATATTCCTGATTAATGCCTATTTCCTACCCTACAGTACTTAGTGCAAATGCCAGAGTTAGTGTGGCCTTGTCTTAACTCCCTATGAGTGTGATTAATAAGTCGTGTTCCACTAATACTTCCTTATTTATTTGTGTTAGTGATTAATATGTACAAGTTGATATCTTGGCTTTGAGAACAAGGGTTGTGTGTCAGACCAAAGAATGATGAGCGAAATACATAATGACTTGATGACATATTTGTCAAGGAGAAAAGATTCACCAGAAGATCAGGAACCATATCCAAACAAGTCCATGGAAATAGTTAACATATAGATGTATTCAAAAATTGAATGTATATGTATTTGTTTCAGAAATATAACCCAGTCTGTTAGGTTACTGAGCATGAATGCTTTGAGGAGAATTCCCTATGCCTCCAGGAATGCAATTAAAGGAATGTCAGCTTTCTAACCTAACAAATTGGATTGAGAGTTTTACTTCCCTGTTTTCAGTGACACAACTGTAGAACATTTTGTTCTGAGAAGCAAAACATTTCTTAAACAAAAAATGTAAAGTCAGGTTAACTTAAACCTGTCATATTAAGTACTATTAAGAGTTAAGACAGTTTTTAAAAATAATATAGATGATAGTTGAAATTCTGGGATTGTCCTGTCATTGTCAGAAACATGAGTTTTTTACATACTTGAGAATTACAATGCCCATTTTAGTGGGCAACTAGCACTGCAGCTACCATCAAGAACAGGAGTGATGGATGTTAGACAAAATGGGAACTTTTGAGCAGGGAATTATTAACCCATTGCAACATCTGTAGTGCAAGAATTCATATAAAAGATTTTGAAAAAATGTATCACAGTGTATTATTTATATTTATTGCATCGGGACCATAAAAATGTTTTGGATGTCATGACTTCATGGTATTTTATTTGTTTGAGACTTTGATTTGTTTCACTTGTTCTCAGGTGCCCTGCAAACTCCTTTGCCCCATAACCAACTCTTATAGTTCACTGTATACAACCTGGAAGATCATGGAGCTCATGAAGGAGAAGTCTGCAGTTACTAAGTGGTTATCTTCAGTGAAGTCACTGCTACCTGTTAGTACTCAAGTACCTGCCCATGTTTTTCTTTTGTTGGGTTATCTACTGATCCAAGAAAATGGAGATAGTCTTCGTGATGTACTCCAGGCTACAACAGAAATAGCCAAGGCTGATTATTCTCAGGTAAAGATTTATTTTTAGTGGTTTGGGATTTTTTTCAGGAGTTGTTTTGGATTTTGCAGTCTGAGAGGGGCAAGTCTGCCACAGCTTCATGATGCTAGGTCCAGCAAGTGACTTAGGAAGGAGACTGGCTTATTTGTTGGTATTATCCAGGAAGCATGAAAATACAACATGAGGAAGCTGAAAAGGAGCTACAAAATAATTTCTAACTTCTGATGACCTTATGAATTATTCTCTATGTTCTTTTATGGTTACTAGAAGACTACCAAGTCCCTTGTGACTTTTGTCCCTTGTGTACCTTTATTCTTGTTTTTTAGAAATATGTGCATATTCTTTGTCTACTTTAGTACTGAATTCAAGCTAGAATTATACAGGATGCATAAATTTACCTCCGTAATCTGGAAAGATGAAGGGGGTTATCTGGAAAGAGCAACATAATGCAAGAAGGCATTGTACAGTGTTACTAGAGGACAGTACAGAACAACTATAACTTACTTGTAAAATAGGCAAGAGAAGTGTTGATTCAGCTTCAATTTATGCTATAGCAGATGGGCTTTATTTTCTTTGGGGTTTTTAATTGCTTTCTTCTCAAAGAGTTTGCATGTTCTACAACACGAGAGTTTGACTGTATTATTTAAGTACATATTGGAAATCTGGTAGCATAAAAATCTTACCTCCAGGAAAACCGAAATCCTTTAAGAAGCAGGTTAGAAGTAGAATGATTTTGCCAGAAAATAATACTTTTTACTTCCTACAAGCCATTTAAACTTCTTGAGAGGAAGGCTCAATGACAAGGGAAAGAATGTAAAATTTAAGGTAATGAAAACTGTGATTGACTATGACAATGTGATCCTAAGCCAGGAGTCAGAAATGAGTCTTCCAGATGCATTTCCTCATGTAACTGAGACAGGTTTTTGAGGGAAGACACTGACGCTAAGCTTAAGGAAACTTATAGATGCTTTGTTGACTTACTTTTATTTTTTTCAAAGTAGTTTTTAAAACTTCAGTTTCTCACTTAAGTAGAAAGCACCTAACTATGCTCAAAGGTCAGGAGTAAGCAGAATGAATTGTACTTCTGTGTAAAAGCAAAGCTGAGCTGATGTAGAAGCACCTGGGTATCTCTTCTTTAACTTAGTTTTTTCTTGAAAATGTTTCTGTAAGTCAGTTTTCAAAACTATTAGGAGTGGTACACCTCAACTATGAGTAGTTTGACATGTCTACTAAATAGTTTGTAACCAGGGATCCAGGTCCCAGTCCTTGTAAATTACTTATTCTCTAGGAAAAAGGTAAGACATACATCTGCCTTGTTGTGGGAACATTTCTCTGACTTCTGATCCAAGCTGCTGCAATTAAGGCAGGTTTCTTCTTGTGCCTAGCTAGCTGTGTAAAAATTACTAAGATAACTCCAGATGCTCTAGGAGTGGCTTTCAGGTTTTGTGGACTATCTCTAACCTGCTTTGTTGCATTGGGTCTTTGAGTTAGATGATGAATCAGTGGCATATTACGGGAAAGGGAGAAATAATGCTTTGTTTATTAACTATTTGATATAGTTGTTCAAAATGCAGTTTAACAATGATAGAAGAAAAGCAATAACTTGCTGAAAAAATACCACTGAAGTAATCTGGTACCTGAACAGATGGCCTGAAGCCTGACTGTAGGGAATTACTGTTATGAATTTAATTGGATTAATATAAAATAGCTCCACTGACTTTAAATGAACAGGTTTAGAGACAAATCAAAGAGCAAGTCAGCAGAATTACAGAAGCTTTAGACAGATACAGGGAGAGTGATTTAACCTGAAGCTATTCATGCTTAGCATTATGTGAGTGGATTTTTCTGCTTTGTTTATTCTTATTTTAAGCCAGAGGTTTTGTTCACCAATACAATGAACAAAAGTAAGACTAATGGACGTATCTTGTTGAGCTAACTATGGTGGTCAGACTACCTTAGAGTTAAGAAACCTTCCGTAGAATTAAGGACCTTCATGAAAAAGTCCTCCCTGACACTGGGAAGCATGGCTTATGTCCAAAGGCAATGAGAAGATGAAGTTCAAACTTCATAATATTTTTTGTTTCCCCACTGATCAGCAGAAGTCCATGTGAATTAGAAACTATTGCAAAAATGCAGAATTCAACCTGATTTGTTGATACTTTCTTACTGGTTCACATTTTGTCAGCTGATAAGACATGGAGATGGAGGGCTTTTAGTTTTTAAAATGACTGTGGGCTTTAAAATACTTTTCTGCAAAATATGTAATGTAATCAGATATCTTTGTAGTAGTATCATATAAAGCAGTCAGTATAACTGGTAATATAGCAGATGTTCTGCTGAGTAATATTTGAAAATTTGGCATGGGAAAAATAGTGTGCTTCACTGGGGTGATGTTTCTGTTCCTAGTCCTCAGTTAAGTGCAACCAAGGACACCATATTCTTGAGTTAGCAACATTTAATGCATTTCTATAATTTAAAAGATGTATTTTACTCCAAAATATTTTAATGTTTTGAAATTTGAACTTACTGTCTGGCTTGTTTGGACTTGGCATCATCACCTGGCATCTGTCTTGTTTCTGACAAGTTACTTTAGTTCTGAGTCTGCTTAATGGCTCCACGGAGACTATTACAGTGCAGCACTGCACTGAAAGATTATCACGTTGCTTCTTGTAGGTTCATTGCTCTCTCTAAGGTAGAAGAATTACTGTAGAATTGTCTCATCTTTCTCTTGTAATAACAGTACAGTGAGAGAAAGCATTGAAGCTCCTGCATGGAGGATATAACTGATTACTTTAATAAATTCAGTCAGCAGTGTGATGGCAACTAACACTAACATACTGATGGCAGAGTTATACTTCAGAAATTGCTATGTTTGGTTCTGTGTTTTATTCAGTTCCACAGAAATAAATGGTGCTTTATAAAATATGGTGGAAGTAAGTGGTTGGAATGTAAGTTAAGAAAGTGAAAAACCCATCATAACAAACTTGTTAGACATTTTGAGTCTTCAGTTCCTTCTTTAGGGTACTTTCTGAAGGATGCAGTGGAAAGTGCTGTGCAGCATAGTAGTCAGAAGTCTGTTCTGAAGAAGAAGGAAGTCAGAAGACAGGTATGGAAAGAAGAAAACAAAAAGTGTCTGTTAAGCCCAGTCTTATTTTTAGACAGTCACATCTATATCAACTTGAATCTGTTCCTTTGGTGTGAGTGGCACTTCAACACTCAGTTTAAAGCCAGATATTTGTAACAGGTATATTCTGAATTCTTTGAATCATGTCCAAATCAAAGTAAACATGGGCTAGAAGTTTACTAGCTACTACTTCAGCACTTAAAGTTGCAGAAGTTAAATGAATAAAGGGTAAAATTAAGAAGTGTCTACTTTGGAGCCACTGTGAATTACCTGTACTCCAGCAAAGTATATAAAAATGCTGAGATGTCATGGTGAAGGTCATAGCATAAAAAGAATTGTGTGCTGGGTTTTTTTGTTATTGGCTGTTTGGTTTTTTTTGTGATCTAGACAGTCACAGAATTTTGCTGCTAGAGAAATTCTATTACTCTGTTGTTCACAAAGGGGCACTATCGTTGTAGCTGTGGATATTGAATTGAAAAGCCACAGGTGATTCCTGTGCAAAATCTAGTTGAAGAATTGTGTTTCAAAACAAAATGGAGTCAGAAAGAGAGATTGCTTTCACGTGTATTCCAACTCTTCACAGAGTTCACCAACTGTAGCTCCTGTTTTCACACTGAATGTTGTTTTTATAAGGAGTACATTACCTAAACTGGTGGAGCACTTTAAAAACATCACTAGGTTTAATTATTATACCATAATTGCTCTTGCAAACATTGTTCTGGTTATGCTTTATTTTTGTTTCTTTTTTTTCCCCTTACCCTCTCCATGAAGGGAGGCTACGGAATGTTTCTCTACATGTATCTCTTCTTTCCCCACTGAGTAAAAACCTTTTTATGATGCAAGGTAATGATTTTAGCTGAAGCATTTTGGAGTAGTGGTTCTGGACTTCCCCTGTGGAAGAAAGCCCAGAAAAATTTTCTAAAGGCTGAGGAATGAAGAGTTACATGGGCTTTTAGGCTTCCTGAAGTAAAATCTCTGCACAGGCAGCAGAGATACATGAAGAACTTAATTGGTCTTTCTAATTGGATGAATTGTCTTGTGCAGAAATTGTTATTACACTCTGTGAAACCCTTGCTGTGCTGTAAAGAGAAGAAATTAGATCATCTGACTAAGGTCAGTGGTGGATATAGCACAAGATCTATTACTGTTATTTGAGGATTGTGAGTCTATAGAGGACATGCATTCTTTATGGTCTTTCAACTGCTGGAATGGACTGTTTTAGTGGTAAATGACAACTTCTGGGACGTTCATCTGAAGATGCATTATTTTATCTTCTTTGAGGTTTGGGAGTGCATTAATACCCAAAAACGTAAAATACATTTTTATTCATATAGAAAACATGTTTAAGGACATATTGAACTAAATTTGTCTTGTTCAGGTGGTGCCTGATGCTTTATTTTGTTAGATTCATTATGCAAACTTTAGTGAGTAGCAGTAGGGAAAGAATCATGTCATAGTCCTAGTTTGTGAACAGACTCTTCATGATGCTAACTTATTGATTAGGATCCTGTTAGCGTACATGAAACTTTAGAAAACCTAGCTTGTGTTTTCTAAAAAGTGCTTGTCATTTTTGAGAGAAATTTATTTTATAGTTTTATAAAGAGAAACTTAGCTACATTTGTGCACTTATCTGAAAAACTTGTTCCTTCATTTGTCTGAACTGCCCAGTAGTTTTGTCTTGTTCATTGAAGCAAGAAATGCCAGAGTACTGTATGCTTTCAGAAATCTTCCCATTTCACTGTCTTGCCTACTGGACAACTAGGTTGATGGTTGATCTGCCAAAATTCAGCCCAGAAATGGAACCTGCTCTTCTCTCCTAGCATGTGCTTTTTGAAAAAGAACAGTTGTCCTGTTGCTCAGAAAAAGAAGTCATGGCAGAGAATGCTTCTCAGGTGTATTTATTAAATAATATAATTTTGTTTCACATGTTGAGTTTTATTTTAAAAGGGAAGATTGTTGAGAAATCTCAGCATTATTTTTATGATGCAAATTAGTTTTAAAACCAAAAAAACATTATGTCAAAACCCTCTCCAGATTCCTAAAGGCAGTCTTGACTTAACTTCTGCATCCTCTGGCACCAGTGTTGACAGGCAGCATGCCTCCCATTCTGAAGTTGGTTCCTGTTGCTATTGGGTAAGAAATGATACAGACTCACCAGAAGGCTGGTTTGCACAGCAGCCACTTCCATATGAAAATTCTCTCTTTTTATAGACTGTTCTGATACATATAGACCAGATTGGTCAATCAGTCAATACATTTCACCTGATTGGCAATTAACAAAAACACCTTTCTTATGAATCATCTTTGAGAAAAGCAGGAAAACAGAGAGTAGGAAAAACACCACTTGCAGGTTGTTTACAATAACAAACTATCATCATTTCTCTATAACTCTCTCGAGTCTCACAAGCCGGCCATGAGAAAACTTACCTGGTTTTCTTACTCTCTGACCAGGCTGTTACATCCACAGGTTCCTACCTACTGGGAGTTAGCGAATTGTCATATCAATTTTGTGGAGCTGTTACGCCCTTGATGAAGATGTAGTATAAATTTAATATTGAAATTAATCCCAGCATTCTTTTGTCCATTATATGAGGCAGATGGAGAGAGGAGTAGCTTTGCTGTACCTCTTTTTTGGTGTTTTTCCTAATCTTACAGTTGAAATATACGGGACAAAACAAACAGACTGTAAAGGATAATACTTTTAAAGAAGTTTTTAACTGTCTTTACAGTAGCACATGCATAAACATTTCCTAAGAGTTTTGTAAATCAAACTTAGGATCTGTTTACTAGATAGTAGTGTAAAAGCAATTCTAGAGCTTTGATTTAATATATGTTTACCGTACAATAAACTTCATAACAATGATGAAGGCTGGGCTTAAGCAGAATGACTTTAGAGGGTTTGAATGCTATTATAACTAAGGATTATGAATATCTTTTTTTTTTATATCATTTGGTCTCACTGCTGATGTGTAGTCCAGTGTCGCTACAACTGAGAAAAATTAAGGAAGTAGTCTATTGACTAGAGAACTAGCTTGAGATGAAAGTGAGTTGCCCAAGAACCTGCCTCTGGCAAGAGAAAGGGGTAATATGGGAAGAGATGGGAAGTAAGCAACTTAGGTAAGGATATTGGTCATTATAATGACATATCTGTCTGTCTTATATAACCTATTTGCCCAGCACAGTGTTTATCAGGGATGGATATGATTTAAAGAATTGACAAAATCCTCTTATCCTCTGAGCTGAGAGCCTTCCAGTTATTCTGCTGCATATGAAACTTTCTGGATAATTTTATTAGAAGACATTTCTTCCCTATTAACATGTTAACAGTTGTATAAAAAGCTTATGTATCAGTGAATCAGTGGAGGAGCATGTGTGACCTCCCTGAGAATTTTGAAACTTAACATGGTGATGCAGGTTGCTGTGTTAGGGTTAATGATTACCTCTACCCCAAAGATATCCCATGCCCACTGCTTACTCATCACCTGCAGTTTACCTTGTATCATTCAAAGATTTAGGTAACAATAAGTCAGGTGATATGTTTTTTTCTTGATACTTAAGGTACAACAGGTGCCCAGAAAAAAACCTGCTTTCCTCTATCAGGTTCCCTATATTCAAGGAGAATTTTTGTCTACCTGTCTTATTTGTGCAACCTTCCCATTACCTAAGGCTTGATTTAACCAAAACAAGTTCTTGCTTGAAGGATGTTGACCCTTGAGCACTCAAGTCTTATTTTGGGTTCTCTTTAATCAGGAAGTTAACTTTAGTTTTCTTCCTGTACATAATTTTCTCTCAGACACTGTTGTTTTCTCTTTAGCATGAGTAAAGCAGGGAAATACAACTGCACAGACTAGCTTAAACAAATAATTATAGTTAGGGAGTAGAAAGAAAAGGTTGGGCAGCAAATTAAATCTCATGCTTTGAGTGCAGGTTTCACCTTCCTGTGTTTCAATGTTAATGCAGACATTAACATTTAATTTTATTGCTGAATTTTACCTGGGAGCAGAATTTACATTAATCAATTCTGCCATGTGCTAGAGAAGTGGTATAACTTACTTGGCCCATGCCCTTTTCTGTTTTAAAGAATATAACACCAGCAGGGAACATCAGTGTTTTCAACACTGTTTTGTTGACAAATCATTGCCAACAAGGTGCATGAAGAAATTTAGTTCTAGCCGAGCCAAAATCTGGACACAACAGAAGCTGTAAAACTGCCCAACTTTTCTTAAATCCAGCAGTTTGAAAGAAAGGGAAGGGAGGTTCCTAGTGGGAAGATACATTCAGTTTGGGTGTGAAAATCTTTTCAAATTAATACTGCCCTAAATTCCCAGCCTCATTTAATTGATTGTGCTTTGAAATATTTACATAAAGCCAATCCTCTTTCTAGGCAGGTCATTGAGTGATGACTGATTCTATACAAGGTAGACAACAACTTTGAGAAATAGAAAAAGAGAAAGACTAGTTAATTTCACAAAAATCTGGAATATTTGTAGTTTATAAAGGGATTTATTTTATTTAAGAATGTCAAATACAATTTGGAAAATGGAAAAAAGTAATGCATTATAGTTAATTCATTGGGTGGTAAATGCCACCTAATAAATTAACTATACCAGTTACTATTAACAATTCCAGAGCATAGTTTAAGTTTGTGGAAGCACCACTTTACATTGCTGAACTGTAAAGATATCCTGTAAAGATAATGATGACTTGAAGAACAAACAATTTCTTTTTTTGGTCCCTGATTTGGAGCCAGAACAGAGCCAAGTATGCAAAATCCCAGAGCACTTGAATTATTAGTTATTATTCTTCCTGTGGACTGAGACAGATCTTTTTACAGTAAAAAATTTTATCATCTGCTCATATAAAAATGCATGTTGAAACAAATGGTGTAGCAGAATTTTCCATTGGTTTTTAACCAGTATCTGTATAAACCAGTCATATATGTATATATCTCATATATAAATAGCATATGTATTTGTGTTTTTCTGTGTGCTTGTGTTTTACGTAGTCATAACAAAATTACATCATGAGTAGATTTAATTTTAGATGTAATCACACAGTGATAAGAAGATGCACAAGAAAAAAACTGTAGCACCTGCTTATGTGAAAATACAGAAAATCTGATTAAAAAGGGAATGGAGATCTGTAAGTGTCCTTTACTTTATTGTAACTTCAGCAGCAGCTCTCTGGAAGTTTTGTACCATATAGTAAGAATGTAATAAATTATATTGTATTATGTGACAGGTTTCTCATATATGCAGGCAGGAAATAAATGCATAAAAGGTATGATTTTCTAATATGTTGAGACAAGTCCATTGTCTTTTCTAAGGTGTCATGTTGGCAAATTTGGCAAATTTTCCTGCATTTGTTCTATTTTAGGTCCCAAATCTCATCCCTGTTCTGATATTTAAATTGGGAAGACCTTTGGAGCCTGCACTTTACAGGGAGATATTGTATACTTTGCCTACACTCGGTGTACATAAGGTCAGAATGAAAGATTTTTAGTAAAATGAAAACTGTGTCAATAAAAGGTCATGTATTTATAAAAACTATTTAGACTGAGCAATGTATATCTTGCTTAACTGATTTTTAAGCTTCTGCATTACTTTGTAATATTTTGGATGGGATATGATATTTGTTTTAAAGTTAAATGTACATTACACTTTACTTTCTACACTGTATGATCATTATATATGTTATGAGAGGATGCTCTTGGACTTGTTATTTGCTAAAGTTTTTTGGAAAATTACTTTCAGTTTATTTCTAGTATTGCAGTTGGATGGTTTTTCCAGTTTTTCCTGGTTGTACTTGGTTGTAAAATAATGATTTCTAGGTTACTCTTTGTCCTTGGACATATAAAATAACAAACTTGATGAAAAATTTCTTTCAGGTTTGTGTATCTCAGATTCTACGTGCCATACACATGCTGGGGAGCACAGCTAAGCTCAGAGCAATTGCCTCACGGCTGATGACATCATTATGGGAAAGACAGGTTAGAAACTTCTTATAGTGTCACTATAATAAGTCCAGTTGAAAAACTTCATTACCGTTAACCAAGGAAGAAAATAATTGTGGAACATAGCTTCCACTAGTATGTCACTATCAGCACTATGAAGTAAATAGTGTTAATGGTGTCTATACTGATCTTCTAGTAGAATATTTAAATAGTATGTCTTTCATAAAATTTTATTTTCATTTCACGACATCTTAAACTGTGATTAGAAAAAAAATTGTTTGAAGGATAGCTTTCTGCTTTTCATTATATGCAGTAAGAACAAGATCTTAGTGTTGGTTTAACCCCAGCTAGTACCAAAGTACCACACACCCACTCACTCATACCTATACCCACCAGTAAAGACTGGGGAGAAAATTTAGAAGGGTGAAAGGAAGAAAACTGGTGGGTTGAGATAGACAGTTTAATAGCAAAAGCAAAAGCTGTGCACACAAGCAAAACAAAACAGGGAATTAATTCACTGCTTTCCAGACACGTGTTCAGCCATCTCCTGGAGAGAGATCACATGTAATGGTGGCTTGAGAAGACAAATGTCATCAATCCAAATGTCTCCCCCTTCCTCCTTCTTCCCTCCATTTTGTATCCTGAGTATGATGTCATATGGTGTGGAATATCCCTCTGATTTTGGGTCACCCATCCTGGCTGTGTCTCCTCCCAACCTCGCTAGCATCCCCAACTTCCTCCCCAGCATGAAAAGCAGAAAAGGCCTTGGCTGTGTGTAAGCCCCGCTCATCAATAATGAAAACATCTCTGTATTATCAACCCTGTGTTCAGCAGAAATCCAAAACACAGTTCCATGCCAGCCATTGCGAAGAGAATTAACTCTGTCCCAGACAAAATCAGCACAAGTTATGTACAATAATTTGCTTCTGATTTTTTAAAAGATGAATAGAGACCTGGTCTGCAAAAGCCAGTTTGATCTCAATGTAGCATTAGAGACAAATAATGAAAAAAAGCAAAATATGGTATACAATAATAAAAATCAAAGTGGTATGCAGAAGTCATGTTGAAGTGCTACCAATTGAAAATCCAGTCATGCTTTTAAAGGTGTGATGATTATTTGTAATGAAATCTTTTCTAGGATCGAATTTATCCAGAACTGCAGAAGTTCTTGGCAATGTCTGATATACCCTCTGTGTCTGTTGACAAAGATGCTCAATGGGAAAAGCTGATTGCTAAAGCTGCTTGTATAAGAGATATATGTAGGCTGAGGTAAGTGCAAGTGTTACGTATCTTGTATCTTTGTAATGTTAATTGTGAGTAATATTTTTAATTTTTTTTAATTGTGAGTAATATTTTTCTAGTTGAGACACTGACTCAGCCATTGCTAATCTAAGCAGCTACTAAGTTTGGGGTTTTCTGTTATGACTAATAGAATGCACATATAAATGCTGTTAAAATTAAATTATCTTCATCCTGGAATAAAAGATGCATCCTATGCTGGTTCAGGGTAGAAACTTCAGGCATAATACTTCCAGATTAGAAAAAGGGAGAGATGAAATATAGAAATACGGACTAATTGTGTGTCTTTTGATCTATTTAAAGAAAGATAGAATTTTTTTTTTCTGAAAACCATATATTACATATTTTTCTGAAAACCAAATATTACATATTTGTCACATGTATATTTTTGGGCTTAACTCAGCTATAATAGCACAGAACACTGTTGTACAGGTCTAACTAGATAATACATTGAACCTTTCCAGCTCTAACAATTAATGAATATCAGTACTTGATAATAAATTAGAGTTCCTGTAAAAAGTATTTTTAAATGCATTGGTATTTATTGCAAGGTTTTATGTGCACCGTATTCCTTTTCTGTTTGTCACCTATCTTGGGTTCCAGTTTTCACTTTCCTTTTTGAAGGTCAGCTACTAACAGCTGAGAAGATTCAAATAACTTCTAAGTATCAACTAAAAATAAGTTCCTAAAAAATATCTTTTCCTTTACCTCTTCAACCTTCTTCCATTTTGGCAGACAGTATTTTTCAATAAGGTTATTTGAAGTGAAAAGCAAGAAAGAAATCTCAAAGCACATTTAGTATTCTTTTTGCCAGTTAAGTGGTATAGCTGGAGTTCAGGTGTGTGCACATTCTTCATGCGTTTAGAAATTATTTTGAAGAAAGTGTGAATGAATAGATAAGGCACAATTTACCATGCATATAAATCACCTCCCAGATACCATTTACCAGAATCTCTTACAGAGGTAGTATGAGGAACTGTTGAACACCTTGCCCCCCACAACCCAATAAAACTGAATGGATAGTTAAAAGACTGGAAAGTTAAAGCAGCCCATACAGTCTCTGAGGGAAGGAGAAGTGGCATTGCAGCAGGGAAAAAAAAAAAAAAAAAAGGGAAAACATAGCTCTCTGATGTAAAAAGGACAGAAAACATTTGTTGCCAGAATCCCACCAATACACAGTAGGGACTACTTGCAGGAGAATGCAACAAAGAATCATAAAAACGTGCATTTGGACTTTCATTCTCTGTCCCTTCTTGAATGATGTAATCTTTCAGTGAACACAACATGTTTAGACAAAACCTTCTACAACTTTAGCATTTGGTAATCTTTTATTTGGAACTTGATGCCTGCTGATTTAATTCCCCATGTCACTCAGCCTTTAGAGCGCTCTGTCATATCCTCCTTGTATGTTTTTTTCTGTGTGTGTGTGTGAATTCCCAGTTCTAGACAGTTTTAGTTGTCACTTAAATAAAACTAGCACTTAATAGATTTTTGTGTATAAATTATGACTTGTGTGTATGTGTGAATATTGCCTTCTATTTTTTTTTTTTTCCTTTAGACCATACCAGCATGGAGCAGACATGTTGGCTGCAATTTCCCAGGTATTAAATGAATGCACAAAACCTGATCAAGCTTCACCCGCTGCCATAGTATTACAGGGTCTACGGGCACTTTGTGAGGCTGAGGTAAGATTAAATTGGCTTGTCCTTGTGTTTCAAGTTTTGCTCATGGTTCATGAAGTTTTTTTCCTGGTTGGCTCTTTTTTAAGGGTACATTGAGTTGCTGCAGAATTTCTTCTGACAAATCTAATTCCTCTCCTCCAACATAAGTTAATAGTTCCTGGGAAATTGTACTGTGACCTCCTACCACAGCAGGTCAGCCCTTCAGTGCATGAGCTGAAATTTTAAATCAGCTTTGCAGTTTCTTGCAAAGACATCATTCCATGCATCTTTCCCTGAGATTTGAAAAGGAAGACTGTTTGGTACATAATTCTGATTGGCTGAAAGGCACTTAAATAATGTAATTTTTGTATTTTTTTACTGGCCTGCCCTGCTGTGTCTCATTCATAGAGTGTACCAGATAGGGAGTGCAATCGCTAGCAGCTGGGAGGCTTCTCTTTTACCATAACACATTCATTGCTTACTGATGAACAGGACAAGTAAGCTTTGGGACAATCTGCCCAGAGAGACTGTGCTCTGTCCTTCCCTGGAGATTTTCTCATTCCTTTTGGATACAACCCTGAGCAACTGGATCTGATCTCATTGTAATCCTGCTTTGAGCAGGAGGCTGGGCTGGAAATATTGAGAGGTCCCTTTGAACCCAAATAGCGATGCTACGATATCTCTAATCTAGGAAACAAGGCTCTTTGTTTCCACATCCCAGACGGTGATATCCTGGTGTTGTGGTGCAGGCACAGACATGCTGTGAATCTGCTACTGAAAAACTGTACTATACAGGCCATCAGAGTAGTGAACTAATTATATCCTGCAGGAATATTTTGATTACCCATTCTCTGCCAAACAGCAATTTTATGTTTATCCACTACTACACTTCCACTGCAGTGTTTACTGCAGTAACACCAGCCATTGCTACATTATTTGAAATCACTGAGCAGTTCAAGAACAATATAGTGAATCATCCACAGATATTTGTATTCAATATAGTTAAAAATGGTCAGACAATGGCTGCTAAGGAACAATTTATTTAGGGTAATTTTTTGTTTGCCTTTGGTGTGAAGTTTGGCTCTTCTTAAGGTCACTTAGATTCTTTGAATGCTGGCCTTGGTATTAGATCAGTGTTTTCCCAGGCTGGATTATATTTAGACTTTGTCTTGCAAAGAAGTAGGAGTTAGATATATAATAAATTTCACACCCTACTATAATAGCCTCATTTGAGAACCGATGTATACTGTACCACTGTTGAGGACTGGAAGGCTAAGACTACTCAAGATGGAAAGAAGGAAGAAAGGAAGGAGGGATGGATAGACTTTGTGGATGTTAACCAATTTTTCCTGTCCAAATTCTATTCACCTTATTTCCCTAACTACAGTGTAATGTTCTGGGAGACCTAATCTACCACCTAGCTATTCTGAAACTTCAACAGGGAATTCTCTTGTGGTTTGGCAAGCTGGGTTATCATTTGGGTTAAGTAATTTAATCTGTCTCTTATTTATTGTTTAGACTATAGTTTGCAGTGCAAAAAGGACATAATCATAGAAATGGGTTTTGTTTTGGTGTTTTCTGTCTCTGCCGCTGACTTAAGGGAAAGGGATATAGCATCCGAGCTTTTCCACGTGCAGCTGCTTAGATGTAGTATTTTAGAGGGCAGAGCTTTCAGTCAGCTTTTGAACCAGAATAATAAATTATGTTTTCATACATACAGTGTTGACTCAGTTGATGATTGAGCCCTATACACCACGTGGCTTTGTCAGAGTTGAGTTCTGAGAGTCTCAGAAAGGTTCCTTTGTTAAAATGCGATAACAAAATTTGCTATAACAAATTTCTTTTTTCATTGATTTCTTTTTTTTCGTTGACTCTTGTGTAAGAATAGTTATCCATTCTACTGATTGCAGTAATTGCATAAAGATAGGGACTTCATTCAAAGTGCATCCTATATGAATAGTGTTAAGAGTATAAGCTTAGCTTTTGCAGGACTTGAAAGAAGGGCTAGCTGCTTTCACCTCCCTCTTTGTTTTTGGTAGGTGTAACATAAGCTCATTAGTGAATAATGCACAGTGACTTGAATATGAAAAATGCAAAAAAGTCACACAGTTCTTGCCAGATCACATTTCCTCTTTTTTGGCATATAATTTTTTTCCCCCCAGTGATTTCAACAGAAACTAGTGTACTTCATTTGAAGCTATCCTGGCATCATGTATCAAGTACAGTATACAAGCCAAGAAACATTCAAGAATAAAATTTCTAAGCATAGTGTTTAAATCCCCTTTCCATTGAAATGTTGTTCTCTATTTTTCTCCTAAGATTTCTCACCCTTTAAGGCCATAGGTTACCTGAAGCAGAAATGCTTTGTCTCTCCTCAGCACCTGTAAAATTTACCTTTTATTTTTTTCCTATCTAGCAGTCAGTTTTGTGGAGTGGCAAGCTTGCTATTTTAAAATCAAATTTAAAATTACAAGAAAACCTAAACGTAAATCAAAATGTATTGTACCAAAAGCACTGTGTGATTGTTAATGTCTCCAGATAACAGTGATGTGTTAATTTGAACAAACCAGAATGAAAAAAACCCACACAACAAAAAAATAAAAACAGACTTAAGAACTTTACCAAAGCATGGCACTAGCGTGTCTAGATCTCTAAACACACGTTTTCTGCATTGCAACAATTTTTTTTTTTTTTTTTCAGACAGTAATTGGCATACCAGGGTTTTAAAGTTCTCTTATCTTGCTAGTTTTCTAGAGTATTTTTCATTTTCAGAGGACAGATTTATGAAGCTGGACAGTGTCTATGAAATCACAGGGCTTTTCCTTGGGGATTCATGACTAGCAGATAAATTTCATCACAAGATATTTATCACAGTTGCCCATTCCTCCAGGAAGACACCATGTCAAGGTTATTACTGCTTTTATAACCTTTCTTATTTACTGTGGGGTTTTATGATGTGTAAAGTACCAGTTTCCCACTGTTCTAGCCCTGTTCCATCAGTTTACGTCATTTGGTAGGAGTTTTCTGTAGGA
Organism: Vidua chalybeata; assembly: GCF_026979565.1. NCBI lineage: Eukaryota > Metazoa > Chordata > Aves > Passeriformes > Viduidae > Vidua > Vidua chalybeata. The sequence goes on along the minus strand of NC_071570.1, from coordinate 16,322,020 downwards.
CAGGTGTTAAGTTGCAAGTCTAGAAAATACCACCTGAGAAGGGATTGTACAGTCTTAAGCCAAATCTGAATCTTCTGTTAGGATGCTGGCTATTTTTAAGGCCTTTTTTCACCTCTTAGGTGAAGTTGGAGAATATGTGTGTTACTATGGGAAAGAATGAAATTAAACATGCTGGCTAATGATTTGTTAGTCTTCCTAAATTACTGTATCCAATCTGCAAATGCACTGCTTGTTTTCTCTACATATTAATACATGTTGTGTTTTCCAGACTAACTCATTACAAATTTAACATTTCTAGATAGTTGAGGAGGAACTTCCAGTGTTAATAGACATGTCTGTGTTTCTGAACACTGGAAGACCTTTTTTCTTATTCTTGCAAACAGTCTATTTTGAAAGAATGGAAAGAGAGGTATCATTTTCACTTGGAATGTTATCAGATGAGGTCTTTCTAGCCACCAGTGGATGTTACCATAGAAACACATTCATGGATTTGCTGTTCCTGAAATGGGTTCAACTCAAAATATATCTTTCATTTTTTAAACTGCACCCTGAAATGTGTTTTGCACTCACTATAGTGACTGCTAAATTTGGCAATTACCTACATTCAGGGATACAAACCAGTCTGTTTTTTCAGTGCAGAATAATACTAAAACTGCTTTTCTCAATGCCTTTGTGGAATATCTGCATAAACATACCTTTATTTGATTTCATTACATAGATCAATTTGTATTTCTCAATGTCTTTGTCTTCTGTTAGTTTGTTGTAATTTTTATGCCTGAAAGACATTTTCATGGCATTTGCTCAGACTTTTAAGTCTTGATTTGCAATTTTTCACTTTAGAAGGCTGAAAATTGTACTTTGCTTTGCCATTGCTATTTTAAAAATTTTGCCTAGACTTTGGTTCTAAGCATACATGGTTTGAGGTTTGGGTTTTTTCTTTATGTTGTAGTTCAGTGGGGTGGGATAGGGTGAACAGAATTACAGTTTGGGGTTCTTGGTTCTATTTGTTGGGGTTTTTTGTTATTTATTTGGTTGTATTTTTTTCCTGTTTTGTACTGGTTTTGTTGCAGTGGAGTCTGAAAACTGAGACAAGTAGTAACAACAGATAAATTATAGACAGAATTATTTTAGGTATAGTGGTAAAATTCTGTAATGTTACGTTCTCCACAGGTAGCAACATTAAGTTTTGATGAAATGCTCCATGAAAATTACTTAAGGTATTTTCAGGAAAATACACAGCTTGTTACCAAGAGATAGCCTGGGTGACAGAAAACATCTCACAAGGAAAAAGGAGGAAGTTTTAGTACCAGTATTGTTGTCTATTCAAGTTTCCTTGAGAAACCTGACTATTACTTTTTATGACTTCTGTATAATTCTTCAGCTAGAAGTGACTGAACATCTTACAGACTTTTTCAGTGCCTGGAAATGCAAAATGTTGTACTGACTGCTTGTTGAGCTGTCATGCAGATCTTTGAAGGTGAAAAGAAGCTTGGTGAGATGTGTGTTGTTTCCAGGAGGGAAATTATGTATCCTGGAAGACAAATTATGTATCCTGTTGTGCTCTAGTTACAGTGTAAAGGCGTTAGTATTAGGTATTGGTGTTTAGTATTTATTGTAGTTTGACAATTTCCAACAGTTTCTAGATTCATGAACTTTTGTGGTTTGCATCTTTGTTCTTCAATTTTTTTTTGCTTTTATTGTTTTTAAAGATTAAAGGTATTTTGTTTTGTAGGGCTCCCAGCAAAAATAGATTCCTCGGTGGCTTCCTCTGCTTTCATCCTATTGTCCCAGAGACAGCTTGCTTTTTAGCTAATTTGACCAAGTTAAGTAGAGCACTAATGTGGTATGAAGATACATGTACAGCTCTGTGTATTGCTTACAGTGTGTTATTTCCTCCTACAGGTAGTTGCTTTCCCTGGTGAAATACTGTGCAGTATTACTGTGTTACATTAATTGATCTACAAGTGAATTTTTAACATGCTTGCTTTTTTACTTTTTATGAACCATATATTAATTCCTGTTCTCAAGAAGGAAGAGCAAGGACAAGCACTGGAAAGAAATGTTATTTAAGTGAAGTTGGGATAGCTGTAAGTAATGATGCCTCCCTCTTTGCTTGCAGGTTGTTTGCATCCGTTCTACATGGAATGCTCTGTCACCAAAGCTGAGTTGTGATACAAGACCACTCATTTTAAAAGCACTGAATGAATTGTTTTCCCTGGTTCCCTCATTAACAGTGAATACAAATGAATTTGAGGTGTGTACTTATGGACTAAGGTGACTCTTTCTTTTAGTGTATCTTTGTATATAACTTTTACATAAGCCTGCTTAATCTAGATAAAATTGCACCCACTGCCCAGTTCAGATTAGTCAAATTCATGTTTCATACAGTTTCACAGTTTTCACTTGCATTAGTGTGTCCTGGGAAATAGATGGGAAATTCCAGTGCAAGGTTAATCCATGGTTTCCCTCTCACAGAATGTGAGGACATGTGAATATGTCTGGAGTTCAGAGCTCCACTCCTTCCACTTTCCTAGCTCAATCTATGTTGATGTGGCAGTAAGTTGTTTCAGGGAACTGTCTGTATTTCAACTGCTTATTTGGTCAAAGAGAAATGCATATTTCCTTTGCTTTTGTAGAAATTCAAAGCTCAAGTTATCAGCTTCCTTTGGAACAATACACAGAATGAGGTAAGTGATATAATTGAAAACATTAATTTCCGATGTCAGCAACAGGATATTAAGTTTTGTACTTTTCCATCAAGACAGTGTCAGTAATCTCATTTTCTAATAGGTTTTTTTTCCTGTTGCTTGACACTGTTTCTGAAGCAATGTACTGCATGTAAAAGGTGGTAACTGCAGGTTCTAACGTCTTCCATTTCCAAGGAGAATTTACAAACGAACTCTGCACTACTATGTCCTCACCTCGAGTGCTGGGGGCAGTTTTGGGCACCACAATATAAGAAAGACATTAAATTGTTAGAGAGCATCCAAAGAACGGCCACAAAGATGGCAAGGGACCTTGAGGGGAAGCATATGAGGAATGGCTGAGGTCACTTGGTCTGTTCAGCCTGGAGATGACTGAGGACAGACATCACTGGAGTCTGCAGCTTCTTCACAAGGGGAAGAGGAGGGCCAGACACTAATCTTTGCTCTCTGGTGACCAATGACAGGACCTGAGGGAATGGACTGAAGCTGTGTCAGAGGAGGTTTAGGTGAGATAGCAGGAAAAGATTCTTTCCCCAGAGGGTGGTTGGGCACTGGAGCAGCTTCCCAGGGCAGTGGTCACGGTACCAAGCTTGACACAGTTCAAGAAGCGTTTGGACGGTGCTCTCAGGCACAAGGTGTGACTCTTGGGGATGTCCTGTACCGAGCCAGGAGGTGGACACAATGATCCATGTGGGTGCCTTCCAACTCAGCATATTCTGTGATTTTGTGAAACTAGTTTGACTTCCTCTGGAAAATTTCAGCCTTAACATGGGAAGCATTCTTGACAAATTCACTTGCAGAGTGTTGTAATGCCATGGGAATGTTGGCCTATCGTCACAATAGTGCTGGTGGAAGTAGTGTATTTTAGTTAAAGACTAAAACTTTTGTCAGCCTATTTCAGTTTTTCAGAATTTTTCAACCACATGGTTAATCCCAGATGACAGCTAAGTACCATGCAGCCACTTGTTCACTCCCCTTCTTTGTGGTGGGATGGGGAGGAGAACTGGAAAAAGGTAAACCCCATGGACTGAGACAAGTACAGGTTCATAAGTTTCTGTGTAATAATAATAACAACAACAAAATAACAGTAACAATAATGATAGTAAAGAAAGGGGATAAAACAAAAAGACAAAACAGTAACAATAATAATAGTAAAAAAAGGGGATATAACAAAAAGACAAAGTGGAATAAAAGCGTTGCACAATACAATGCTCACCACCCACTGAGGGATGCCCAGTCCATCCCTGAGCAGTAATGGGTACTGTCTGGCCAACTTAGCCTGAGTTTATATGCTAGGCATAAAGTTTTATGATATGGAATATCCCTTTGGTCAGTTCAGGTCATCTGTCTTGGCCTTGCTCCTTCTGAGCATCTTGTGCACCTGCACACTGGCACAGGAAGCTGAAAAGTCTTTGATTTAGAGTAAGCACTTCTTAGCAACAGCTAAAACATCAATATGTTATCAACATTATTCTCATAGCTTGGATATTTCTATCTGAAGTGAAATGCTCACAATGGTTGTTATCAAGCCTAGATTGGTCTTGCTACTTTGCATTGTGTATATAAAAAGTAAGCAATTGAGAGTGTTCCTCAGGAAAATATTGTTGAACTCTTTTTCAGCGTTCAGTGGTTACTTGATAAGCTCTTATGGAGTTTCCAGTAGCAATACCATATGCTGTGTTTGTGATTTTCTTTCTCTTCCTATTAATTTTCTAGGATGCCCTTGTAGCCATTTCAGCCTATAAATCACTCTCATCATTTGACTCTGAAGAACATACAATTCTTCATCTTCCTGGAGAGGTAACCATGTTATATGTTTGATAGTAAGCACATCTGACACTTCCATCTGACATGGATTATATCCTCTTGAAAGGGAAACCATTCCTTGTGACTTCTCTGCCAGAAATTCTACTAGCTCCTGCTGGTAGTATGAGATGATGTCATGTGTGATTGGAATAGCTAAGTCTTATAAGCAAGGAAAGGCACAAATGAAACTTAAGGCTAAGCAGTCAGAAGGTCGTTTTTCTTATTTTGTTATTAAATTAGCGACTTTTTTGGGCAGCTGATTGCATTTTATGCTCTTCTGTTAGTGCTTCCATTTGAATCTTGGCACTAAGCAGCTCTTGTGATTGCTGTTTCTTCCATTGCATTCACACTCATGGATAGGTCTTTTGTTTGCAAAACAGGCGAGTCAGTTTGAAAAGTAGGTGCAATTTTTGTAACTAAGCTGAAAGTTTTCCCGTGTTTTTGTTGTGAACTTTTACAGCATAACATTTTACTTTTTTGTCAGTAAAGGCAGTCAGAAAATAGTTGAGGTATTTACTAAAAGGCTTTTTAAGTGTGCAGAGGGCTGTTAAACTCTGAAACTTCTGATTAGGTGACTCAGTAACCTAACAGAATGAAGAAGTACAAGGAGATGAGCATAAGGTCATCTGTATGACTTTTTTTACATTGTGTGAGAGACTAGGCAGTACTCAGTAGTCCATTGGTACTTTATGGAATAGTGAATCCTATGGCTTTATAGTAAATGTTTTATATAAATCAGTGAGAAGAGTTACAAATAAAAAATGTGTTTCACATAGAAGACCACAGGATAGAATAAGGGAATTATATAAACTCAGCTGCAAGACTAAATCTTTCACAGTAGTATATAGTTCTGTATTACTAGTGCAGTTACTTTATAGTCGTATTACTGGTGCAGTACTTTACAGAAAGTGAGTAAATATGTTTTAATTTATAGAAATGTAAATATGTTGCAGTTTTTCAAAAACTAATATGTAAAAGTATAAAATGTTTTGTTTATATTAAAGTACCAATATAAAACATTGTTAAACTGAAGAAGAATCAGGGTGACAGTAAAGTTTTTTGAATATTAGTTCAGGTGTAAGTGTCAAGATGAATTTTGAAAAAGATAAAAGATATGTATTTACACACCCTGTGATTTTTACCAACCAGTGTTGCCTTTTAGTTAGGTAGAACAAAAGCTTTTATTCATTAAGCTTCAAATTTATGAAGTGGAGTGAAAATAATGAAATGGGGAACTTTTCATATTTAGTTGGTATTTTTGACACTTGGAATCGTGAATGGTAATGAGACTTGAGATTTTTGTGCTGACATTTAATTTTTTTAAATCTTCCAGGCACGACCAGAAATGGACTCACTGGAAGAGATAGACATGAATGAAGATGAAGAGGATCAGGATACAAATCTGTTTGTTCCGGGTTCTTCATATATCAAGCTGATGTCTCTAACACCAGCTGCTGTTTTAGGAGGTATAATATATCCAGTGTTTGAGGTCACTTTGCAGATAAGGAATCACAGTGACTGTAAAGACTTGCAGCTCTTTTTGAATGGAGTGTCACATTAAAGTGCAGCCTTTCTTTTTTTCGTTAACAAATGATGGGAAAAACTGTAAAGTAAAAAATAAAACCCACAACCCATTTCTAGGAAGATTGTGTGACAGAGGTCCTGATGGTGGGGAAAAATTGAGTACTTCAAGTACTCATTGTTTCATGAAAGTGACCTCAGTAGGGGGGACTGAACAGATCTTTCTAAAGGCAACTTTGTATTTTAGCCTGGGACAGATGGAAGTAAAGTGAATTTTATATTTATTGTTTTGTAAACAGAGTATTAATGGTATGAAAACAATGCTGTACACAAAGTCTGCTTAATTGATTAAGATATCAGTGCTATTTTTAATGCATAATTGTAGAGATGGATATTGATACTGAAGTATGTTTCAACAGATGGTCTCTGACACTTGTTCTGAAACCTGTGCAGTTGAATTACAGAAATGCTCATTATCTTACAAGATAAGATGTATCTTATCTTACAAGTTACAACATTTGAGATACTGTGCCAGGACATAGACATTGTTATTTCATTCTTTGTAGAATACATGGGATCTTCATGTGTGATTGCAGGCTGTAACATTGCCATGATATAGCAGGTGGTGTTTTCTAATATTTTCCTCCAGTGGACGTTTCTAAAAGAATCCATTTGTCAAACTCTGAATGCATAGGCTTCTGGAGTGTGTGCAGCCTAACCTAGAGAGTCCTATCTATTAAATCTTGGAAGCTTTGTGGAGGAGAATGACATAACCTAGTTCAGTGAAAGAGAGTGATGTATCTTGACAGAAAACTCAATCTGTGTAATGAATGCTGAAATAGCCAATTTTCTAGGAAGATGGGAAACCAAAATGGAATTTAAAGTGAATAGGCTGGATTCAGAATTGCAGCAACCACAGACTGATATCGAAAGTGTTGAATCAAAACATTCACTAAGCAGTTTCTTCCTCAGAGGTGTTTTCTAACATTGTTAGTTAACACAGAGTTCAGAACACTTGAGCAAAAGCTTTAGTGACTGTCTGGAGTGGTTGTTGAGAGTGAATTGCTTCACCAAAAGAGTATGAAACTGGATTAATGAGGCAATGTCCAAGACAGGCCAAAAGCCACAGAGCCTGTTCTATGGGAGCTGAATCTGTGTCATCTCATTTGCTGGAATTCTAGTGGTGCATGTTATTGAGATTAATCATCTGAAACTACTTACATGAAGCATTTGAAAGTGGAGCTTTAGGTAGTATTTTGTCTCATACTCCTTTAAAACTGGTTTGTCACATAAGTTTTCATATTGTTTCTACATACTAGATTCCCAGGATATCAGAAGGGGTATGAAAGCCTTTTTTTTTTTTTATTTTGATAGTTTTTCATTCTGGGTGCCTTAGACTTTTCTCAAATCTGGTTGTCAGAGAATTAAAAATAATTCATAAAAAGAACTATAAGCTTGATATCATTGTTGTTAGTAATATGGGTAGTATCCTTACCGCAAAAGAGATGATGATAATGATAAGAACAATGGTAACAACACCAGTAATAATAAAAATATTATTCATGTGATGCTAGTTATCTTTGTTTACTGTCAGATTGATTTAAATCATTGAAATACTGTATTTCTAGTATGCTGCACATCTAGTTGTTTCACTAAATTTATCCAGATTTTAGTTTTAGTTTGAGTCATATTTGTCAGTCTAGAGCCTTGGCTTGTCCCCTGCCTGAAGAATTGCTTCTGAATGGCTTGTATTTATGTCTTTTGGCATAACCAGCGAATGCAGTAATATGACAGCAGTGATAAGGGGTCTCTATCAATGTGAATGGTTTCCAGAAGAGAAATAGCTCCCACTTTAAGCAAATTTCTTCTCTATTGTTGTAGCCATCCCAAACAAAAAAGTTTTTATAAAAAGTCTAGAGCAGGTAGGTGGATAGTGTTTTCATGTCAACAAATATCTCCTCTTCCAACATAACTGAAGGCTGAAGACAAAAACTTAAGAGTTTCTGTCTATATCACTGCAGAGAAAATTGCTGACTGCATTCTGTGAGCTTTGTTTGAAGGATATTGGTATTACAGGCAGAGGAAAAAATGCCAAGATGCAGGTGCCCTTCCTGACATGCTACAGAAACATGATTTAGACTCTGCTATGTGTCCTTCTGTCAACCATGTGCTATCATTACTGTTACTTTTGTAACAATCAAAGGCGGCAATCAGCAGCTCATAGAATGGTCAAGGTCTTTCTTTCTCTCTTTCTCTCTTTCTCTCTTTCTCTCACTCTTTCTCTCTCTTTCTCTCTTTCTTTTCTTTTCTTTTTCTTTTCTTTTCTTTTCTTTTCTTTTCTTTTCTTTTCTTTTCTTTTCTTTTCTTTTCTTTTCTTTTCTTTTCTTTTCTTTCTTTTCTTTTCTTTTCTTTTCTTTTCTTTTCTTCTCTTCTCTTCTCTTCTCTTCTCTTCTCTTCTCTTCTCTTCTCTTCTCTTCTCTTCTCTTCTCTTCTCTTCTCTTCTCTTCTCTTCTCTTCTCTTCTCTTCTCTTCTCTTCTCTTCTCTTTTCTCTCTCTCTTTCTCTCTTTCTAGCTATGTCAGTTTTGAATAAAGTAGCTTTGTACTGGAACTTCCTCACAATCGTCAGCCTCTCACATTCCCTTTCCTCTCATGTCATTGCATTCCACTTCATCAAGCATTTGAAGAGTTTGCAACATCACTTGTGAAACAGGAGATGAACAACATGCCACGTGCTGTGTATCATTCTGCATTAAGAGGAGGGACTGCACGCTCAGACCAGGGGAAGACAGTGGCAGGTGTTCCAAATTTCTTGCTGAAAATGTATGAGAGGAACAAGCAACCAGGCATGACACCAGGTCTTGCAGGTAAGCTATCATTTTCTTGAAGTAGACAAGTATGCATATTTTGAATCAAAGATTTCTGTGAATCTGAAGGTGAATTAACTTAAGAAATTATGTTTTATACCCCTTAAATATGCTTGCACAATCTTTTGAATTGTTTGCTTTATTAAGTTAACCTTACTTTGCTTTGGGTTCTCCCTTGACTCTGAGTGTGGGCATTGACCTTTCTGTTCCCCTTCCCTCCCTCTTTCAGCTGGCATGTTGCTGTGTTTCGACCTCCCAGTCCACATGGGCAAGGATGGCAAGCCTATTAACCGATTTCTGGCCAGCAGGGGCCGCAATTTCCAGCAAATGTTGGTCGCCCTCATTCACGAGGTAAGTTGTTGCTGACTCTTCTCTGCTTTTCAGAGCTATAACACCTCCTTCCCTGCTTTACTGTCTCTTTTCTTTATGTGCATTGGGTGTTTGTATCAGCTAGTGATGGCATGTGTGAATGTATCATAATTAACTGAAATTCTTGTGAGGGACAACTAGAATCATAGAATCATGAAGTCTGATCATCAGCCTACCACCGTGGTCACGCACCCTCACTAACTTGAACTTAACATGTAAATACTTTTTTTTTAAGTAATCACTGCTGAAATGCCTCTTCTGAAAATCAGAAGAACAAACAGGAGCTTCGCCTTTTTCTGCCTTGCAGACTGCTATACATATATGCCTGATACCTGTCATGTGTAACCAGTTGTAGGTGAATAGCAGGCCTGAACAATGACGGGGCTTCTTGGGGAAACAATATCTACACCTTGCTAAGACTTGGCATTTTTTTCTGTCTCTTAAACATTTCAGCTCCCTGACCTATTAGGTTTGTGCCACCAAAACCATGCTTTTACCTTTGGTGTGGTTTTAGAAAAATGGCATGAAATAAGCCCTCACATAATCATTACGGAAAATAAAGTGCATGTAATGAAGTCTGTTAGAACATTTTGAATTACGGTACTTTTGAATATCAAAGTTCATCTTTGAAAATTTTGGACAACAGTAAAAAAAACCAAGCAGTTCAACTGGATCCAGGGAATGAAGTGTTAATTTCCCAGCTGTATGCCAATGGGAGCAGCTTTTAATACAAGTGAAAGTGTGTTAAACTCTTTAAAAAAGTTTGTAAAATTATTCTGTTAATACAGTCATTTTATATTTCTGTAGGAGCTACTTACATGCATCTGAGGGGGTGATTGGGGTCCTGATTTTGTTTTGTGACTGTCACCCAGATGTGAGGCATATCTTCTGTGATGTTCTTTTGTGATGCTACTAAAATCACTGATACCAAACACTCAGTTATGAAATAAGTATAGCACAATTTTTGAGTGGGAAGGTTGTGCGTGCAGAGTTTGGGGAGTTTTCTGTGTACAGACTGAAAGTTTGACAGTAGAACACAGGCGTATGCCATGGATAATGCATGTGGACTACATTCTGATCCTGTGGTACACCTGCATGGCTCCCTCTGGGCTTTGCTCTCAGGTCCTGCTTCAGCATGTTCACACTGTGTTTGTACTGGTTAACTCCCTCAGTCTTTCTGGGGCAAGCAAACCAGTTCCCTCTCTAACAAACCTGTCTGCAGTGTAGTTTGCCTGGAGTTTCCAATCAAATGTGTGCCATGGTGAAGTTGGCTCCTTCTGGCTAGTACAGTCTTCTGGCTTTGTACCATCTCTGAAGTGCTTCAGTTTTGCTAGCATATGCATACAACGCTTTCCATATAACATCTTAACAATTTTGGTCCTTCACAACTGAAAAGACACAAAAAATAATAATCATGTCTTATGGCCACAGACACACTAGTGTCTGTGGATCCCAGTGGAATTTAGGCCAAGGACAATAGCTAGTCTGTACCAGTTGGACTGGAGAATAGAAATCCATCCCTGGCTCTGTATTGTGAAGTCAGTGTCAATGGGATTATGAAGTACTTCACATGTAAACTCAAACTAGAAAAAACTCAAACTAGAAAAATTTAGAAAATCCACCCTTGAACATTTATCTCAAGATATCTAACCATGTATGCAAATTTAATAGATGTTTTCCATCTTGACGTCTTTGCTGCTAAAGAATGAAAGCAGAAACTGGAGATAATGCCCCTCATTATCACAGGAGTGTAAATTAGTGAATATTTTCTAACTATTTGGAAGCTCCAGTGGAGAGCACCAGGGAAAGTCCACAGGGATTCAGATTAATGAGTTAGGAATGATGCATGAGCTTCCATAGTATCCAGAAAGAAAAGCTCTGCACTGCATGTAATTGCTTCATTCAGAGAGACTTAAGTTCGAGGATAGTGGTTCTGAAGGAAAAACATGTTTAATTACATTATCATAGAAGGCATGTATGAAAGTTTTATATCAGTCAAATTATAGTGGGATGCAGATCAGTTCTGAACTTTGTTTTAAACACTTGCCTGTTGCCCTAAAGCATCAAATAGAATCCTGGTAAAAAATATTTGTGTGTAATAGCAGTGATTATAAAATCCAGCAGCATATCCAAAATTGACTTTGTTTGTGAACAGGCTATCTTCATTGAAACAGAACCTTAAAATGGTTTGCCAGACAAAACATGGCAGTTTTGTAGTGGAGAATGTGATGAACTGGATCAAGTCAGTGAATACATAGAATGACTGGAGACAGAAATATTTCACCTAGTCTCTCACTACTTTACCAAGTACTTTGATTAATTCAAGGTGTAATAAAACTAAAAATAAATCCAAATATGTTTATATTTTAAACTAAACACAAAATATCTTCAGACAATGCTAACTGCACCATCTTAGCAAAAATCTACCGTAACTGTAAAATTTAGATTACAAAAACGGTATTTCTGTTTTCAGTTTACACTGCTTTAAGAGTCAAAGTTTTTTCTTGTTTTTTTCCCTTTGTACATAGAGACAGGGTGGTCAGAAAAGAGTTGTTCGGGCCTTTGGCAAGTCCCTGGGTTCATCAAACTAAAATTCATGCTTTACTGTTTGTTTGGTCCTCAACGTTTTTCTGAGTAACGGAGTTTAACAGTAAAGACAGGGAACCTAAGCTACAAAACTGCCAAACTGGTCAAAGAAAATTGGGTTAGTAGGACTTAGGCCCATGTTATTCTTGCAGTCCTGTAGGAATTAATGTGTTTTTGCAAAGTTGTCACAGTTCAACACATCACACTGTGTTTTAGGGATTTAACTTACCAAATGACACTTTTTTTGCTACAGCTTTGACTCATGATTTTGGGAGAGGGAAGAAGTTGTAGGGGTTAATCCTTATAGTGACATTTTAAGTAAGGAGTGTTCTATTAATAAGAAGTCTGAGAGTTGCCTTTGAAGCATTGAGGTCTGTGTAAAGCTCTGAATAAATTCTGAGGTTGATGTAAACATCAAGAAAATGCAATTAATTGGAGTTAGCAGGCATCTACTTCTTTTACTTCGAAAAATTTCCAGCAGTTGGCATTTTCTCAGTTAGGACTAAGCAGTCAGCACCATACTGGGATAATAACGTTTTTATGTCTTCAGTGGTTTGATCTATGTTCACAGCTATAAAATAGGAACCTACAGGTTGTGTATCTATCTGTATCTGTGTATGCATAGTTGCTATTATTGCAGTTGGATTTTGGAACTGGGGCAAGGTCAGAGGCTTGGAAAATACCTGTTTCATTTTGATGAGGTTCTTTATGTGTAAAACTGTGATGCCTGGTATTCTGCTACCAGAAAAAGTTATATGATGATTGTGTGCAGAGGAGAGATTTTCTTCTTGTATGTTGAAAAGTCTTTTAAAACATACAAATAATAAACACTTGGGTTTAGCTGCCATGCAAATTGAACAGTAACAGCAGCAAAAAGATAATTTACTATTCAATTTTAATGGGCCTTACTTATTCTATCACCTAGGTGCTATTATAGCTGAGGAATTGGATGCATCTGTGATACCTGTCAGCAGGATCAGATTAAGATGCAGAAGGGTTTTTCTGATGTTACTTGAATAGGTATTTCACAGGAAGAAGAAAATAGGATCAATAAACTGTGGTATGTTTCAAATGCTGGCTGTATTGCTCTTTAGTGGTCACTGCTGAGTTGAAAGAGGAAGATCGTCATTCCCTTAGAAATGGGGATCTGCTGTTTGATTATTAAACAGAGCTTGTCAGCCTCTCTCTGAGGGGACATGTAAGTTACTGTAGTGACAGTGGTCAGAAGTACAGACCATGGGTTTTCTTTTGTTCTATGGCTGCCCTGGAGCACACTGTACAAGAAGTCTCCAAATATTGCCTGTGACTGTTTCAGGTTTTGCAAGTAATGCTTCATAGAAATTCATAGGAATTATTTTGTATCAGATTCACTTAATCTGTTGTGAAAATGATTGAGAATTAATAGTCACATATGTTCAGATCATATGCCACATATTTTGATGGTTCTATTCATATGTGTTTTGGGTTAGAGTTGCTAGGCTTTCAGCTAGCTGTTCATCTTGTTCTTTAATGGAAGTGAAGAGGACAGTTCATCCTGCATGCAAAAAGCACAGAGGCAGACTGCTATTGGCAGACCAGTGTAATAGATGGTGGCTTTGGCACTCTGACCTGGTGCAATTTGTAGGGTTTTTTTCAAATGGAGAATGGTCTTGCCTTTGCATGTTTCTCAGTATCCAAGTGCTTTCAATGTGTTGGAAATAGCACAAGTTACTTTTTCATATTTATGAGTCATATTTGCAGGCAGAATTCCAAAGATGAGTTGCAGAGTTGAGTTATGCAGTATTAAGTACGTCCCTACAAGTAATAATCATGATAGGCACTCTGTATACTCATGGAAGAACTATTCCCTGCATATTTTTAGGTGTGCTCAATTAGATGTGCTGTGATGACATGCATCTTTGAAAAGTAAAGTGAAAAGCTCCTTCTGTGCTTTTTTTCCTGGTTTGGTTTTGATGTAATCAAGATACCGAAGAGTCTATTCAAACCTCATATGTGAAGTACCTTAAGATGATAATTGGATTTTCTGGAGCAGAATTCATTGTACTGTATTCTTCTGTGCCTAGATGGATGTAGTTACAAATATGAACTAGTTTGTGCTGGTTTCTACTACTGAATTTACTGAGCATATTTCATTCAGTGATAAAACCGTATTCAGAAATTAAGTTTCTGACAGATTTTTGTTTTTCTTTTCCTCAGTCTACTATGCCTTAGAGAAAGACAATTCTTTTCTCACAAAGAAATGTTAGGGGGTGAATTTGGAAGTATACGCATGCAAGTATGTTAAAAAGAGCCTCTAAGCAAAATTCAAAATTAAAAGAGAGGTCTCACTATTTTCTTGATACAGATGCATAATGCTAGCCTTATTTATGAAGTCACTGAGGTGGCACTTTGTATATCCCATATTCAAGCAGGGCATTTAAATACATATCTAAACATTTCACTGACATAAAGGTGTTGTCCCAAACAGGAGTAGTATCTCCTGTGGTTTGCTGGCATTACCTGTCTTGCATTTTGACCAACATGGTCTATGATTTTGTGTCTTTTCAGGCAGACATGTCCTTCTGAAGCATCAGTTGACAGGCTCAGGTTACTAGCTCCAAGTTCATGCCATTTGTGCCTCAGATATCAGGTTGCAGCTCTTCCTTAAAAACTGCTTGGCTGCTTGGTCTGGCCAAGTGATGTTTCTAAGAAAAACCCCACATCAATGTGGCAGTGTTCCACAAGCACTTGTCCTTAATTCTCAGTTCCCTTGAGCCTCATTCCCTGCACCTCCCCACTCAGCCAATATTTTTTTACACATAAATTGTGCACTTAAAAAAAATCTGAACTTCACTTGTCACCTTTGCCTGTGGTTGCTAGTATTAATTACTCAACACTAAGTCTAGTTGTTGTTACCCTTGATATCCAGTGATAGATGACAAGTAAAGGCTACTGGTTTCTGTACTAAAATAGCAGGTTGCAGTAAGGCTTATATGAAAATCTTCAGCACTATGTACAGTCATTTTCAATTGTAGATGAATTTTGAATGCTCTTTGTTATGTGAAGATATTTGGTTCCCTCTTTCCTTCCTCATAATCCACATACATGCAAAATGTTTACTGCCATGAAGAAAATTAATGAAAAGCACCTCAGCAGTTCTATTGTCATCAAACACACACACAAATTTTAGGTGTTCCTGATAGACCATATTGTCTTAGATGCTTGAAATGCAACAAGATACCTAAAGCTTTGTAATTAATTCCTGCTTGAATACCTGCAGTATTTTGCAGGCCTGCTTTTGTTGGCTTTCACAAGTGTGAATTACATGGTAAACTTCACAAATCACTACAAGACCAGTTAAACCTGAATCACAGAATCATTTAGGTTGGAGAAGATTTCATTGGGACCAATCTTTGACCAGTCACCACCGTCTTATCTAGACCATAGCACTAAGTGCCACATTCAGACATTTGTTGAACACCTTCAGGGATGGTGAATACACCTCCTCCCTGGACAGTCCATTCCAATGCTTTACAGCTCTTTACATTAAGAAATTCCTCCTGATGTCCAGCCTGAGTTTTCCCTGGCACAGTTTGAACTATGTGCTCTTGTCCTGTCCCTAAGTGTCTGGGAGAAAAGGCCAATCCCCACCTGGCTAAACCCTCCTTTCAGGTGGTTGTAGAGAGCAAGGTCCCGATTGTTATGGGTAAAAATTGACCCAGCCGAATTAAAAATTAAAAAAGCAATTTTTATTATAGCAATCAAATTCTATCTGAGCCACTCACAAAGAAAAGGACAGTGCCGAGCCCGGGATCGGTGCTGGGTGAGGCACAGGTCCAACCGCTCTAGCAGAGGGTCTCCTGTGCTTCACCCCATCCATCCTGCGCGAGCAGTTTTTATACAGTTTATTTTGCTTGAGGCTGGGATTTCAGTGATCAGCCTTTTCTTTCCATTCAAAGTCCCACATATTCATAAAGTCTCTTTTCTCTGTGCCGGGTTGAACAATCCGATGTCCAGGAAACGATGTACATCAGTGATTGAGTTATGGGAACCCAGCATTGAGATGTATCTTTCGGTGCTTCCAGTGATCCCAATCTCGAGCAGTTGTCGGGATGATCATTGCCTGGGAGTTCCTAGATCATCTCAAGAAACAACCCAGCTCCGGGGAGCCACATGTATTAACCTGTAAATGAATCCTTATCGGCAATGGTTTCAACATATGTGAGGCAACCCCCCTGATTCTGGCTCACCTGCTTTATGCCTATATTTTAATCATACAAAACTTTACCCATGTATCACCCTATAGGCGCAAATTATCCACGTTACACATAACACAATGATCCTCTTTTCTCCAGGCTGCATAGCCCCAGCTCCTTCAGTCAGTCCTAACAAACAGGACTTGTGCTCCAGATGATTCACCAGCTCTGCTTTCTGGACATGTTCCAGCACCTTAGCATTCTTCCTGAAGTGAGGGGCCCAGAAATTAAGACAGGATTCAAGATGTGGTCTCCCCAGTGCCAAGGACACAGAGACAATCACTGCCCTGGCCCTGCTGGCCACACTACTGTTGCTTCAAGCCTTCTTGGCCACCTGGGCACATGCTGACTCATGTATAGCTGTCTGTTGACTAGCAGAATTTGACTAAATAGTCTAATGCACAAGTCTGAAGTAGTTTCAGTGTAGAGGCAGAGGAGAAGACTGGATTTGCTGCAGGTTCCTCAGGAACCCAAGGAAAGCAATTCTAACTGGAACCTTGACTGCTCATAAACTTTCGGAGGATTTGATGGGCAGAGATGAGCAGGAGGTGTGAATGTAATTTTAACTAAAAGGAAGGACTAGTGTTCTATTAGTCATTCATTACTAGAATGAGATTTCCCTTTTTTACTACAGGTCATATTTGTATTGTCTGCAAGATGGAGTATGTTCTCTTTTTTCAGTCTTTCAGGTTCACTGAAAGCAGTGGGCATGGAGCTTTAGGATGGTCCTTTGTTTTTGTTATAAAGTCCAAGTGAAGAAAGAATACTGACTGCTTTATGTAGATAATTAGGGGCATAAAACAGAGGTGAATAAGCAGGAAGACTCAGGAAAATAATGATACAAGGAGAGGTCAGTTATTTATCTTGCTTAACAATTCTGCTTTTAGAAACTTCTAAGATCTTCACAAACTGTGAAGAAACATTTGCCAGTGCTGCTAAGTGTTGTGCTTATTGCCTCATACAATTCCACTGTCTCTCTGGGATCAATTATTTGTTGCACTGCCTCAGGCAACCACTTTTGACAGACCTGGGTAATGAAGTTGAAAGTAACTTGGTGTGGGTAAAATCAGAAAAGAGAATAAAGTGCATGATCATTTTAATTTCCTACAGCCATATGTAATGGCCTGTGGAAATGAGTGAGTGTTTGTCTGCAAATCATAGACTGGAGAACATAGATTCTGCATATATTAGACTTAATGTAACTACTTCTAATCTTTCTGGTGTGTTGCACAGGTTAATATTCAGCCTTCTGAATGGTACCACTCCATACTGCTGCCACAGACCTGGTTAGGATTTATGAGTCGAACCTACAGTGCAGTCCTGCAGGTAATTTTGAGGTATATATTATTGTGGACATTAATGCTTATTCAAGTGGTATGGCTTTTAATTTTACCAGCAAGAGCACTCATACAAATTACAAAAAGTAAGGCTTGAGGTGCTTGATTATAACATTTATAAAAAAGAAATAAAAAGGAGTCATCAGCTACTGACAGCCCTGTCTGGGATACTTTGTTTCTATTTACAGTTCAGGTTCATGCAGGTTTATTCATGTGTCAGCTTGCAGAAAGTGTCAATTTTTAGAATTTTTAGAAGATGAAATTTTAGCTAGAGCTCTAACCTATTGCTTGGGTAGGAAGTTTGAAATAGTAGTACCACAAAGGAGACAGAAGCTATTTTAGGGATGATTCATTAAAAAGAACTTCCCCTTAATCAGCATGTCATCCTGTTGCACTGTAAGAGACTCCTCTTTCAATTTGTCAACCCTATCTAATGATTAGGAAATATCTTAAATTCTCTTTTTTCATTAGGTTAGCTGACCTGGTATATAGACCAATGTAGTATAATTTGATTTTCAACAGGAAAATTATTTTAAAGAGGTTTAGCGAATAGCTTCCTTCCAGAATGCTCTCTTTGTGCTACTAGAAGGGCTTATTTGTTTGTATTTCCAGGCCACATCAGCTGTTTTCAGCATGAGCAGCTCAGGTTTCTGAACAAATTCTAGAAGCTTTGCTCCTTGTTTTGCTGTGCAGCAAAGCATATGCTTCTCTCCCATTTTCAAAACAAATTTTATCTTTACCGTCAACAAAATGTGAGATCCTATACCAAGCCAGCCCCATTACAAAACAAGCAGCAGCTATTCAGATTGCAAATTTAGGTCTTGGGGGACATTGACACTTGCATTTAATTACTTTCCTATTTTGCTTCCCTTCCAAGGCAAGATTTCACAAGAAGCTTAGCATGTACCAATTTTTTTCTAAAGGATCTGTAGGATTTCTTGCCGTTTTACATGACAGTTGAGCCTATGTTTGTTGCTTCTTACTTAATCCTTACACTTTTGTAGAACATTTCCTCAGAGGTGGCAAAAGAGACTACAGTATGAGTAGTCTGAATAGTACATAATTAAGTGTTTCTGAACTGCTATTTGCCTTCTTTGTAGTCAGTGTGTTGACTGACTAAAAAGTGTGTGTGTGTGTTGATGTACTCCTTTAATCTCTGTGGAGGGTCACTTTTTGAGTGAGACCTGGATTTTCTAGATTCACTATGTTGTATTTTCAGGTTGGTATGTACACCAAACTACAAACATTCAATACCAGAAAAATACAGCATATGTGCCTGTATTTTTTCATTTAAGGCTTAATAATCTGCTAAGGAGCAGTAACTGACAACCTAAACAAGTTAAGTTATAGTTCTCTTGATTGGAGACAGAATGTATAAAACAAAGCTGCTTTAGATATTTTTAGATAACATATGTATGTTATAACATGTTACAAGATGCTAGAGGACAGAATCCCTATCTCCTCTTTAAATGTACAGAAAGAATGGTGTAGGAAATCACAGGGAGGTCAGGGTCAGGGTTATGTAAAGTAAAAGAATGATGAATTCTACCTTAAGTAGAGCATCAAGAAAGTGATGTTTTGCTCTTAGAATCCATTTTAACTATCACGTTTCTAAAGCTCAGTCCCTGCTTGTTGTAGCCCTTCCCAAGGGAACTTGGCTCTGCATGTACTAGGTAGATGCCTTAGTATTTGTGGTCATTTATGCCATCTGCAGTTTGTTTTTCTTACTCAGAACAAAAAATTATGGATTCTTCTCCTTAGTATATTGTATATTACAGTGGGATCCCCTATGCAAAGCAGTCAAGGTGACTTACGAACTAGCCCTTAGGTTAGGCTACATGTGTTATCTGAGTATTCTCTGAAGAAATCTTATGATGTAAATAAAGCTTATGATATAAGATCCATTTTTGACTTTTTTTTTGCAATTCTGCAGGGGAGGCAGGCAGAGCTGGAGATGCAGTTAAAACATGGAAAAGAGGATCCTGAAGAGGTGCAGTACAAACAATTTACAGCCTGGCTATGGTAAGGAAGTGCCTGTGTGCTCCTGACAACTTGTAGTGGCAAGTAAGGGGACAGGGAGGACAAGGTTTTAAAGTTTTTAATTTTGAAAGTTTAAAGACTGTATGAGCACTAATTAAAAAAAAATCCCGAAACTAAACAACAACCAACCACCAGATACAGTGACCATGGTGGGAGAGAGGAGTGGAAAGAAAGAATATTGGGTAACTCTAAGGATTTCCATATGCATGGGTTCAAAGGTACCTTCCCCTCTACAAAGCCTGAAAACTTTGCAGGGTGAGCAACTGGAAAGAGTGAAAGAATTCAGGGGTTTTATAGTATGTTAAAGGAGAAGGGTTATGCAAAGATAAAAATTTCCTTCTTGAGAGTGTAATGAGCTATTTCACTGAAAATACCTTGATGAAAGAAATGCAAGTCACAATCTGATATATGTCATGGTGGACTGATGCTAAGTTACCATTATTGAGTGTGAGAAGGTTGTTTAAAAGCAAGCACATGATGCGCACCTTGCTCTAATTCTGTTTCGGTCAGGTGAGAAGTGTCTCTCAGTCTGTCAGGATTTAGCCATGTATGTGCATGGCCAGGAGAAGAAGGTGGGAAGTGGGAGGCTTTATAAGAGAAAAAACTATCTATCCATGGACAGTATAAATACATGGGTTTGTGCTTATTCATAAATATATTGGAAGCGAAATATCTACAACGCCAAAATGCTATTTGTCTGTTTCAATCTAAAAGGTTAAATTATTAAATCCCACTCAAGAGGAATTCAAATTTGTTCTGAATTCCAGCTAATTCTGGAATAGAGGCTTGCATTGCAAGACCCAGAATACTACAGTGTTGTAGAAAAGATCCTTTATTAATGATTGATCCCTTTCTTGATAGGTATAACAAGGCCTGTGGCAATGCTGCTTTCATAGATTTCTCCTGAAAGAAATTCTGGTCTTTATTTCCTAAATGGTGATAATGTAAGCTATATTAAAAATTAACATAATTCCCTTTATCAGGAAAAAAATCAAAGCAGGAAATTAACTGGAGCCCAGTAGTAGCTTTAGTTTCTTTTCCAGTTCACAATTATTTGCTTGGTTCCTCAGGGCCCTAACTTCAGTAGCCGTTAAACATTTTTATTGCTCACTGGGGTTAATCTAATTGTGGACAATGTGGTATAAACCTTAGTGTTAATCCTTTATTGTGTAAATATTGCAAATTTTTTTGCATTGGTATTTACCAAGTTGTAAATGCTTCTAGTGTGGTGGCTTTGAAACTGTGTGCAAAAGCAGTGTGATTATGAAGGAAGATCTCGGTAGGTTTCTTTGAAAGCTTGAGTGTAACTCAGTGTTATAACATACAGCTCTGTTTTAGGAGACATGCATTTTCAGTCTAAAGTTGTTTTTTTCTGTAGAATGACACTCATGACCATGACAGAATTGTATGTTTTAGAAGAGAGGATCTCTCTCCTCATCCACACCTTTCAGTGTAGGAGATTGATTGCATCTCTGCTTCAGTCTTGATATGAATGCAAAACTAAACTATTGAAAACAAGTAGCCTGTTATAAATCAACTACAATAATGTGTAAGAAATTGTAACCACTCCTATGGCTTTAATTTAAATTGATTCAGGTTTATATACCATGTCATAGCGTAACTGCCTGTAGTGATTTCCAGAAATACAGTAAGTGTTGAATAAATTGTAATGATTGTCCTTTATAAAACATTCAGATTTCATTATGTTAGAACATAGCACAATGACCTGGAAACATATGTGTTTGATGTGCTCAAAAAGCATATTTACGGCTATTGCATGAACCGGCATTTTACAAAAAAATCATATTAAGTCAAATAAGAGTCCTTTATAAAAAACACTGGGAGTGCACATGAGCATGAAGAAACTTGGGGTGGTACATAGATTTCTTATTGATTAAATGCTTGTAGTTATTTTGCGCTAAGTCTTCTGATAGGCTGATACAGTTGTTAACCTAGAATGGACACATGTAAGACGGAAGAAGAACTGAGTTCATGCTATACTGTAATGAACATGGTGTAAATTCTTTCTGTTCTCTTGCAGGGTCAGAGATATGTTGACCGATGTAATCAAAGGTGCTTCCAAGTAAGAACTGCTACAGATGATGGGTTTTTTTCCATATTTTCAGTAAAGAGTGGAACACTGCTCCTTTTTCTCCTAGATCTTGTTAAGATGATTTTTGCCTTCATTAAATTTAAAGCATCCAGGTTTCATGAGTGTGCGAATTTAGAAGTTTCTCTTTGAAGTACATCATGAAATGTTGCCTTTTAGCAGCTTAGGAAATTATTTAAGGCAAAAGATACTGAGAGACTTCAAATAAATTAACCAAGTACCTTGTTGTAATTATTTGCAAATACCTCTTATCTGAGAGGAGGTAGTTTCACTGTTCCAAATGCTGACATTCCACTAAGACTCATGTTCCTTGTTTTAAAAAGCAAAATAGAAATCCAGAAAATACTTTTACTGTGATAATGACATCTTTGGACTTGGAATAAATGCCAGATTGGCAGTGTAGATATATTTTCACAGCAACAGTCAAGGAAGTTTTTAGAAATAGAAGACTGATGCAAAG
The DNA here is from genome assembly GCF_026979565.1 of Vidua chalybeata. NCBI lineage: Eukaryota > Metazoa > Chordata > Aves > Passeriformes > Viduidae > Vidua > Vidua chalybeata. The sequence goes on along the minus strand of NC_071570.1, from coordinate 16,299,986 downwards.
AGTCTACTGGCCTGTAAGTGGTCTTATACAGTCATATTGTTCAGGTGCTTTTGTAAAATAATGTAAGAGAGTTCCATCAGGATTATATTGCAGTTTATTTGTCTGGGAATGACTAAAATATCAACATACTTCCTTCTACAAAACAGATACATAACTACAGTTATGTTTTCCCTCTTTTTTGTCAGTGGCAGGTTTTCTTTCTTGATTCCGTTAAAGGTTTGCACTGTCATAGAAGTGATGAATCCTATCATTTTCCATGATGTTAGTGTTTTTGTAGTGTAGGGAAATAATTCAAAACTTTTTTTTTTAAGCTGATAATAATGGCTGCTCTGGTAAATCTTCTCATGCTGTGAAGTGGCATCTTGCAATGAAGTGGCATCTGCCTCTCCAGCATTCTCCATTTGAAAATGTTTTTGTTTTGTCCTCTATGGAAATGGCACTAGCTAAGACCAACTGCTGCATTTCTGTGAGTGCTAGTTGCTCTGCAGGGTAACATTCCTTATTATAGTGGAAGAAACCTTCTGTTTTTATACAACTTTATATAAAAGACAGACAAGCAAAAAAAAAAAAGGAAAAAAAAAAAAGACTGAAACACTTCATCCCTCCATTCTTTCTCTAATTCCTGAAGATGAAATGTAGCAGATTGCTGCTGAGCTAGACGAGAGCCCTATGAAGTTGCTAGGGGCAAAGGCCTTCCCTCCTGGATCACCTGTAGCATAATTTTTTTGCTCTGAGATAAATGTTTTGTTGCCACCATGTCTACTATGTTTCTTAACTGTTTTCCTTTTTCTGTTCAGAGACAGCCCAGTGGTGAAAGGAAACTCGATTTTTGCTTTAACTGGCCTTGCAATTGCTGTAGCCAAATACGAAAGTAGCCTTTCTTCAGACACTGAAGGGGTGCCTGAGGTGAGTGAATCTGGGAAAGGGTCCCTTCTCTTTGTGGAATACAGAGAAGTAGTATGAGCAAGTGTCTGGGGTCTAGTAAGTGCATGTGAAGTACTTCACATTTTCAAGTTCAAATTTCATCATACTCAGTGAATACCATCTGTCAGATTCTGTGATACCGAAGCAGGTAGAATGTGTATGTGCCTTGTCACAAGACGCATAATGTCTAAACTTGTTTATTTGACCATTTTGACAGATGAGATGGAGGTCACTCTATGGACACTGAAAGCCAGCCAAAGTCTTTTTTCATCATTTTTTGGTTCTACTGAATAGTACTTGATCAAAAGTAGTGTCTGGAGAGCTAGCACTGACAAGTAAATGATGCTACTTACACTACATAGGAATGACAAAATAATCTCATTCATGATGGATCATAGCTGGAACATCAGCAGCTGAGCTTCTGTTTAGATAGAGCTTGATTTAAGAAAAAATAATGATGACTATTTGGATTTGATTTTTATAGACTGAACCTGATTTTATTCCTATGAAACACTGGATATCCATGGTCACGGAGACCCTCTTGAGTATTGTGAATAGCCGCTATCAGCCTAAAGGTCAGGTCTTCCCATGGTTCTATCAGGTATGTGCTGTGGTACTAAAGGCAAGGCAGTATATCTGTATTTCATACCTGGAGTTCTAATAATGAAATTTCTGGGTTCTATTTGAGATGTAGTAGTTGGAATAGGGGAAAATCAAGACTTTTCTTCCTCTTGTTAATTTTCTTTCATTGTACTTTCTGTTTATATTTGTGTTTGCTTGAAGTTTTTGTCTTTATTATCAAAACGGTAAAAGCCACGTATAAGGAATGTCGTATTGCAATGCATCTATGCTGCTGTTTGCTCTGCAGGTGTTTATTTTAAATTCCTCAAATGCTGAGTGTTATTGCCTGGAAAGGAGTAAGGGAAAAAAATTCTCTCTTTTGTCTTTTTCTAGAAATCTTACTCAGGTGAAAATACTGCTAGTATTATAGCTCGATCCTGTGCAGCCACAGCTTTGTCTCTCCTGGTGCCAATTTTCATTGTATCATGCAAGGAAAAGATTGAGGAGGTCCTGACTATGCTGACTGACAGGTTACCTGGGAAACCAAATGCTGACGAGTCTCAAGCTGTTCAAATCCACATGGGTCTTGGTTTGGGGATGTTCATCTCACGTTTGTATGAAGAAAAAGTCAGGTGAGAACTACCATATTTAATGTAGTTGCAAAGGTAACTTCCTTTTTCTGCATGTAGCCTTAAGCTCTGAGGAATTAAAATATTTACAAGTCATAGGCAAATGATTCTTGAAGGGCTTTGTAATGTTTCTTAAATGGTGCCTCTTATTGTCAGTCTTCCCCCCACACTTTAGCCCCCTCCAGAGCTATCCTAGGTATTTTGTCATTCTGTCAGGATGAGTGACTAATTTTCATAATATTCTAAGGTACCAAGTGCAAAGCAGTCAGCTAAAAGAACAACACATATGCTTTTAAATGAGACTGGTTACACTGGAAGACATAATTGTAAAATAATTCACAGCTTTCATTGGTTCCTTTGTAAGTGGTGCTCTGGACATGGGACAGTGCTTACTTGTATCATGTGAGTTACAAATGTGAAGATGGAAGTAGAGTAATGGACTGTCTTTAAAGCATGCTCTTACAGCTGTACTGGCAGTGTAGAGGTGTTCTGAAGTTGTTAGAAAATGCCTCCTTTGCAGAAAAGGTGGCCTCAGTTGCAAATTTCTGGTGATTCCAGAGAAATTAAGAAGTAGGTTTGGCTTTATATTCCTCCAGAGTTTTGACTGCTAGGGATTTTTTCTTCTTGTATACCAATTAAAAAATGTTTAATTATTTACACAAATGTTTAATAATTACACAAGCACAGGTACCAAACAGATTTGATTGGTTGTTAATTTACTCAATGAAACTAATGTTTCCAAGGCACCTGCTTTTGTTAAAACTGAAGCATTGCTGAGTTCTAATCTTCATGTTTTGGTGTCTTGATGCCTTGCTGCCACTGACTCAGCCACGTAATTTGGGAATGGACTACCTCTGGATGTTTAGTCAATGGGTCAACTGGGCTACATACAAGCATTAAAAAACTCTTAAAGAGAATGAAGTTAAGTCAGCCTGTATTTTGTAGCATGTGAATCAATATTTTGGGGGTTTGTATTTGTTTCATTTCTGTGGTGATAGATTTTAAGTGAATACATTTATCTAACCTTTTCTTGCACACTAGTTTTACTCTTTCACTGCCCTGCATGGTTTGAAAGCTTAATCTTACACATTCTTCAAAGCCTTATCTTGCAACAAATCAAAACTCATAGGAATGTAGCTATAGCTTATATCATATCATAGATCTAGTTTCCAGTAAAGATGTCCTGTTCATTAGGAAAATTGAGTACATGTTTTATGAGTGGAGTCCATGTGACATCTTTGGAGTGAGAGGTAAACACATCTTTTTTTATCAGTAAGTTAGGCAATGAGGTGGAGAGAGATTGAGAGAGCTACTAGTGTAAAAATGTAATGAATTTTCAGCTTATAAATAGTTACACATCTAGCTGAGATGATGTTTTATCAGATTCCTCCTCCCACTGTCAGGTATTGGGGTTTTTTTGTTTGTTTGTTTCTATTTTGGTTTGGTTTTGTAGTGATATACCTGGTCAACAGATGAACTTGGTTCTCATGAAGTCCCTGGATGTGTTAGAGGACTGCTGCTTTGACACCAGTCTGGAGTACAAGTGAGTTTACTTTATTACTGGTGATACTTTATTTTGAACTATACCTTTTTAATTCACACTTTCTTCCTTAATTCTACACAGAAAAGTATAAGAATAGGACAAGGAGACAACGGGTTCTGAGTACTTCCATATAATCACCAGCTCAGGCAAGCTGGAAAGACCCTTTGGAAGTCCGCATGCTCCCTAAAACAGAGTCAGTCACAGACTTTGTCTACCTTGCTTAAGATTTTACAGTTAGAATTTGAATCTCCTTCGACAATAAAACGTGTCTGTTCCCATGAGACAATTAACATAGCATGGCAGGATGTTTCTTCCACAGTAGTCATTTCTCTTTCAAATCAGGGAAGGAATTGCCATATCTTGAGCAGCTCAGTGTGAGTGCATAAGGTTTTCTTCCATTTTGAGCATTACTCTGTCCAGCTCTTCACTGTTCAAAAGAAACAGCAGTAATTCCCATTTGCCTTTGCCCTTCTTTCTCCAGTGCACTTTCTGAAAAGCTCTGAGGAGTCATAGCTGTGCACCATTGGGCTGTGAACCTGTATAGCTTAGTGAGGATTTCTGTAGCCTTTTTAGTGGCACAGGGTGAGACACACAGTACAAAGAGACTCCACCAGCTGCACCCCTTTGTCATGCCTATTGCTGCTGGTTTGTGCAGCCTGTTAGCTGGAAATTGAAGCCTCAGAGAAGAGCCAAGCCAGACTTCTCTGGTGGCAAGAGGTTGCCAGAAGAATATGAAACAATGGCAAGCAAGAGAGGGAAGATTGAAGAGGGGGTAGTTTTTTGTGCTATGTTTTTAAAGGTTAAGAGGAAGTTGGTGTAATACAAGTTCTCTCTGTGAGCAAAGAAGTAATGTAAAGCTGTAAATGTTGCAGAGTTGTCCAAACTTTGCATTTCTACTTGTAAACTGCTGTTCCAAAGGAAGGTCCTTTCCAGTGTTTTCATCCAGTGTGATACAGGCATGATCAGCTGTGAGGCGTGAGCATTTTCACCAGCGTTTCACCCCTGCTAAATCGGTGAATGACAAATGGGTATCACAAAAAACAGGTTGATGGTGTTTTGAGCATAGGTCTGAAGAGCAGTGCAGGTGTGGGAATCAGTGCTGTCCGGGCTCAGGATGTGCCTGGTGGAAGGCAGGACTCCCTGCAACCTGATGCTCTGGCAGTAAAACACTTAAAGTGTGCTGGGAAATCTGAGATATCATGTAGATGAAATGTACCTAAATACTCACTTTATGTAGCTCACAAATAAGGTAGCCAACTGAGAGCAATTGTTAGTTACAAAAAGTGGAACAGAGAAGGTGAAGCTTTATTCTTGCTTTAGTGTCTGATTACGTTTTAAATCTTTATTAACAGTGAATATCATAAAATACAATAGCTCTAATGAGAAACTCTATTTTCTTTCTATGTAGTTTTGTCAACAAGCAGTAGTGTAAACTTGAATTTAGAACTCTTGTATATAAGCCATGTCCTTGTTTTGTTGGCTAGTCATTAATTCAGATATACCAGTTACTTTAAAAGATTTGTTTGATCTTTGCTGGAAAAAAATACCACTCCCAAGACTCTGTGTCTTCTAGCCATGCTCAATCATCCTTAATTCCTAGTTACTGTAAAACATTATCTTAAAAATACGACTGAAGGTATTCTCAGATGTTTTTTTTTTTACCTAGCTGACTAAAAGCAGCAGCTCTTGCCATTTTTAAGTTGGATAGGAGAATGCCTAAGATCCTAGCCATGTTCATTTGACTGCTTGCTACTTATTACAAGCAGTGTCAGGGAGATGTGCAAAGGGGAAAAAAATCATCTACAAATAAGAGCAATTGAGGATGTGTGCCAGTGAGAGATTACTTTCAGAGTAATAAGTGTCTGCTATGCTTTAGTATCTCATGATGGAAGCCAGAACTGTTTGGAAATTTTCTAACAAAACTGATGACTTGGAACTTATTATGGGAGCACACATGCAGAATTTAGTAAAAAATCTTTGGTCCAGAATGGAATTTCTGATAAAATCTGAAAAAGAGGTGGAGACTGTGGAGATGTTTGTGCTAGCTGCCCTATTAAATTATGTCCTTTGAAACTCCACTGTAGCATATTCAAATTTTAGTACATACAGGTTAGAATGCATACCTGACCGTTCCTGTTAAGAAATGCAGGTGAATATCTTAATTTCTTACCTGGCTAAGAAAGCCATCTTAGGAGCTCTCTGGCTTAAATCACTAGTTTGATTACTTTTTCAAATGAAACAACTCTTGAAGGAGTCTGACAGCAGCAGATGCCAATACACTCAGTGAACCTGCAATTAGCATGTTTAATTGGGATTTCCTAGTTTATACTGTCAGGACACATAGAAATTTGGATCCATACTTCCTTCACACTAGTTTATGGCGCTTGTTGTTGGGGCTACTGGTTCTTTAGAAACAGAAGGAATAATGAAGCTGTATGTGTATGACTTATTATTTAAATACACATTTTCTTCTTATGCTCTTCTTTTGTCTGTTTTTTCCTGAAAAGGATGTGTGAAATAAACACCATTTGCAAAATTGACTATGGTAATAAATTATCTACAGGGCAAGTTATCAGGCAAGGCCAAGAGATCTTCTTACCCACAAACTTTATTGGGGTTTAAAGGGAGTTCAGACCAGCCAAAGCATACTTTAATCCTTTCTCTTTTGTTTTCTCTTAAAGTACTGGATGTATTTTAGGAGTAGGACTTGTTCTTTCATTTATGAGTCACAGTAGCCAAACAGAATCGCGTGTGCATGTTTCTGCTTTGTTGCGAAAACTCTGCAAATACCTGGACAGCAGTGAGAACCAAAGCAGAGGAGTCCAGGAGGTATGACCTATTACATCACAAATTTTAAGTCTTCCTTTAATTTTGTTGCCTCCCTTTAATAACTATAGTTTTTTTATTGAAACTTTTTTTATCTGTGGTACTGGAAGGCTTGATTTCTGCTTTTTCTTTCACAATATATGGGTTTATGTCTGCTGGAAAAGAAAGTGGTAATAACAACAATCACAAGAATAGAATAATGTGTAATCTTGTACAGACATTAAGAAACTGCCTGAAAAGATAAGACATGATTCTTTAAAGGTATTCTTTAATTTCTTAACCCCAGATAAAATAGTTGAAAGTTGGATCATGAATAACTATGAATATGGGTCTCTTATATACCGTTGTTAACTGCTCATCTGATCTACTAAAAGCAGACAACAAGTTCCTCTCAGAGAGAACTTAAATGCTAATACTTCATCCTTCAATATGCCTTATGTATACTTCTTTGAAATTTTGTATAGTTAGCTAATGTGAATTTTGTATTTGTGCATGCTGCTATGGCCCCATTTACTACTTTCTTTATGTTTTGAAAACTTAAACTGAGCCCTGCATTGCAGGGAGTTTTTTTCCAGGATACATCCTGTAAGTTTTGACGTGGTCCATGTACTTAGCCTATAACTTTGCTGAGGTAAAACTTGAGAATGAAAACTGATGAAATTCAAATAGAAATCAGAACAAGCAGATGTTTTGCATGAGAAAAGCAGCCTTGTCTGTGCATTATAAATGTAAGCCTGGAGCAGCTGAGCAGTTGAGTAATCCTCTGTTTTTCCTACAGGAGTCAATAGAGATTGATAGTGTTATTCTTTTCCCCCTGTTGGCAGTGTTCTGAAAGGTCTTCATTAAACATCTTCTTCAATGGAGTTTTATTTTTTTGGCAGTACATATATGTTGGGGATTAGCCCTTTGCAGTTTATGGTTCATGCGTTAAAGTTATTTACAGCTATGAAAAAATTTATCTGTCCCCAGAGATCTTCAAGTGCATTATTGAAATTAAACTGATTTCAATACAGCAACTCCTGAGATGAAAGACAGCAGCTGTTTAACATCATGAGATAGTTTGGGATGAGAAGGAAAACCTACCCTTTGCAATTAAAATTGCTATAAGGATTTGTAGAGATGAGTAAAATTTTGGCAGCACTCTAGGATGAATGATACTATATGAGATGCACAAGAGTCTCTTTCAGAGCTGTAAATGACTTGGATATAACCCTGTACTTGAGAAGTAATTTTGGTCTGATGCAGCAAAAGGTACAACCTACACATTACTTGCTACAGGTCAAATTGATGTCAATCCTGCATAGTAAGTAGGTGCTCTCTGCTTCCCTCAGAGTCACGTGTTTGTTCTGCTGCTTAACTTTGGTAGAGAGGAAGTTAGACATTTGGCACACTTGCTTTGTTGGTAGTTCAGACTTCACTTATTCTCCACGGCTAAGGCAGAAGAACAGAAGAGCAATGCTGCTGGTGAATCCTTCTGCAAGGACAGGAGGCTGGTGTTGTGGGTGTGTCTGAGAGACAGTTCTACTTGCTCATTTTCTGGCCTGGTGGACCTGCTTGTAGTCCTGATGGGAGCACAGCATGCTGAGTATGCTTACATATATAATGATCAGATACTTGTGTTTAGAGAATAGCTACATTTGAGTGGAAGGTCAGGAGTTTAACCTCTGTAAAATCAAAAGTATTTCCAAGCTTTAGTTGTGTTTGTTTAACATTATTAGCATCAATGAAGAATCTTTCAGAGAGGAAATAAATATCTGAAAGTATAAACTGAAAATGTTACATCTTTTCTATTACGCTGGCACATTATTCAATGTGACCATTGCTACAGTGAGCTTGATTAGACACTAGTTAATGGAATAAATTTTTTTTCAGGTAGTTGCCTATTCTGTGGCCTGTTCCTGTGTCTCTGCTTTCAGTGTTGGAATCATAGAAGCAGCAGAGGCTGAGAAGGCTATGAGCAAGCTACGGACCTTAGCAGAAAATAATCAGCAGGTAATAATTCTGTAGTTGGGCTTTGCTTCAGTTCTCTTTCTCTCTTTATCTATTTAATATTGGATACTGCTTTACCTAAACTGCAATTCAAGACAATTATATTGATCTACTTTCATCATTAACTAATACTGATGAATGTATTTTGCATACTGTACAATTACTAAGACTACCATTTGATTCATTAATGAGTATAGCAATTACTAGACAGTGAAATAAAAGCAACTTGAATGTCTTTGACTGCATTTAGAAGATAAATTGTTATATTTGATGTCTTTAGTCCCTGTATCCTACCATTTTTTTGTCTCTTTATAGCATATTTCTATAATTTTTTTTTTGTGGGAAAATACATCAACTGTGCTGTTCTGAATTTTTGCTTTCCCTGAACCACTGACAGTGCATAACCATAAATATAGCCACAGCTTCCTACAGGTGTGTGTTTCATCCCTAATGTCCTAGGGAACACTGCAAATTGCCAAAAATAATCTCAATATTTTAGTGCAAGTTCTTTTCTGGTTAATGTTTGCCAGGAAATGAAGGAGCCGGGGGAGGCAACCATTTTGAATCAAAGCCTGCTACATTAATCAACTGTTCAGAATGTTTATCTGAAAAATAGAAAATCAGAGCTAACTACCTGTGCTTTTTATCTTCATATCAAAAAATCTTCTCTAAAACAAAGGCTCTAGGTGTCAAAGATTTAATCTCAGAAAATCCCATATCACTTGAAATAAAGCATCTGCTATTCTAGACAAAGACATTACCTCTAATTGTTGGGAAATAATAAATATGTAAGTAATAGTTCAATAATAAATATATAAAAGAATACAGACTCCTTTGTAAAATCTGTTTTTAATAAGTTCTTCTCACCTTACAGACCTACAGTTTTGCTTTAGCTTTAGGTGCAATAGTACATGGATTGTCAGCTTGTGGTCATGGGAAAGCTGAAGACCTGAGTAACAGAATTATGCCAGCCTGGATAAAAATTGTGCATGCAGAGGTAAAGGAGTTTGTATGCATATCCTGGGTTTTGTACTTGCTTTGTTGGTTTAGGGTTTTTGTTTTTTTTTCGCGTGGGTGGGGTAGAGGAGGTGGGGAAGGGATGGTGTGCAGTTTAAAATTAACAGTAGGAACATAATTTTCCTTGCTTCTGCAGGAGTGATGTTAGGAAAAGTTAGGACTCTCTGAATATGCTGTTTGATCAATATTTGGAAGCAAGAGTATAACTTTGGGGTGTTTGCTAAAGGAAAAAAATCCCTGTTTCTCTTCTACTTGGATAACTTATGAGAAATGCTTATCTCAGTGAGGTCTTAATTTGGACATGTTCACTAATTTGGAACAGTGCTCAAGGATAAAGTCTAGGTTATTAAGTGAAAATGTCATGTGAAATCAGCTGCTGCTTATCGAAACTAGAAAAAAGACGGGTGATTGTAGTGCCTTAGTCATTAAAATAATTTCAATTTATCTGGAAAAGTTAGGTGTTTCAAATCAAACTCTAAATTTACATATTAAGATTGCAGCTAAAGGTAATTATCAGTAAAGAAACTGGGTTTGAGTTGAATTGCACTGGTATATTTTCTGGAATACAGATTGTGCTAGGAAGACAAGTGATTTGTCAATCCATGATTATTTCAGATTTGGAGGAGTGAGAAGGAATCTCCATCTAAAGCTTTCATTCATCAAGAGAGGGATTAGTAGTATCTACCATGCTGGAGTCTGATCTGAAAAGGCTGTTGGGATTAGAGGTGTAGTAGTGATAGTAGTAATGGTTTTTAAGTTGGAAGAAATAAGCATTTGGTCCTACTGGAGTGTTGTGTCATCACATTGGCTCACTGGTCCTGAATTATGCTTCCAGGGTTCTCCAACAATGGAGCGTCTGGCTGCTGTCAGTGGGCTGGTTGCACTGGTGGGCTCTGAAGGTGGCATGATACAGGTCAGAATATGCAAGCAAATGGTACCTTAATCTCATGGAGAAATTTGCCTAGAAGGCAAGATGGGATGCATCCTTCCCATTCCTACAGCAATGGCTGTAAACCAGGACATCGCATTTTTGCAATAATTCATGTTGCGTACGAACCAAGCAACAATGAATTGCAGTGCATAAAATGGTACTTGTTCCATTTTGCCATCATATGGCCCATGTGCAATGCCACCAGGGAAAAGTTTTCAGCCACGTAAGCTTTCTCCTTTTCTCTCTCCCACTCCCAGAGAAAGGCATGGGTATAAATGTAATCTGTTTTCAGAATTTTTTCTCTGTTTGTTGCTTCTTTTTTATCTCTTACAAAATTAACTTTTTTTCATTTTTCTCTTGCAGCTGAAATCAGAGGGCATTCAGTCCTCGCAGTTTCACAGTAAGCTGAATGAAGTGATCAGAACCCTTACACAGGTAAGAAGGTAGCCTGTGTTTCCTCTTTTGGACAATGTATTAGCATACCTTCACACCTTGCACAAGCAGGTTTCTGTTAAAAAGAAACTATGTAATATTTTTATCTAGCTTGAATGAGGCAGTGTAGAGAAATTTGTCTAACTATTGGTTTATTGTCTCAACAGATAATTAGTTTCTCAGAGCAGATTGGTCTTCAGACAAATGCAGCAAGACTTCTGGGACGTCTTCATATGTCCTGTTTGTCTTCTACCCAGAACAGGGCATCTGGTAAGATGCTTTATTACTGCTTCTTAAAGAACATATAGAAATAGCACATCACTAAAAAGACAGTGAGGGACACATGAGGTAATATAAGTTAGACATGGCAGCCCTGTGAAGTGACATGACAACCTTTGAATCAGAGATCTCATGGTCCTGTGTGCCTAAAGGTAGAAACATGAATCAGTAGGAATCAGTAATAGGATCCCCCACATCTGCTTTTATTTGTAGTATGAGAGTAAAGTTCTAAATTGTTCTGGTCAAACTTGTATATTGCTTCTTTATTTTTTTATAGGATAAACTGTAAACAGGTTTTACAGTTCCTATGGCACATGTATTTGACATCTACTCCATGCCTTTTAGAACTGATTAATCTACTATTTGCTTTAGCACTTCCCACTCTATAAAAAAATCAGTACTTAAAAACTAGTCTATAACAAGACCAAGCTGACGTTTTAGAAGTATTTTTCTAGAACAGATCTTCTCTGGTTAGCTGAAATAAAAAAATAGTGTTCTGTGCCCTTTCAGAGGGGCTGATACATTGCTAATTTCAGTGTTGTTTCAATATCCATTGGTAAAGTAAAGGCTGGATAATTAGTCATTAATGAAATACCAGTAACAAGCAAAAGCTTATGAAGTTGAAGCTGTTCGCTTTGGTGTGAGCTAAACTGGGAGCCAAAAATACAAAATGTAGATGAACATCGCAGAGAAAAGTCTCTCAAAGTTTCTGCTTTTATGTATCCCTGCATGCATGCATGCATGCCTAAGGTTAGATAGATATGGAATGTCTCTGCTGCGTTAAACTTCCTAAAATTTTGAAGTGCTTCCTTTCAAAGCCCAGCTTGCAGTGACCAATATATTTTTAAGGAAGTTCTTATCCCTGGCTCTTCAGTTGATCTGTGAATTTTTTTTTTCCAGATCTGGCACCTTTCACAACCATAAATGTTTAGCTTGCTTTAAAGGTGAAAAGGCCAATACAGCTATCAATCTTGTGGTCTAAATATTCTGAGTCAGCTACAGAATCAGTTAGCTGAAACACAGCTCAGTTTGGCCTTTCATTTTACCTAGGAGCAGAAGGTTATAATTTTTGCTGATGATGTTTTAGAATATAAGCACTCTTTTTATCTTCACAGTTCCTCCAGATTTTAGTTACTTACCTGTAAACAGCTTTATCAGGGCAGCCATTGACTTTGCTATTGAAAGTGGAAAGAAAGGTAAGGATCAAACTACAGTATTCCTCTGAGAAATTTGTTTCAGCTATAAAAGGTGATCTTAAAACACTTGCTTTTATTTGCTAAGAGAACTTTTCTAAGTACAAATTTGAACTTTACTAATGTGAGGTATTGAAAAGAGAAATTTAATTACACTCAAAATATAAGGAAATTTTGTGTAGTTAGTACTTTAGTTTTCTCCACCTGATTTTTGATTTTTAAAACCCTTTTCCCTTCCGTCTCTGTTGGTGAGATGATGCTACTTCCCTGTGAGAATGAAAGATCATTTTTAAGTGTTAGCCTGTATGCCCATTAATACTCCCATCATCAGACCGACTTTATGCTGCCCCTTATTTCAGTGATGCTGTGTCACCAGATGACACAAGGATGCAAGGATGCACCACAGCTTTGGTCACGATGAAGAGACTAATTTATTTTCTCTGCCTCCAGTCTTTCATAGTTCTCAAAAGGTGCCAGTGGATTGGAGGGTGAACGTGCCACCTCTCCAACGACACTGGACAAACTACCTGTACATCAAATTTCTCCGCCTCTATGAAAGAATGCAAAACAATAGGTTGTTTACAGAAAGTTGTGTGGGAAAGTTCTCTACAAGAATGTAAACTCAGAAGGCTTTAGAAAACTCTTGAAAATCAGGGCGACAATGCTGGATTAAGATTCTCTGTAACAAAGTGGTATTAAAAAGATTACTGCTGGGATAGATCCAAAGAAGCCTGAAGAAAGTATGGTCTTACATGAGGAAGCCTGGTAAAAGAGAGATGTCTCAGAGTAGTCTTAAGGAAGATAGAGGATTGCTTCTATGTGGAGTTAAGTGAGCTCACTGCTGTCCTATGAAGCAAGCTTTGCTTTAAATGGAGGTTAAAATGCCTATGTTTTGATTCCAGGAGGACTGAGTCAACTTATGTTGACATAACACGGTATGTAGCAAAGGTTAGCACTTATCTGACTGTTCTTTTGGCCTTCATCTACAAGATGAGAAAGGAAAGCCGTGTCAGAAAACTTTGCTGTTCTCCCAGTAAGAAATGCAAAATTGCTACCTTACTAGATGAGTGATATCTATAATTAACTTGTAAATTGACTCAAGAACAGGGGACCAGAAAGTTTCTATTTATTAGTAACAAAAAACCAGTTTGACAGGACATTAAAAATGTAACTGTTCATTATAAATGAAATGGCTAATTCTCAGACACAAAAGGAAGTAACAGTGATTTTGTAACACTTTTCAGTTCTTTACTACAGCTGAGCTGTTCAGCAAAATATGTGCGTATAAAATTTAGACTCTGACCAAATCTTCTGTTCTAGGCCCTGAATCTGTCCCAGCTGAGCTGGTGAAAGTAGCACTGGCACCCATTGCATTAGTTGGAGAAAGCCATCAGTATCCACCTGTAAACTGGGCATCCATTCTTTCTCCTTTGATGAGGCTGGACTTTGGTAAGAGTAGTAGTTTTCTATTAAGACTTTTGTATTTGTCACAAGAGTTCTTTACTAATGCAGCTTTCATAAACTTTGGAGTCTTCTTCAGGGCTTGAAGTTAGTGCAGTGGTTAGTTTTATTATGCTTTCAAGACTGACTTTTTAGTGTTTGCAAGTATATATTTGTCATCACCATGTGGACATTGTTTTAGCTGAAGAAAAACTAAAGAAGATCAGAGCTGAGAAGTTCCCTAAAACATTGGTGAAAGTGGCCTGAATATTTAATTTGTACTATTTATATAAGAGCCCATCATAAAACTCAACTAATTGTATCCTGCTACTAATAATTGCTAAATGCTTGTTCCAGTGCCCATGTCAGAGCCTTCATGCCACTTTTCCACATATTTGAATAGTTTGGTAGTTCATCTAGCTATAATTAGTTTGAAATACACTTTCTACAAAATTACACTGGGTAATAACTTCCAAAATAATGGAAAAAGATTTCTGTACTGAGGTCTGCCATTCTATACTGAGGTCTGCCATTCTGATGAAGAGCTGAAACTTGTTAAATGTCTGGAGGGTTTTTTTAATTCCTGCTTTTCACTTAGGAGTCTTACTTTTGTAAATCAGGGAATTTGCAGAGGAAACAGTACATCTGTTTTGGGGCTGGTTTTAGATTTCAGACAGCATCATAGTCCAGGAATATTGACTTATTTTTCCTTCTGTGAATTAAATCTTGACTTTATTTGGCAAGGAGGGTTTTTTTTTCTTTAATTTTTACTTTTCTTAGCATTCCCACATTTTTGTTCCTGAGTAAATTGAAATAACTTGAACAAATGCTGATACTTCTTGCTGAAAGTGCATGAATGTAAAGAGGAGTCTTCTAACATCTATGTGTTAAAAGCTTTAAGTAGGATTTTTAGAAAAATTAATTGTAATGTAATGTTCTAGTAGAACAATAACCCTCCTTTATTTTATGAGTTGAGAATAAATTTAAAGGGAAAATATTTTCTTTATAACTTAGTTCGTTTTCTTCCATTTTAGGTGATGAAGTAAAACATCTCTGTCTTGAACTGGCTGTAACACAGGCCCAGTCATCTCAAAATGCAGCAATGCTTTTAGGGATGTGGGTGGCACCTCCCCTTATCTACAGTCTCAGTGTATGTATGTCAGAAAACTTGTGGGAGTTCAGCACCTCTTTCATATAAAATTCCTCAGTGACAATGTTTAGGCTGTCTCACCAGAAAAGGATTACTGGGTTCAGAATTCTTCAGAAACACCATTTAGTGAGTATTTATAGTGAGAGAGGTTATTCTGGGGCCTTGAAATTCAAGGCAGACTTAAGACCTACTACAGTCACTTTATTGCTTAAAACCTATAGTGCTTATAACTGGAGACATAAAGCATGGCATGTAGGGAGAAAAAGTATCTTTTATTATACCAGCTAAAAGTCTTAAAAAAAAGGTCCACCCTAATCTGTCCAAAAGCTTACCTACTTTTTTTGGCAAGGTCTCTTGATCTAGCTAACTAGTAAAAAATGCTACGTCTTGAAAACCTTGCCTTAATTTTGTACATACCCAACAGACTGACCTACAGTATAATCAAATTTGGTCTTATCCTTCATCGCTGTTCTGCTGTTCTGGAATTAAAAGGTGGATTCCATGGTATAGTATGTAAAACTCCCTAAATCCCACACAACACTTGACTGCACATTTCTGTCACTTTATCCAAGTTCAGGAGCAGATTAATGAAAATTCTCAGAAAATTAATTGCTTGTTTCTGTGATCTCTTCAAGGAGTGTTTTTTGTTTTAATTCAGTAGTCTTAGATATGCAAATATTTGCTGGCAGTTTTAAGGTACATGATTGGTAAGGTACCAAAAAAAGATTTTCCACTTTTCCAGCTGCAGTGGGAATTTGAGGTCACAAAATAAGGTGAGCCACAGAGAATTGAAGCTCTGCATTTCATATTCATTCTTTTTCACTAGCCAGCAACATTCATGGTTCTATGGCTATAATACTTCTGTCATTGACTGTCTAGACAGTCAATGCTTTAGGTAGGAATTCAGTGGGCACTGTATAAAAAATTGCTCTGTCTATATGGAGATGTGATCTCTATTGAAAGTAAGTTCTTCCATTTTTTAATTAAAACAGAATAATGACATGTTTGAACTCTTTTTAATTCAAAAAATTCATCAAAAATGGGAAGAAGAAAAGAATGGAGAAACATTTATGACTTTAACTGCTTTTATAAGTCGTGTTTGCACTACTCTTTTTATAATTTTATCCAACAGTAGTTCAAAGTCAGTGAAGAGCTAGAATTTGAAACTGAGCAAAAATTACTCCTTTTCAGATGAAAACTCTGAAATACCTTTTCATGTCCCTGTCCCTGTGGATGCAACATGTTGCAGAAGACAAACTGCAGTCTTTCACTGAAGTGCTTCTGATACAACAATTTGAAGTGAAGAACCAGAAGAAAAGCCCAGAAATTGTCCAGTGTGTTCTACAGGGGCTCATCCAGGCAATGAAACTTCCCAACCCTGCCCAGTTTTGCTGGAGCCTTTTGTGTCAAGCTGTGGAGAATATATATGAGCTTCTTCCAAATGAGGTTCAGGTAAGGAGTATGTATAAGGTGTATGAATACTGTTGCTAGGTACGTTTTTAATGATGGTAAGTCCCATCATTAAAAAAGTAATGATGGTAAGTCCCATCCCAGTAATAATAATTTTTAATAGTTTTTTTTTTTAAGATGGTAAGTCCTATCTTTTTGCACTGATGCATCAGATTCAAAACATGAATTAGATGTTCAATTTTAAATTATATTAGTTAAATTAGCAGCATAATTTCA
This sequence comes from Vidua chalybeata, assembly GCF_026979565.1. Taxonomy (NCBI): domain Eukaryota; kingdom Metazoa; phylum Chordata; class Aves; order Passeriformes; family Viduidae; genus Vidua; species Vidua chalybeata. The sequence goes on along the minus strand of NC_071570.1, from coordinate 16,283,386 downwards.
ATTTATGGTTATTTTAGAATACGGTTGTGAAACCTATCTAATGTGCACTCCTTCCTCATAAACAATTTGGTAATGGAAAATTACAGTATTAGTACTGAAATAAATTTTAATAAAAGAAAAGAAGTAAACAATGAGAAGGCTTTCTTTTTCCCACAGAGGATTCAGCTTCTCACAGTGATTTAAAGAAACTATTTAGCTACAGAAAATACTTCCAAAGAATGGCACTTTGCCATTAAAAATAAAATAAACTCTTTGAAAGTATTCAAATATCATTGTTCTTGTGGATTGATGTACGTCAAATTCCCCAGCAAATACAGAATTTCTAAAATAGATTAAGTGAGGCTGGAAGATAGATTAATTATTCATCATTATCATTTGCAAGTTCCTAAACTCACCAATTTTCATGATGAAGAAAGCCAGAAATAGACATTTAGATATGCATTTACTTTTCTGTTTGCAGGGAGGTGAACTGGAGATGTATATTGATGTAGCAAGATGTATTTCAGAAATGGCTGATTCAGAGATCAATCGCATTGTCCAGATCTCCAAGGTAATTATGTTTGAATTATGCTCTTTTATCACCAGATCATATGAAACAAGCAACCTTCTCATTTTTATTGTCACCAGACTATTTTAGCTCACTGGGAGCATTAATTGTTTTACCTAACATGTAGGTAAGAGTGTTCTGGATCTAATCTGCAGGCAGTAGAGAAGCAGAAGTGATAAGAATCCATATCCCAAACTTTCTCAAAGCAACTGAAGTACTCATGATTTCACCTGGGAGGTTTGAACAGGAGAGTCTTAACTAATGTGGAGAGGTGGGGGTTGGCCTCTTCTCTCAGGCAACCAGTCCTAGACAGGACAAGAAGGACAGTCCTAAGCTGTGCCAGGAGAGATTTAGGCTGAACATTAGGAACAATTTCTTCACAGAAAGGGTGATTAGACCTTAGAATGGGAATGTCACACCAGGGAGATGGTGGAGACAATGTCCCTAGAGATGTTTAAGGAAAGACTGGATGTGGCACTCAGTGCTGAGGTCTAGTTGACATGATATTGTTGAATCATATGTTGGACTTGATAATCTCATAGGTCTTTTTCAACCTAACTGATTCTGGGAATTACTTCTGTTAGCAGAACAGCAATGGTGTGAACCAGAGTGGTGTTATATCTTCTAAATCCCAATTATGCAAAGAGCAGACCACAGTCCTCTTTGGTTAATATACCCACCTGCTTGAAATTGGACTGTAAATGCATCATGGTGACTAGCTGTCCTTGAACTGGTGGATCTGTGCTTCTGTTAAAAATGTGAATTAATTGACTGAAAAACCTTTCATTCTTGACTTCATGTTCTATATTTACATTCACACTCAGAATGTTTCCTGGTGGACAAGATGACTGAGGATGATAATGCGAAAAAAAAGCTTTTATTTTGTAGCTCACAAGTGGGATCAATTAGTGGAGGAATTCTTAGCAGCTGAAATGCTAAGGAAATGACCTGTGTGGAAGAACTTGATGTTTTCAGATCAAGCTTCTAAAAACAAACGTTGGTGACATAAAGCAGCGACCCCCTCCCCATTCTGTTTGCTGTGAAACTCACTAGAGCGTCAAGCATTCAAATAGGTTGTGGAAGCTGAACTGTCATTTCCTTGTATTTTTCACTTCTTATTTCACACTGGAAAACATTATTTAAGGAAACTTCTTTTTGTCACTACAGTGTATCTGTCTTATAAGAAGACTTAAGTGTCCAGAACTGTTAAGCTGGTTCATTCCATTTCAAAGGGGAATGTAAAATTTAAAGCAGTATGAAAACAGGCTGTACTGAGTTAGACTTTGCTGGCCTCTTTCAAACAGTGTAAAGTTCAAGTAGCATGTACAGTCTTCTGTGTAATATGTCTTAAGGAAAATGAAGTCATTCAAAGAGTTTCTTACTTTTTTTTATAAAGAGGAATGCAGAATTTAGTGTTTCCACAAGAAATATACCTTTCAATTTAACATTTTTTTATTGCATTTGCAGAACAATATAGAGAAGGCCACATTCATGAAAGTCTATTTAGTTTCTCAAGGCAGATTGTCTCTGACAAACTTGAGTGCTGTAATTCATACTGTGGCAGGATATCACCAGAAGGAAAATATTTTATGGATGTTCCTGCATAGTTTCTATCATGCTCGCATTGTAAGACATGAAAATACAGGTAAGATTATGCTTAAAGAAAAATGAACTATGCAACCAACAGATATTTATGAATCTACAATAATTCTATCTATCCTTTAAAATAATTTCAAGACGGTTTAACTAAAGTGTTTCCAAATTTTTCCATATTAGAAACTACTGTCTTCAGAATTCTTTTATTATTCAAGTACTCTGCTTTTTATGTTTTTCTCCAGTTACTTCTTTTTCTGTGGTCCAGCTACAAGTCATTTGTCTCATCAATGTGGTTTACAGACCAGAGTTTTAACTAGATCTGTGTCTCCCGCTCTTTTTAGGGTAGTGTTACAGATGCACATAGTACCTTAGAGACCTCTTAATACTGCAACTCTGCTAACTATCTGACCTAAAATCTGACTTAACTGTATGTGACACAAAAGGTGGGGGAATGTTCCCATAAGACTGGTTGAACTAGGGAGATAACTTCCTTTCCTGAACTCCTTGCACTGATTTAACACAGGAAATAAATTGCCTTTTTTTCCTCTTCATACCTCTACCAGATAGTCATCTGGTGGGTTAATGATTTGGGCTGGTTCACCTATGGGTCTGACAAAGCATAGGGGCTGATGCAAGAGAAATAGGAGAATCACACAGGAAGATAAAGAAGGAACAAGAACAGAAGGATACAAGAATGAGGTCTCATTTTCATGGCAGAAAGGTTTTTGTCTGCTTGTGTTCACTGAACAACTTCAAAGCATTATATTGCCAGATGCCTTAGCTGCCAGCTGTGTTTGAAGAACTTCAGAGAGTAGTGAGCTTTAACTGAGTGAAGTGAGGATTCTTTGGGTAGAAGAGGACACAGCATGAAAGGGGGCACTTGTAAAGATTACATGGACATAGTAATGTATGACATAATGCGGTCTTGGTGGTGAGCATGGTTACTAGCTTCTAGGAGGTAGAACAGATTATAGATAGCAGAATCTGAATCAATGAAATGTCTTCCATCCTTGAGATGAATTGAGGGCTGATCTTATTTGCATGCTTTGACCATATTTTACTGACCCTCTCAACACTGTAGGCCCATTTTCACAGTAATTTGCTCATTGAGGAAGGCTTTAAGGTTCTGTAGCAGTCATATGTGCAGACTTGGTTAGTGAGTCCTGCAGGCTGCCATTATGTGAAATAATTCTCACTCCGTTTTTTGTTTGGGTTTTTTTTTTGTGTGTATGTGTGTGTTCAGTGTGTTGCCTGCATTATAAGCAACGTTTTTGTACTATTTAATGGCCTGTATGTTTTCTGTCAGTGGTAGAATTAATCAATTGTGATAGTGGTGTTGGTGATCTTTGTTCTTCTACAGTTGGTACTTTCCTGCTATAGTGATTTTCTGTGCTTGCTTTTTAATGAAAAGCAGTGCATTCTAGTGTTTGACATGAGTCAGTGTTCTTATTCTTTTTCTAGGAGTTCTGAAAAGAATGGACTGGCTGTTAGACCTGATGGGCTACATTAGAAATGTAGCATACAAGTCAACACCCTTACAAAATGTTGATCTGAAAGAGGTAATGGCTGTGAAAATTATTTGGAGCAAGGACAGAAGCAAGTTCTGATATATTTTGCATTTTTCCTCAGTAATAAGAATTATTCCCCATGCTTTTGCATTTTAGAAGATTGTGATCCTACCACCAGAGAGAAGATCTTCACAATTTTTGTGAATTAATGTGTATTTAAAACTCTTACTTTAAAATAACCTTTACATTTAAGTTATGATAGAACCTTAAGGCAACTGAAGGAAATAATTTCTTTAAATTTACTGTATTTAGAACAATTGAAGGAAAATTTTAATTCACTAGTAGATCTGTCTAGGCAGGTCAGAACTCTATAGTTTCTGGTTCTGAGAGGGCTTGGACAGTTTTAGAGAAATAATGTTGTTCGCCTATTTTTGGCCTTCCGTTGGAGGACATAAAATAAGCTGCTGCTTAGATCAGAAGGACATTAATTACATTGCTGCAATATTTCCCAAACATTTATAGCACCACAAGGGTGGCCATCTCTGATTTCCCTCAACAGTCAGGTTGCTGTGAAAAAGTTCTTTCCCCGTTTTAAATGAGTTGTGGATCAGCTTTAATCTAAAGCTGATCAAAATAATAATAATCTAAAAGATTATTTTAGAAGAGTGTAACTTTTCTTTCAGTAGACATCTTAGTTTGAATTTATAAAGAGGCTTATGCTCTTAGCATAGAAGGACATTAAGAACTTCTTAGTTCTTATATTGTGAATTTTACCTGAATTTTTAGATTATTGTTTTTAAGAGCAAGTCATCATCTGGATTTTGGTCTTGGGTTTTTGGTTGGTTTCTTTTTTGGATTTTTTGTTTTGAGTTTTGAGTTCTTTTTTGAGTTTTTTGGTTGGGTTTTGTTGGTGAGGTTTTTTTGTTTTGTTTTGTTTTGTTTTTTTCTCCTTCTGTATTATTCATTTAATGAAGTGCATTTTTGCCTTTTACTTGTTTAGTGCATAGATTTCCTCCTGTGGCTGTTTGCAGCTTCTGTCTTGGCCTGGGCTGACCATGGTGCACCATTACTGCTTGGCCTCAGTGCTGACTGGTCACTGTGGAAACACCACATGGTATCACCAGAATTACATGAGGAACACATTGGCAAGCACCCCACTGACAAGTTTGCTGTGCAAGAGACTCTCACTCTCCTTCCAAGTAGCCTTTCCCTTTTGCTGGCTAAAGAACCGTGGAAAGAACAAACACAGAAGGTAAAATTGCATGTAGTGGTAAGCACTTTACATGAGAAAGCACTCCGTTTTTGGTAGTCACCTTAAATCTTGAGATTTCATTTCCTTTATATTTTATTGCATCTGAATTGTGACCTCACTTTATTTTTGATCAGATATGAGAGTAGTTTCTTAAATAAAATTTGAGAGTTGCAAAAAAAAAAAAAAAAAAAAAAAAGCCAAAGCTGGGAGTCAAACTCTTAAGAAAATACAGGCAAGAGAAGAGAATTGGGAACTGCTGGTAGCAAGGCAGTGTTTTAAACACTGAAAGAAGGATCCTCTGCAGCTGGACACACCATACTGTAAATTCAGAGCAGTCAAAATCTTCTTCACGGTTTGCAGTGTGTGTCATTTATTTTGAAGTATGAGTTGAAAATAAATGTGGAAAATTGCTATACGTGGAAGTACTGTTATTAATCTATAGATAAGCTGTTTTGTGCAAACTGGAATCTGTTGAGAACTGGTTTCTCTGAGCATGCTTCTGTTCTCAGAGTTACCCCTGAAGTCAGAATTCAGAATGTCAGAGGAATGCAGGGGTGAGCTGTTAGTATGCAAGTGCCTAATTAGGTTTTAAGGAAGAATGTGAGGCCTTGCCCTGAAAATCATCCTTATGAGTTTAGATACCACATTGTCATCCAGGCACCCTACACTGCCAGAAAAAAATAACAAAAAATGAGAGAGGTCAAAAGAGGAACAAAGGCAATAAGAGTTCTGAAGGATTTGCAGTAAAACATTTGGACAAGAGACTGATAAGAAAGAATTATATTAATAGGTTAAAGGTATGAACAGGCAAGCTGGAGGCAAGCTGTTTAGTGTGCCTTCTTCTTACAAAGAATTATTGCTGACATAATGAGAAGGAACAAAGGGAGTTTCAGATCCAGCTATGGGAAGGATTGCACTGATAGGGAGAAAACACTCTAGGGTGTTTGTTTACTTTGGGCAGAAGCTTCATTGGCCACTGCCTCTGATTTGATAACTGAATTTAGCAGAAATCAAATATTGTCTGTCAAACTTAAAATAATTCATCGTGTTCTAATACAGGGGCTCTTTTAATTCAGATTTTTTTCATATATTTCTATCTTCAGTTTATTGAGTGGCTGATCAATATGATGGAATGTCCTAAGGAAGCATTATCAAAATCTTCCATGGACCTGCTGAAAGGTAATATATTTTTAATTGCGTCCTCATTTTTCCATAAAGGTCAGTACAGATCAAAATGCAGTTGTTATAAGGAGTGAGATTTTGTCTTTGAGGTAATTGTCACAGGTAAATCGACATTCTTGTCTGTAACACTTTACATTTGGTGTTTCATCTTCTGATGCTTATGATGTAGCACTTAGAGTCCAAAGGACCTAGAGGTACATCTAGTGCACAAGATTATTTCATTGATAGATCTGTCTGTTGTTTTTGAAGTTACCCTTAAAAATAAGATGCAATATACTATCATGAAATCTTCCGGTGCTAGAATACAAATCAGTATTTAGTATTCAGTATTAGGTGCAAGTAAAGACTTTGCTGTGTGGAAGGGGTAAGAGGTGTGAACTAAGACAGCGTAGTAAAGGAGTCTGAGAAAAAATGAAATAGAAATGAGGGTTGCTGAAAAAATACATGAAAAGAAAGATGGTAAGTAAACAATATGTTTAGTTATGGTAGGAGCTGTAGCCCTAGCATGCATCCTGTTGCTTACTTACGTATGTAGGATCTGTGCAAGTCATTTTAAGAGGACACCACAAATATTCTCAAGTGAATAAGTGACCTTGTGCTTCTTTCCATGAACACAATGCATTTCCTTTGGACCATCTGATTTGTTGGACCTAAACAAGGCTTCTTGAAATCTAGTTATTAAGTTATTTGCATTAATAGGATAATTACCCTTATTTTGATGTCTGCAATCTCTGATAAATTCCCCTATAATGTCTGCTAATCTCCACCAGAAGCAATGCTAAGGGCTGTTGGAGAATCTCTTCTGTATATCAGAGAGTTCTGATATTCACCATATTTTCTCAGTATGCCCTGATAGAGATAAGTCACTGTTCCCCTTGAGCTTCACATTGTTTTTTTCCTTTTACATACTAGAACATGAAACTTCCATCTGAAGAACTAGACTGTGACTAGGTTAGTTACTGGATTTTGACTAAACACATGATTCTTTCAAATTGAATTAAGAAATCAGTGATTTGCATTTCCAATCAGTGAATTGAGCAGAGGACTTAAGACTTTGTGCTTCTGTTCTTCACAGTGCTTCCTATGTCCTGGCTTGCATCAATGCTCATTGAATTTGAACTTTCTGCAATGTTGGTTGATCTGTGTGCCTAATTGGTTGATTAATTAGAATATGATGTGATATGATTTCAGCAGGAGATGTGCCACAAAGCAAAGGAAGGGCCTAGTACATCACAACAAGTGAAAGAATTACGAAAAGAGTCAGTAAAAGGAGACCTAAACTTATACCTATGCTAGTAAAATTACTAGGAAGAATACTCTCACATCTTTTTCTTTGGACTGCACAACTTAATGTAATTTGTCCCTGTCTTCACAGTTACACTTCTGGCCTTGAGGTCTCTTGCAGAGTTCAAGAAGAAAGCAGTATGGACTAAAGCTTATAGGTGGTAGCTACACACTGCGCCTTATCCAGTGAAGAAAACTGTCCATATTTGGAAACATAATATTATTATTCAGGCATCAGGAAGCTGTATTTCAAAGAAATTTCCTGTCACAAGATTTTTATTTGGGTTTGAGGTTTTTTTACCCTTTTGCTTCATACAAAAATTCCTATGAAAAGCAATATTTTGTCTTTAAGTGATGTGTTATTGTTCTGCAAATGTGCTGAATCTAAATGAGAAAACTGAAATATTCACTTTCAATTGAATTGTTTCAGTGACATCTGGGAACCTCAAAAACTGGAGTGGAATATTCCTTTAATTCATGGAAGCTTTGAAGGAATGGCTGAAAATAAAGCAAACTAGTAAAATTTGATGGATATAGCGTATTTACTAAAGTATATTTTAGTGTAACAGACTTGGAATGAGCATTACTTTTGAACTGGTAATCCTTCCTTTAGTAATAACTTCTTGTGCAGTAATGGCAACACATTATGACTATATAGTGTGAGCAGGATTTTTGAAGAGGGATGGGTATGCATGTCAGGTTTGCAGTGCTTTATAAAGATTGCTGAAATGAGTCAATGATGCTGATGGCTGTTGTATCTGCAGCTCCAGGACAGTTGCCATTTTCTTTCCACTTGTAACTGTTCTTGTCTCCTTGACACTTCTCTGCACATAATGAGAGTTTTTCCTCTGCCTCTAGGGAAAAGGGACAATATAGCAACTCTTTTCCACATTTATCATCTTAAATAGATTAGCCCCTGCTATTTTCCTTATTTATTACTTTTTTCTTTCTGAAGGAATAGAGACTTTTTCACTTTGCAAACTTGCCAAGATAGGTATTAAAAGAGATTTTATATTTTTTAGCAATACTCTTAGCTGAAGTAGACAAAAATTAACTGAATATAATTGGGCACTGTTCCCTAGTATCTTTCAAAACAGTGCTGGTAAGAGCATTGTTGATTTTTGATCAGGTTGAAGGAAATTATATTTCCATACATCTACAAGATACACCCCACTGGAGGAATTATGTTATTTTCAGGACTAATAACATTTCCTCTGTTAAAGAAATTTTCCTCTGACTTCTTGGTCACTTGGTCTGTTCGCCCTGGAGAAGAAGAGACAGAGGAGAGTGAGTCCTCAGCGCAGTTACAACTTCCTTGTGAGGGGAAGAGGAGGGGCAGGCACTGATCTCTTCTCTGTAATGACCAGTGACAGTACCTGAGGGAATGGCCTGAAGCTGTGTCAGGGGAGGTTTATGTTGTTGGCTATTAGAAAAAGGTTCTTCACCCAGAAGGTAGTTGGGCACTGGAACAGCTCACCAGGGAAGTCGCACCACCAGCCTGACAGAGCTCAAGAAGCACACAGTACAACTCTTGGGTTTGTTCTGTGCAGGTCCAGGAGATGGATTTTGATGGTCCTTATGGCCCCCTTCCAATTCAGAATAATCTATGATTCCATGACTCTTTCTAGGATTTTCTCATCCAACAGAGTACTGTGTGAAGGCTGAGCATTTCTTCAGTGATTGGGTGTGTGGAGGATTAATGCAGTACTTGTTTGCCTTTCCAAAATAGTGGATAATTAGTGGTAGGTTTCTGCTGCATATGCAACTCTATACTGAGAAAACTGTCTAAAGGTGAATGTGCAGAAGGACTCACTGAAAGTCCTTGTGAGCAAGTGTGCATCTCAGTTCATTACATTTCCATTTGTGTGCACTTCTAAGTAATCTCTAACAAAGCCAAATATGTCACATTTTAATGGTCCATCTTTAATGTACTGTTTCAAACTAACTTACACCTTTAATCATCTCAGTTTGCATGTTGATTAGCATTTTAATTCAGATGAAATTTTGTCTTTTTTAAAGGAAATAACTGTGTGATGTCGACTTGCTGTGTTTCAGTTTGCATAGAGGAGCACTATGTAAACATCTGAATTAACTAAATTCCTACTGATGTGTAGTAGAACATAGAAGCCAAGGGATGGCATAGCATGGCCTGAGGGTGGCAATGCTTACAGTGCTGCAGAGAGCACTGAGAGTTTAAGAGAGTATTTGAAATGTTCGAACACCAATGCACACGATACAAGAAATAAACAGGATGAACAAACAATGCACCAATGCACACGATACAAGAAATAAACAAGGATGAACTGGAAGCATTTGTCAGTTCTCAACGCTATGAGATTGGGATTAGTGAGACTTAGTAGAATGAGTTCCATGACTGGAGTGCTGGCATGCAGGGCTATAGGCTGTTCAGGAGGGATAGGCAAGGCAGGCAGGCAAGGCAAAGGAGTTGCATTGGAAGACACAGTTTTCACTGTCATTCCTTGCAGTTAGGAATAATGTGGTTGAAAGCCTCTGTGTGAGAATAAGGGAGATGGAAAACAAAGCAGATGTCATTGTAAGTGTCTGCTGCTGTTCACTCAGTCACAATGCTAGCAGTGATTATTTAATCTATAGGCAATGAGGAGACATCTCTGGACCAGTAGCCCTTGTTCTTATGGAAAATGTCAGTTTCCTGGACATCAACTGGAAGTGCCAGACAATTGTACAAGGAAGTCTCAGAAATTCCAGAAATGTGTTGAAGATTATTTCTTGCCACAAGTATTCATTGAGACAAAATGAAAGATGTCCCCTCAACTTTCCCCCTGCCCCTCCCCATCCCCAACTTGAGGTTTGTGGATAGGGAAGGAGAAGATGGGATTTTTAGGTGGCTGTTTTGGCCACAATAATCATGAGTTTAAACCACAAGTTTAATTTTTTTTGGTGTAAATGAGAAACAAGTCATCAGAGTTGCTATCCTAGATTTCAGGATAGCAAATCTTAAACTGCTAGTTAGCAGTTATTTTCAAGGCTTAGAGCTCCATGAGTGTTGGTCCATTTTTAAGAGCAACCTTTTAGAAACACAGGAACAAGCAAATCACACTATGCCAAAATCAAGCAAGAAGGGCAGAAGAGCAGCTTGGCTGAACAGGGAACTCCAAAAATGATCTCTGTAAGAGAGGTCAGGCCTCACAGGATGATTACGGAGCTGTGGTTTCCATGTGTAGGGAGAAAACATGAAAGTCCAAAGCTCAGAGTTGAAATTGGCTAGCGTTGGGTCAGATTAAAAAGAAATTCTGAGTACATTTAGAGCAAGAGAAGATCTAGGGAAAATACTGAACCAATTCTTGATGAAGGTAGTCAGCCTGAACAAAGGATGAGGAAAAGGCAGAGGCATTATAATGCTTTTTCATCAGTCATTAATAACACTGATACACACTGGTCTGGCCTGTCCTGACAGAGAACATACAGCAGCAGTGACTTTCCATTTCTGGACACTGAAACTGTAAATGAGCAGTTATATCGGTTTCATCCTTGTAAGTCCTTGGGGTCTGATGGGATTCATCCCAGAGCACTGGAGGAGCTATCTATTGGGAGTGTGGGGAGATCCCTGCTGACCAGAAGCTGGCCAGCATTAATCCAGTTTATCAGAAGGGTGTGAGGAAAGGAACAGACAACTGCAAGCCTGTTAACTTCATTACCAGGGAAAATTTACCGAGATCATACTGGATACTATTGAAAGGTATTTAAGTATTTAAAGAACATAAAGTTCTTTAAGTGCAATACTTTTTTCATAAAGTACTGCATTTAAAGAACAATACAACCATCAAGCACAGTCAACATGAGTTCACAAAGGGAAAGCCCTGAGTAACTCATGGGTGGCTTCTATGACACAGCCACCCACCTAGTGGGGCTTTTGATACTGTCCCTTGCAACATCTGTCTGAACAAGCTGTTCAACGGTGAGATGAGTGGGTTCATGGTCCTCTGGTTAAAGAACTGGCAGAAGGGCAAAGCTCAAAGAATTGTAGTGCATGGAGCTGACAAAGAGTCATCCACAGTGTTCCTCAGGTTTCAAATCTAGGGCCAGTTCAGTTCAATGTATGTATCCATGATTAGGAGGCAGGAGTTGAATGCACGATTACATGTGCTGATAATACTAAGTTTGAAAGTTGCTGTTGACTCTTGAGGGACAAGAGACCTTGCAGAAAGATGTGGATAGTCAAGGATTTGGCTATAATTAATGGCATGAAATTTAACAAGTTAAAATGGTGGATTCTGCATCTGGTACAGAGGTACCAGGTATCAGGTTCCTGATACAAATCTAAATGGATAGAGGAGTCACTGGAGAGAAGCCCTGTATAAAGGGATCTGGGGGTGCTGGTATCTCAAGATACAAAGATTTAAGTTCAGAGAATCACAGATTTATTGGAGCGGGAAGGGTCCTCTGGAGGGCAACACACCTCTCCTCATTGGCTCCTCCACCACTTGCATTAATGAGTTATTTTCCAGTATCTGCAGGAACTTCCTGGACTGTGTGCCGAGCCACGTTTTGCCTCCAACAATTATCAGGATTGTTGAATTCTCAGGGGAGGACCAGGACCCATGATCTCAAGGCTACTTCCAGTTGCCCATAGAAAGCCTCATCAACTTCCTTGTCCGACTCAGGTGGCCTGTAGTAAACACTCCCAACAGTGTCACCCATTTTAGACTGTCCCTTAATTTTTACCCATAAATGCTCAACTCCTTGTCTGCCCCTGGGTAGAGCTTGATGCTTTTTCACATAAAGACCAACTCCACCACCTCACCTCGCTGACCTGTCCTTTCTAAAAAGTACACGGGAATCCATGACAACATTCCAGTGGTGAGCTATCCCACCATGTCTCCGAAACTGCAGTGAGAGCATGACTCTGACCACACACAGATTTCCAGTTCTTCTTGTTTATTCCCTGTGCTCCGTGATTTGTGTACAGGCACTTCAGGGAGGCAGTCAAGCATCCAGGTTCCCTAGGAGGGGTGTAAGAGGATTCCACATAGCCATATACACCTTTGATGTGGGTAGCCCTAAGACTCTCATCTTGAGGCAGCCAAGCTTACCCTGGCTGGCATGGCCCACTCTCCAGGAGGAAGCAATGGCATGAGTATTGCCACTTTGGACCCCAGCCACGTCATTCAATTTAAAGCCCATCTCACAAAATTGGCCAGTCTGCTGGCAGAGCTTCTCATGCCCTTTTTAGACAGGTGGATCCCATCCCTTCCTAAGAGGCTACAACCATTGAAGTACAACTCAATATCATAAAAGCCATTGTCTCAGACATCTTTTTGCCTGCCCTGTTCTGAGATTTAGGTGAAGCATTGGAGCCGAAGTTACAGTGGCCTTTTGTGGTCACACATGGTAGGCTGACTACCTCAATCTCTCAACTGCCTGCCCCAAGTTACCTCTGTACCAGGAGGTGGGAAAGTCTTCTGTCATGAGCTTCATGCCTTTTTCAGGCAGTTTATGCTTGCGGGACCTCTCCATAGTGAATTTTAAGGCCTATTCCAGCCTTTTACCCAGCTGTAAGTCTCAAGACATAACATTTTTTTAACATAAAACAATAAACATGGCTTTATCTGTGATAGGTTTGACCTCAGCTGGCTTCCAGATGTCCATTCAGCCCCATCTCCTCAATAGGACATTCAATCTCCCTCCTCCTCCTCAACAGGACAGGGAAAAAATAGGATAAGAAAGTTCATGGGTCAAGATAAAGACAGAGTGACCATTTACTATTCACTGTCACAAAAACAGATTCAACTTGTCAAAGAAAAATTTATTGCCAATTAAAAATAGAGTAGGATGGAAAGAAAAAAGGCAAAACTAAAACTAACTCCCCCCCTACACCTCCCTTCTTCCTAGGTTCACTTTACTCCTTCATTCCTGCATTTTCTACCTCCTCTCTCCCCAGGTAGTACAAGGTGGGTGTGGAGATTGCATTTAGGTTATTAATCTCTGCTGCTTGTTCATCTTCTCAGTGTTGCTCTGCTCCAGCATGGGGTCCCTCCCATGGGACACAGTCCTTCATGGTTTCTTCTCACAAGCTGCAGCTCTTCAAGCACTACTTGAATATAGGTCGTTTCTATGGGGTACAATCCATTAGGAAAAAGCTGCCTCAGTGGGGGTCCCTAATGGGCCACAGTTCCTTCTTTGCTTGTGTGGGCTGTCTATGGGCTGCAGATTCCCTCAGGGCACAGCCACCTGCTCCAGCCTAGGGTCCTCCGCAGGCTGCCATGTGGATGTCCTGTCTGATGTGTTTCTCCATGGGTTGCAGAGGGAGAACCTGGTCCACCATGGTCTTCTTCGTGGCCCACAGAGGAATCTGCTGCAGTGCCTAGAGTAGCTCTTCCTCTCCTTCTCCATTGACCTTGGTGTCTACAGAGCTGTTTCTCTTACATTTTTCTTACTCTTCTTTCTTGCAGCTGCTGCGTAACATTTCTTATCTTTTCTTAAGTTTTCAGAGAGATGCCATGCCATCATCTTTGCTGTTTGATACAGCAGTGTCCTGCAGTGGTTCAATTTTGGAACTAGCTGGAACCAGCTGTTTCTGGTGTGTTGGATTGAATTTCCAAGGAAAAAATGTTCATGTTTCAACTTTAGCAAGCTATATAGTGGTTTAATGTGGATTTACTCTGGCTGTCTTCAAAACTGTCATGTTACTCAGCTGTTCTGTATGTTTCTTAACTCTGTTCACACTTGAATCAGTTTAGGTCAGACAGAAGCCCAAAGTGAAAGCACTCCTGTTTCTCTACTAAGTTCTAAATTTCTGTTTGCAGTGGTTTGAAAAAAACTAATCCAGGGTTGACACTATACTATTCTAAGCGTGATCTGTTCCTTATGGTCTGTAAATACTTGCTGGTCAAAACAGTCTGCAAGCATTGTCTGCCACGTGTATTAAATAAATAAAAATTATAGTAGGTGACCTTTCATTACAAATTAATTTAGCTTCACTCTTTCCTTATATAACCTCTTAGGCTGCATGGTTTGAAAAGTCATACAGGCAAAACCCTCTTCATATTTTAATAGTATTTAGTTTCCCTTTAAATATTACCTTCTCTCCTACTCCTACAATCTAGGCTCCCTTCCCGCAGTTTTCAGTCAGCTAAAAAAAAAAAAAAATAGCCTCACTTTTCTCCCCCACATACTTGAATTGAAAATAGGTGATAATCAATACAGATGAAACATCAGGAAAGCTCCTGCCAGCCTCTAAGGAATTATTTGGCCATTATTGCCTGTATAATCCACTGGGTTGCTGTGTATATTCCTCATTGCCAACCTTTGAAAAGCCTATGTTCTCGTTGTAGTCTCACAGTTTATCCTAGAGAAGTACGAGGAGCAATACAATTGAGTAAAATGCCTAGAATTTTGCACATGGCTTTTGATAGTCATTTAGTTCCCTTTTAGGAACAACATATTATTTGACCTGACTACATCACACTTCTTTTGCATGTATCTGTCTGCTGTTCAGCATGGAAGAAAATAATTGTGGGGGAAGAGACTGACATGCCAAACACATTATTAAAAGTGTTTATTTCTTACCCTTAAACATCCCGTTGAATACATAGTAGATGAGTACCTTAACACTTGCCCTTCTGATTTAGCTGCATTTTCTGGAACCATCTTTTGATAACTGAAGGATGAGACCAGAATGTGAAGGATCCTTAGTGAATGCCTAGGTTAATCAGCATGTTAGTCTCTATGTTGCAAAGGTTCTGACTTCTGCTCCTTGAGAAATTCCAGTTCCACCAATTTAGCATTTATATGTGAGGTACATATATGTTAGCCTAGTATAAAGTAATATTACAGATTAAATGATATTGTCATTACAGAATATCTGTAGCTATAGATAAGAGTTAACACTGAAATAAGGGTGTGGCTGTGAGTTGTGACATGCTTCAATTTTTTCAGAATTCTGTAAGATATATTAGAAAAAAAACATTAATTTTAAAAATTCTGGCCACTTGAAATCAAAACATTCAAAAGTTTTCAAAAGCTGCTGTATTTTTGAGGTGCACAAAAGAGATTTGCCTTTTCTGAAAATTCTACACAGCCGGCTAATGTTCATGCAAAGAGGAGTTTTGCATTGAGAAATCTTTTTCTAATTTGTTTTTAACTGTGATGTGCAGCAATCCCCTAGGAATATATTTTGTCCTTCCAAACAAAATATCAACTTAGCTTCTTTTATTTTTGATGTTGCCCGTCCCTAGGTGTGCCATTCTCTCAGAGAAGAGGTTCTGGATGATAAAGCACATACCTGAATCAAAACACAAAACAGTGTAAGAACAAAGGAGTAGAATTCAAACTGTCTATAATTAATTTAGAAGGAACTGTAAGAGCCTTCATCTGGCAAGCTTGCACAGTTCCTTCTATGTACTTAGGAACAGAACACTCCATCATAAAGATGAGATCCTTCAAATTCACATTAAAGCCAATGACAGAAAAAAGACTTCTGTATGATGCAGCTAAATTCAGTTGAAATTTTTTGAAAGTATTTTGATGAGAAGGAGAAGGGATCTGTTTACATGCAAGTTTTGGAGTGGCCTTGTTTTTTCATCCCTTTAAATAAACATGCTGTAAAAGTCTTAATTGAGATATAATTTTTCATCCCAGCTAGGAGTTATGAGTGAGGAACACTTGCACAGAACCAGCATATGATCAAATGAGAATTGATTAAAAAAAAAAAAAAAAACCAACCAAAAAAGCAAGTTTCACTAAATAGCTGCAAGGCTAGCATCACTGAAACAACTTCTATAGGTCTGTGGTTTTATGCACCATACGCATGGTGCATAAAACCATACATCTTGCATACTTAACTATTTGTATTTGAAAAATACTGGAAATCAAAACAGGTAGTGATGCACTTCTCTGCAGAGGTCTGCAGGAGATGTAGAGTTAGAGAGAGTTAAGAGTTTTTGAAAGGCCCAGTATAGATTTGATTTTTTGTTGCAAGGGTGTCCCAGTTGTGTTGAGACCCAGCTTTCTGGAAGATGAGATACTTACCTGCAAAAAGCACTAGCAGATACATTTTCAGAACATAGGGGAAGTAGATTGAGAATGTGAATGGAAATGGTAGCTTGATGGAGTATGTGCCAAAGGATTCAAAATAAGGCAGTGATACACAAATTGCAAATCCTGTAAAAACATGGTAAATTCTTAGTCTAAAGGAAGCAGAAGATCATCAAAGAGCTTAATGAACAAGTCAGTTACTTCTTATATTTTATATACCTATATATATGCATTCATATACATATGTATGCTTTCTCCTTGAGTTCAGTTTTGTAGGTTTGGGGTGCTAATTGCTCTAAATACTAGAATTAATACATATATCCCATTCACTAACAAGTTCTGTCAGAAACAAGTACTTTCAGTGTGTTCTAAGTGGGCAGAGTTCTCAATGTAAGTATGATAACCTACTAAGGTCAGCCTCAGTGGGGGAGAAGCTTTGGAACTTGCTGTCTAGTACACTCAGTCTGGAAGGGAGGAATCCATATGTCTTTTATGAGGGTATATTTTTGCTTTACTTAGACAAAAAGAACATTCTCCCAGATTTTTAAAAACTTAACACCAACCAAACAAAAAAACCCTAAAACCTACCAGACACACAACCCCAAACTCCAGACAGTCCCTATTGAAATAAAAATAACACAAAAGAGAGACAGAGGTGACAAAGAGGTTAATATGAAGGTACATGAACATTTATGACTGCTTTGGCAACGCGTGAGGAACTATGTTAAACACAAACAGCAATTGAAGTGATCACATTTTACTGAAGAATATTAAGGAAGCAAGTGGTTGGTACCCTTCCCAACTCCTTACCTTTAGCCAGAACTGAAAGGGGATAAAGTGGGATGCACAGTGAGAAGTTGAGCCATGTTAATGGTAAGTAGTATATGCCCATCCTTGCCAACATATTGTAAGTGTACCTGCAATAAGAGGAAAGCAGATAGGTTCAGAGGAAATTATGATGTCTTTAGAATAAAGATACACTATTGGAAAATTCAAAGGAATCACAGAAGAGCTTGGAGCTGTCTAAGTAAATTTCAGAGCCAGCAACAGTTTTTGTTCAGACTCCAATGTCTGAAAGTAGATGGTTCATTTTTTCTGAAGAGTTACCTGTGGTGCTACCCTAGAATAGGCAGACAGCAATAAAGCCCTCCAGACAAAAAGCTCTATCAGAAACCAGCATGATTTCATACTGGTCCATCAGAAAATGGATTTCAGATGGGGGTGTTGCAACTGAGAGGGGCAGGCAGAATATCACTGTTCCTTGGGACTGAGACAATCCTGATTTATGACTGCTGAGCTAGCTGAATCACTGTTGAAGAAGATTAAACAAGAAGGCAATTGCAGGTACATAACCTGTAGTACATCTGTCCCTCTCCTGGACCTCAGCAGGGGTAGTAGGTCCAAAACAAGCAGTTGCTCACCAGCGTATTGCAGCATTTTATTTTTACTGTGGCTGCTACTGTTGCTTACTGGGAGACCAGAATGCTTAGTACTTCAGTTTCCAAAGGTGACCTGATCTTGGTTTGATCTTAAAGTGGTACAGCAGCTCTCCAAACACTGGAGAAACAGGTCTGTTTGCATTTTTGGTCAGCTTGGAAGACTTTCTGCACTTTGCACTTGCTAGAGATGTGCATCTATTACCCAAGACTTTCTGACTAGCTTCTGACAAAACTAGTGTTAAACACATGTATATTCCCTTTCTATCGATTAATTTGATTGAATTTTGCATCATACCTGGACTGTAGAAGAGTGGACCATTGAAAATCAAGGTTGCCCTCTGCAACTTCAGGATCGTCTCCATTTTTTATTATTGTTGCTCTTAAGGCTGAATCTCAACACAATACAAAAAGGAAACAACTACTCCCTCTCTATACAATTCCATGGGCTGTTATGGTATAAGCAGGAAAGATCAGAACTTGCTCTCAGAATATCACCAACCATGATGCATAAATAAATAGTCCTTCAGAAAAAATTATGTCCCTGAAAGTTTATGTGGAAAAAGTTGTAATACTTCAAGAGTAGTTGGCTTAGGGATGAGAGAGATCCCTATGCACTTTTAGACATGAATATTTCTTTGAGGTCCTAGGACATGTCATGGATGCTGTAAGATAAATCAGTTAAGAATTCTAAATTTGTATGAGCTGTACTGTGGTTTATTTGAATTGGTAATTTGCTACTATAGACCACAGGAGCTTTCCTATTAAACAACTGCTGTTACTGCTGTGGTGTTTAACTCTGTTCTTTAGTAAGGGTAGAATATAATGATGCATCAATGGTGCTATTATGCACTGACAAGACTTCACAGCCAATATTGTTTACACTGTTGGCATTTCTCCAGCTGCACTGAACCCTTTCATTTCAGATTAGGTTTTACTGTTTTAGTTTTACAAACTTCAAGAAAAAATGGGATGGAACTATAATCAAAATAATTATTACAAGCAGCAGCCTATTAAAATTTATTCCTAAATACTCTGAAGCTGACTTAAAATCTTTATTAATTCTCTCTGACACTTTCCTGTTTCAGATCTCTTTTATAACATATTTCCTTTGCTGCCTAAAACCATATTCTTCAGTCAGTGCCCAAAGCAATATATTTAAATAAGCAGAAAGGCATTTTATCAGGAAAAAAAGTTTAGCTGCAATACATGTGTTACTGTGAGAGCTGTGTCTTCTTAAAATGCTTCTTAATTCTGTATGTATATGTTCTAAGTCTACAAACTGAGGTGCATAGAGGCTTACATTACGTATGAGAAGTATGTGATGTTTTTGTGGTGTGATACATGCCCTACTACAACAAAACTCTCAGTCTCCTGCAGCAGGAGCTCTTGGCTTTTTGGAAAGCACCATGCAGTTAACACAGAATAGTCTTTCTGCCTTTGCAAGTTCTGCTGGTGCTGCCTTACTGTGCTGTCAATCTTGGATCAAAGTGGATAAAAAAATAATAATAAAGCAACAGGATGGTAATGGCAACCAGGATGGTTTCAGGAACTGCTGTTCTCCAGAAGGTAGTTATGAATGCCTTTTAAATTTT
Organism: Vidua chalybeata; assembly: GCF_026979565.1. Taxonomy (NCBI): domain Eukaryota; kingdom Metazoa; phylum Chordata; class Aves; order Passeriformes; family Viduidae; genus Vidua; species Vidua chalybeata. The sequence goes on along the minus strand of NC_071570.1, from coordinate 16,263,971 downwards.
TGTTAAAAACATCAAAGCCTTTGAACTACAAATGTTAATGCAGTCTGCTAATGCATTACTCTATCTTACATCTGTAAATTACTCTGCCTCTTAACCATGTGGATTTTTGTAAAAAATCATTCAGTAACTTAAAAAGTTCAAGCTTTTATTTAAAAATTAATAACATGCTTTGCCAATTTTGAAACAATTAAATAAGCCTGCTGCACAAGGGGTTGAGTTCAGCTGGCAAGAATAACCCATTTTCCCCTCCTGGTTGTGATGTTGACTCCTTACCTGACCACATCTAATAAATTCCAAAGGAAAAATAAAACACAGACGACATATTTCCCTTGAACTTCTTCCTGACTGTTGATCACGACAAATAAAATAATTATTCTCTCAGTGATCTGAAAAGGAAAGAAAACTTTGAATTCAGTTGGCATCTTCTCTAACTGTTATTTCTGTGACATTTTGGCAAAATAGGAGGCCACAACATCAGCAGTAAATATTTTGTTTCATGGCCTGCTTTTGTTCGAAGTCCTTCAGCAAAGAGCAGTGGACACTGCTGGCTGTAGCATCAAAGAGCTGTTATGGTACGTGTGGAAGTTGGCTTGCCAGCTGGGATGACTTGAGTTTGTAGCCAAGGAAACCTGTGGATGAGCCCAGGGAGGTCATGGAAGCAAGGACTACTCCTGCTGCACCTGACTACTTGGAAGGCTGGCAGGGATAAGCTTCCTTGCTTGTAGGCTGTGTGGGAGGCAGTAGGATATGGAGGGCCCTTCTTGAGGGGAGGTCATATGCCAGAAAGTACTAATTTTGCACTCCCAGATCTGCTCCTCATATCTTGAAAATCTGTGTCCCAAGGAATCTCTTTCATGTAAGATTTGCAGAAAGAAGGAGGAAAAGTAGAATTCCTTATCTTTCTTTCCATCTTATTCTTGGTTATGGGAAGTGGGTTTAAGCTTGTCACTTATGTGAATGATTGCCACAGTATTTATGTCCTAGCATTTTTCTAGTAGTTGAACTTTATCCAACCTACAAACAAAAAGATAATGTGGATTAAACAGGCAGTGTCTCCAGCTTAAAATAAATACTTTGGTAATATTAAAATTCAAGAAATTTTTATAAGTGTGTCTTTTTGCAGCTTTTCTGAAAACTTTTCTAACAGTATCCATGCCCTGCCCTGTAAAGTAAATTAATTAGTACTCCAAAAGTTATCAAACTGTCCCAGAACAGTAACAATTCACTCTGATTTACACTCTATTTGAAAGTGTTGAAGTAGAAAATATGCATCTAAGCAATTGGTATGAATTGATATAGCTTCATTAGGTTGGATTTTTTTACCCAATGCCATGTCTTCCATAAGGTACGTTAGTTGTAGTGATTTCACAAGTTGTGATGTCAAGTCAGTTAAAAGTTACAAAATTAAAGTGGATTACCAAGGTTGTTTTTTTAAGTGTTGTTATTCTTCATTGGTTTCCCCAGACTCCTACCTTAAACAAAGTAAGAATTTTGCCTCTCAGCAAGTTTGTGTGGTAGTTTTACTACATAATATTTGTGGGTTCCTCCATGGACCATTCTGGCCATGAACTCTCTTTTTTCGAAACCACATCTGTCAGATAAAGTGGCCTTCACTATTCAGCAAAATTACGTCAGAGCAATTTTTCATACAGAAAGAGAGCGTGTCTGTCCCCCAGGGATCTGGTTCCTCATCTTGGAAAGCACTGAGGGACCACAACAGCTGAAAGTGGCTTTCCTGCTTCTCACCCCCCTATGACCATCATCTTGTTCTGCTGATTTCATAGCTCCCTAACTGAGGAACTGATTTTTAAAAAGGTCAGATGTTGGCAAACTTCTGTATAGATGGGTCAGGAAACAGAAAGTGAGAGCTAATAGGTCCTGTGTTGTACAGTGATGCTGACGAACATGGCAAAAACATGGGGGAACTGGAAGTATTGATGCAGATCTGAAACCAGATAGAGATACAAGAAACACAGCAGGGCAACCATCACAAGAAGGAAATCAAAACAAATGTAGAAGCTGTGTGAGCACTGGGTGGGATTGAGTGCTGGAGAGAACAGATAAAATAGGATCTGAGTTAAAATTGTTAGACGTAGAGTGGTAAAGAATGCAGCATCGCTGGTGTGGGCATTTTGTTATTGACTCTAAAATCAGACTTGAGATGTGGAGAGAGAGTTCTGCATTATTTTTAATACAAGAGCTACTTCAGGAAATTGCCACAGGTCCTAGAGACCAAGGGCTTCATCACGATAGTGAAAAGATGGACATGTTCTTAGATGTCAGAGCTGGAAGATTTTCCAAATGGTCACTCACTTTTCAAAAAATGGCTAGGGGGAAATGTGCTAGAAAACAGCATGGGGTAAATGACTGGGATCTGATCCCATTTCAGTGAGAGAAAGGACAAGCAGCAGAAAGGTAGTTGCCATTTCAAACTCCAGTTTGAAACTCCAGTTTCAAATGGATGTGTGCAGGCCAGCGACAGAATGACTACAGAGACCCACAATTCAGCCTTATCATCAGGAAGTGGAAGAAACTGTGGATTTTCTTTTCTCTCCAGTATACATGCAGAAACATGAGGCAGTTAGAACCACCTACCTGGGGTTCAGCAGATTGCCTCCATCAGATATTCATACTGGGGAAGGGGAGCAATGGAGGCACGCAGCTTTGCTAATTACACATTAAGGAACTCAGTAATCAGCTATAAAGTATGTTAAGTACCTGCAAGAACAGGAAATTGGACATGGCACAAACTAGTCATCTTGAGGTATTTTGTTCCTGTTAGACTGCAGTCTCATCTGGCAAGCAATGGGCTGCACAAAGCAGCCACCAGACACTGAGACTGGAAGGACAGGGCCTTGGTCTGGAGCACATCTGTGGGGCAGGGCACAGAGCTGGCTGCTCAGGACAATTTTGATATCCCCATGAGGACAGACAGTGGCATCCTACCTCTTTCTCTGCATAAATCAGCAGGTCGTCTGCCTGCTTGCCTTTATTCTCTTTCATAGCACTCCTAGCTTTAGGTAACCCACCCAAATCAAAGGTAAATGCAGAGATTAGTCAAAGGCTGGGGACATTTTCTGCAAGTGAAGAGGTGGGGTTCTTCTTGGAGAAGAGTAGTATGTTTTGATATTATGTTGATATATGTACACACATATCTGTATGCATATATACATGGATTCATGTACATTTATAAATACACACATATGCACATATAAATAAAATACATGTGCTGCTGCTCAGCTGTGGATCATTTCCTGTATGGATCATCTGTCCTTTCATGAATGAAGATATGATATTCTCTGTAGCTATACTCATGCTTTAAATTAAAAAAAAAAAAGCACAAAATTGCCAGTCCTATGTTTTCGCATTCATAAAAAGGAAGTATGTGCTGACATATCACAAAGCATAAATATAATGTTTTCAGTTTTCATTCCTTCTTTAAAATCAAATTGGAATTACCTTCCTTTTCTGACACTGATCTCTCATAGGATGCAGCAGGTTCTGTAGGGTGATATAAGTTTCTGGAAGGCAGACTGAGGTTTTTAATCAAGTAAGTGAAACAGAGCAAATTTGGCTAGAGAAAATAGCACATTCACTTCCATTTTTTAATAACCATGACTCTGCAATTTTGTACTCAGTACCTGAAATGCTTACATAGTTCTTCAATTTAGTGTATATTAACAAAAAAAAAAGTGCCACTAAATATTTAAACTTTAAAAAATATAATGTTTTTATCACAAAGCCATAGTACATTGCTTTTGGTTTGGTAAATTCAATCTGTTCGCAAAGGATGAAGAACTGCTCTTTGTTTCACAAAAGCATCACTCTTTTCTGAGACCTTTCCTCTCTCCGTGCTATGGTAGAAGTCCTTTCAGCCTTTACTCCCTTGCCAGGCTAACACATTTCATTACCTTCTGTTTTGGTGGTGACAATGACATATGACATGTTCTCCTGCCCTCCTCCAATTATTTAAGGTGTAAATAGCCTGAGAGACATCGCTTTGTATCAGCTTTGTGACCATCCCCTGCCTCACCTTACCCCAGCACATCCATCACATAGGACACATCTTTCTTTCATTATGTGAGTTGGCCTTGACCTACCTTGCTTTTCTCAGGTGCCTGGTGGCCTGAGGCTTTGTCCCTCAAGGAGTTTTTCCAGAATACTCCTCTGAGTTTGTTTTTCCACTATCTGTATCATGTAACTCAAAGTGTTTTTCTTAAATGCTACTAAACCATGACAAATGCAATAGGCAGAAATCTTTCACTCAAGGATTGATTTACCTCCATCCATGTACTTCCCTGACATTGCCTGAGCCAGCTGTTCTCTCATCCTAGCTATCACCCCAAGTGAACTTCAATGGGGATGTGCATGCACACGCCTGTTAATGAGGGATGCATACAGGGGTATGTTTTAAGCTTTGAGTTGGAATAGGTGATAGGAGCACAGAACCAGGCAGCCTCTCTCAAATTCTTGTACCTTTGTCAGTGCCCTGACTGTGCAGCAGTCTAGTAAGCTGCAGCAATGTAAACATTTCTTAACCAACTGTCCTTCCCTAGTTCATTGTGGAAAATATACCTTTTTTTCTTCCTAAGAGGCAGTGAAGAAAGTGTGACGAGGCATGTGGGAGTAGTGGTGGCATACAGATGCTTAACCTACACTCTCAGCAAAAGTGAGTAACCAATGGGACAGCAGAGTCTCCACCAAAGAGCTTATATATCTTGTTTGGACAGTATGAGGCTGCTGCTAACGTCAAGGGAAGAGAGTTGTTCATGGTGAGAGTGCAGTTGGGCAAAGAACCAAGTAAGGATCCAAAACTATATTTGGTGTGAGGTGAACACTGAGAGTCACAGTGCCATATGGTTCCCTGAGCCGCTTCTCCATGTTTTCCAGGAGAGCACTGCACAAACTGCACTGCCCAAGAAAGGTCACAGTTTTCTTGCTCAGAAGATCCCTTTCATACTAATGTCATTTGTGGCAAAAGAGAATAGTGTTTGTGCAGGCCTCCCTGATCTCTGCCTTGTGTAAGTCTGGCTAGGAAAGAAACAGACTATGTCAGGGCTGGGGAATGTGTAAACTCTGTCAGGACAAGGCCTGCTTTAATGACTAAGAGCAGGGTGCTCTTCTTTCCAAGACATGTGAGATTTGTTACAGGTCATACTAGATAGGAGTCTTCTTTCTCCCCTAGATTAGCATCAAAGCCTGTGGATTTAGGCAAGGAAAAGCAGTTCTTCACATTTTTATGGATTTGATACTTAGGGAGCAGTGTAAAGGACAGAGATCTGTGTAAGTCAATTAGTTAATTAGTTATTTAGACAGTTAATGAAGACTTGAAAACAGGAACATCTTCACCCATGAATATGCCATTTGACAAAAATGGGCTATCCAGAAAACTAAAAACATAACTAGCTACTCTTGGTCTTCTGCCTTCTGACTGCTGAGAGAAATACGAGTCTCACCATTACTCAAATACTATGGATCGAAAAGGTTTGAAGTTAAATTCAAGTAACCATTTTCCTTTTTCCAATGTATTAAGAAAAAAATAACAAAACCTGATATTAGCACCCAAAAGAAAAAAAATAGCATGGCAAGGAAATTGTCGGAGTATCATCTTTCTTTCTGCTATAGCATATGATGTTTTGGCTGGTTTTCTGCCTTCAACTGAACATATGACAAACTACTAGGGAAAAAGACCAGCTTGGTTAAACAGAGAACTTACTGGAAGTCAGGGAAAAAGAAGAGAGTGCATTAACCTCTGGAAGGAGGGGAAAATAGCTTAGGGGGACTACAGGGATGCTGGGAGGTTATGTAGGGAGAAACTTAGAAGGACCAAGCCCCCCTGGCTTGGTTTGATAACTGCGATTGGCCACTGACCCACTTCTGCTGGTGTCCACTCATCTGGACATTTTCTGGGTCCATGCTGGCGACCAAGCATGGGGTACTCACGATGCAGTTTCACTCAAAAAGAAGAAAGTTGACAGGAGAGTTCTTTCCCAACCAGCCCAGTTCTGAAGAACCAATTCCTGCAGTTAGGAAATTACCAGGAAACCAGGCTGCCTGCAGAAGGGTGCAGGTCAACATTCAGGGTAGTTCAGCCTGGGCTTGTCCCCAGGGGCAGCCATGGCTGCTGTGTGTCAGTCATCAAAGGAGAGCTTTGAGAACAAACTTACCTGCAAAAATCTGGGGAGGAGACGGCTTTTGTCAATGCCGATGAGGATGTGTAGGATCTCCAATACAGATAACGACTGGCAAAGGCGCATTACCAGTCCTATGGAGTGAAACGTGTCAGCCAGTGAATCTAAAGACCAAATTAAGAGGAAGATTAGAGGAATGGTTATACAGTTAAAGTCTGGAGCAACTGCTGGGTTTGCTTTTACACTATCATCACTGGAGTTGACAAGAAATAAAGTTCACTCAGTAGCACACTTCTGGTAGAAGAAAGCAGAAGAAAAGCTTCAAGGAGTGGAGGAGGCAGTCTGCTCTGTGTGTGTGTGGTTCTGACACAGATGCAGGAAGCTGAGAAAATAATTAAATTCCCTATACTTAAAGCATGGGCAAACACTGTGCAGGATGTGATGGTTTAGAGATACTGCTTTAGGGTATTTCTAAATAGGAGAAAATGTTGAGGAAATGCATGAAGAATTTCTAAACACTAGAAGATGTTGAGTTCCTGCCCATATCTGCACTGCTGAAAACAAGTAGTCCAGAAAGTAGGCATTTTATATGCCTAAAACTGTCCACCATTATAAGTAATTTTAAATTTCCAGTCACTAGTTTTCTATTTTTGTGTCTTAACCCCAGGCAACAGAAAGAGAAATATATTGTAATGTTTTTGGAGATAGAGAGTCATGTGTAATAACCACAAAGATGTTCTCTCCCAGTGGCTTCAGTAAGATTAATATTTGCCATAATGACTGGACCTAGTCATTTAGGTTTATTTATAATTCAAATATTACTAGCATGCCACTGAATATTAAAGTTTATTAGTAAAACAAGAGCTTCATTCCCAGTGTGACAAGGGTAGAAGACAGGCACAAATAATTTGTTCAGCCTTTTTAATGGAGTGCCTTTCTGACTGAATTACAGTCCCTGGTATTGGACTGTTGAGAATGACTATTGGTATGTTGAGAATCTTAACTTTATCTCTAATTTGATATTTCTGTGTGTCTGTCATTGCCACTTAAAATGTCCAAGGAAAATAGAGAAGGAGCCTTACCTTTTCCAAATGTCATGAACCTGATGATCATATTTGTAAAAATCCAAGAATGTCCACAGAATTGTATTAAGTCATACACAAACAGGTACATGTTCATGGTAAAGCTGTGGAAAGTGAAAATAATAAACTATATTACTTAAAACAACATTGTAAGAAATTGCACTCTCTTTGGACATGTTAGTAAGTCAAAGGAAAAGAGCTGAAATTGAGAGCAGCCCTGCCAAGAAGGGCTTGGGGGTGCTGCGGGATGAGAGGCTGGACATTACATGGCCATGAGCACTCACAGCCCAGAAAGCCAAACGTGTCCTGGGCTGCATCCAAAGCAGCAGGACCAGCAGGAGAGGGAGGGGATTCTGCCCCTCTGCTCTGCTCTGGTGAGACCCCACCTGCAGTGCTGCATCAACTCTGGGGTCCCAGCACAGGAAGGACATGGATCTGTTGGAGAGAGTCCAGAGGAGGATCAGAGCACAAGAGAACAAGATGATGAGAGGGATGGAGCACTTCTCCTCTGAGGAAAGGCTGAGAGAACTGGGACTGTTCAGCCTGGAGAAGGTTTCAGGATGACCTAATTGTGGCCCTCCAGTACCTGAAGCAAACTTAACAAGATGGAGACTTTTTACAAGAGCAAGTGACAGGATAAGGGAGAATGGATTTAGACTGAAAGAGGGCAGGTTAAGATTAGATATTAAGGAAAGAGTCTTTGCTGTGAAGGTGGTGAGGCGCTGGCACAGGTTCCCCAGAGAAGCTGTGGATGCCCCATTCCTGGAAGTGTTCAAAGCCAAAAGAAGGATGGTGTTCTGAGCAACCTGGACTAGTGGAAGGTGTCCCTGACCATGGCAGGGGTGTTGGAACTAGAGGAAGCTGAATGGAACTTAACAATTCTCAATGTCCTTTCCAACCCAAATCATTCTTTGATTCTATGAAATATAAACAGATCAGTGAAACCTGTGTGTGTCTCTCAGAGGTCCCAGAACAGAACTCTGTCTAATGGATTAAAGGCTCCCTTTGTTGCTATACATGGGATATGCCCAGAAAAATTTTCAGAGTTCCCACCAATCATTAGGGTGATATGTGGCTATAAAGTGAAATTTGTGCCTCCAGAGGAAGAAGTATCTAAACAAAGATACTCCATTAACTTCTGGATTCAAGTTGCATTTAATAAACAAAATCTTCTCCTGTGGGAGAAGACTAACTTTTGCAGCTATTCTAACCTAATTTTCATGGACAGACTGATTTTTTGTAAAACTTCACAAGCTCTGGATATACCTAATTTCCCATAAACACATTTTCTTCTGGTCTATTCTGAAAAGAGGGATTTACCTGTTCTCCAGCTATAAGACTACTTTTTAGGAAATTAACTTGTTAATTTTGTACCAGAATTTTTCTTCTGTATTAGACCTATTAATTTCCTGCCCTAGTAAGTAGTATTCTCTTCAAGTTGTGCTTTAATCCTATGTGTTCATGTGGTGTGTCTCTGCCAAAAACCTTCATTTCATTTGTGGCTGTACATTAACAAATGGAATAAATTTCTCTGTTCAAAAATATCTAAATTTGATGAATGCCTATCCTTCATTCCTAGCATTGGACCATAAGTAACAATACTTACAGACTTATTTAAATTGATATAGATAAACTGATCTTCTAAATTTTTATTGTAGGTAAATTGCACGGAGGTCATAAAAGTGTTTGTCTTCCTCTCTTCCAGTTATGTAAGATGACAACAATTCACATCATCGCTTCTATAAGCACAAAAAGATTTGTGTGAATAAAATATTTCCCAAAAGACATCACTGTCCTTTGATACTGTAAAAGTAAGACATATAAGGACCCAAAACAAAGGAATCTGTTCCATAGATACCTTCCTTTTGGGAAAAGTAGGATACAGCTGAATTGAACTGAAGTCCAGTGAGATCAATTAAGATTTAAACCAAAATCCATCTGTTTTACTACTGAATGACACTTTGTTCCATCTTGTGGTAAGAAGAAGTTGGGAAACTACATATTATAAAAAGATAACAAATTAAGAACATTGTTCTGTGTAAAGAAACAGCCTTGTTACTGGATGGATAGGTGTTACTGTATGGAAGTTACAGGAACAGACATCAAAATCTTGAGGCCTTCCAGTCAGCAGCTCCACCACTCTTTTGGTCTGCTACTGCTGTGTGCACATTGCATTGGATGCAAGCTGAGCATATGCTTTCTCTCTTCTGAAGTTTAGTTTGCTAGATGTTCTGTCATCCTCAGAGCCTGTCTTTCAGTGATTCGGTTGTATTTTCCAAATTCTTCCTGCATTGGCTGGCTAGGAAACTGTTGTTTTTGCAGTTCTTAAGGTACTTAATCTTGACTAAACAGGGAGTAACACTGGTAAACACAGGCTCACAATAGTGTTTTGGCAGTGTGGCAGCTGTTGCACATTAGAACACATCATCTTTAAAATATACTAGTGACTGCTGAAATGTGTACAGACTGTCATTAATGGAGGGCCCCATATTCCCAAGGAGACATGTGGTGCTGAGCAGCATACTGGTGTTATATGGCAGACAGATCCTGGCCCCAGAGCTGTGAGTGGCACAGTTCCCTCCCCTGCTGAAACTCTGCACTGTGAAGAAACAGCCCTGATCTGAGACTGCATCACACTTTTTCAGCCTACTCTGTTAATCCCTGCACAAAAGGTACTTAAGACCAAACAAAAGCTTTTCACAGAAGCGAAGAAATCTGAAGAGACTGAAAGGTGATTTCAGTGTGATAAAAGGAAGCTGAAATGTAACTTTTCACCAAGGTCCTTCTCCATCCAAAGGCTGACCTCTTTACCTACAGAAACAAACGGACCAAAGATAGCCTATTTTCCTATTTCCCTGTCCCAACAGCTCTGTGTCACAACACAAAATTCAGGCATCTGCTTCTATGTGAAATGTGAAGGGCAGAAGAGGTCTTTATTTAGATCCTGTGCTCCCATCGGTTCACAGCAGGGATGACTCCACATTTCACTCCCAGAACCTGCTTCTGCAGCCCTGTTGCAGACAAAACACAGACTACCCATCAGGTACTGATTCAGTCCCTCAGCCTGTCTCAGATTGCTGGCTAGTCTTCCAAACCTCACTTTGCCACCCTGGTGCCTGATCTGCTGCCACATCTCTCCCTCATAGTGTGATTTGCTTTAAGGCGTTCAAGTTTCTTTCATTTGAAATCATTGCAGGGGGAAGGGCGGTCACAGCACATTTCAGTACTCTGCCTGCATTGATGACAGGAGAAAGAAACAAACATAGATCTTGCAGGAGACACAGACCCAGAAGGCTGCACTTGCTGTCTGCTGTTTTAATTGTCAGTTTCACCTTATTTACTATGGCTGATTTTATGCCAAATCACTGAAATGCTACGGATGCGCTTATCATATATAACATCAACCTTGCTTAGCAGAAAACTTATCTGCTTTCTCTGTGGGCTCAAAACCCAGAAAACTAGATGAAATATAAGAAATGTCAGAATTAGCACACACAGCAAAGATTTTATCATTTTAGTTGCAAAGCCTGATGTATTTCCTTGGCAGAAATTTCACAAAGTGTAACTGTTGCATTTTATTATTTTTATCACAAAGGTCTTCAGTGTGTCTCTTTGGTAACTATCATCCGAGGCAAGCACGAGGTAGGTGCCCTTAGTGTCTGAAGGGTGATCAGGACCATGCTCCCCCATGAGCTAAGGTGACAGCACAGCAGAGGCACCCAGATCAGGTCAGCCCTTGCCCCATCTGTGTGTCCCTTGCAGGGTGAGAGGACGAAGGCCACACTCAGGTTGCTCTCAGGGTTGTCCCACACGGAGGATCCCACCCAGGCCTGCGTGCACAGAGCACTTTCCTGCCCCTCAGGACTCCTGTGCTCTGCTGCTTTCCCGTGTGCCTGTGCAGGCTGACCACACATGAGGAACCAGACCCCACACTGAAACAAAGAGCAGTGTTCCTCCTTTTTTTTTTTTTCCCCTCAGCAGGCAAGATCTGCTAGAAAATTCCCTCTGCTGACATAGTTTCCTTCTAAGTCACATTAAGTCATGTTGGTCTGAACTTCTGTGTCTTCCCCTTCCTACCCGTGACAAGCTGCAAGCCCTGTAGTTCAGGAAGAAGAGAGCTGCTGAGTACAGCTGCTGTATTTTTCTCCCACATGCCATCCATTGTTTTTTCCCCTCTCCTTTTTGCATTTGAGCAGTTTGTGTCACCTTCACTCAAGAGTATTACCTGTCGCAGGGGTCGGATTGCTGCTGCTGCTCCTGAGCTCTCTCCTTTTCCTCTCTGCAGCTGCAACAGCTGTTTGTTAGGAGATCACCCCTCCTCTTTCCTCTTACCCCACCCCACGGCGTCACTGTATGTAGCACTAAGCAGGAACAGCACTGCACTTCCCGAGAAACAAGTTTTTACACCCAAATACTTCCACTGCATTTGCCCTTACCCTCAGTCAGCCCAGCTCAGCCCAGCCCAGCCCAGCCTACCTTAGCCTAACCTAACCTAGCCTAATCTAATCTAAATTGGTTTCTTGCTGTTACACCAATAAACTAGTCTGTAAATCCCACTAACTTTTTTTCTTAACACAGAGCAATGTTTTGAAAGATTACTGGAGGGAAGAAATGCAAAATTCTAATGCTTATTTTATGCCTGAATCATCAGCACTACAGCAACACTATCAACTCCATCAAATGGTAAGGAAGGATGGGAGCACACCCATCCTTTAAATTGTTTCAGATAGAGGAAAGAATTTTCCACTTATTATATAGAAATGTGTCGGTTTTCATGCCCCTGTGAAATTTGGAAACTACTGGCAGAGTTCATCCTAGTTTACTTCTGCCCGAGGTGTCTGGGATATCTCAGCCTAAATCAGATGAAGAATACCCTAACTTGTTTATAAACTCCCGTCTGCCAATAAGTAAGTTTTGCCACAGGCATTCATGTTGGAATTATACCCCATTCTGCAATGAGATGAGGAACAAGTGAAGAGCACCCTGAAAATATAATAGGCATAGGATGTTATGCATAGGTACAAAATGCTGGAGGATAAAATGTCCCTTACTGGGTCTTATCCCTATTGCAAGTGGCACTGAGCTCCTGGCAGGCACAGCAGGACACTGCGTTTTCCATGATTATGTCTCCCACCTGAGACCGGAGCACAAGGGTCATACAGTTACGACTGGCTTTCCTGCCATATGGCAACTTACTTTCACTGCTTCAGAATCATCTTTTTCTAGGCTAAAGAATTCCTTTCTTTCTCAGGAGGAAATAATATATCAGTGTTAAATAGAGGGTTAAGCAATTAAACATACCACTGTTGAAAGGCCCACCCATGAACTGCTTACTCACTCCCCTCTGCAGCTGGACAGAGGAGAGAAAATTTAGCAAACGGTTCATGGGTTGAGACAAGGACTGGGAGAGATCCCTCAGCAAATAAGAGGGATCCCAAATAAGAGGGATGCCCATGATATCCTCCATGGGCAAAGCAGGCAGAACTTAGAGATATGAAGTGAACTTACAACATACAAATCAGTGCAGGATAAAGAGAAGTAAAAATAAGTCCTTAAAAAACCACCTACCCTCCACCCCTCCCTCCTTGTGAGCTCCACCTCCTGCCCAGTTGGCACAGGGAGAGAGGGAATGGGTGTTACGGTCAGTTCATCACCTGTGGCTTCTCCTGCTGCTCAGGGAGAGGAGTCCTTCCCCTGCTGCACCCACGGGAGACAGTTCACTGAGAGCTTCTCCAACATGGCTCCATCTCATCAGCAACAGCTCCCTCCAAACTGCTACAACGTGAGTCCATCCCACAGGCAACAGTCCTCCCAAAACTGCTGCAGCATGGGTCGCTCTTCCATGGGTGCAGTCCTCCAAGGACAGGCTGCTCCAGCCTGGCAGCAGGGGCCCTCTCTCCACAGGCCTCCCACAGGATGACAACCTCCTCCAAGATATCTGCCTGCTCCAATGTGGGGCTCCTCCATGGACTGCAGGTGGATCCCTGTGGCCCTGCATGGGCGGCAGGGGCACTGCTGCTTCACCGTGGGCTGCACCATGGGCTGCAGAGGAATGTGGGCTCCAGTGCACCTCCTGTCTCTTCTTCTTCACTGACCTTGGTGTCTGCAGAGTTGTTCTTATCACATGTTTCCACTCCACTCTTCTCTGGCCACAGTTACAACTGCACAACAACTTTTGTTTTGATTTCTTCTTAAACCTGTTATAACAGAGGCATTACCACCATTTAAAATTAGCCCAGCCTTGGTCAGTGGTGCACCTATCTTTGGAGCCACCAGGGATTGGCTCTGCTGGACATGGGGAAAGCTTCTGGCAGCTTCTCACAGAAGCCACCCATATAGCCCCTTCTGGTATCAAAACCCCAGGCCATGCAAACGCAGTACACAAGGGCACCAGCAAGGGCTTGCAAGCTGGATTCCACCTCAGATCCGTGGTAGTGACCACCCCTGGCCCAGCCTGATAGGAGGCAGGAGCAGCCAGGGCAGCTGCATTTGACTGGTGCTGGTAAGGTGCTGCCCACCACTGAAGCATTTTGAGGGCTTTCCTTTGGCAGCAGTGTGGCTCTGTAGAGTTGATGCTCATTTGCTGCTGAAAAAAAGAAATGTCCTGGGATGGTGGCATGTGAAAGGAGTGATGTTGTCCTCCAAAGGAAATTATGTTGGTGCCTACTCCATGATGAGGAATGAGGGACAATGAATAGGGAATCCATTTCAAAGGTATATTTCTGACCTGAACTATAATACTCTTAATCCACACATTTGAGTGGCAATGCGCTGCAGGGATGGAGCCAAGGTACAGGGCTCGTTAATCAATTATTGCATAGATATTCAAGTTCTCCTTTGGGAAATGTAGAATATAATTCTGCCAGTGGCTTGTAGTTGATCTAGCCCATCATAACCTAACGCTAGGCCTTAGTACAAAAAATCCTCCTCTAAATTCAAGAGTTTTTCCTGCATACAACTTTCATTTTGAAAACACGTGTGAGGTCTTTTTAACTCTGTGATTTGCAGTGGTGTTATTGTAGTGTGATGAATACAAGAAGGTAACAGGTAAGAGCTTTTATTAGACTAGATAGAGATGGGGACACTTCTAGGGACACAGATTTTGACAAAGGCTTTTATGCTTAAAGCATTTAACACTTTTGTATGCTGCAAAGACATTAAGAGGAAAGAAAATACCAAATGATACTGTGGAAACACATATTAACTGGATATGGGAACAAGAAGGTAAGTAATGGAAAAAAGCCTACCTTTTATTTGTGGAAAAAGAACTTTCTTCTCCACTCTAGCTATTCTTTTGCAGACTAACTTCTGTCTACTTACCCAGAATCAAAAAACTACTTGTATTGCTGCTGCTATCTCTTAAAACAAGCTTTATGACTGTTCTGCTTATGGTGTTAAGACCAAGTCTCATGGGTTTTTAAAAATCAAAACAGTTTTTAACTGCATTTGGTTTTCCAGCATCATGAGGTAGGGAAACCGCATTTTATCTGGGCATTGTGCTTGTGTCTTTGGAATCTTTGCAGGGAGATGCTTTATGTAGAAAGTTAATGGCAATCCTGAAATGCTTCATGTGATGTGGAAAGAATTTCATTCTCTTCAAACAGGAAACATCACCAGGCTAAAACATCTGTTCCTTTTTTGCACAGCTTTTGTTTTCAAATCCTTGCTATAAAACCAATATGCAAATGTGTTTTTAAGAAAAGAAAACATGCGTCTTAAAATTAATTTTCAGTGTTCCTGTTAACATTATGTGTCCCTTCCTCTATTATTAGATTTTTTGGCTGTGTGAATTCAAGCCTGTGTTGGCCAGTGGATTGTGCTTATTTTAAGCACTGGTAAATCACATCTCTGAAATGTGTGCTTAGCTGTAAGCTAAGCATAGCTGTATGCTATTCACACATAGCTGTATGCTATTCACCTCAGTTAAAGTAAATCCTGGGCTGCCTGGAGGCCATGGGGCTGATGTGGTGCTGCACTGGCCGCTCTTACTTCTCACTAGCCAGTGGAGGTATTTGCACAGTGCTGTATGATGTTTTTGTTGTGTGACCATAACTGCTAGAGAGGAAAGGAAGGCTATGTGCAGGCAGCAGGGGAAGCAAAGTCTTCTTCACTGCAAGCAAGTAATAGGGAAAAGTGTCAGTGTTTTTGTCTGTACTCTCAAGCTGTGCAAAAGAGGAAGCAGCAGCCGTGCCATCTTCACACCTCTCACACCCAGGAGATTTTATAAATTGAGCAGAGACCCTGGCTTGCAAACAGGTCCTACCTCACCAGAGCTGACTTGCTGGCATCATCTAACAGAGCAACTTACACCAAAGTTTCTGGCTGCTTTAGGATGAGAAGAGCTGTACTGAGGGAGGCACCCATTGTGCCACAAGGGTCCACCAAACAGATACACACCTGTCAGGGGAGTTAGCTTTGCAATTTTATCAGGTGAAAAATGGTGTTTGGAAATGCTTTTGGAGAAAAAAGATTATCCCAGCCAACCTGTTCAACTTTGTGCATCCTTTTGCACTTTGCCACCTTTCCTGTCCAGACCTCCCAAAATGTCATTTGGAGAAGATGTGACAGCCTTACCCTCCTTACATGCCTTATCCTCCTGTGAGTCTCTGAGGGAGCAGGTCATATGGCCCCTAGATTGACCTGTGTACTTGTAACCAGCCCCTCAACTCTATAGGAACATGCTGATTCAGGGGATTCATTATTTTCAAGCACTAGTTTCAAACATTGAGGCTACAATATTACCCTAATCCCCAGGCTGAGGTAAACAGCAGAAAGCTTCTGGCTATCTTCTCTGCATAGGATAAAAACACAAACCATTGTGTTTCTGTAGCACAACTTAATTCTGTTTTTCATTAAAACCTTTCCACATGGAAGGAACTTATTTTTATGATGCAAAGAATGACATTTTAGGCTGATTATTATAACCTGGTTTTACTGTTCTTAGGGAATCCAAATCTGCATATTCAGGGACAATATAATCTGGGGTTTTTTTAATTTTAAAATTAATGTTCTACAATTTATTTTTCTTTCAGGCAGCAGTGTAAATAACATCTCTCATTTTCCGTTTAAAAAAACTGGCCTTTATCCTTCATCACATCCTTTCTTCTCATTCCCAATTAGTCTCTTTCCAGCAGCATGGGAAATTCACAGGTTTTGCTTTGGAGGCAGTGAAAAGATTAACTAAATATCAAAGACATACCCAGTTTTGAAATTATGTTTCTACAGTATCTGTACCTCCTAATTCACTGCTCTCAGTTTCATTGCTGGATGAGACCCACAACCCCATCAAATTTGCTACTACAATAATAAAGAGGAATTACTGCTAGATGGGCTGGGAGATTTCACTTTATTGAAGTGTTAGTCCTGACCAAGTCTCTTATAATGGAAGTTGTGATGATAGCTTCTAACATTTTCTAGGAATTTAATGGTTTGCAGAAATACTGAACTGTGGGGAACTGGGAAAGACAAGGAGATGTGTCCTATTTTTCTTTGAAAACGAACAAACAATCAAACAAACAAACAAACCAGGAAGAAAAAAGAGAAAGCAAACTAAGTGTTTAATATCTTGAACTACTTCTAATGATCAGTAATCACGTCCAACATAAATCCTTTTAACGTACAAGTGAGTAGCTCTGACTGGATTTAATATTTGTATTTAATATACAAGGACAACACTCTGAGTTATATGGCAGGCAGCAGGAACTTATTTTTAATATTAAAATATTATAATCTCAAGAAAAAGTCTGTTATGGCCAATGCAAGTTTTTCCCAAAAAGTGGAGTCCAGAACAGAGTACAACTCAATCCAAAGAGACTTTAAAAGAAAGTATGTTAATTGATTGAAAAGAGAGCAACATTTTGCAAAATAGTTGAAGTCAGATAGGCTTTATTACTTTGTTGAAGGAAAGTTTTCTGTTTTATATAAATGTATTTCCTTTCTGGGAATTGTAACACACAGTACTCCAGTTAAATCCAGAGGAAATTGTGCAGGTTCTGGTCTACCAAGATAAGAAACTTAAGGAATAGTGTAGACAGTGAAAGTTACAGTGAGTAGATGTGTTGGTAACTGGTGTGCAGGGGCCAGATAATGCTATTTGAAATACCAGTAATCTCCTGAGTGTGGATTTTGACTTTGCAAATGCACTTCCATACTTTAACAGTTATTTTTTAGAAGGGAGTGTTAATTGTCTTTACTTTTATGTGTTCAAAGGCAGATTATATTATTTGCTTAGAACACTGAATTCCTCATTGATGAAGGTAATGTGGTTTTAGGATTCTTACTGTGAGCACTTGGGCTCAGCAAGGTTGGTCCTAGAAAATGCACCAACCTTGCAGCCTCTTGTGTAGAGAATTGAGGCAGCACATGAATTTCCCTGTGCTCATCTGCTCATCACTTGCCATTGCTTCTTCCTCACCTACACTGAAATTAAACCAGTTCACATGAGATGGGATTTTCAGTTTTGAAGTCATAGAGAGAGAAAAATAATTAATTCAGGACACAACTACTGAAGAGCCTGAATGGTATTTGGAAGCATCGTGGGGGTTGGCAGTGTATGGCTGCAGAGGGGTGGCCCCACAGCAGTACTGCATTTTCCCTCTAGTTTTGCATCTGGGCTGTGGTACTAGGAAGGGTGAAGGCTGAGAAGAAAGATTGTCTTCACGTTCCCTGACAGATGATTGCTCCTCTGGGAACTCAGAATGGAAAAAGCCTTTGCACCTTCCTGAGGATATCATGATGCCAGAATTGTGGGAAATTTTGGTACAAATGACTCATACCTGCCTATATGAGGACTAGAAGATTTTTGAATATTAAAAAGCAATCACCTTGCTAGAAATTATCAATTGCAATCTTACTTGCTCTTTTCATATTGTTTTGCTTTGCATTAAATTTCTGAAGCAAAGTAAATTCATTCTGTCAGTTAAAACTGAGAACTGACACTTTCTTTTAGAATTTACTCTGTATCTTTGTCACCCTCATGTGTTGGTCTTCTCTCTGATTGCTCCCTGGAAGAGTCCAGTGTTCCTCCACAACTGGGAGAGGGAAAACAGATTAGGGCTATCCCTAACAAGGGGAAACTGGAGTGGAAGGAGTGAGGACCGGCAGGATGTAGCAGTCTGTGGGCATTGTCTTCCCATGAGCAGTTCCTGATCCTTTTTCCTGCCCACAGCCCCAGCCTTGGTGTGGGTCTGCCTGCTCCACCACAGCCACCCCTGTAACATTCCCAGGGCTGCTCTGAAGGACAAGCAACAAGGGCTAATCCTGGGTGATTGTTTGGAGATTTATTTCCACAGGCTTTTGTCCTGTTTTGGCATTTTCTTCTGGTTTGGGTTTGCTTTTTTTTTTTTTTTTTTTTTTTTTTTTTTTTTTTTTTTTTTTAATTTCCACAATTTAAAAATTAAGTCAGACCTGATGGAACAAGCCAAACCCATAGACAAAGTGCTCTGAACAGCTGTAGTTGATAGTTGACTGAGCTTTGTGAATAATTTTTTCCAAAATAAAGTCTGGAATAAGCATTCTTCAGTTCTGCTGCAGCTATTCTTAAATTTCATGTGGAAGACAAGGTTTTTGACCTAGCCCCATAAATCTATGCTGGAAAACTAACTCTGCATAAATGAAAACTTGCCATTTTTAGTGTTCCCAAAAGTGCAACACAGATAAGTCTCCCACAACACAGATAAACAAGGTGCTGTGAGACTAGCTGTGAGAACAGCCGAGGCTGTGACTGGGACCTGTGCTGCACAGCACTGGTGTGTGAGCCTTGTGGAAAAATTTATGAAGCTTCTTGGCTTACAATCAGTCCCTTCTTGGAAGGATTTTTTTTCATCGATGCTAAATTTTCCATGAGGATTTGAGACTTCACACTTACTGTTTTATTAATTTCCATTTGAAAATAATGTAATCTATTTGCCTCATCTAACTTCTAGAAAAATACTAACTGGAAGAAATACCAGAAAGTTTTAGCTAGCCAGGGGCATAATACACAGCTCCCCTGGTAACACAAGGCAATGAAATATATATAACTCCAAAATGCTACAAGGGCAAGATGAAGAGAAAGTATCTTCTAAATCTCCGTCTTTCTTACCTTACATTTCAGAATCCTTACCTTTCTTGAAAGTAAGAATAAAACAAAGGCATATTGGCTTGTAATTTTCTTTTTCCTTTTTATTTGTTCCCTGACTATGACTATTCCAGGGTCCCCATATTTAAATGTCTTCTAGATATTGTCTTAATACAAATAATTTGTTGCCTCACAGCTGGCCAAAAAGTAATTGAAATCAAGTATTGTCCATCACCTCTGAGATCTTCTTGGGTTTTTTTCGAGAATAGTTAATTTTTCTTTCAATTCCCTTCTGTGGACCACTTTATTGATAAGCATGCTCATAAAGACCTGAAACACTGTCCTACCAAAACACATGTACATTCACCTAAAATTCTTACATTTGTCTCTAATTTCACTTTGCCCTCTAGTGCCCATTCTGGTTTTTGTCCACACTGCAAAGCACTATGTTGACTTAAATATGTCAAAACAGATTTTTATTTCATGAGGAGATTTTTAGGACAGCTATGAATTAAAAAGAAAACTTAATAATACAAAAGTTTCTGAACAATTAGTGGGCCATAAATTAATATGTTCCCATTGCAGACAGGTTAGGTAATAAAAACTGGAATCCCTGACAAGAGAGCAGCTGAAAAATATTTCATGCTATTTCCAAATTTCTGTAAAAGTGCGACCATTTCAGTAAGAGCTTCCTGCATTGCAATAGCCATCCAAAGATATCAGAACCAGAAGGGTAAGTAGGCTGAATGTAATTTTATTGTACAAGTTTGGAGAAGTACAAATAACAAACAAGCAACAGAAATGAATTTGAAACAGTCCCATGGTGGGTCCATTTCAAGTGCTGTTAGTTATGAAGCAAAGAAATACATATTTTGTTGTAATGTGGCAGGGTGTCACCAGGTGGAACAATTACTCCGATAATTTACTCTGTTTTTTTTTGGTCTTTTTTGTTGTTCTGGATTATGGTGAAGTTGCTAGCTGTTTTTTTTTCTGGTATTTCAGCTTCATCCATGAGATCCATGTCTGCCATCTCTCCTTTACCTTGCATCCATCAGTGGTAGAGAGGAGAGTATGGACACCCTGCAAAAGAGACCTGTGTCATAGATACAAGACCTGAGACCCCGTGCAACATCACTCCTGTTCATACCAGTCAGTTTTGTGCTTAGATACACTTTTTATTATCTCCCCTTTCAATACTTTTCAGAATGGCTGGAGATCAGGAACAGCTTTAAAGTTTTACCTGATGCTTAAACCAACCTCTGGCAGTTTCAGCCCTCCACGACTAACACCACCCTCTTTTGGGATCCACAGAAATGCTCTCTCCTCTGCTTCTTTATGCCAGATCCAGAAGCTTGTGCCAAATGTACATCAGGATGGCTACAGATAGATGTTTGTTTGTTTGTTTGTTTGTTTTAAGTTTTTGGGGTTTTACCAAATTTTTAACTCTATTCTTTGGGTAAAAGAGACTTGGTATACCTCCGTCCCTCTCACAGCAAGTGATTAGGGAAAGCACACTGTTTGAAATGAAGTTATCCAGGGACAGTTTCCCAAGGGTAAAATCCAGGCTCAGTTTTACTGCAAGCTGTTTTAAGAAATTTGATTATATTGTAATTATTACTGAAGGCTGTGTTGTTTGGAGGGGAAATTAATTGGAGGGATATACATCTATATGGTTAAATTTGTGAGCAAAGGGAAAGAGGCATATTTCATGCAGCAATAAAGCACAGCACTGGGTGGTGATGTTTGAGGTTGCAGTAGCCAGGATGAATATATCCATGAGCAAATAGAATGTGCCACAGACAGATTTGGCTTTAGGGTACTTTTACATAGAAAAGTTACTTCAAATAATCTTATTTTAAAAAACTGAAGTGAATTGGAAACACTGCAGGAAGGAATAAAACCCTTGTCCCCAAACAGTTAGAGGCAATATATTTCAATTAAAACTAACACTGTCCAATTGGGAAGTTACTTCAGAAGCCATAACTACTGCGAAAAATGTACTATGTAGACAAATCTTTCCAGAATTATTTTACATCTTTGAACAAAGCAAATGTTAGAATTACTCAAATGTAAAAAAAGTTAGTTGCTTGGAAAAGAGGATACAAACTCTCAAAGAAAAAAAAGCATATTCTCAACCTAAGTCAGGCTCACTTAAATACCCAGTGTGTTACTTTATCTTCGATGCAGTCTGCATCAGTACAAATCTAGCAATTCCTGTAAGGTGTGGGATGTGTAGTTCATTCACAAATATATGATTCTCTGCTTGTAGGTAAAATAGAGATGGAAGTTATCTGTATCTTTCTCAGCAGAAAACACGATAAGATGTTACTATCTGTCAAAGGCTGCATGCAATATCTTCCTAGGGAGTAACCCTCACTGAAAATTCTTATAGATTAATTTATAGCTAGAATAGACAGCTTACTTACAAAGGAAACAAATTACAATACATGAAATAATGCAATACATTTGCAAAATTAAATTTCAGAAGCATAACTTAAATACAACAAAAATTAATTACAGCACTGCCACAAGATAGATCACAGAACAAATAATAAATATTATTTATAATATTTGATTATTAATATTATAAATTATGTGAGGTTAAAATCTTTGTACCTTAGTTTTTAAGCTTCCTTGTCACTTTATCAATCAGTTGAAGACATTTTCTCATTTCTGCGCGGCTGATCTCCCAAGAGCACAGGTCGTGTTGTTTATCTTTAAGAAAACAGTCTATTTTTTGGAAATACTTTTTCAATTTCAGCCTGCTGACTTCTTTACTCTGACAGTGCTGGGTGTGCTTTTCAATTACACATGCCTCCAATTGCTCAATTTGCAGATAAAGTCCATTTTGGAACTGATCCAATATTGTTCCATCCCATGCAGCTAGAGTCAGATTTTTGCTAAAGATATAGAAGATATGTTGGAAGATCTCTTCAATGGCAACTCCAACAGTCTCTTTCTGCCTGGGCTGCAGAACCTGTGTAGGAAATCTGAAGGACATTTTCTCTCTTAGACATTGTTGGGGAAATTCTTTTCCCATTTTATCCAAGAGTTTCAGGCTGTTCTCGATCACTTTTCTTTGCTGCAAAGGGAGGTGGTTGCACTGAAGACTGGAGATGATGGTGGTGCTTGACAGTATGAGGCCAATTTGTATTAAGCCAAAAGTATTCATGGTAAGGAAAGCTCTAATGTTCCTTCTTTCCTGTGTATAAACTCTGAGTGCTATGCTGGTTGCTTTGAAGTTATTTGTAGACTCCCATTTCTTCAAAATCTTGACATTTAATTATTCTGTAGGAGAAGTTTTCTTTCATCATTTGTTGGTTTTTAAGGTTTTCCCCCCTGTGCATGTTTTTGCAACACTTTCATTTTCTGCTTTATGACTTCATAGTCTTTTGTTTTGTTTTGTTACTTTGTTTTTATTTCAATAGAATGTTTATATACATGTTAGATTATTTATTCTCTCTACTACTAAAATTCTACAGGATGTGTAATCAGAATTCAAAAGAATATGCTGAAATAAAGTAATATTTTCAAGGATTGTTCAGGGACCTGCTGAATACTACTGCCATCTTGTCTCCTATAGTATGATTTATTCTTCCAAGCTTCCATTAAGCTTTCTCTAACTATGTTCTTTTAGGAAAAATGTTTTATTTCTCCTCACTTTTATTTTTTATGGATACATATCATAAAATGTGTGTGTGTGTGTGTGTATAAATATGTGGGTTTTGATACATAAACACTGATAATTAAATGAAGCCTTGATCTCACTTAGACACAATAAACGCCTTGCAAATACAAACACACTGACATGGGAAAAAGTTAGATACTTGAATGAAATACTCTTTTTCCCTTATATGAGTAACTGAGCAATAATTAATGTCAATTGAGTACAGGTCTGAATTCTGATAATAAATGGGAAGAGAATGAATACGGAGGACAAAAAGTACACTTCAGCCGTTTGCTTTCCCATGCCATGTAATAGAGGCAGTTATGGCTATCACAGTACTTTGGGATATCTGGCCCTGGTTTTGATTTTATTTTGCTGAAAGTTGGTCTTAAACTCCCCTTTTGTTGTCCCCCCTGTCTCCTGTGAATATATGTGTGATGAGAAAGGCAATAGTCTGTAAGTCATACTGTCTGGATGAAGAGGTCAGATAAACTGTTTTTTTAGTCTGAGACCTGGCTATGTATTTTTTGTATAAAAAGTATAGAAGATTGGCAGAAAATAAACCCCCTTGGTTCCCAGGTTGTTCCCAGAGAACAGAGGGGGTAGATGCAGCTGGGCTTAATTTCTAATTAGAACCAACTTGTTGCTCTAAGTCCAGTGACATTCATTGAGATCCCAGAGACACCAATGGTGTTGGTTACACTGTAAGTCTGGTCTGGCACCATTTGCAATCACAGAGTCACAAATAGTGCAGTTCAAGGATTCAAAACGGTCTGGTTTACTTGAATAAGAACTTTCAAACCCAGATTCACCAATAGTTCCATTTACTGGGGCATCAAGTTACAGCTTCTTGTTAGATTTCCAGAGATAGATTCACTAGACATGAAAAAAGTGCACAGTGCTATGTGCAAGTGTTCCCAGGTGCACTCTGACACAGCTGGGGATCAAATCTTGCCATAGATCATTATTTTGGAAAGGTTATCTAGTCTTCAATTCACAAAAAAAGATTTGCTCCTAAAAGATCGTCTAGCTATATATGTATTAATTACAGGAAGACTAAAGCTAAACACATGCACAATTTTGTCTTTCTAACATCTTTAAAGTGCTGTAAATTACTTCTCTAATGGAAACATTCTATTTTAAAATGCAATAGAGAAATTAAATTAATGTTTGCTACCCATGGGTTCTTTTATCTCAGGCACCAAGGCAAATGGAAAGTCTAAATTCAACCTGTGTATAGGATGGCAAATGAAGCATTGAGACAGAACATTCCTACAAAATGGTATTCTTTTGACCTCTTATAACTACCCTGTGTTGAACCATTTAATCTACTCTAGGTATCAGTTTCTTTTCTCCATTCAGAAAACACACTGATTTTAAAAAGTCCGTGTGTAACAAAGGAGCTGGAGTAGGTTTGGCTTGGCACAAGACAGCTTCCTTCCCATCTAGCTTGATACTGCCTATGTTAAAAGAAAATATTTTTCTCTGTTATGCTTTCCATACAGCTATGTGTGCCAGTCTTCTCTCTTAATAGGTGATAGAATGGCTTGGGTTGGAAGGGATCTTGTAAGTCCAGTTAGGAGTGCCTGAGGGAGATGGAGGTGTTCAGCCTGGAGAAAAGGAGGCTTGGGGGTGACCTTATTGCTCTCTACCACTGCCTGAAAGAAGGGTGCAGCCAGGTGGGGGTTGGCCTCTTCTAGGGACAGGGCAAGAGGACACAGCCTCAGGTTCAGGTTGGACATCAGGAAGAATTTCTTCATGGAAAGGGTTGTTAAGCATTGGACTGGACTGCTCAGGGGGGTGGTAAAATCACCATCCCTGGTGATTTCAAGAAATAACTGGATGGCAACCTTGATGCTATGGTCTAGACGACAAGGTGGTGTTTGATCAAAGGTTGGACTTGATGATCTCAGGCATCTTTTCCAATGTAACTGATTCTGTGATCCTATGATCATCTAGTTCCAACCTCCTTGCCATGGGCAAGGACACCTTCCACTTGACTAGGTTGCTCGGAGCTCCATCTAACCTAGCCTTGAACACTGTTGGGGTGCCATCAACAGCTTCTCTGAGCAGCCTGTTCCAGTGCCTCACCATGTTCACAGTAAAGATTTTCTTCCTAATATCTAATCTAAAATTACCCTCCTTCAACCTAAAGCCATTGCCTCTTGTCCTACCACTACATATCCTTGTCAAAAGTCCCTCTCCATCTTCTCTGTAGACTCCTTTTAGGTACAGGAGAGTGCTGTAACGTCACCCCAAAATCTTCTCCAGGCTGACCAACCACAGCTGCCTCATCCTTTCTTCATAGCAGAGTTGCTCTATCCCTCTAATCATCTTCACGGCCTCCTCTGGACTCCCTCCAACAGAGCCATGTCCTTCTTGTGCTGGGACTCCAGCGCTGGATGCAGCCCTGCAGGTGGGGTCTCACCAGAGTAGAGGGGCAGAATCCCCTTCCTGGCCCTGCTGCCCACACAGCTTTGGATGCAGCCCAGGACACATCTGGCTGTCTGGGCTGCAAGTACACACTGTTACCTCATATTTAAGTTTTCTTCCACAAGTCCTCCTCTGCCGGGATACTCTCAATGAGTTCACTTCCCACTCCGTACTCATGTCTGGGATTGCTGTGGTCCATGTGTAGGACCTTGCACTTGGACTTGTTGAACTACATGGGGTTCTTGTGGGCCCACTTCTCAGGTTTGTCCAGTTTCCTCTGGATGGCATCCCATTCTTTTGCTTTTGTGTCACATGCTGCACTCAGGTTCATGTCATCTGCAAACCTGCTGAGCAGCACTCGATCCTAACTGACTATATAATTTATAAAGATCCTGTCTTCCAGCTCAGGGGGCCGAGGTCTACTGTGCTTACCGTTCAAAACTGAGGCAAAAAAGCATTCAGTAGCTCAGCCCTTTCCTCATCACTTGTCAGAGTGTTTCCCCATTAATCTAATAAAGTTCCACCTCTTCATCCTGATTGAGGTGGATGATCCCTGAGTGAGTGGGGGCCGGGAAGCGGGCGAGGGAGCTGCGACCCTGCGGCACCACGTCCCGTCTGCCCGTCCCGATGCCCGCGCCACCTGGGCTGCGGCTGGAAGCCGGGTGGCTCCGGTGGCAGCCCGCAGGTGCCGCCAGCGCCTCCCGCCGTCCGCCGGCGGCGCCGGACGGACCCGCCCGCCTCCGGAGCAGCCCCGGGTACCGCAATAACCCCGGTCGCCGCGGTACGGACCCAGCTCAAACAGTTTCTGTAGGAGAGCGACCCTTCAGGTCTGCTACACCGCATTTAAATCGGTATGTTTAATGTGTTCTGTATATTTATATCACATATTTATATTACATTGATATTCTCTTTATCAATGATCTGGAAAGGGATCAAGTGCGCCCTCAGTCAGTTTGTGGGTGACACCAAGTTGGGCATGTGTTGATCTTCTCGAGGGTAGAAAGGTTCTGCAGAGGGCTCTGGACAGGCTGGATCGATGGGCCAAGGCCAGTGGTATGAGGTTTAACATGACAAGCCTGCCTTTGTGAATGGCCCTCATGTTGGGTCACAACAACCGTAAGCAGTGCCACAGGCGGTGGACAAAGTGTCTGGAAAACTACCCAGAAGAAAAGGACCTAGGGTCAACAGCAGCTGAGCATGAGCCAGCATGTGCCCAACAGCATGCTGGCCTGTACCAGCAAGTGTGGCCAGCAGGACCAGACACGGGATTGTCCCCCTGTGGCACTGCTGAGGCCACACCTTGAGTGCTGTGTTCAGTTCTGGTCATCTCACTGCAGGACAGACATTGAGGTGGCAGAAGTCCAGAGAAAGGCAATGGAGCTGGTGAAGGGTCTGGAGCACAAATCCTGTGAGAAGTGGCTAGGGGTGTTTACCCTGGAGAAAAGGAGGCTCAGGGACTCTCTACCAAGGAGGCTGGTAGTGAGGTGGGGGTCATCCTCTTCTCCCAGGTAACAAGTGACATGACAAGAGGAAATGGGCTCAAGTTGCACCAGGGGGTAGACTGGGTATTAGGAAAAATCTGTTCATAGAAAGAGCTGTCAGACATTAGAACTGCCCAAGTGAAGTGGTTGAGTCACCATCTTTGTAGGAATTTAAAAGATGTGCAGGTGTGGTATGGACACAGTTCAGAGGTGGATTTGGCACTTTTCAGTTTATGGCTGGACTTGATGATCTTGGAGGTCTTTTCCAATCTAAGTGATTCTAATCTAAGCAGCACAAGTGTCCTCATCCTATTGCTTCAACAAGAAAATTCTACCTTTTCTGAGAGAGTGTTAAAGAATCATGGACTTCCAGAGTTGGAAGGGAGCCACAACGATCAGTGAGTCCAGCTCCTGGACCTGCACAGGACCATCCCCAAGACTCACACCATGTACCTGAAAGCATTGTCCCAGTGCTTTTTGAAAGCTGTCAGGCTGGTGCGGTGACTACTGCCCTGGGGAGCTGTTCTAGTCAGTGCTGAACCACCCTCCCAGTGAATAACATTGTCCTAATATAGGTTAGGGATATAATATATATAACGGTTAGGGATTGGAAGGCAATCATATTTCATATTGTATGATCAAAATAAATTTTTCTTTCTTCTTTATACTTTGAAAAATTTTATTGTATAAGGCTAAAGAGCACAAATGGTGAGGCAAAATTTAATATTCTAGAAGTAAGTCCCTTGCAGGAACTCCATAGTTTTGCACCAGTTTTAAATCACAGCAGATTTTAAAATGATGTTCAGAAAGTGTGAAGCACGTCAATAGTGGTGTTTCCCAGTTACTTGAACAGGAGAGGAGACCCTGAACTGAAACAGTGTACTCATGAAAGTCAGCAATTCTAAACTAATACTGTTGAAAAGAAAAATGAGATACACGAGGTTTGTCTAGAATATATACTTTATTATTTGCAGTCTGTGTAAATTTTAATATGTGACTGAATTTTCTACACCATTTTCTCTGTTTAAGCACATCCTGGTCTTTTCCAACCATCCATTCAATTGCACCTTTAATATGTACAGTCTGTATTTTTGAATATATCATATGCATCTATGAACTTAGAAAAATAACATGCAAGGAAAATTGTTACCATGAAACTGATAAAAAATAAAGATAGGTAGAACAGTCAATCCCCTTTTTAGTGTGTTATGGCTTTGCACCAAGTATCATATGTCAAAACAAACAGCTTCAGATGCTTCTTGTTAAAGGCACTTACTGTTCTTCAAATACACTTTCACATTTAGTTCTATTGCATTAGAAGTGTATCTCTATAGAAGTGGATCATACTTTTATAACACAGCAGAACAGTCCAAAAAGGCAGCATTAATAAAAAGGAAAAAGGGGGACTTATATTAAAATATGAAAATGCCAAGAATTAACACAAACTTTAAGGATTTGGTCCTTGTAAAACAGGCAACAGCATTCAGGCAATAGTGATTTCTTCTCATAGACACTGACAAAATAATATCCCCAAAAAAATGAACTCTTCCAGTTCCAGTGTATAGATATGTCTGAGTTGAGTAACACCAACTCCTCTAACACCACCCCCAGTAAAAATACAGCTTTCAAGACTAATTACTGTTCCACTTTGGCTGCGAAGGAAGAAACCTCAGAAGAGTGTTAGACATGGACATGCTAGCAAGCCTACAATTCTGTGTCTCTGTATCTGGACGGCTGTCCATAATAGCCCTTCTTAGAATGGTCTGCCAGCTGCCGGCGGTACTCCTCCTCCTCCTCCTCCGCATCGCTGCCATAACTGACACGGTTTTCCAGGTAAGGTCTAACAGGAGCCTTCTGGGGTTCTGGAGGCCTGGAGCTAACATAGCAGAATATGAGAAAGAGATGGAGAGCAAGACAAAGATATAGAGATAATGTCTATTCCCATTATGAAAAACCGAAAAATAGTTGTGCTTAATATCTGCTTTATGGCCACATACAGAAAGGCAGATGGAGCAAATGAAACCCCTTCTAGCCAATAAAAAACTGCATGACTATGGTAAACCTATCGGGAGAGGCATCTTATTTCTATTAAGCTGGAGGATGATGCTCAGATTTTATGTACTCAACCTACCTGGAAAAATGCCAAATTTCAAATTTTAAACTGTACACACAGTGTGCACACTGTGTGTACAGTTTAAAATTTGAAACATCAATAGTTTGAAACATCAATAGTTTGACAGTACTCTATTCCCTGAGCAGAGGTTTCCAGCCTTGCTACAACATCTCCCTTAATTAGTTTTGCACAGAATTTTTTCTATGCCTCCTTCTTTTGCACCTTCAGTCTTCTGTCTCAAAATCCAAAGACTTCTTATGTGACATTTCTTAAATTGGTAGCCTTTTCACTCACGGCCCTCACTAAGGCTCTTAGCCTTAAAAGTGGGCAGAAATAACTCATACATTTGCTTTTTATACACTGTGGTGCTACACATTTGACATGACATTAAGCAGACATAGAAAAATAGAATCTGTCAAGACAGGGTATTTCCTCAGTTTCAAATCCATGATTTTTGCAACCCATGCTCTGGAAAAAAAAGATGGTATTCTGCTTACATCTTTCTCCCACAGGGATTAAATACTCCCTTCTAGGTCAATCATTAACACTCCTGTAAAAAACCAACAATACTGATTTCTACACGTAAGTGAACACTCTGCAAACGTGGTGAAATATTAAATTTCATTACTTTTATGAAGTTTCCAATGCTATATAAAAAATAATGCTTTTCTGAACCTGTCAAGAGATCCAGAAAATACCAGTTTTCCATCTTTGCATTTTAGATTATTTACTGTGACATCAAAGCATTTGACTCACTAGCAAAAAAAGTTCAATTTCTATTTGCTATTGCTAAGATGCAAGAAAAAATTAAGAGTCCTGAAGAGCAGAAGACAAAATCCATCATGCAGTGTGTTAGCTCTTGCAGAGGTCATGTCCTAGAAATGTGCAGTGTGTTGACAAAAAAACTGTCTCTGCAAATATTTCAGTGAAACAATATAGTGTTTCTTCCCAGATGACTCAAATACTATAATGAACTTATTATAAATGAACTAAAAAAAAAAAAAATCCTGAAATGAGTTCACTGAAGAGTTTGCTAAAATTCTGTCCCACTTTTATGATAATCTTTGAGGCATCACAACAAAACAATATACCAAGGCAGGATGACTTGTATGAACAAAAACAGGCAAGATGAGTTTTCCTCCTTCCAGCAAGGTCAAGAATCGAGACAGAATGTTTGGAACTGGATACACCTTACCTCACTGGCTGGGGCCAGGTCTGTTCTGACTTCTGTGTTTTGACAGGGACAGCATAAATATCCGGATGCTTTTGGGCTATTTCAAGCTTTAAAAGGAAGTAGAAGAAAATAAGTGTTCTTTTTTGATCCTATATTTGGATCTAGGATCTAGGTGGACACTGCTACATCTGAAACAATTAAAGCACAAATTGGTAATATCCTATTGATATTCCTACAATTATATAATCTTTTGCTAGAGTACTAATTCAAAGCACACTTGAGAACAATGGATTGCCAAAAGCAACAGGATTATTAGAAGTCAGGTTTTTTATAGTTAAAACAGGAAACCTTAAAATATGACCTCTTTTTATACACAAATACACATTTGTGTATAAATGAGTATGTCTCTGCGTGTGGTTTCCCAAACTTCACCCGCCATAAGCAACACAATACAAAGGGCAGGATTTTAGTTTTCAGGACTCTGGCTGTTCTGTAAGTCACAAAGCACAGGAGGGGGAAAGGCATCTCTTCATACCCTGGCGTTTTGAGCCTCTTGTAGCTCTTGCATTCTTTGCATCCTTGCCTTGTGATCCATCTCCTCAAATATTTTTACTTTCCTCAGTACTGATTTTGAAGTATTTTCTTGTTCACTTCCTTCCTCTTCTAACTTTGCTGCCTCCTCCTCCTCCTCTGCAGGCAGGACTGCTGGCTGAGAGTTTCTCAGAATGGGACGCCCAAAGGCAGGTTTCACAGAAAGAGGTGGTGGTGGTGCTTTAGCTGATACAGTTGAAGTCTCACTGCTTACAGCAATATTACTCAACTTGGAGTCATAGTTCTTGGGGAAGTCATATGGATCCTCTCTATTTTGTAACTTCCCCTGCAAGTATAAAACACACAAAATTTACATCAGTAACTGTATAATTTTCGTTTCAAAAGAAGGCTTTAACTTAAAAGTAATCACTTTGCCTATGTATTTATCAAGGTCAATCTTCATATGATGTAACACTTCAAAGATGTTTGAACTGCTGCAACATTTTGGGCATACACTCATAGACTACATATCAGCCTATAGAAGACCAGGACATT
Organism: Vidua chalybeata; assembly: GCF_026979565.1. Classification (NCBI taxonomy): domain Eukaryota; kingdom Metazoa; phylum Chordata; class Aves; order Passeriformes; family Viduidae; genus Vidua; species Vidua chalybeata. Next base: position 16,232,746 of record NC_071570.1, on the reverse strand, counting down.
CAGACTTCTTAGACATTTATTTGTCCTATTTGTTAAGGATTACCAGAACTATGTGTATTAAGAGTACAGCACAGAGAAAACTGATGCCCCAGATAATTTTTCACTACTGCTTAATGTGAAGTATCATGACCTAAAATATAGAAGTGCACAGAACCTAATGTTTTTTATATTCAGCTTTTGTTTTTGCTGTGCATATCCTCCTCTGCCCTATCTTCACTGTCAAGGCACACTTGGGCTGTATTTTGAATAGAGTATATGTATTTTTTTCCCTTTTGCATCATTCCTGAGCAAACAGTTAACAGAAATTTCTAGTGATGGTCAGGTGGTAGATTCTGATTTTGCGCTTCACAGTAATAGCCATGAAACATGTTTTTCCTGGTGATTAGCCTACTTTTAATCTTGCTGAGCTAAAAAAGTGCCTCTCAGTTCGCTAGTAGATACAAAAAGGAGTTTACTTTCTTATTCCATATTAGAGATCACATGTATTTGAGAAGAACTGTTAACCAGTAAGTCTTCTTTCTGCTTGATCCTGCAACACTTTCAGTCATTTCTTCTGTCCACACTTAAAATATTTTCAGTGTCTGACCATGTCTATTGCTCTTTCCAATCTGCCACCCTGGAGAGTTCTCCAGAGAGAGGATGTTTGTATTCAGATTTGTTTCTACAAATTTACCTTAGGTGGTTCAGGCTTGAATGCTGGAGGTGGACTTGGCTCTCTAAGGATCTCCCTGCTACCAGCTTTTCTCAACTGAGCCCTTGGTTCTGGAGTAAACTTTTTCAAACTCTATGAAAGAAAGAGATAAAATCACTTCAGTAGCCAGTAATTCAATCATTTTTCCTCTCTCTCAAGTTCATAATTTTGGGAACAGTAACCAGGAGTCAAAAGCAACCTGACTACAATCACTGCAAATGTAATTGAAAAGATCAAGATCATGAGACATCATCAAGAAATCTATCAATTTAGGCAGAAAAGCAGAGCTATTATTATTTTCCTCTTCACAGGGTAATCTAAAACACTATCAGAAGCAAGGTAAAGCTGCTGTTTAAAAAAAGCCTCTGATTTTTAAGCCATGCATCAAGATTGTCAGAAAGCCCAATGGTCAGTCTTATTAAAAAATCCAATCATCTCACCTCCTCGTGATGCACAGGTTCAGAGGATCGGCTAACAGATGAAATCCTTGTTTCCTCCAAAGGCTCGTCAAGTTCATTGTCAGTGTATGCACCACCTTCTCCATCTGTATCCTCTAGGTCACTGATCAGCCGGCTGTCACAGCTCAAATAGTCAGCACCCATGGCAGTAAGGTAAGACATACGATCATCTGCGTCATCTTCCATGCCATCCATCTAGGCAAAAGTCAGTAAGAAGTAAGGAACAAAGATTAAATAAATAAATAAACTAAAGTCCAGTTAAGACTCAACATCAGGCCAAACAAACCCTCAGGAATGACTTCATGGAACTGAAAGAAACCAATTCAGAATAGTTATGAAAAAGTCCTGTAGAAGTTCATCCCTCATCATCATTCTCCCCTAGCCCAGCATTAGTGATGAAAGCTCCAAGTGTTACAGAAAGAATAATACTTTTTTTTTTTTTTGTTAAAGACATACATCAACTGACTATTTGTCTAGCCTACTGACCACTGGCAAATGAAATTTTGAACAATTTTTTACTGGCGAGAGATACTTTGAAACATTTGTATAGCTTCAGAGAGTATGGACTGACTGCTTACCTTTCCTTCTGATACCCATACTGCTTCTCCTTGCTGTTGCTGAATTGTATCCTTCAGGCTACCATACCAGCTATCATTGGCTGAATTCAAATTAATTGTTGCTGTAAAAATTGAAGGAAAAAGTGTATATAACATGGTAAATGCAAAGCAATCCTTTATCCATTCTATGCTGTTTAACACTTTTTGGTTTAGGTATGTGAGAATGTTAAACAGCCACTTCATTTAGATCATTGACAGAACCATGGTATTATTATATTGGTATTTTTGTTTTATTTCTAAGCTTATTAAATCACTTATCTTTTACTGGCAGTACACCAGCCCACAATTTCTTCTCCATTAGAATTTGGCAGAACAAAGAACTTTGAAAGAAATCAAGGAAGGCATTACTCATGACCATACCTTCACACTCTTTTAGTTCCAGCCTGCATGAGTTAATATGTAGAGCAATAAGTATATGTCTCAAGACTCACAAAGTCGCATACACTACTCTCATAGTCAGCAGGTTAATAAAACATTCTTCCTTACCTGTAAAGAGGTGGGAACAAGTTTTCTTCAGTTTGTTTGCTTGCTCATAAAGTTTTCTCGAGCTCTTGTTTGATGTAGGACATAGCCTTTGTCTCAAGGTCTTCACACCCTGTTTACTGTCTGGGTTAAAGAAGACCACAATTGGAAACCACTGGGTGTAATTTAGCAGGTCCACTGCTTTAGGAGTGACATCCAACAGAGCATGTTTATCCTGTTAACAAGAAAGGCCAGTCAATGTGGTGCATGTGGGAACAAATGGAGGTGACTGGAACATGGGATCCTAAAAACACCAGGATACTTGTATCCATATAAGAGCACAGCTTGTGGAATATTTTCCCACAGTTATACCATATTTGGTATGTTAAGAGCAAGAAGTTATAACATATTTAGAATGTTAAGAGCAAGAAGAGCACTGCATGACCGTAAAGCCTCTGGCAACTTCAGAAAGCATATATTAAAACAGATTCTCCTTTGTCCAAATTTAGAATGGACTTGAGAAGGAGAAGGTAATTTCTAATATCAGATTCAAAGTTATAAAAATTACTAAAATTGCTGTTGAACAACTTCAAAACAGCTTTATCATTAAGCTTATTACAGAAATAGATGCAGTGAAAATTTGAGTACTCTGAAAGTTCCAGGAGCAAACAAATCAAACACCATGCCTTTGAGCATAAGCAATTTTCAGAGGAATGCCCTACCTGCTCAATGATTTGCCTCACAGTGTTCAAGCGCACTACCCCAGTTGACTTCTCCGAACCTGCATCTCTGGGTTCTGTCTCTGCAAAGACAGTATTTTAGCTTATCTAGAGTGGCCAAGCAGGTGCAATCATTAAGTTATCCATTCTCCCAGTCAAGGATGAAAAAAGACACTAAGAGGACAACTTACTTGCTGTCTGGTACAGGTGAGGCAAATCATTTGACAACTTCTCCATAGCGACATCTGCAATAGGGCCAAATATCACCACAGGTCTCTTAAAACCAGCTGAAAGAAAATATATGGAGAAAAGAGAAATCTGATAAGACTGGTTTTATATATAAAAGACAAGACCTTCAGTTACTATGCAAAGTTAAGAATTGAGGTTATTAAAAATATATTTGAAAAAAACTATTTCTCAGAGGTTTGTGCAACAGTATAATAGAGAAAACTACTTTTACCAGCTGAGAAAGTAAGAGACTGTTTTCATTAATAGCTTTCTTATTCCTTCTAGTGCAGTTGTATTTAGAATATTCTACATCTGAAAATATATAGATCTTCATTTATCTTTCCATTCATCAAAACTCCATGAACCTTGACACAGTGGGTTTTATATGAATAAAGACACAAATGATAAACCTACTGAAAAGCAGCTTGAAGAAGCAAAGAAATGTAAAACTATGTTATTGCTCATGTCAAAGCAAGTGAAAACACAGTCTCCTCGGAGTTAATGGGGCAATGCCATTACCCCAAAGCTTCATCCTGGCACCTGGGATCTCCTTTAAAATACTCTGTACTGTTTGTTTTGTTCCAGAATACTGTCATGTGTTACTACCCAGAAAATCAGCTTGATCTGCTCACCACTAAGTAATACAGCTAGTTTATAGTCATGGAGATAGATCACATGAGCCATGATTATATTTGGGCTGTTGAAAATACTTGGTTTCTATTTGCTCTGAACCTACTGTTGAAGTGCTCTTTATGAAGATTGAGGTTGATCTCAGGCATATGGACTGTATTTTAAGAGCAAGCCAAGAAGAATCCAAGGAAACAAGGAAAGCTCTGCTGTTTCAACCCCTTTTTCATTTTAAACCTTAAAACTGGCAGGTGTATTTTGGAGGCAAGAGAGAACAACAGCAGTTTAAAAGGGTAAAAAAGCTTTCTTATAGACTTATTAGTAGCATCCAGAAATCTCCATTCTGAGAAAAATGTCATCCCTTCCTGTTGTTCTAATTTAACATAGTTAAAAGTTGTTACAAATCACTTTCTTAGCTGACCAAACATTTGGATGCTAAAACAGCCAGCAATAAATGGGATGCCAGCTCAAAGCAGTCTCACTTACCTTCACGCAACTGAACACGCTCGTAAGCTGGGAATTTTGTGCTCACAGATACAATAGCTGTCAGATCTTCACGACTCTTCCTCAGATTCTTCTTTGCTCCAGATCGCTGGCCACGTGTTCTCCAGAAATCTGCCCTATCACTTGAGCCATCTTTTTGGGCATTTTGAACACTGGCCATCTGTTCAGCTCTGACAGAGAAAGCAGGGAGTTCAGAACTAGTTAAGGAGGGCAAGGGTGCTTTCACTGATGAACAATGGATTTTGAATTTGCAACAGATAATTTGCCAGACAGATAGAAAGGAGTGGAGGTAACAGCACACAAGTTCAGGTGCCTTTGCCTTGGAGCAAACACATTGTCAGAACAATGCTCCGACCTGCCACAGCTACAAGTTGCTGGGCAGGAATGAGTTTCCTGTAAGTGAAACTGTTCACTTACAAAGCGTAAATAAAAGAATGCAAATGCAAAAAGGTGGTGAGAGGGGGCAACTTGGAACTGAAGGCCTAAAAAATTACTGTCATTACTCTCTTCTCCATTAGGCCTCAAAAGTTTACCTCACTAGAGCACAGAAACAAAGGCTGGTTTGGTCAGACCAATTCAGAGAGCAGAGAAAATGTACTTACCAGAAAACAGACAAGGGAGTCATGCAAGAAATGTATTTTGTAACTTGTGTGCTTCATGTAATTGTGAGCTTTTTCTTCCATCATAAAATCCCAACCACACTCAAGAACTTAAAAGCTACAGTCTAAAAATTCAGCTACAGTCTGGTTGTAGTTTTAGGGTTTTTTTCTACCTGATTAATTTTAATTGTTTTATGCACTGTATACATTTGAACAGTTATTATTACCTCCCATGAATTTTGATTAGGAAAGCATATTTAAGCAAAAATGTTGCTGTGCTTCACTCAATATTTCACACAAAAATACAGACTACAGCTAACAAAAAACCAAACAAATCCTGCCTCAGAATAAATACTTAAAACACTGTCCACAAGGATATACATAAGAAATTCAAGCACTGAATTCTTCTGAAGATTAATCATCAGAGTATTCTTGCACAAAGAGTCATGAGCTTCCTAAGGTGAAGGGTTTTTGTTTGTTCAGTTTTTTTGTTTCATTTTTTTGTTTCTTTTGATTTGATTCGGTAAGGGTGAACAGACAAAGAAGAAGATGGGGAAAAAAAGCAAAAAGCTAACAAGAATAGGACACACCACCCATTTTCTGTAAGAGGAACTGAAGTAGCTACTATGCAAAGCTTGGTTGATTGCTGAGATAGAAGCTCTAGGTCTGTGCTGTAAATAATGACCTGGTATATAGGTAACACCACCCTCTCACTGTCTCCTTGCATAATGCCATGGTTCTAAAATATGTAGTTTTTATAGGCACAATGCTTGTAAAAATGAAGACAAAACAATTCTTTCATTCTTGTAGAAGGGAACAGAAAGGAAGAAAGATATGACATAGGAAGCAAAAGTGAAGGGGAAAAAATCTTACTTCTAACAATGGGTAGGAAGACATGGTGCCACCTTACCTGCTCTTATTTGGAATGAGGCCCTTTTCCAGTTCATTTCCAATTCTCACAGCCAGCCAGTTTCCCAGTTTGCCATCATACAGTGTATCAACTACTCTAAAGATTTCCCCTCTGGTGAATGCTAAGCTCTGTGGTGACTCTTTTTCACACTCAAAGTGACTCCTGATGAAGAATGAATCTCCTCTGCCACAGGCCATGATGTCTCTGTAGACTAAAACAAGACCTCCATTTTCGCTTTTATCTTTTTACACTTGAAAGAAAGATTAAGCTGTGATTTAGCAAATACAGCTTTGAAATTCTAATCATCTGCTCAGAAAGATGTAACAACTCAGATCCACATTCCCCTACACACACTTATCAGGGGTGTTCCATCCTTGTATGTGCATAGCCCTTACAGCTCCAGGGCAAAAGGCAGCTATGATACTACAGTCTTGCAGCGGGCTGTGTCTCCCAAAAGGAAAGCAAGAAGTTTTTCTTGCTCCTTAACTGCTCATGAATAACACTGTCCATTTTCTGCTGACCAAATCTCTTCTGACTGCCAAGGCACAGCAGATCTTCTCCCAGCTGATACAGACAGAAAAGCAAAAGAAAAAGCAGTACCTTACCACTTTTCAGGATTAAGAGTTGCTATTTGCTAATAATAAAAGACATGGAGAAGTATTCTGAAAAACATATCACACATGCAGCCTTGTATGTATGGAATACAGCTATCTTCTCAACTAGTGAAAAGGAGATAAGCTAAAATGCTATCAAAAATAAGCACAAGAGAGATTATTTATGGTTTCACTGACAAAGCACAGCTTAAAAGATTCATAGATATACACACATTTTTTTCGAAGCACCTACCTTCATATTTGCTTTGAGCCAAAATTGTCACAGTTTCACCTTTGGGAATTTCTAAGAGATACAAAACAGCTTCTTCCCGAACAATGCCTCTGAAGTCTTGAGTGTTTACCTACATAACAAAAAAAACCCACAACAACTGATAAATCAACAATAAAAGGAATAACCACAGGTTTTTCTTTCATCTGAAAAATCTTAATATTCTCTTCCCTTATTATTTTTACATATACCTGTATATCTATATCTATCCATATATCTATATATATAAAAGTGAATTATTGTCTCTTGTGAATATTTAATTCCAGCTATTAACAGTAGTCTTCCTGAAATAAAATGTTCTAGTTGTACACAGCTAGATTGTTTCTTCAACTTTAACAGCCTCTAGAAGGGGCAAGAGAAGAGGTAGAGGGAAAATTACATTAACCTTCCATTGAATTTTCAGAAAAAAAGGAGAATGAAGTGATTAAACGGCACAGATTATACAAATCAGAAACTTGAAAAATAAATCACCATAACCCAAATAAACTGGAGAAAGATGAAAGAAGAAAATTATAATGGCCCAAATTCTTCCCCTTCCAAGACTAGGAAGAAACATTGTACAAAAAATTTATTGTGCCATCTTGCATTTTTCTTGATTTAACTACACCTTCCACAACATTATAAACAAACTAAAGGTTGATATAAAATTGTCCTTCAAGAACTCATTTCTGTAAGATCCCTCCACCACATATACACCCTTGCAAAGCAATAATTTGATTCCTAAGATCATAATTTCTTCCATATTTCCAGTAAGAGGAGCAAACGAGAGTATACAGAAGTTACCTGCATTTCAGGGGCACATACTCATACCTTAAGAATCTGATCTCCTTCCTGCAGTCCCTCCTCATCAGCTGAGGTACCTTCTTGAATTCCAGCAATAAATATCCCTACATCATTTCCACCAGCCAGTCGTAGACCCACGCTATCCCCCTTCTTGAATCTCACCATTTTTGTATTAGGACTACAGGATTTACAAACAGAAAAAGGAAGTAAGGCCATATATCAAAGCAAATAACAATATTAGGATGCCAAAAGAAAAAAAAATAACAACTCCTCAACAATATCATATTAATAATATTCTTATCTCCTTTCTTTCACTATATAGGCTATATTTACTGAGGTAACCCTTTAGTGAAGGCAGGAAGCAAATAATTCAATCTTTTCAGAGTGGAAGAAGAGCTAGGAATAGTGACTAACTGGCATGCACAGACCTGACTGAGCAGGAAAACAGTCAGGTTTCCCCAAAGCAGTTCCCTACCAACTCTATCCTGTCATATGAATACCTGCAGCTTTTGTGAAAACAGACTGAATTATGAGTGATCATACTCTATAATCTAAAGAACTGTCATACAAATTAAACTGATACCTACTGTCTTTACTGTGTAACATGTTTGTTGGAAGTCTTCAAATTTTCTGGCAATGAGAAGTATTTTCAAGTATAATCTACTGATGTGTTAACAATCAGTGCCTTCACATTGCAGTGGGAGAGACTACTGGAATAGGCTCAGCTTTTTTGCTGTCAGAAAAGCCGAATGCCTGAGTGACCTTCCAACTCAGAGGACACTACTTATCTGTCAGCCATTCTCAGTAATACCCTAAGCCTGCATTATAAATTCCCCTTCACCAAAATAATCACTTGATTAATGTGCACATCAATGACAATATATGCAGGGACCAATCCAGAAAGACTTTAATTTAAAACAACACACCAATCTATAGAACATTTTCCAAACTTAAGGTTTCTCCTTACAATTCCAACACTCCTATTCCTTCAATTTCTGTATCTGGAAACTCTCAAAAGAAAATATGTAAATTGATTTCCTATTAATAAAAATAAAATAAAACAAAATTCTTGCATATGTTCCCATGCAAGCTCAGAAATACAGGATGTTCTATACCTTCCAGGTAGATTCCATGCAGATATTTCTAAAACTAAGGTGATCTCAAATATCGTCAGTTAGAAGCCATGTCACATCTTCCTGGCATTAAGCTATAAAGGGAGTATCACTCCAAATGGGAGAAAGAACACAAACCCATGCAGCCAACAAGAATCATGCACTGGTCATTGGAAGAATAGAGAGTGCAAAAGAACTCAGCAAGTACCACCTTACCCATATATTGCTTCATCTTCTGGGCTGGGTTTAAGAATTGTTCGTGTAACTGCCTTTGGCTGAGGCACTAAATGTAAAAAGAAAAAAAAAAACCCAAACGAAAGAACTTACTGAGATATTGAAAAAGTTATAAATACCAGGAATTTTTAGCTCTCAGATAGCAATCAAACCCTCCATGCCGAAGAGTAATAGAGATTTAAACATCAACATCTGACTAAAAATTCATTTATTTCTATTTTTTTAATTCTTGAAAAAGAAAAAAAAAAGTTCAAGGATGGGATATACAACTCTTTAAGGCAAGCTAGATCAGACTTCATTCATCTGCTTAGGCCAACAGTCTAACAGCAAATGTTCTAGTAGAGTGTTTGCTTTTTTCAGGTGGTAGTTCTAATAAGCAACTGCCATCAAAAAAATATCAGGTGTTTCTTCCCCGCACCACAAAGCAAAGACAAACTTCCTGTCTGTGTGTCAGGGTGGGGCTGACATGAAGAGAATACCAGCTTTGTCAACATGGTTGAGGGAATGGACATTCTGTGGCCAGGGGAAAAAAAAGCAACCAAAACCTTCAGGCTCTGACCTGGTGGGTCATCTTGGTACTTCAGTTCTTTGTTTGAGTCTACAGCTGTAACAGCAGGAGCAGCAATGTCACTAGTTGATTTGAATGGAGTAGGCATTGCTCCCATTCTGGACATCCTACTGGAGGGATCCTCTTTTGCACTAAAAGGAAGAAATAGGAAAAAAAGTGTCATGAAATCAGATAAGAATGCATATATTTGAATAACTTATTTGATAAGCATGAAAAAAATAAACTAGAGAACATTTCTTACTTTGGTTTCTCTTTCAGTTTTTCATTAGATGAATGTGAATCTAGATCAGAATGGTGTGATCTGTCATCTTGAGGGGAGAATGATCTGTTTGACTCTATTTCAGAAATATCTGTAAAGAGAGTGGCAAATGAAGACATGCAGGATTTGTTTTAGTTACCTGCTCACCTGATCAGCCTGTGTATTTACAAAGTTCTCAGATATAGGATACACTGAACATTTCAGCCCACTCTCATCTCAAGTTGGATTTGACAAAGATTCAAAAAGTGCCTTTTAGTTCTTCCACCCCTCCACCCTCCCAAAATATTTCAGGAAAGTTTCACACAACTATTAGCAAACACACTCACATCACACAACTATTTTGAGCATACCACACATGCATTAGCTATGGCTTTGATTTTAAGTGTTATGGAGGTTTCCAAACCGAAGACCACCCTCACATCAACAGTCCCCACATCACTGCCCTTTAGCAGCAAAGGAAACAAGAGTGGACCTTGGATTTGAACTGCACCTCAGACTTCACAGTAAAACCTACAGAAGTTCCATCCCATATTCTGACAGCAGAAAAGCAGGTATCTTGTTCCAAATAATATAACATCCTGCTCTCCCAAACATTCTGAGCTCTTCCCAAAGCAAGATCAGGCTGAGAGATACAGTTCACACACTTTTATAGAACAAGTACTGGGAATAGAAACCAGTTATCCAGGGTCACTTAATTTTCTCTTATCCTGACATTTCTTCCCTCCATTTCAATGCTGCCATGAATGTTAATGTCCTCAGAAGGAGAAACCAGTCCAAAGCATTTGTTTTAAATTTTTTTATTAAAGAACCTGATTTGTTTGCTCCTAGAAGTAAGACTGATTTTGCCAGACCAACATTGGTCTTTCTATCTCTGCCCCTTCCTAAAATGTAACTATATGGTTACTACAAAATTATTTTCACCTAAAGGAAGGGGACTTGTTGCTTAACTGAGTATTACTTAACTTTGTTTGCATTTCATTGTTTTTCTTAAAGAATCTAATACCACTCTACCACAGCAAAACAATATAAGCTTCATTTTGTCCTTGCACAGAGTCCAAAACTTTGGACCCACATTAAACCTCACCATCCATTTCTGAGTCACTGTCGTTCAATGAAGGAATGTTGAGCAGTGTCTGCTTTCGGTCCCTGAGAACAACCAGCTGGAGTTTCCCACGTGATTTCTCAATCAATTTTCGGGCATCAGCTAGAGACATGTTCTCTGTCACTGTACCATTGATCTGGACACAAAAAGACAATAATAACAAACACGTCCGCGTTGTACTCAAGTTTAACAGTGAACTTGACTATAACATGACTAAGTGGTTATTGGTTACAACAATAACCACCGTAACCAGTGCCTGCCAAACTACTAGCAGTAAAACTAGAACAGACCTTGAGAATGATATCTCCTTCATGCAGGTTGCCATCTTTGGTTGCTAGGCCAGTACGGGTCATTTCTTTTATGAAGATCTGACTTCCAAGACGGAGTCCATACTCTGGAACCAAGAAAATAATCCACTGTAGCTTAAAAAAAGAGCAAGGACGCATTGTTTTAAAAACTACACAGTGTTCATGCATCAAACGCCATTATACCATGAGAGAAAAAAAAGAAAAAAAATGTAGGCCTAGTAAACCCACTTCACCCTGATACCTGTGCTGCAATTACAATATGAACAAGCAACATCCCAAATCCAATTACAGTAGGATAACTGGTCTGCAACTTCAGCAGCAAAATTATGCCTTTGTTCTGGAGCTGCTTATTAATGTACTAGATTAGCTTCTCTCTCATTCGTATTTTGCATGGCATAGAGGGGGAAAAGGGTCAAAAAGCACTAACAGAAGTATTTCTTTTCATCAGTTGCTACATGATGACCCTGTCCTATCCAGGATGCCTTGGTTGTTTCAGGCAAAGGAATTTATTTTATTCCCCTGCTTCCTTCCTTCCCTGTGATCTAAGTTACTTGAGTCAGTATATTTGCTACTTAAAAAGAAAGGCAACATCCTTAAAAACATGCATCCTAAAACAACAGAATGTTGCCCTGCTTTACAAGATCACCACACTTCAGCAAGTCTGCAAAGTATCCATATGAATGGCAGGGATTATGACAGTATAGCTAAACATAAAAGTTAACAATTGCAGCTTATATTTCTCCTTATTTGTATACATATCTGCATTATCTTTACAAGTGGAAACATGACATGCAGAAGAAGAATAGGAAGGAGAAAAAAGAACTGTTACCAGAGCCAATAAAAAAAAAAACAATTAGCTCCCACATACAAAATTTAATTAGCAAAAAATTGTCAAAATTACAACAGGGCAGATTAGGAAAAAAACACAACCACATCCAATCCCTCCAGCAGTAAACCACCACTCCCCTCAAAAAAAACTCAAACAGAAAATTATGTATAACCTAATCTCAGATATGCTTTCCAGCACAAGTCTTTATATCACACTGAAAAGAAGGTCAGGCTTTTGGCTTTCATTTACACACTTCAATACTCAGCAAAGAAAGACTGAAATACTGCTATTTCAGTATTTCAGCTGCTGCTATTTCAGTATTCTTTAATGACCAGAACCAAACAAACTGCATTACTAAAGGCAGAGTCTACTCTTTACCTGTTCTAGCTAACCCTTTTGTAGATGTGCCAAATGTAATCTGAATCGTGATCAGATCCATGTTTTCCCTCAGAACGAGGAGAAAAGGGCAGAGAAAATGGAAAATCAGGGACACAATGGCTTGAAAAGATTGAAATTATGTGAGCGAACAAATCTTTGTTCAAAGGTAAAGTTCAAGGTTCTGGGCAAAAAGCATCCCAAATCAGCCAGAAAGAATGAAAGAACAACTTAAACCACCACTTTAAAAAATCAACAATTAACCTGCAAAAGTAGAAAGTAATTTAGTTCTTCTCTTTTCCCCACCAAAACCCATGCTGTACTAGAAGTTGACTCCTCTTCTCCCCTATTATACCCACCTTCATTATATCTGCCTTTTGTTAAGAGAACACTGATTGGTGCATTCTGATCCTGCGGTCCTAGGTACTCATGTTGGTGGTGTATTTCAGGCGAAGGACTGCGGGAACGAAGCCTGTCCCGACTATGACTCCTCATTTCCCTCCCATATCTAGGATCAGATAAAGATCCGTGACTGTAACTGGGTGGGCTGTAGTCTCCTCTGTAGTCCCGCTCATAGCCAGCATCCCTGTCGATGCTCCTTCCCCTGCTCCGGTCCCTTCGATAGTCTCGATCCAAGCTCCTGTCAACACTCCTACCACGACTTCGATCGCGGCTGTAGCTGCATTCCATGTCACAGTCTCTGCTTCGGTTACGCCCTCGGTCGTGCTCATCTCTATAGCTCTGATCCAGGCTGTTTCCCCAGCTTTGGCTGCGCCCTCCGTTTCCACTGTGCCAGCTTCTCTCACTGTAGCCACTTCGAGCACTTTTGCCATCAAATTCTGCATGGTCATCCATTACATCTAAAGCTCTGTCTTCATAGTCAAGGGAGGGGCTTCTCTGCAGCGCAGCAGCCTGCACTTTCCTTGGTCTTTTCACTACCTGTTCAGTACAACAGAAAACAAACAAACAAACTCCTATCAAAGATCAGAATGTGAAACTGAACAGATTAATATTTTTCATGTTTCAAATATATGCTGGGGAAAAAAAGAAGGAAGAACAATATTCTCTTTATTACTGGACAAGATCTGTGTATGCAGAATGTAATTTGCCTCACATAACTTCTATTTTGTACCACTCATTATTCAGTACAGTAAACATTATAAAATAAACATTTTATTCTCAGTTTTTCAAGAAGATAACTTTGTGATACCGTTGATTAATTTCCATTTGTTTCACCTGCAGAAACTATGTCTTTGTTTTATTTATTTTGTACTTTGCATATGGCAAAAGACTTGTTTTGCTTTTTGCCTTTAAATACTCTTTATAGAATAAAACCAAAATCCTGACTGCTTACACAGGTACATACCACTGTACACTGAATATATTTGGAATTTACTTACAATGGTGGCCACTTTCCCACTTTTCCTAAGCTGCTGAACTGCAAAAGAATGTAGAACATTTTCCATCGCTGTCCCATTAACTATGACCACTCGGTCATTTTCTCTGGAAATGGGAAGGGAGATAAAAAAGGAAAGAGAAGATTTTAGGAGTCTTCATGAAAACAACAGAACAAAATTTCTTCTTTTGTTCCTTTTTTTTTTTTAACAGAGGAAACCTATGGATTTAATTCAGATTAACAAGGAGTTTAAAACTGTGTTTGCTATATTAACTCTACAATATCTGAGTACCAGAAGCAGCCTTCAGTACATCTAAAAACTAGGCACTGAGCTTTGTGTTCAGCTTAAGTACCTTGCCATAATGGTTTTTAAAGAACATTTGTGATGAGTATTGAAACTTTTTTTATTTTGGTCTTTCAGGACTCCTAGTTTTTCATACCTAGTGCTAGATTTTTTTCACATAAGAATTTCACAAAAGCTTCAAACTGCTGCAGCCATACTAGTATTTAGGCAAATATTGACAAGTACAACTGCAGAACATTTTTCTTAAAAGTCTGGTGCTCAGGTCACATCTACTCTGTAGAAAGGTTATCAGGGGGGAAAAAAAAAAAAACAAAAAAAACCCAAAAACAATAATACACAAGAAGTCCTCCTTGCCCTAAAACAGAGGCCAGCTGAGATTACTAACTTTTCTGTTCAGACCTCCTGCATATCAAATAGACCACTAACACCTAACTCACCTAACTCTTCATGAAATAGCCCCATAACACTAATTAATTTAACCCCATAAGTTTCGTAAAGGCATTTCAATGCAAAAAGTGAACAAGACAAATAATCCCCAAATTACCACTCCTCATACTCTTTATATTAGTTTATTCTGGCGACTACCCAGTTACAGTCAGAGCCTTAGCTCAACAAATTACTGGTTACTTTGCCATTTTCTACTAGATAAAAGAAATCTTTGGTACCAACTATTGTACTGTCGTTATAATCAAATCACATCACAATCTTCTTTTCAAATAAGAAGATTATATACTCTAAGCCTCCATTCCTAAGGCACTCTAACTCCTAAATGATTTTTGTGCCTCTTTTCATACCCTTCCAATTCCTTTTTAGTGGGTGAGTATGCCAGACCAGCATGCTATATTTCAGTATCAGTTTCATCCAGATTTATGCAAGAATTAAAATAGCTCTCTGGACAGTCCATACATCCAAAGCTAGTATTGAACTTAATGTTGCAATATTATGCCAAGAGGTCAATCTACATGTGCTCATTTTACCCTACAAAAGATGACACAATGGTTTTACCCATCCACTCTGAAGGTTAGACCTATATTCCTTGATTTGGAGGAAAAGTTTTGCCTTCATTTTCTTCAGAATGTGTTTTGTCTGAAAGTGCCCAAATATCTTGGTATTCCCTTGCCATCATCAATTTACATATGATCTTTCATAATTTCTGGACATGATTTCATTCCCAAATCACAGATGATTACAGAACAGGACGGATGACAGTGGTGATGTGCAGAGGTCACTGCTATAAAACACAGGATTTGTGCACTTCTGTTAAAAATTATTTGTTATGCATGTTACAATTACCCTTTTGTTTAGTTACTCAACAAAAACTCCCATGTCAGCCACTTCATTTTCTGACCAAAAATAAATGCATGGCAAAAGGGACAGAATCTACTCTCTTGATTTATTATTGCTACACAATTATTTGGTATACTTCCAAATTGTCTAGTCCTCATCAGTTATTTCAAATCAAAGGATGAAAAACTGATGTACAACAGAAACTCTCAGCCTACAGATTAATTATTTGTACATGATAGATGCTGGCTCACCAATGATGAAGTTATCAGAAAGACATACTTTTCTGATAACTGATAACTTGAAATTATCAGAAAGAGAAACTCTTGATTTCTATATTTTTTTTCTTTCAGATATAAAATAAACATTTAGCAAACCTTATTTGGTCTGACTTAGGTCATTCTCGGAAACTAATGATTGATCATGAAATGTGTTTACTGGAGGAGGAACAAGGAGGACGTTTTAAGATACTAAAACTGTTTCTACAGTTTCTTTAAATAAAATGCAATGTTGAAAGAAACATACTTAACTGTTAAAGACTTTTCAACACCACCACTGAAATGTAAAGTCTTTACCAAACAACAACTAACACCTCTATGTAGGGTTTACTTGTTTTTTTTTTTTTTTTTTTAAAGAAACATCTAGATATTCAAGAGGCACCAAATCTTGAGGTGATTAAATCACCAGGATTTCAATCACATCTGTCTAAAGGTTTTTTGTATTCTACAGCCATACCCCTCAAAATCCCAGACAAAGAAAAAAGTGCTTACTGAAGTAATCCATCTGCTGGACCACCTGGGAGAACATCCGAAATTACTATTGATGTTTCACCATTTTCAAAATGAGGGTTATCTCTGCCGCCAGAAACTGCAATCCCAAATCCTCGTTTTGAATCCTTTACAACAAAACCAAATACAATAAAACTTGAATACAGGAATTTTCGGGGAGAAAGAAGAACATGAATGCTCTTGTAATGGCAGTCTTAAGTAGATGTTAAAATGTGATAGCTGCATGCATAGTGCTGCAGAAACACACAGTACCTCTAGATTTAAGAAAGATTAGGTATTTACACATCCATGTATCAAGATGACAATTTCCTGTCTTCCAAAACCTCTACAGCCTTATGACTGTTAGTAATTAAGTAAAGAATGCACTAAATTTGCTTGCATTTTGCTTCACCATCCCATGGGTTATTTATACCAAATTCATTGTTAGGTAAATCTACTAGTTAGATGATGCTTGGGAAAGTAGAATAACTTTCCCAGGATCTCATCTTCATTATGATTACTAAGTAGTTCCTCTATCAAAATAACAAGATCATGGTTGATTACAAAGAACAAGTAGTGAACTTGTGCGTTATCTATATAATCATACTCTGTCACAATCAACTATTTTAAATATGTAAATTATGCCAAACCTGTCATCATAGAAATAACAGATCCATAGAAGTCATAAGATAACATTCATAAAACCAAAGAAATGCTTCACAGAATGCCAAGGACACATGTCAATAACACTAAAACCTGAGAACTGTTAGCATAATTGAACTGCTGACAGCAATGGGAGCACAAAACCACACAAGTTTAATTTTATCAGCTATTTAACATACACATCATATCACTAAAAATTACAAATTTTGCTACATTTGAACAAAACATTTTAACATAGTGGCAAAGTAATACATCAAATTAAAGTTACGCTTTCCGCGCAACACCCAATCAGCATGTGTAGTTCATCATATGTCACCTTGTGTTCCACTAATGCTGAGAGTAAACAATGTGGTTTTCTTTTAAAACAGCACTTCACTTCCTACAGCTTAGCTTTACAGGAGCAGTTTGATGTTTTACACCAAAACAATAGAGTCAAAGTAATGGTAAAATTAATGGTAGTGGCTGATACAGCAAGTTCAGTAGCCCTTCACCATCTCAGTAGCCTAAGTCTGCCTCTGTGGTAAAGAAGTAATGCTAATTCACACAATATCAGAGATCTGAAATGCTGGAAATTACAGGAACTAAGATCTTCTTCTGCAATGTTTTTCCTCTCTACCTCTGTAACCTAAAACCCAACCTCTTCTCAACCACACTTTCTCACATGAAACAAGCTATGTAGAAAAGATCGCTTATTTCACCTTGGGTCATCAAGTTCAGTTCACTGCAGAAGATGTGAAAAAACTTGAGCAGCTCAGTGCAGGCTGCTCACTGAACACAGATCATCAGAACAGATGGGAAGACTACCACCACCGAAGTCAAAGTGCACACCTGGTACTGTGGTGTGGCAGACTAGCTATTAAAGAACACAGGCACAAGTGCTATATTTTCTTTAATTCAAAAGGATTCCACTTGATGAGACACTTCCCTCTTTTCTCAAAAAAAAAAAAAAAACCTTTTAAAGTGACATCTGTAGTCCACCTGTTTTGTAAGTTTTAATGACAGTGTTTTTCCTCTGGATTCTACACTAGTATATATTAAAATATCTTACAAAAATAAAATCAGTGGAATCCTGTTCAGTGATTATTACAAAGCTTGGACATCAACCATAACCTGCTTGATAGAACCATCTGCTTTACTTCTAATACTCTCCAATAATGAATTTAGCTATGTGGTTGACATATAGTATATCACACTGACATTAGAAAGACTAAACAGCAGTAAATACGGCACTTAAATTGTTAATTGAATTTACTCCTAACATTAAAGAGTTGCGCTATTGTTTGAGTAGCAACTAAGCTTTAAAATAAAAACCATATCTGATTTGGACAATGAATTCTACTCTAGACTCAGACATGCTAATGACATCTATTGCAAAACATATTCAGAGTAAACCAGTGCTTGAATATTTGAAAACTAAAAATATAACAGACACTCACTCACCTTTTGTAAGGTCACTGTGTACTGTTCCCATATCAGCTCTTCCATGCCTGGGGCCTGTTGCACACAGAAACCAATTAGTAAAACACATAGCACATAACTAGTTAAATTAAAATGTGAAATACCCCACTAAAACACAGGTTTTAAAATAATTTGCATATTCTAATATTTTAGGAGAATTAGTATGAAATTAATATATTTTAAATAATGACAATTTTTCTTTAAAAGGGAAAAAATATTAATAGGTCCAGGGTGGTAGAATCCCTTCACGTTTCACTGATTTAACAGCTCATTCTGATTTTCTGGAAAATCCTTATTCAGCAAAAGCATTTAATTCAGATCAACTGGCGTTCTATAGCCCTGATTCAAATAACACATAAAATACTTATGGAAGACCTTTCTGTCCCGTATGCAGTAAGATTAGCAGCTGAAACTGGGGTTTTCAAAATGAACTAGACTTCAGATCTCTTGCGTCTTGTTCATGTGGATTTAACAAAATGTTTTGTCCACTATGAATTACATAGCTAAATATTTAGGTTCCCATCAAGAAATTAAATTTTACAGGAAAACACAATATATCACTATATAGTACAGGTATAGCCATTTCTGTGACACTGCTCAGAGACCTTTTTTTACCACATTTCCAGTTAAAACTGATCACTTTTATCTTACATGATATAAGCTGAAATCTTTCCAACATCACAGCTTAAAATATAATACAGAATAATCACCCAGCTGTGATGCATCATATAGTACACAGCCAGCCCCTTCAGTGTCTGGCCTGTAAAACTAGGAGAAAAATGAGCAACTGTGCTGCAGAAAAATGACACTGAAAACATTTCAAAATGGAAAGCGTCCACTGCAGAAGAAAAATCCAGACACTGTATAAGTATGTGCATGCACATACTCAAGCTGCAGGTTTTATTTGTTTTTACTGAAAGTGGTCTTCCTTTATCTCAGAAGACTGAATCTCAGACAGAAGCTCAGGTCAGACTTAATGGTCTTTTTAAAGGCATCACAGGGAGTAATGACAGCTAAACTCCAAAACATTAGACAGAGAAGTGACACAACAAGTGTATGCCTATACTTTAAGGCATCCCTTGTATTTTCAGAGTAAGACTTCTGGCAGTGCACAACTATTCAGCAAGCTATGGATGTTATTTCTCATATGCAAAAAAAACCTTGTTGCATAGTTCCAGCTGATTCTGTGCACCACAAAGAGAAACTAGATTTACATTTTCCATCGCATTCACTGTATTGAAAAACAAAACTAAGTCCTGCTCAGAGATCCTGAAGGAATATGCAAAACATTCAGCATTCTTACCAGGAATTATACAATACTGAACAGTCTTAAATTTCCACTGTTCTGCCAGAAAATGAACAATGCTTTCCAGTTTCTAAAACTTCTGGTGTCTAATTAAAAAGAAAATTAGAAATAGATGTAGGAGATGATGGCTTATATTAAAAGTAATACATGCAAGTAATTGTTTCTAAATTTTGACTTGTCTAGGTCAGACAAGAATGTGTTCATAACTATTAGTATTAAAACATATGTGTCTTGGGGTCAGTGTTGAATGTGCTGAATCACATAGTAAAATTATTTTATCTGGCACTGCCATTTAACCAGCTAACATGTCTAAGCTTTCAGCTATCTGAAACTGAACTCACACAACATATTCCCTTACACAGAGAATCTCTGCCGCAGGTGAGAAATTCCTCCTTAAGTAAGCTCTTCTTTCAAACTGCTGTGATGCTGCCGTAAATGGAAGGCTGGCTTATCTGGCATGTAAGGGAACAACTTACCTACTACTGACCCTTCCTACACTCCTGATTTTCTATGTATTTTTAAGCTCTGCAAAAGATGAGTCTGTGCTGAAGAGGGGTCTCAGTGTCATTTAAATTCCATCTGACTTCGCTGAATAAACTTTAGGAATTAAAGTCAGTACCAAATGATGGGTAAAATCTGAAGGACAAGCAGATAGGTTCAAATTTTGTAGAAGCACAGAAGATGGAAAATCTTTTCCATTGTCCTCTTGGTAAAAAAGCCTCAACAACTTAGACATGTAACACAAACATCACTTAAATTCAGTTTGCACTGTATACACCTCCTACCAACACTACCTCCCAGCCAAGAATACTGAGGCCAGCTCTGCGCAGGTGCAAGAGTAAGGCAGGCAGAATACACTCATGGGGAGCTTACTACCCATGGGGACAGAGACAGGCCTGAGAAATGACTGCTTATTCAGTACAACACTGCAGGAAAAGGAGGAAAGCACTGTAAAGGTATCAGGGATGTAAGGATATGAAACAGGAAACTTATGGGAATTTCCTTCCAGAAAACTAGGCCTTCCATGAGCAGTGGCATAAGTATAACCTTAGTGGAAAGATGTATTGGATAGTAAACCAAAGCCTACAGAGTAAGCCTACAGAGTTAAGTTTACTTTAGTCTGACAAATAAGTATTATGGTATCTGGTTAAAAAAAACAAAAAACAAAAAAAAACCCAAAAAGAACAAAAAAAAAAAAAAACCAAAAACACAAAGTAGTAAGAATGAAAGAGAAACTACTGCCTATAGACACTAAAATTAAGGTCTTACAAGATGCCAAGCCCATAGTATCATCTCATTTGTGCCTAGAAAAAGATCCTCATAGTATCAGTGGCTGTTTCAGGTACATTCTGTGTAAATCTTTGGGGTTTATTTGTATGTTGAAACTGTTACTGAACATTCAGCAAAAGATAATTATGCAATTAACTTTTAAATTCATAAGTATTTGTTAAAGTAATCCATATTTTGAAACTGCTCCTGGGGAAACTGTCTCTCATTTGCTGTACTCTGCATCAGGGAAGGAAAGCACACTATGTACTTGCAAAGCTGATTTTGTACAATGTAATTACCAAGACAACACAACTAGTTCTGCTGTACGGATGAAAAAATGCAAGCTCTGCAACACAGTTCAAAGAACTGAATGGTCACCTTGGAAGCCCGTAAGGCAAAAAGAATCTGTAAACAATAATCTCTTTAACATTATAAAATGTACTGCTGCTTGCCATTGTCATGATGCTAACCCATACCATCAGAGTAATGAAGAAGAGAAGATCGAGAGAGAGGGAGAGACTGCAAATGTTACAGTCATTTGCAGTCAATGCTACAAATCATCAGTCAGGGATTTGATCAAAACTAGTATCTAAGTCTCCACCCGAATTGCAAAATTCCTGTACTCCTCTGAATGCATCAAGTGATGAGTTATGAAAAGCCTTCATCACCTTGCCAATTTCTTCATACTTCATCTGTAAGGAAACACAAAGGGATCCTGAGCAGCTTGTGCATTCCTTACAGGATCGCAGTTTCACTGCAAGATTGCACACCAAAACACTGGAGAGAGAAAGGCAGGCAAAATGGTTAAGAACCCCACCTCCTGTTACTAACAGTAACTGTTTTTACCACCCAGGTTTTACACAGACAACAGGCTACCTGCAGTAAATGCAAATTATTGTAATTAGCTAGTCTAAATTCATTAGGGACTATAGTCAGTCCATGTCTAATTAGAACACTGTAGTCAGGATTTGCTTAAATCTGTCTAATGCTCATATACTAAAATGAAAGGTGCTTTCTAAATACCCAAAATAGACTGTTTCACAGAATCTTTGGCAGGAAACTAGTCAAAATGCTAAAATCACCAGTGGGCAACGAACAGGCAGCTGTTGCAGCTCTAACTGACAGTCATCAAGAGATTTACACAATTACTTGCTACTGAGACATCACCGAAGACAACTTCATTCATGCTGAAAGAAGAACAAAACCAGAAGACCTGCCACAACAATCATCTGGCTATAAAAGTGAATTGGAGAGGGGAGGGATATAGGAGGGAGGAGGGGAAGAAAAGATGTGGAGCAAGATGCAACAAAAAGCAACTCACGTGCCCTTTCAAAATCCCCAACTTTTTCACTGCATGTGACCACATTCTCTGCAGAGCTTGAGCTGTCTTCATTGCTGCAGGATATAATCTGTGAGCGAACGCCGTCTTTTCATCTGTTTCCACCACTCAACATGGTTATGTAATTCTAATACAATAGTGGCCTACATACTCGAACAAATCCTGCCGTCAGTTTCACACAGAAACACATCAAAACCACAGCAAGGAAATGTACTGTGAATTTAAGTGACTCCCAGTTTCAGAGATCCCAGGAAAATGCAGTGCTGTAATCTTATGTTTGCTTGTTTTTAAAAGAAGTGTCAAAAACAGATCACTATGCACCACTCTGTTCTTCTTCCAAGCCCATAGGGGTTCACCCCACCAGGAACCTAATTTAAACTTACAAGAAAAGAGGCTTAAGAAGCACAGTGCAGATGATCTGAAAATTAATATACTGACTATAATATTTTACAGGACTATGTGGGCTTGGCTCCAGCAAGAAAAAGGAGAAATAAATACAAAATAATACTCACTGCAAATAACAGCATTTGCCATCAAACATTTAGTAAAGTATCATTTGTAAGAACAATAAGCTAATTGTACAGCCAAACAGATAGGTTACTTTATTGGAAAATAGGTTAAGCTATCAGTCCCATTTATGCTGCATGAATGCTGTGAAATTTAAGCCTCAAATGAACTTTTCCCCTAGACTTTATGTAAGTTTCACAGGCAATGAACAGACAGGAAGACATACCAAGTCTTGTACACAATGCTAACCAAAACCTCCATACACAAATTCAATTTTTCACTAGTAGAGCAATATTAACTGCTAAAGAATATTAATTCAGACAGCAGTGGAAAATGTGAAGGGTTGTGTTGTTCATTTTTTAGTGGAGTTTGTTTTTTTTTTTTTTGTTGGATTGCTTTTGGGTTTTGTTTTTTTTTTTTTTTTTTTTTGAGGGGGGATGCAGTTAGGGAGAATAGTGGGTAGGAGGGCCACAGTGGGACAGTGTTCAAGTTTTTCCATTCAAAATAAAGACTGAATTCAGCATTCTGTATTTTGACTGTGACCACACCTCTGCACTAGCCAGCCGAACTAGGATGAACAGAGGCTTGCACCTTCATCACCAAGCTGCCAAGAGTGAACACGAAGGGGATCCAGGAGAAGCACAATGACACCAGCCCCCAACTCAGGCTACCCACTTGGACGTAAGACTTTTATTAGAGTTTGATCAAAACAGTTTAGGATCTCCATCAACATTTCTAAAGAGCACATTCCTCTCAACAGACTCACATTCACAGTTTCCAAAATTGGTATTTTTTATTTTTACAAAAAGGGCAGGAAAAAGAAACAAATATAAGTATGTCTTTGAGACTTCTCTAGCCTTGTGTTCTTAGCTTTTCTGTTTTCCTCCCCCTTGCCCTGAAAAAGCTTCAGAAGCACTCCTAATTGAGAAGAAAAGGCAATGATGACATAAGAGAATAGAAATTGTGAAACATGATCCATGAGCTGTTGTACTTATAACAGCAAGGACTTCTTCTTTGTTGGTTTTGGACTATCCTTTTTCTCTAAAGGAACATCATGAGAAAAATGAATGGACTGCCTCCACCAAAAATTAAAATGAAATTTTTCTGAAAAGAGATTTTAAAAAATAATCAGGAAATCTAGGAACATTGCTGCAAGTGAAGAGACCAGAGAGTTAACAGAAAGTGTTAACTTCCCAAATGCAAGTGTTTGCATTTGGATGTTTCATTTTGAAGGAAAACAGTATCTCCAGAATAGGAATACCTCAATTCAATCCTTTTAAACTGAGATAGAAAAAAATTCTGAACATTGTCCCAGATACTGTCCTTTCACTTTACCTGCATGCCTCTTCACAAAAAGTAACTATAAAGGGAAATGATAATCTAACTTCATTCCTAGCACCAGATTATAAAGGCAATTACAAACCTTTTACATATCACACCTATTATCCACAGACATTTAAAACTGAAACTCTTATTAAAAGCAAGCTCAATTCCAATGACAGATGCACATTCTGGTTCCTTCTGGAAGTCCATCCTGACAATAAAATGTTTGTGAATCATGTGGAGAAAGAAAACTGAGCATGATGATCTGGTTTATAAACTGGGGAAGGTGAAAAGAAAATGACAGCTCTCAAAAACTCAACCGAGTAACCTCAGAACATCACAACAAAATCTTACAACAGCAGGCTGCATCTCTCCACTCTCCCTAGTCAAAGTTTTACACCTAGTACTATGTTTTGATCTCTTCCTCTACAAAAAAGGAAGGAAAAAAAAAGGTATTTCCTCACACGTAATCTAACAAGCAAGACATAATCTGTTCAAGCAAGCAAAGCAGAAAGGACACCTTAAACAGTCTTACTGGCTCCATTATGGAAGTAACACAAAAAATAGAGGTCCTTGCCCTTCAACTTTTCCTGTCCCCATTCGTATGCTACTATGGATGTAAGTATAGAAACCTTGAAAGCTGAGTCTAGGTTTTCCCTAAAGACAGACTTACACAACAAAACTAAACGAGAACTTCAAGTTTAAGTGAAAGCTATCCACTTGTAACAGACACAGGGGCAGGGACTTCCCTAGCCACTGATAGGAACAGCCAGGGAGGCTGTGAGGGAGTCCAAAGCTGCATCAAGATGTAAGTATTCCTGGTCTCAAAGACCAGGTACACTATCAGAGAAACTGCCCGTGCATCTCACCTGCCCTCATAAAGGCAATTTTGGTGGACAAAAAAGGATGGCCTTAGATTTACAGACTTTCAAAGATCCTAATCCAATTCAGTTTCTGGATAACACTAAAGAAATGCCCTCTGTATAGAGTGGAGGCTCAGTGAAATTAGAAGCAATCTATACATCAGTGTGCGGTGTGAAGCACCACATCTCCTCTTTTTCAGCTGAATGCCATAGCCCAGGTTATTAAAGATGTCTACAAAATGATGATGATGCAACACAAGCTGCATAGCCAGAGCTTGCCAGGTATTCTTAACATAGTGAAATGTGACTGAAGAGGAACAGCACTTTTACCAGGCCTTTCCAGTGCAGTGAGGAAGCCACTTGGAAGAAGGCTCCAATTGATGTGTTCTCATGAATTATCTGTGTATGATATAGCAGACCTTTGATTAGGATCCAGGAAAATGAGAAAAAACTACTTTTACCCATGGATCGTTCACAATATAGCCAACATCTCACACAAAAGGAAGTACCTTATTTTTTTCCAATAAATGCTCTGATTCAGAGAAGCATATCCTATTTTTCATATAGGTTCCTGCACCAATACAGCAACTCTCAGAACGGCAACAGATCCTCCTCAAGAAACAGGTTCCTAGAATGATGAATGGCTCAAATTAAATAAAGAGAAGTGATAAAAAATGGTATGCAAAAGGTATCCACTAGAAGTAAAAGATAACTGCTCTTCAACAATAGCAGAAACTCCTTCTCTTTCCTCCTAGGGGCACAAAGAAGAAATTTAAGGTACAGCCCCATGTTAAAAGATCATCAATTCTACTTTCTACTTTCACATTCCAGTAAAAACAAAAATGGTTGCTAACATCACAATGGGTTATATTATCAGGATGCAGGAAGTTGGGGAAAAAAAAAGTCAAAAACTGTACATATAAGTATACTTCTGCAATGGAATGGAAATTTTTGAAGGAGAAGAAAAAATTCACGTAGAAATGAGACAGACAATCCGTTCTTCCTCTTCCCTCTAATGGAGAATTATCAGTTACATTATATAAGGTTTGCTTTCACCCAAATTACTCAACAAGAACAAATACTAGCAAAATACTTTTGCTCTATTGGCAAGGTAACAAACACATTCATCAGCAGCCTGGTCAAGTGGATGTTGTCCCTGCTTGTGGCAAGGGGGTTTGGAATTACATTATTTCTTATGTCCCTTCCAACCCAAATCACTCTGTGATTTTGTGTATTACCAGATCCTGTGTCAGAAACTGGTTTTTTTACACAATGCATGTAGGAACAGCAATCTGAAGGGCTGCCCAAAAAGATCTAAATAAAACATAAATTGAGCATAATGTTTCTAAAAACTTGTTTTTTCACAGATAAATGAGATAAAATCATGATAAGTTGAATGTCACTATACAGAAACACAAACCATTCTTCATGAAAAAGACAAGATATTGTTTAAAGTTTTTCTAAATCATATTTCACCCAGAAGTAATACCATTCAGTTGCTATAAATTGCAAATTCTATCTAAAACAGTACTGGCAAATACTGCATGAAGTACAACAAGCCTATTCCAGGCATTCACCTACCAATCTTTACTTCTTAAGTTTCATGAAAACTTTTAAAATGACCAAATGAGAACGGTTAACTACAGTTAACAAAACAATAATGAAAGGGTCTTTTGTTTCACTTCTTTCAGGAACAGTATCAATCCATCATGACAACAATGCCCACAGTCATTACTTGACACTGTGCTGAGCACTATTTCACTACGATTTTTGCTTCCAGTTAGCAAAACTACTACTTCTTACAAATCAATCATAATCAAAGCTCACAGCTGCAGAGCCAAGAGCGTAATTTAAGTTTCTTGACTTCAAGTCAAGTAGCCTTAGTGTTGTGCAAGGAAGCCAACACACAGATCTCCTAGATTTCTATCAAATACTAGTCTTGCAGGAAAATAGCCCTGTAATTGGAAAGCAGGGATCAGCCTTCACCCATTGTGGGAGTTTGAGCCTAACAGGTGAGGAAGAATTCCAGGGTGGCAGAATCTGCATTCATTTTTACCCCTTGTTGCACTGCGTCACAACAAATGCCTTCCAGACTGCATACTGAACTAGAATCCACTCCTACCCAGAACTGGGGAGATGAAGAGCAACAGCATTGTTCATCAAACTATTGAGAATATTAATTGACAGATGCATCTAGGTCTCATTTGCATTGTAGCCCTGATATTAACATTCATAGCATAATGCCCCAGATCTCCCAGTGCACAAAAAATTGTTTAACAAATTAGTCCAAGGGGATGGAAAAAGATTTCACACACAGAGAACTTCTATGCTGATCTGGATCTTTGACAAGTTGTGTGCTTTTTAACGCAAAATACATCACTTCATCCAGCTCACAGCATTTAAATGACAAACAAAGCTTAAATTAAATGAAGGACATCACACAATCCACCCAGTGCAGTAGCTTCCGCAGTAGCCTTCTTCAAATGTCTCGCAGTGATGAAACAACATCCCCAGTTAAGAGAATTTTTGCAGGAATTTGCCCAAACACAGTTTAAAAGAAAACCAACTCCACATCAAAATAGAGACATGTGATGTCAGTTTTATAAATATTTTTCTGCAATTCCAAAACAGAAGGGGACTAACCCAGACACTGAA
This sequence comes from Vidua chalybeata, assembly GCF_026979565.1. Classification (NCBI taxonomy): domain Eukaryota; kingdom Metazoa; phylum Chordata; class Aves; order Passeriformes; family Viduidae; genus Vidua; species Vidua chalybeata. The sequence goes on along the minus strand of NC_071570.1, from coordinate 16,205,345 downwards.
GACAGTAAATGTGGCATAAGGCATCCTTTTGGTGGATTTTAGCATAGGGCACATAATCGCTGGGTAGTTTTGTTTTGTTTCAACTCTGTATTAAAGAAGCACTTAAATAAAAATGGGGAGACTTCACATATAAATATCTGAGTAATGCATACACTAGACTCTTCGGAGAAGGAAAAAAAAACCAACTTGTTTTTGGGGAAATTTTTTTCAATCCAAGACAGTAAGACACTCTCTAGGGAAACTGTATTTCCTACATATTTTTACCAAACGTTTACCAATCATACTGAACATTTTCAGAAAACGAGACAAGCATTTTTAAAGGAAGAAAAGGGAGAATCAGGATTTTCTTAAAATATTTTGAGGTCAAGTCACAATTCACCTTAGAAATTGCTTATGAAAATCTAAGGTGTATTGTATTTTTAATTTGTTTATTCTCTTACTTTCTAGGTGCTTTCGCCTTCTCAGACTTGTGAAAGTTTCCTTGCCTCTAAAAATAAGCACCTTTGGAAGGTTCTCACAAGACCAACACCCCTTTTCATCTTCAGCTAAGCAGTTTTTCCTTCCCAAACAAACAACTTCATAGGCTGGAGTGCAGCTTTGCATGCACCACATTTGTTTTAGTATGAACGAAACGAATTCTTTCTGATCGTCACAGTTGCCACACTCCTCATGCTCATTTACATGCAGCCTCTTGACTCTGTGAATTCTGCTGTTCAGTTCTTAAAAAGAAGCCAAGACAGCTTTCTAAAGCCACAAAAACATCCTAATTTTTTCTCACTGAATTACTCTCCTGCCATTTCTGTCAGCTGAACTGGCAGGCCAAGGGAGATGGCAGAACAAATATTAGAACTCTACAGCTAAATTCAACTTGGACAACAGATGAGGTTTCACTTTTAAGGATGTACCAGGAAAACAAGATTTTATAAATGGGAGAGATTAAATCATATAATCCTTTAGGTTGGAAATGTCCTCCAAGATCATTGAGTCCAGCTGTTAACGTAACACTGCCAGGATCACCACTAAACCATATACCTACGTGGCTTTTAAATACCTCCAGGGATGGTGACTCAACCACATACCTCGGCAACTTGTTCCAATGTTTGATAACCTTTTCTATGAAGAAACCTTTCCTAATATTCAATTGAAACATCCTCCACAACTTGAGCCTATGCCTTATGTCGCTAGCTGTATGGGAGAAGAGACCCACACCCACCTGGCCACACCCACCTTTTAAGCAGTCCTAGAGAGCAATGAGGTCATTCCTGATCATCATTTTCTCCAAGCTAAACACCCCCAGCTCCCCCAGCTGCTCCTCACAGGGCTTGTGCTCCAGACCCTTCCCCAAACATGCTCCAGCAATTCAATGTCTTTCTTGGAGTGAGAGGCCTAGAACTGAGCACAGGATTTGAGGTGTGGCCTCACCAGTGCTGAGTACACATGGACAATCACTTCCCTCTTCCTGCTGGCCACACTATTGCTGATACAGATCAGCATGCCAGTGGCCTTTGGGCCACCTGGGCACATGCTGGCTCATATTCAGCTGCTGTCAACCAGCACCCTCATGTCCTTTTCTGCTGGGCAGCTTTCCAGCCACCCTGTACACAGCCTGTAGCACTGCCTGGGGTTTTGATGAAAGTGTAGGGTACATTTATTGATTGTCCCACTCTGATCTGTGGTGGCGTGGCCCCACCTCAAGTCCTGTGTGCAGTTTTGGGCACCACAATACCTCAGAAGATATAAAGCTATTAGAAGAAAGCATCCAAAATGGTGAAAGCCTTTGAGGGAAGCTGTATGAGAAGCAGCTGTGGTCACTTGGTCTATTTGGCCTGGAGAAGAAGAGACTGAGGAGGGGCAGGCACCGATTTCTTCTCTGTGGTGACAGTGACAGGACCTGAGGGAATAGCCTGAAGCTGTCAGGGGAGGTTTATGTTGGCTGTTGAAAAAAGGTTTTTCCCCTAGAGGGTAGTTTGGCACTGAAACATCTCCCCAGGGAAGTGGTCACAGCACCAGTGCCTGACAGAGCTCAAGTAGTGTTTGAAAATGCTCTCAGGGACATGGTGTGATTCTTGGGCATGTCCTGGGCAGGGCAAAATGTAATTTTTATTTACACATATATGCACACTAAATACATGCCCTGTGGCACAGACGAACAGAAAGCAAACCTGCTTTCTTTCCCCCGCCGGCTCACGCTGCACGTTACAAAGGCTTACAAGCGCTGTCACTTCCTGCTGAATTTGCAGTGCAGTTTAGAGCCCGAGCAGGCAGCACCAAAAGCAGCAAGCGGGCAGGCAGCCGTGCCGGCTCCCGCAGAAGCGCTGCCCGGGGCGCCGCGAGGGGGCCGCAGCGGCGCTGCCCGGCGCCGGGAGCCGCGGCACCGGCGCCGCCGCCCGGCCCGCGCAGCGCGCTCCGCTACTGCGCGCTGGGGCCGAGCGGTTTTCATCACCGAGAAAAAAAAAAAAACAAAAAAAAAAAAAAAACAAAAAAAAACCACCAAAAAAACAAAAACAAAAACACAAAACCTGAGAATTCTCATTAGGCAAAAATCCTATTTCAAAACCGTCCTTTCGTAGTAAATATGACAGAAGACGTGATGTTAAAGCAAATTTCTTCGGTGGTTTTGCTTTTCTTTTATCTCAAGCTCATACTCTTTCTCAAACAGACTGGGATTAGGGCTTTTTTGTTTGTTTTGGCTTTTTATTGATTCCGGCTTTATTAAATGCCTTTTCTTGCCACATTTATTTCAGTAATTAATTGTACTATTTATAAAAAGGAAACAAACATATTCCCCATGCAGTTTCATGTTCTGGAAAAAAAGAGAAACATCTGGTACTCAAACCATGCACTAATGCAGACAAAGATACCATGATACCATGAAAGTAGGTACCTGAAAATTAGCAATCCTGCTTTTTTAGCACTTAACAATAAAAATTAGAGCTATAGTTACATTTTCAGAGTGAAACTGTTTCATCTGAACTGCTTTTTACCTGAACTTAAACACTTTCAGAAAGTACCACGAGATCCTTTAAGGTCCTGATTTTGCTGACATGAAAGAGTAATTTCTCATTACACCATAAAAGTAAACAACACACACAGAGGGATTTTCTAGAATTGATTCACTTGTATTTCACAGTACTTGTGATCCCTGACAGTAAGAGCAACAGGTAATAATTTCAACTGAGTATGGAAACATTACTAGGGATTGTGTGGTGTCTTTTTAAACCAGTGACACTTATTGAACAAATTAATCTTTTTAGCAAGAAAGTCACATTTTTACATTCCCTCTCTAATTATTGTGGAAAGGGGTTGCTACAAAAGCAGTCACCTGAATTAGTTTGGTTCTACCCAGAGGAGATCATCATTTACCATGATCAGAGGCAGGGATGGGGCAAAAAGCAGTATTTATGCAGCAGAGTGTTGCAAGTTCCAAACATTAAAACTCAGCATCAATTTACAACCCCCATATGTTGTGCCAATTAAAAGTACACACGCAAAACTTTCCTGGGATGAGTGGAGTAGTTTGCACTTGTTACAGCTGAATTCTACTGGACTTAGATGCATGCATATGCATCATCAAAAAATAGTAAAGCCTGTTACAAATGAAACAAAATCTTGTTCAAGATGAAGAGGGACAAAAAATAAACTGGTTGTATTCAAAACACAGCTGCAAGATACTCAGGCCTTATCTACTAATTATCTAAATCTCAAAAATTCAGCCTAGACTTATTCCAGGAGCAAGTTCTCTGTCTTTTGCTCAACAACAGTTTTCTCATTGCCCTGGTAAAATTGTTCCAGTGCTCCAACAGAAAGCAATCAGTTCTTCAAAATTTGTGAGGGAATAGCGTCAAATGAACTAGAAAACTGCCATTTGGGGAAAAAACAAAAACAGATCCTATTTCCCTGTCATCCCCACCCCCACGCCCCAAATTAAATTATTTTCATTTTTAGAAAATAGTTTCTGCCTCTTGAGAAATAACACTCTAGCAACTAACATTTTTTTTCATCAAAGATGTCTTCCTTTTCACATATTGCTTCACAGAGGATAGCCAGAAGCTGGTTTTCCCTAGTGTTCTGGGACCTACACACCAGTCCAGTGGAGGAGCCTTGAAAATGACAATTTACTTTCCCACAGGTGTCGAAGGTGCTCTAAAGAAAACAAACCTCACCTCCTGAGGCACAGCATGTGTCCAGTCTTGCAGTAAAGCAGATTTTTCCACCACCCGTTTTTTAAAAACTCAACAAGGCTTGAGGAGATAAAAACCTGGAAGCCAAGTGATTTCATCTGAAGATCAAAATTAATTGAGGTAAAAGGCTGACAGACCACTTGAATGTTGACTATGTGCATACACACTAGAAAGTAGAGAGTTTATTTGCAGTTTCGTTTTCTGATTATTTTTCCTAAACTTTCATCCTGTCACACAGATTATGGTGCTAGGAAGATTTTTTGCATATGCTTCAGGAAGGTAACTACTGAAGGGACATAGAACTTTCAATTAACTTGATCAACACTGGCTTTAAAAGCTACTTCTGACTTTGCCCCATTCACTTTAACTGTAAACATAACACATTTCTTTACAGTCACCATGTTTCCAGACCTTCTGCTCCTTGGGATACCCACACAAAATGAAGTCTGAGAATTAAAGTGCTACAGCAAATTGTGCATAAGCTGTTCAAGGGGACTGAACTTGTTTTGGCATAATAAAACAAGAATTCAAAAGTTTGTTTCTGGTGTGCTTCCAGTATCAGGATTTGCTGGTGAGGTAAATCAGACTCAGTAGGTGTACATAACCAATTTCATTAAGCTATATTTCATTAAGAGAAATATTAAGTAAAGTGTGAAATAAAGTAAGTGCAGCCACCATTCCTGAAGTGCCTCACTGCATTAATTGTTAATTCTCTGCAACTAAAACATAGCTTTTACTCTTGTGGCATCTTAAAATTAAAAAGAAAAAATAGGGGAAAAAAAAAAAACCAAAAACAACAAACAAACAAAAACACAAACAGAAACACAAAACAAAAATCCAAACAAACTAAAAAAAACCAACCCAAAACCACCCCTCTGCAAAAAAATCCCACAACAAAAAACTACCAAACCACTGAAGCACCATATGTATTACATGGTCCAAATTTCTAATTATCATTTTATTCTACTTTGGCAGTACACTTTGTACTACTACTGTTTTTGGATGCTTCATCTTCCTACATCCATATTCAAGTAGCAAACCAAGCAGTAGAAGTGACCAACTCTAGCATCAAAAGATTGTTATTCCATTGGTCATTCAACACCTGTAACTCTGGAATCTGAGAAAAACAAGCTGGGTACCTACCTACTGCTTCCTGAAACTGGTTTTCAAAAGCCAATTCATTACTAGGATACAATCCAATCAGGCCAGCATTTATATTTAATCATCCAGTCATAATGCAAGACAATTCAAACAATGGAAAAATTGTTCATTTCCAAGCTTCACCCCAAACCAGATCTCCTATCCCTGTTAAGGTTTCTAGTAGCTTTGTTCTCACTCTATTAATAGAACAATGATATGCCGTATTCTTGAAAGCATTTTACTTTTAGTCAAGCATTCCTGTGTGTATGTATCTACTAAGTATGTAATCTTACTACACACTGTCATATTAGCTTTATTTTCTTCTCTGAACGAAGTAAACCTGAATATAGCTCTGTATAATGAATAAAATTTAACAGTACATTTGATCACATCTATGCCTAAAACCCCATAAAATTCACACTATACAATGCATTTCATATAACCACCAATGCAATGCAGAACACAAACATCAAACTTGAGGCCACATTGACCAAGACACCAAAACTCTTTAAAATCAAGATCTGAACTCTATAAAACCCTATATAATCATGTTTTTTCAAGTTTTGATCTTGAAGTCATAGATTCAGCATCATTCATATACATGCCACAACAAACAGCTCAATTTATTAGCCAACTTTTCACTGTTTTCCAGTCACACCAGTCATACCTCTCCACATTCCTTTCCTTCTAGAGCCACACTCCAGCCTTCAAGGTCTTAAGCAACTCGCCTCTCCCTCTCAAGATGTCTCAACAGTCCACTCAGCCATGCCAGTGAGCATTGCTGAAGTTCACTCCTAAACTTTAACATGGCTTGCAAGCAATTAAAATGAAAACAAAATCTGTTGCAAAAGGGAGTTTAGCAATTTTTCTGTCATCCAGACAGTGAGATGCACTGATTCAGATCTGGGGATTGCATTTGAAAGGTTTAGATCTGTAAGTCCTAAAAATGCCGTAACTTATATTGATACTTCTCACAGTGTATCTGGAAAAAGTAAACAAATAATCACCCAGCCCCTCCCAAGACCTTATATACCATGAGATAATGGATTAAGCCAGATGCACCTGCTTCAGTAAAACACATTCAGAATCCCTTTACTCAAAGCAAAGGTTCCTCCTCAGTCCAAAGGACTATAATTATTTTTTCAAACAACAAAATCAATCATATAGCCACAGCTCTGAATTCTGGGACAGTGTTGCCAGCAACCTATCATCCAACATAAAACAGTATTACATAAAATTCACCCGTACATGGTAGCAATGATACAACTCTCAGGCAAGAAAACAACAGAAGGGTAGATGAGAGTGGTAAAATTCAAGTGTTTTCCATTCCTTTCCCTCAATATTCTTGCAAGGCTGGATGTGAGCCATGCAGTTATACATGACTTTACTAACATAATTATGAAGAATTTAACACATACGCTTGCAGTGTATGTAGAAATTATTCCTACCAATAGTGTTAATTACAGCAGTAAACAAACAAGCAGTAAATCAACACAAGGGACAGAGGGGTGAAGTCAGCTGCCCCTTTTCCTTCTTATCAAGATAGTAACTTTCACGTGTTTTGTTCATTCCTATAGCACTAATCGAAGTTTATCTGCAGCCCTTCTTTCTTCACTTGAAAGGATGCTAGCAGAACAATTCAAAACTAGAGCCCTTGATACAATATTTCTACCAAAACACTTCATATGCATGTAATATCAATGTAAGTAACTGCAGGCTTCATTCCATTAAGTGAAACCAAACTGACACAGCCCTATGAAATAGGGCCACTTCCACTGAACTGCAAACTGAGTACACAAAGAATAAACTAACCAGAACAAGCTCAGCAAGTGACAGAAAAAAATTTATTCCTCCTTTTGCAACTTTCATAAACCACACAAGGGTTTGGAAAGAACTAAGAAGGAAAAACAAGAGAATCCTTTTGCCTATGTGGCTGAAGGGAAACTAAACAGGTCAGAATCATTAAGGTTTAGAAATGCTTCCATTAAATTACCACCCAGAGCAAATCTCATTTTGGTAGCTACTAAAAGTTCTTTCTCAACTGAGATATGGAACAGAAAGTTTTCTTCTTGTGGTCTGAGCCACATGAAAGAGCATTATACAATTCAAGAACCTTCTGACACACAAAGTAGAAGCAAACTGTAATAAAGTTCCCACCTGAAAAAACCCTGAAGTTATGTACCTGCCTACAGATGAAAATGTTTTTAAAAAATCTAATCAACTTAGTGCGACCCAAGAGCTTCAGTCCATTTATATTGCTGCAGAAGATATTAGGAACTTATGTACTGGCTTCTACAACATAAAGCAGGAAAAAAAAGCTTGGAAAAGGAGCTGAAAATTAGGTCAAATTATAAAAACAGGGGAGAGAAGTTAATGAATAAAATTTAGCTAATTAAATTCTGTAGTTCACACCATAGCAATATTAAATAAACATCATAATAACCTGTCAAACAAAAAGCCGTTCAGAAAATAATAAACATACTGAAGACATCCACATTTGTTAGAACTAGATTGTAAGTATTTCACATACACTAAAGGGACAGCAAAGAGGGATAGATCAACAGTACTCTGGTGCAGCGGGTCTCACATTCTACCAATAGCTTGACAAGTGTCTCTGAGGTACAAGACTCCTCACTTTCTTCCACTGTCTTAACCTATCCTTAAAACTTTCAGGTTTTCAGCACTGGGCACTGCACACAAACAGCCAGGAAAGAATTATTGCCAAAGGGGAAAAGAATGCACAGCAGCTATTGGAAATGTCAGCAGGCATCTATCTGCAATCAACACTATGTCTTCAGAAGTCTGACACTGGGATTTTTTTTCCCTAATGTAACACATCATACAGAGGGGTAAAGCACATACAAGTATTTATCAACTGCCAGCAACAGAAAGGGAGTTCCTGCCAAAGTACTGTGTCAGAAACAACATCCCCACTGAAAGACTTTTAGGAAACTAAGTGTTAGAAAATAAAAATTTACAGCCAAACTATAGTCGTTACTTAGCCCACAGACAAAACAATGCAAGTACAGCTCCACACAGAATAAACGAGTTCTTATGCATCATCTAAAGAGCATGCACACACATGCTACCAATTAGCTATGCTACTGTCACTTCAATTGCTTTAATAATGTATCAACTCTATGAACAGAATAACCAAAACCACAGACCACTTTTTATTTCTGGAATAAGAATTGCTATGGAAAACAAAGAAATAAAAAAATGTAGTTATTTTTCATCCTGTTCTGCAACTCTTCAAAAAGCTTCTGAAATACTGCTTGGACAGAAGACTCCTCAGCCATGGCCATTAAAAGAAACTCACAATATCCACTAAATTTTTGCAAGTGTTGGAACACAGAAAGAAGAGCAATCAGTGCCAAGTGCTGACCCGGGCAGCAAGCTGCTCAGTTCAGTCAAAGGCCAACAATTTGCTTCTCAGAGCTTTGTTTAGGGAGCCTAGAATGACAGTCTAGCTAGACATTCTGCATTATCTCTGAAAAGCTCATACTGACTAAAAGTCATAAGGGGTAAGCATTTGGAATGCTCTCTTATCATAGAATAGGCATGCATGTGCAAGCAAAAGGTAGGGCAGGCTAAGTATATACAAATTATTAAGCCATAAATCAATGAATAATGAATAGGTGCATTATTTCTTGTAGCTGTACTTAGATGCCATAGATCAGAGCTAATTTCTTTCCAAGTTTGTTTGGTTTTTTTTAATACTGTGTTTTTTTAACAAAACCATCCAAAACTCAGTTATGAAACACTCATGCACTGTCATTTTTCAGATCTAGAGACTCCAGTGGCAGAATACACAAAAAAGATACTGTTCCCCGCTTACTTAATAGGGTACAACACAAGACACAAACACCTGGAAAGCTGCTGCTGCTGCCTGTTTAGTTAACTGCTAGAACTACAGGCCTTGAAGGAGCATTTTCTTCTTTACTACATTTTGGAGATCTGGGATACAGATGCCTGAAGAGTTCATGAAGGCATCTCTCCTACTATTTAGTAAGTTACATGATTCTTTATTCTCACAAAGCATTGAGAGTAATTGCATTTACATATTGTTTTCCACTGTACACTTCAGTTAGGATGCATTCAGGAGCATAAATCTGCCTGAAGGCTGGTACTTTGCAGTATATGTTTCTCCTGTCAGCACAGATGACACAAAATTCTTGGAGAGTTCTTAATTTTCATGGTAAGAAATATATCCCAAATACAGCTTTAAAAAATGAAGTGATTCTAAGTTGACTTGCAATTTTAACAGCCATGAATTATAGTCAGAATTCCTAGTACAGTGATAAATTTTATATTGTTTGCACAGCTTCATTAGGAAAAATAAAGAGGAAGCTAGAACTCACAGCTGTAGAATCTCTCCAGGTTCTTCTCTCTTTTTCTACAAAATAATGAGCAAACTGGTGTCTTTATAAAATAAATTAAATTGTGGCCTTATTAGCAACTATATTATAAGGAACATAACCATTGCAGTAGCTACACTGACCATGTCTCCCTACTTAATTGAGTCCACATAAGAAACATGAGCTCTCACGCATTAGACAGAAGGAAAGATCAGCCAAAGCTCCCATTTTGCTGACAGAGAAGCTGGCACTGAATTCATAACCAACAAGCAACTTCCATACTGCATGGATTCACAGCTGTGAACCAAAAAGAAGCTTTAACCAAACCAATTAATTCTTACTTCTTTACATGAAAGGCAGGCTCTAAAATGGTTTTAAGAAATGCTATACACTCAGTTGAGACATGACAACCCACACTTTTTATCAAGCCAACAGAAGTACTGCCATTGATTTCAAAAGGATTCCACCAATAAAAGCAGACTGAAAGAATGTTGCTATTCGGACAAATGGAAGGAGACAGACAACACAGTCTGGCACAACATTTGTCTGAATACACTGCAAAGCATCTTACTTCAGGAATCATTCCATGACTATAATTTCGTTTAAGTGAAGTATTTAAGCTATAGCCATATGAAGTGAACATCTGTAAATGCAGGCTTTGTAACTCCTATAGCTCAAACGTGCACGAGTCAGACTTTCCATCCATCTCAGGACAACACATGTAAACCTCATCCCCAAGAGACCCCTGCAAGGCAAGGCATCAGCACGTTATTACGGCTGTTTCTATTTCTCTCACCCAAGCCAACAGCACATGATTACACCTACTTACCAAATGTACTGGAGCAACAGTGTCAAATACACTGGGATCTGTGTCAAAGGGCTTACAGGAAGGATTAAGAAGAGATGAAACACTCAAATACAGGTGAGGTTGAAGATAACAGAACAAGAAGAGTGGATTAAATTACCCAGATTAACAGCATAACCTCTGTGGCAAAAAAAACCCTAACCAAACAAAACCAACAACAAATAAAAACTAAACCATTCAACCAAAAAACAACCCGAACACACAGAGTATGGAAATAATCTCATAAAATAATCAACACTGCAAGGATACTTAAGAGTACTGATTATTCTACAAGCCATGAAACAAAGTATGAGGTGTAAATAAGTGTTTATGGCTTCCATCCACATTTTAGTGAAGGAGGGAGGAGTGACTACAGATAAGCTCAGTTTTCTGCATGCCAGCATGCAAACCACACCACCCCTCCTCCTCTCCTGACAGATGCTGCCTACTACTCCATAGCCACGTTGATTACTGCAGGTCAGCAACTGACAATCTTAAAAAACCAGGACCAGTGAGAGGGGGAAGTGGCTTTTCTTCATCAAACTTCTGAGCTTGTTTCTCCACTGGGGTTATTTTCGGTTAAAACACTGACCTGCACCCAGAGCCCAACCAGAATTTAAAATACAAAACTTCGTGTAGCCTTCGGGCGCCGCAGGAACCTGCAAGGCGCTTCGGAGGACAGGCTGCCTCCCCGCTCCCATTTAACTGGAAAAGACACGGTATTCCCACCGCCCTCGGCTGCAGCATTGTCTCCGCCAGCCCGCGCCGGTGGGAAGCCCGCAGCAAGCCCGCAGCCCGCACTGAGCGGGTCCTCCCCCGCTATACGCGCGGCTTCTCCGCCCGCAGGGCGGGTGGTCCCGGCGCGGCTCGGGACGCCGCCGCGGCCGCAGGTGAGTCCCGCGGGTTAGAAACACACCTGTGCGCCGGCGTTACTCGCCCTCCGCCAGACACGCGCGCCCCCGCCCGCCGCCTCTCCCTCCCCTCCCCTCGGGGCCCACGGCCGGGGCGGGGGCGCCGGTGGGTGAGCCCGGCTGGAGGAGGAGCGCGGTGGGTGACGGGGATGCTACCGACCTGCTCCGCCCCCGCCGCGGGCTCCCGCGGGCCGCTCCCGGCCGAGCCCTGCGTCGCTCCCATAGTAACATCGCCGGGCCCGGCGCCCGCGGCTCCGGGGGCTGGCGGTCAGTCCCGGCAGCCTCGGGAATGCTTCTCCCGCCTCCGCCCCGCGAGGGAACCGGCCAGGCCGCTGGCGAGGGGCTGCGGCGGAGCCCCGCGGGGGCGGCCGGAGCCCGGCAGGACAAAGCCGGCTCTGAGCAGCCCTCCACAGAGAGACTTTGTCCTGCCGGGGCCCTGCCGCCCCCGCCGCCAGCCAATCGTGCCTGTAAACGCCCCGGGAAGGCGAAGAAACACTTCCATTCTCCCTGGGAAGAAAAGAATTGTTATTCCCCATTTACAAAAATATTTCTTGTGTTCCTGCCCTCGGCAGCGGCCAGCAGCTGATGCCCGTCACAGGATAAACGGGAGCGATGGGGCCAGTGGCCCAAGCCCGGGCAGCATTCCTGACACGAGGCTTTCGAACCGTATCCACAGCTCTGTTTTGTCAAACAGACATGCACCAGTCATGTCCACCTTTTCTGTCAGTGTCTTTTTAGGAGGATGTGGATGTGAAAGCCTCCACACAGCCAACACTCCTCACGTCCACAGCCTTGGTCAGACTTCCTTCCCACCACCTAACAGCCTTCCACAGCAGTCTTGAAAGTCCAGACCACTGCTATTAGTTCAGAGGCCAAATTGCTTGCTTTAGGAACTGCAATTACATATTGTAAAAACCCCCACGTTATTGAGTTAACTATTCTCAAGAGCTTGAAGAAATGAGTGGTCACTAAAAACACTAAGGAAGAAAAGATCGGCAGAAATTGAACCACATTATATTAAAAAAAAAAAGATTTCTTTCCCAAGTGCTACTGTCTTCCTGGCTTTATGCTCTTTTGGGTGGATGAGACAATTCTTGAATCAAGTCTTGGAAGGAAGAAACTAAGAATGAGAACCAACTGTAAGGGAAAAGCTTTCTTAAGCCAATGTTAAAAAAAAAAAAAAAAAAAAAAAAAAAAAAAAAAGCCCATTACTTTGTATAGCCTACCCTCAAATCTAAAGAGAATAAGCAAAAAAATTTCAAAGCATGAACTTTGCTCTTCTTTGATGTTGTTCCTCCTCTCAGTTTTACAGGTGAGTGATACCATACAACCTTTTTGCTACGTTAGCAGTCCAGTATATGGCCGAAGTCAGGGAAAAATGAAGCACTGGGGGGCAGGTTCTTCACACACACGGGATGCTGTGATAGCTTCTGGCATCAAGAATTTGTCCATGAGATACAGCATGGCAAAGCTGTCACTCTCCACACCGGTGTACACCTCTGCAAACTGGAGGCAACCTGCCTACGAGCACTGTTTGGCAACATCAGCATAGAATGCTATGTCACAGCATTAGCAGAGAAATCCACTGTCCAGTGCTTGTTGAAATGACATGACACAATGAAAACAACGTGATTTTGCTGCAGAAAACTACATTGTTTTAGATGCAAGAACAACATTTGCTTTAAGCTGGATGGCAATCCAGCTTTTTTTTTTTTTTTTTTTTTTTTGCTTTTTGAAAAGCACTTTTAAGATATGAGGTGGGACAGGAAAAGAAGCTACCAGATCTCTTGACTGCCATCTCTTAACACATATACAAAGTTCATGGCAGCATAAAGTAGAGCACCAGCCTCCTGAAGCTGCTTCCTTCCACACAGGTTCTGGCAAAAGTTGAACAGCTACCACTCTTGATTCCCCCACTAGACACAGCTTCTTGGCAAGAGCAGGCAGTGCCAGTCAGAGCAATCTAAAGGTCTGCCTATCCTGTCCAAGGCTAAGAAGGAATATTTGTGGTTCCAGACAAAAGCTGTGGCTTGATCTAATGCCTCCTTTTGGCATGTTCTGTGACTTCATCAAAGCCACAAGGTGTTATCACTAGCAGAGGCTATACTTCCCTGAGCTGTAAGGCAGCAAGGAGGGTTAACACACTAAGCTAGCCTGAGGTAAGTGTAACACAGATGCAGGAACTGACCACAGTTATGAAAGCCAGATAGGCTGGTTTTCAATCCCTCACCGCAAAATACCATCTGGGAAGGGCCTATCAGTTTGTCTCTATTTAGTGTCCTGCAATAACAGATGGAAATAATCCATGTGGGCTTATCTAAATATTTCCCATATTTGTCCACAAAATTTCTCACTTTTAAGAGCAAAGTATATATATGCCTTCCTGTTTTCTTTTTCTTTTTTTTTCTCAAACTAAACAGCTACTCTGCCACAATGGGCATATAAATCATCCCATACCAGCCTGCAAATATGAGCACTAAGTGGCCTCTAGTGCCAAATGCCAAAGTGATGCTCATAGTGATGGCATGGACTGATGTAAGAAACAGTGTAGTAACAATTGTCAGGTTTCTTATCCTGCAATTCAACCATTAAGAACAAATTTTCAGGCCGGCTCTTTGACCAAGATGTCCTCCCAGGATGGATATGCAGGAAGGCCTTATGAGAGGAAGACATTGCCAGCTAAGCAACAAATGGAAGGATACCAGTGTAAACAGCGATGAGAGTTGTGTGAACTCCTCCAGCACATCAAGTTTCTGCCTCCTATGGTAGGAAAAAGGGACAACAGGTTCTCAAAGCATTCAATTCACTTAACAGCTATTATCATGGTAGCATAGCATCCCCGTTCTTTCTCTTCCCTTGTAAACCAAACAAGACCAAACCCTTCACCTGCAGCTCAAGCATATTGTTTACCATTAGGTATAACCTCTTTTGTCTCATCTTCTCTGAAACACCACAAAACCCCCCAGTGTGGCCAAAACTCACTTGGGGCAGCAATACAAGCAGAAGAGGGGCAGGACCCTCCGCTAAATGGCCTGATGTGTCTGTGCAGGTCCCTGAGCAGCCTGAGTATTTGGAGGCATGGCTGCATGCACATTTCAGTCATTGGTCTCCCTTTGAAATGGGAGGTGCAGGTCCAGTTGTAGTCAGTCCTGCAAGGAATACTGCATCATGAAGGGTAAAGGCTGGGTATCAGCACCATGTAAAAATTACATGAACTGGGCTACATATTTGCAGCTCCGTTCTCTGCAGTATTTAGGACCAGCTATTCTGCATGTACAGTAACTCTACAAAGCAGCATCATCTGCAAGGGATTTCACAGAATGTTATGTAGATGTACAGGAATTTTAAAATTAACTTAAATGGAAAGATTATTGGTATTAACTTTATGAAATACATGCAAATAACTTACAGTGAACACATTTCCCATTGAGATTTTCAGTTTAAGTAATCAAGGGAGACATTTTTTGCCTACAATCAGATTGAATCTACGGTCTGTGTAGCACTAGTTTATAGAGATCACTTGCTATAGCCTGAGTTATGCAAAACCTAGGATGTATTCCATAAATTATCTAAAGCTACTGTGAATGAAGCAGTTGTGCCACTTCCATCATCCACAGAGAGAACACCCATTTAACAATACAGTAGAGGAAGCAAATTTAAAACAAGCGGCTGCTCTCACAGTTACTCCAGTCAACAGAGAAAGGCTATTCTGCAACTTGCCTGCAACAAGCATGTTGTCATTCAGGTTCTCTCTGCCTCCTCTCCACCATCAAGCCTTTTAACCTGTCCCAATGACAATCAATTATTTTTCTGCTTCTTTAAATGTTAAAGTTCAACACTTGTTAGTGATGCTAGACAGCATGGCAAAAAGGCAACATCCTTTAAGAGCTGGGAACTGATTTCAGAAAGAGATACTGGGAATGTAGGCTGCTTGTCCAGTTTTGGAACTATCTGAATAGAGATGCCAGTTTTACTCTTGTTTTTAAGCAAGTGTTCATGATCCTGTCATGAGAGACACTGTAGAAGTTTCTAAAAATACCATGTTGTCAAACAGCCTTCCCCCTTCCCTTCCAGGCAATCTCTTTAGACTGCCATTTGTCATCAGCCTGCAAAATCACACAAATCAGTCAGCCCAGTCCTACTTAAATGATTCATAAATCCAATTACGTTTGCTTCTTTATATAGTAAGCTGGGCACTAACAGATTCAACCTTCAGGATTAGAGGATGTGTAGGTAGCTGACCTCTGACTCTAAGGAACTGCTCAGGAACTCCATACATATGGTTCAAACATGCAGCTTTATACTGGGGCTGTCACATATATGGCACAGTAATCCTAATTTCTGTCTTGGGGGGACTGGAGAAGAGACACCTTGCATACTATCTTAACACTTGCTACCACGTGTAGAAGTGACTCCAAAGGAGGGTCAGCAAGATGGTGGGGGCTGAAGCACTGGCCCTGCAAGAGGAGGCTGTGGCAGCTGGGTTTGTTTAGCTTGGAGGAAGGATGTCTTCAGGACACTCAGCAGCAGCCCTTTGGTGCTGACAGGATAAGATTGAAGAGATGAGGCCAGGTTCTTGGCAGTAGTGCAAGGTGGATAAGAGACAATGGGCCTAAGTTCCAGCAAGACAGATTCAGATGTACATAAAGGAAATCAATTTTTTCCCATGAGGACAGACAAGCCATGGACCCGCTGCAGACAAGTTGTACGGTCTCTGTCCTTGGAGGTTTTCAAGCCCAACTGGGTAAAGCCCCAGGCAACTTGTTCTGATCTCACAGATGACCCTGGTTTGGGCACAAAGTTGCACAAGAAGCCTCCTGAGGTCCCTTTCCACCTGAATTATCCTATCATTCTGGAGTTATTGCATGATTCAAGTGCCAGCTTAAAGCAGAATGAGGCAATTATTATCCTGCCCCTTGTCTCCACTTCCAAAGTACAGCTTGTGATTATGCAACATAACAATTTTGGCATGCAGCTGCAGGGTCTGGTCTGTTGTCTGTCTCTGATGTAGTGCAAGGATGAACAGCTATACACACTTTCCAAGTCTCAAAGCAGCAATATTATTTTAGAAAACATAGATATCCCGGGAAGAAACACAGAGCCCAACATACACAGCATCTCACACTTTGTACATATTTTTTATGGGGTAATCACAGTATCAAATTCTTTGTCACTTATGAGGCCACCTATTATGATGTTTTCAAGAGCAGAATATTGTAAATTTTTTAAACCTAGACACTGAGATTTCCTGAGAAATCTCAGACTGCTAAAAATTTTAAAATATAGATAATTATTTAGAGCAAGAGACAGCACTGTTCTAAGCCAATCACAAATTCAATTTCTAAGTTCACAAAAATATTTGAAACAGACTGTTATATGCTGAATAGCACTGGCCATTAACAGTATGAAATCCATTTCTATATTTTCTTTTAATATATATATATATATAAATAAATAAATATATATAAAATATAATGTATATTTTCCTCACTTTGTTGGACAGTCATCACTTATATCAGATCTCACATATTACAAGTTTGTTCTGCTTTAAATCAGAAGACTGTTTGTTTTGTTTGTTGCTACTTTGTTTTTGCAAAGACTATGGCAATTAGAAAACATAGATGTACAGCATATTCATAGGATAAATAAAACAGCATGAGAATATGCAGAGGTGCTTGGTAATTATAGTTGTGAGAAAAAGAAATACAGTCTATTTGTTCTAACCACATTTTCATCTCAGCAACATTTTAAATTACACTGCAGTTCCTTGAAAATTACACTAGTAAGGCAAGGAAATGAAATAGTTTGACCTACTGCTAGAGAGGAAAAGAGGGTCTTAACAGTGACTCTGCTTGAACACACCATCCCCCCCATCCCATCCTCTACAGACTATGCAAATTGAAACAACTTTCCTTGGCAAAAGCACTTCAACCTCTACGACTTTAAGAAGCTACAAAAATTAAAACCATTATTCTAAAGAATGAAATAACAATGTAGTTTAAACAAATCCAAACCACACAAGTGTGCATTGTTTTCCTCCCCAGACACTATACCAAAGTGTGTATCAACACTTGAAAGGAAATCTCTTCCCCAACCCCAACTTTTTCATTTTTAACTGCAGGCACATTCTGTTTGAACATTCATTTTGCTTACATCTCATTTCCTTCCTCTCTTCCCTTGTTTCTTGACTACTGGCAAGGATGTGAATCAATCCTTTGCTTTTAGCTATTTATCTGCCTTTCCCCACTAGAAGTCAAGCCCTACAAAATCAAAGTTTTACCACAGTAATCAACTGTTATGGCTCAAATTAATTAAGACAACACAATAAAGAAAACAAAAATCCCATTCTCATGGAGATCATTATGCTTATTAAAAACAAGCAGAAGAATATGCAGATTACACAAGATGTAACATCCACAAAGATGTGTTACTTTTTTTCTTGATAGAGGGGTTAATTTAAAAAACAAAGCTCCAGACAGCAGTTCTTCAGCCAAGTTAGTTCTTTAGAGCACAAAAACTATGCTTCAAAGCTCTGCCTCTCCCCATCCTATTTATACTGGCAAACCTCCTGCTGACAAGCTTATTAAGAAACAAAGCAGTTCTGCAGCCCTATTCAGAAACAGCAAGGTCCCAGCTAGGGTACTAATGCCCACTTTTGGGTGATGTTTTTCGCAAATGACTGAAGTGAGTTGGCAATCGTCCAAAAGAGAACAGCAAGAACAATAAGGGAGAAAGCAGCTGGACACAGCCATCCAGGCATTCACTTGCCAGTTCCACAACTCCTAGAAGCCCACAGACAAAGCAGCTGGATGCACCTTCTAAGCCATCTTGACTCTGCTGATAAATGGTTCTGAAATTTCTTTTGCTAATGGTTGAGCTTGCAACTACCCACATTCCCTGATGTAAAGCTGGCATACCCTACAACTGAAGGTTTTTGTTTTGAGGAAAATGTCAGAGGCTGCTCAAGACCTCAGCTGAGACATTCCTGCCTAGCTACATTTCACTGATATTCTTATATCAAATTTTCCCTCACTTCCAAGATATTAAATAGGGAAGTAGCTTTGGTTAAGTATGTCACAAATTAGAAACTCAGGACAGCAGATATGCACGTTTTTAAGTAAATTACTAAAGCAGCAATAGCTGCTTCATCTCAGAAATGGAAGTCAATTATAGTTTTGCAAAAGTTTGGCATAAAAACCTTTCCCTCACTTAAAATCATCATCTGTTAATCACTTACAAAAACAAGCCAAGCATGTTCAATCAACACATAAAACTAAGGACGCATTTTATAGTCCTTCTGGAAGCACTTGAGAAAAGGTTTCAAAAGCAAAGTTAATATGCCAAAAGGATTATATTTACCTTAATGATGTACTGTAAGAAAATATGCAGCAAAACAACTCTCCCTGTGTGGCTATTCTGTTTCCCAGGACTGACTGAGTCACTAAGCAACTCCCATGAATATTACCCTTTGTGCTTAAAATAATTTATTTATCCCCAAGTCCATGCTAAATATTTATATTTGCTGAAGACATCATCATAGATTACATCCATTCTTTACCAGTGTTTAGCTAACAGATGAACTAGTACAGGCCTGTGCATTATTATTTGCATAACTTTAGCAGAATATTGACTTCTTTAGAGAAACCTCTCCTCTTCTGGAGGCCTGCTGTACATCATCAAGTTCTCAGCAAATGCGCATATAACCATTTAAAGTTTCTTTGATAATTCAAAAGAACTAGTTTTGATTTCACTTTACTCCACTAAGTACAATTCCTTGAAACCTTATAAAAACATAGCTAAAAGAATATACACCTTAGCTGGCACATGACAAGAATACATAATTTTAAACTAATGGCTAGGTCTAACTGATGCAACTGGACTAGTACCTTGGGAGGAGTGATAATTTTTGAGTGCCGTTGTCTACCTGCTGTGCTATGCTTTGGGCTTGATGTACAGCTGTGCTCCCAGTCCCACTCACAAGGAGATGGCAGTGCAGTAGTCTGCTCCCTGAAAAACAAAGTTTCGTTTAAGTCCATATAACCACAAAGGAGTGCTTGTGAAGCCTGGAACACTGAAGTCCTAGAGATAAAGAAGATACAAAATATATTTCCCTGCTTACTTTGACATGCTTTAGCTTCCCTGGAAATCACGTGGAAATAGTGCTTGAAAAAAAGGAGATACTCAGCAATATTTACACCAAGCCTGCATGCAAAGCAATGCATGCATTTTTGCCAATGAAATAGGGTACTGACAGGAAGCATGCTTATAGTTACTTTGCTGCACTGGTTCTCTCCACAAACCATCTGGCTTTTTGTTTCAATTTAGTTTTGGTCTGATTGTTTAGCTTGCACAAGGCTGTACACAGGAAAGCTAGTAACAGCACTGTATCTTGAGCATATCCTCAGCGAGAACAATCAGATACATGTGTTCCAGTGACATCAGATGGTAACTTAAGAACTTCAGTTGGCAAATGACAGAAAGAAAACAATTTCCAGTGTAATCTTCTATCCTCCTTTCCCTGCTCAATAGGCTTTATCTACCCCTCTTGGGCACAAGTAGCATGTTAGCTTCCATTCAGCATCCCTGTCACAGGGTTCCCCCTCTCCCAACCCCTTGTCTAGTCCTTGATTACCCTCGGTAGGAAAAAAGAAAATGAATGGTTTCACTAAGATAAAGAAGGAACTCTTGACAGAAATAGAAGCACAAGCTAGTGTTTAAGGTTTGATGGTGGCTTTTGTTTTGTTTTTAGAAGAAAACCAACATGCAACTCGGTAATTTCAATTCTTCTTTCAAAAACATCTTTTCAAAGTGTTCCATCTTCAAAGAAGGATATAGCCAGACTTCCCTAGGAAAGTATATTAACTATTCTTTCAGCAGGTTTGAGTTTGTTTGCCTGTTTCCGTGCCCCTCCCCCCCACCCCTTGCAATATACGGATGTTTTTTCACTATGGTTAATACTCAATTAGCCATTTCTAGATCACTTGAGAGATGCGAGAGATACTGAAAGAATTCTGCAGAACTTCCCCACTGTCTACAAGTCTGGCCCAAGTTTTGATGTGTCTTATGTGTGACACCCACTTTTTCCTGAGCACAAATATAATGAGGTCACAGGTTCAAAAAAGCAAAATTAAAATATCT
This sequence comes from Vidua chalybeata, assembly GCF_026979565.1. Lineage (NCBI taxonomy): Eukaryota > Metazoa > Chordata > Aves > Passeriformes > Viduidae > Vidua > Vidua chalybeata. The sequence continues at coordinate 16,184,773 of NC_071570.1, read as the reverse complement.
AAAATTTTTAAAAAATACATTTTGTTTCAGATTAACTTTTTACAATACGCAACAATGCAAGCACCTGCCAGACATCACACCTCGAAACTAGAAGGTTATTTTGTCCTTTCTCCCCGTGCTCTTCCAGCATAAAAACATCTTTCTAAAAGTAAATTACAGTTTTAAATCAAGGCATGATTTCCAAAGTTGCAGAAGAAGTAGATGCTTAACATGAGTTTATATGACCAAAGAGCAGCACAAGCTATACTGTGCATTCAAAACAAACTTCAGCCTTATTGTTCTAGGCTGCGCACAAAATACTGTTCTGGAGGCTGCAGAAAAGTCACACAAGCAAGCTAAACCTAACTACCGTTCCTGCCATCATTTTACCTTTGTCAAACTTCATAAAAATCAATCTATCTGTCACAGAAATCACATCACTATTCCAAGCAAAGATGGAAGTAGAAAAACGTAGCTTTGTAATGCCTTTGATATGAAAATACAAATGAATACCTTAACAAAATAATGTATCTGCCTTTCCTGCTTCCTTTGCACAGTAGTCTGGGTTTTTAAGCAGAATTCTTTTAATTTTCAAGCAATGGCTCTAGCCATCACACTCAAGATGACCTAGCACCACACTCTAGTGCTATTTTTTATCTTAAGAGATGTTTAAGAAAAATAAAGTGCTTAATTATGCACCTGAATTTGTGCAGTGAAGAACTGACAAATAAGGACTCTATACCCTTTATTCAATATTAGATTTTGGAAAGCGTCTCATTATGTTACAAATTTCTCCTATACACACACACTCACACTTTTATCACATTTTATTTTTACAAAGCATATAACAGAGTACCTCTAGAAGTTGAGTGATAACCTGATCTTAGCAAAGTGCATTATTAATGTGTTTATTCCAGTCATACAGAATAAGCAGTATGCAGCTACAAAAAGAACAGTGCTTTTTTTGTCAACTTGGTTTCCTTCTACTCAACTGCTGGTTACCAACCTTTTATTCCCTGGAAGTTCTAATAAAAACATAAAAGGGATCCCTATTACAGTCCAATGACAACAGTTTTTCTGAAACAATTGGAATGGCAATCCAAACATAATCCAAATACTTCTTAACCAGCTTGAAATTCCAAGTGTGTACAACAATCACTTTAACTAAGCCTCTCCCTGAAAGCATGGAGATGTCCAAATAAGAATGTTGGAAATAAAAAAAAAAAAATTAACAGTATATTTTGTACTTAGATACTGACTAATACTCAGTAATAGAGGTAAGACAAACAGTCATAGTTATAAAAGAAAGACGTTACAGTTAGTAAGTTTCATTTTTAGAGGGCTTGATTCAAGCTGTGACTCTGGCCAGACTAACCTACTTGAAAGCAAAGATGATTTCTGCAAGAATATATATACAGGAACTTTCCAACACAGCTTCTCAAAATAGCAGGAGAAATCAGGTACCATTTTATCAACGTATAAAGAGCAGCTGAAAAAAATCAGAGTTTTGCATGTACATAATTTATATGGAACAACCAAAGGAAGTCACAGTTCAGCATACTCGGCTGTCCTGAACCCAAACAGACTGCACTGAGAATCCATTTTAATGGGCAAGTTTTTAACAAAAAGCCCTACAAGCACTCACTGGAAGTTTAGAACCAGCATGAAGAACACTTGTGTTAATAAAAAGACACAAAACCATTTCCATCAGTGTATTTTCTAGACTAGTTTTTGTGGTTCTGGTGATAGATCTGAAAAAAAAATCATATGGTATTTAGTGATTTATTTGCTTTTACTGTTGCTACCACCATTGAAGAAAGCACAATTGTGGAAAAATTATAGAATAAATCTGAATTCAGTTATAGTCAAACAGACACAATTATAATCCAAGTTTTTCTTTGAAGTCTTCTTTACACAGAACTATTCCAAACCAGTAGAAACATACTAATTGGTCTTGGACAAAAGCCACTCATATTTTGCAGTCCTCTGCAATGTCTGAAACAAGGTGGCAACATTCTATTGTATTACAAAAATACAAGAGACCAGAAGGACTCCCAAGACACTCATCCATCCATGCTACGCATACAGGGGCAGGTGGAAGAGAATGACAACTCTGTTTTCCACACAACATATTTTTTTGGTGGAAACAGTTACATACGTAAGGATTTTTCTGAAGCTTAATACTCAAGTGTATGGTACAAGAAAGCACTCTGGATTGTTTTTAACAAAAATCAGAAAAGCGTTCTTGAAGGGAAACAGTATTCCTAAGTATGATGAACTTTTGCTCCTAAGCAGAGAAATAAAGTTGCCTGCACAGACAAAAGTAATTTTTCTTTTCTCATTTTAGGAATGACAGAGAATGCTTCTCTGACAGATAAAAATTAAAATATGCATATTTTTAAATGAGCAGAGGGGAAACACACATACATCAAGTTAGTAGCAAGCAAAAAATACAAAATAGCCATTTCATTTCTGTTCTGATGAGTATACACGTGTTTATTCTTCCTGTTCTTCAGCAGACTCCTCATTTAGAAATAACACCTTCTCCTAGTTATTCCTCTAGCCAAGGACAGGTAGTACACAGATATCTCTAATGAAACCACTAAGTTCAACCACAACTACTGAAGATACAGAGCTTGGAAGGTACAAAAAAAGATTACCTGTTTTATTAATAACTCTCCTCTTTCTGATAACAAGTTTTAAAAATGCATGATTCAAGGTGAGCACAATTTTTCCCATAGTTACTTACTGATTGTTTTTTAACACTTACCCTGGATGTTGCCACAGATTTGCATGTCTACCCTCAGGAAGCAGCTCCCTCTTGTTAAGGGGAGTAATACCTATTGATGCTTCTAAAATAGTTATGTATTTCTTGTACCGCATCCTGCCTTTCTCAAGAGTTCCACCACACTAAGTTATCATCCAAATGCAGATGCTGCAACTGAAATCATGCCTCTTCACTGATTTGAAATGCTGCTTTTTAAAAAATGCTGCAAGTTGGAAGCATAAAAACAATGCTTTTTTCCCCTCTCCCAGGCTAGAATAGTTAGTAGAAGAGAGAGAGAAACCAAAGAAAAACTCCTACCAGATTCCCCAGAAACGTCATTGTTATGTAATTCAATCTTTGAATAAGACACTAATGAAAATGATTGAAGAGACAATCACGGTTCTAAGCCTGGCCGGATAATGCACACTCTCCAATTGACTAATCCTTTGCTAAATCTCTGCTGCCTATAATCTTTCAACTGCTAATGGAGCACTAGGTAACTTCTCTGTCAAATCCATCCAGAGAATAAAAGAGATCTGCACAGAAAACTTGAGACCATTTTAGACAGTGACAGCCAAAAATAGCTTCTGCCTTAACTTTTCTCACCAGAAAGCATCAGAGCACCAGAAAGCTCTCTACGTTAAGTTAGAAGTGTCACAAGGGATTTAGCTGATCTACTCAGAAAAGGCATGGAGAAATATTTCCTTACGTGGCTTGTGCAGAATTAAGAAAGCTAGAGATTCCCATTATGATACCTACTAGTCATTCAAATGGGGCTCCCATGATGCCAGAAACCACATCCCACATCAGAATTGCTCTAGCCATGAGGTAAGTAACTGTGTGTGCCGAAGACCTCAGGTATGAACTACAACACTGGAGACAGTGTGGAAAGAAGTAACAGTGACATTTTGGAAACACTGCAGTACTGTAAAATTGCAATATTTGACAGAGGTACTTGAGATGTACTTGATTGCAAAACTAATCAAGGAAATGTTGATGTAATGCTTCTTAGAAAGTAAGAGATTAATGCTTATATATATATATCTAGATACATCTAGATACACATAGTTACATATATTATATAAATATTATGCACTTAGGCAGTAATAGAGATAAAAACATAGAAAGAAGAGATGTGACAGAAAGACTGAAGCCTGGAACCACAACTCCCTCTGTAAACTGTGCATATTACTTATTTCCTGGTATTATTAGGCACGTGTGTATTTCTGTTGGAGTAATATCATATTGCATGTTACTTATTTAGAAACAAAGATGATTTCTTGTGCTGTAAAATATTTAGCTCTTAATAACAACATTTTATATAACTATTTAACATTTATAACATTTTTAACATTTTAACATTTATAACATTATTTAACATTTATAACATTTTTATAACATTTTATAACATTTATATAACTATTTCCAGATTCTACATTACTTACAATCCTGCATTAGCCATATTTGGTGTTTAATATCCAATCACATTTGTAGGTTATGTTAGCACATGCACACACTGAACTATCTCAAGCAATTACTAAATAGTTATCCATGTGACTGATCTTAAAAGAGCAAAATAAAATCAAGCATCTTTTAGATTCAGAGAACAGCACTACAATTGTCAGAGGAACATGTTGATAAGGAGTATGTAGCCTGAAATGTAGTGATGTGTTAAAAAATAATTAATATATTAAAACCACATGAATTAAGCAAAAAATTACTTTTCCATGTGCAAAAAAAAAAAAAAAAAATCACTTAACTACAACTTTAAACATCTGCATACAAAGCATTAAAGAAGCTTAAGAAAGCAGAGTAGGAGCCTGCAAGCACAGCTAACTCATTAAGACTGCATGCATCCTGACTTCTGATAGCTTTGGTAGATTTACCGTAAAGGCTGTACTGAGAAAGTAAAGACAAGAAGTGAGCAGTTTTTGACAATTCCAGTACTTAAGGATCTTCTGACTGCAGAAGTCCATGACAGTTCTATTTTACTCAAAAGCAGAAATAGTTTTATAAAATCAAGTCTTCCCTCAAAGCTGGTTTCATTAACAACTTCAGTATTACCACACTTTCATCTATGAAGTTTTGGTATTTCTTTTTGTACACCTTCTCCCTTAACACTTCATTAACTTTAAACAAGTAATAACTATGTTATTACTATTTCCCCTTATAGATCAAAGAAATATTTCTTAAGAAAACCTTCCCACAGTAGTTTTCAAAGCCAGTCCTATGCAAAGTCTAAAAGTATTAAGTGCAGCTCTGGTCCATCTTTTGTCCCTTTGTGCAAAGCATATTAATTCTGACTAGAAAAGGAGCCCCATGACTAGTGTTGCACACAGGGAAGCCAAGCACCCACAATAAGCACAAGTCACTCCCAAGTACTGCTTTTGGTTAAATGGTGTGTGAAACCTCCAGGTACCTAGAGGGAGAGAGACTGACTCACAGTTAATCAACTTCCTTCAACTTTATAGAAACAGAAATTCAAAGTTCCTAGTCCGTGCACTGTTACTGAAGAATGACTTTTTTACAGCAAACAAAAAGTCTAAAAAAGACTGTCCTCCATTGTTTCCTGCTGGAGAATTATCATCCACTCCACTTTTTCTGTCTTTGTATTTTTTCACGAAGAACAGAAACCAAGTTTTCTTGGTTTCTTGGAAAGAAACGTGATCTTCCTGACTGAGAGCACACAAATGATGCCTCGGAAAGTACAGTGCATTTCTGAGAAGGGGGAAAGAATGACAGAGCTTTTTTCTCCATTAAAGAAACATTTACAAGATCAAAGCAAAAGCTTTATTTTGCTCTAATCCTCAACAGATGAAAACAGTCATACACTCTTAATTAGATGTAGAGCATACTTCTTGTAAACTGATGGCAGAGGCAGGATCACATTCAGTCACTTCAGACTGTCCCCAAAAAAGGGACAGTCATTGCCTAATGCAGCCACAAATTACTTTCCACTTCATGAAAAAAACCAAAAACCTGTTCTTTCTCATCTTTCAACAAAAATCTGTGTAACAGCTACAGATCAAAGAATTCTCTTATTAAGAGAGCAAAGAAACAAGCATCTCTTCTTACATGCTTTTGCTAAAGTGATAAGAACAACTGTGACAGTCGATTGTTAACCTCCAGAACATACGGGTGTTTTGTTCGTGCCACAACCAGCACATATGTAGAGTTTGATATGCAAGCAAAATCTTAAGGTAGAAGAGCATCAACGATCAGACTGGGAGTGTGGGAGGTGGGAATGAAAAGAGAGGAGGAGGACCTGGAAACTTCTTTCTCACAGCTTCACAGACTACAGTTGCTTTTGGCCCCTCCTTAGAGATTGTCCCTTCCCTGAACAGTCCATATGTTCCTGGAGATTCTCAGAATCAGCTTATACAAAGTTGTGCTAAGGAGGCTAGAGACACCAGTAGTCAAATCTGTTGGCTATTAAGCAGAGCTAGATGATGAAGCAGATGTTAGAATAGAGAGAGCAAGCCAGACTACTGTCAGCCTTGCTGTTAAGAGTGACATGCAGGAGAGATTTATGGGTTTTCTCTAAAGCCTTAAAAATCCCAACCAAAAATTAATGAAGCAAGGCAAGTAACGCATAGTTTGAACCAACATGTGAAATCTTGGTTATGATGAGTTGCATTGTTAAACTGCATTGTTAAGCTCACACTCAGTTTATCAATATGTCAGTTTATCAACTGATGTCAAAAAACGAGTTTGGTACAATAGAGTTATAACAACACAATCCTTTAGGGATAGGTATCGAGTCAGTCTTAGGAAAAAGCCACAGTGGCCCAATACATATGAACTCATGCCTAACTCAATGAAAACATACTCAAATCTAAGGAAACATCCTAAACCTGACACTTCACATGTATATAAACCACACCCCAGATAATTGCACACCTTTAAGAAGTAAAAAGAAACTTCTCAAAAGCAGTTCTCGATTGCTGGTACAAAACAAAAACAGAGACAAAAGCACGAAAAGGGAGCAGTCATTGGAAAAAAAAAAAGGACAATAGGGTTTTTTATCTTGCCTTGCACACTTCTTATTGACCGTACTATTGTATCAGGCAGTATTTTTGTCTGTCGTTTTCACATTATTCATGTGAAAAGAGAGCACTAATAAGTTTCGTTTTCTTTCTAGATTAGCAAACATGGTTATCTGAGGTTCTGGGACTCAGATGCACAATGACAATGCTGATCTAAATTCAGGAAGACCTGGGTAGCTCATGTTTCCTAAAAACAATGCCTGCAGCTGATGAATACACACCAGGGTAGATGCTGTACCAGGTATCAAACCAGACTTCCCACAGCTAACTATGTTATTACTAAGCTTGGATCATAAACATCCTAAATACATTCAGAAATGCAAGAGCCATCTCGCACTGAACAGAAAGAGGTTGACACAGTCTGCATTCTCATTTTAAATAGAAAACTACAATATTCCTTAACGACATGCACTTTCAAAAAGAAATCATTTAAAATGAAAAACAAAACAAAACAAAAACATCCCAATAACAAGCCAACTAAAACCCAACCCAAACATTAATAGTTTACCGTATTAAACGACCTGAGTATACTTTGCTGCTGGATCAAGGTGTTTAATTACAATGCTGCAGTTAGTACTTGTTTAAATTATGTAATATTTAAGTAAAAAATAACCTCAGCTCTCTAGAGTTGAATGATGGCTTTGTCTGCTAAAAAAACAAAAACAAACCCTCCCCCACAACCAAACCCAAAAAAACACACATAACAAAGCAAAACAACAAAAAGGCACCAAACCCACAAAAATATAATAACAAAAGAAACCCCAACCTAAACTAAACAAAAAACCCACGAATAACAAACAAATAAAAAAACCTTCCAAACCCTAAACAAAAATACCCACATAATTGCAGCAGGATCTAAATCATAATTTACTGACTCCGGAAAAAAAAATTACTTTCTGAAGTGGGACCAGGATGACCCAAATACTGGTAAAAGACGATTAAAGAGCAACAGAAGGCTTCAAAGACTCTGGGAACAAGCAGTAAGCAAAGTTTTCAAGGTAGGAGACATAGGTATCCAACACAGTGCTGCTGATCTTTCTGAGGAAGAGGATAGGGTTAGAAAATTGAGAAAAGTGTCCCATGGTTGAACAGCTCTATTTTGACAATTTAAGTTCTCAATGCATTTAGAGCACTTGGTCACAGGACTGAGACTGAACCTTTGACCCTGAAAGATTACGTGCACTGGTCATGAAAAACCAGTCCTACCCATGTCACTGCTCCAATCTTTGTAGGTAACACACCATTTGCAAACATTCTTCACTATGGTAAGACTCAGAAGACAAAATTATGCCCTATATACTTACTGCCATGAATATTTGTTTTGTAAATAGATTATCTCATTTTTGAGAAGTCTTCCAAAGTTCACTGCAAGCTGGGACTTAGATCTACAGCCTTTCTACAGCTGATGCCAAAGATCAATTGTCAAATTAAAAAAAAATCAATTTTCCCCAGCAATTAGAAATTTCATACCTATTTGAAAATAAACCAGACTTGAAAATCTCTAACTTCACAGACCTGTAGCTGTTCTAACAGGTGCTCTGTTCCCCGTCAATAGAATGACCAATTCCAAGACTACTACAATGGGATGAAACTGATGCAACCACAGTATGACAAAAGTTATACTATCCCTGAGTACATAAATACTGTTATTTCAACAATTAAAAGTGACCAGTCTTGTAACATGAGATTTCCTTTACCCTACAAGGAAATTCTGGAGAAAGACAAGATTGGTAACTATTAAAACACACATACAGATGCTATCACCCAAATTTTTGCTCTAAGTTAAATGCAGCTTTGAAGTAGTCCTGGAATAGTAGGCCGTTCCTCAATTGAGGATTACTATGGTTCAGGAGCTTTCTAATGCTTTTAAGCATATAGGTTTTACAAAGGTACAGCACATCCCATTTTGTGAGCCATGGAACTACCTAAACGTTGTTTTAATCACTAAGAAAGACTTCCTGGTTGTCCTTAGAGGACACTGAACCAAGAAAAGGGGGGATTAAGCAATCAAAAAAGTATCATACACTTTATTACTTTGATGTTTCATTCTGAAGGGATCTATTTAGATTATAGTTCATGCAAAGTGTTGGGATCATCCCAATTCCGCTGCGTAATTCCCAACACTTGCCTTTACTCTCACAAAAATCCAGTGCAGTGACACTAAGCACCTCAGCAATTACTGCCAGTGATACAGGGCTATAGCAAAACATAACTAGAAACAGGTTCTCCAGTCCACAGTGTCATCTTTTTATAAAGGGCAGAGAAGTCACTGCCGTTACTTGAAACCAATGTTTAGAGTCTAAGATGTTTGCATGTAACAGTCCAGAAGCAATTATAACAGTAAACTCACCTAAAAGTCAAATATATGCAGAAAACTTCCTCAGAAGGCTGAAGACAGCCCTCATAATCCTCATAACAATGTTATACTGAGTATAAATCTTACTGACCATGTCTAAGTGGCACACACATGCTTACTAAATGAAAAACATTTCAAAGTCTCTTAAAGCAGCCTGATGATGTCTCAATTAGTATTAATTCATACAAGCAAACCTCCTATGCCTTTCAGTACCCGATTCTTGCCATGTAGGACTTCATGGATCCTGACAAGTATCACTATTTGAAAGAGCTGATAGCTAAGTTAAAGCCTTAGACGACAAATGCTTCACAAATGAAAGACACAGTTTTGCACATACTAGTTTCTCTTTTATTTTCCGAACTATAGGTGAATCACAGTTCTCAACCTTTAAAATAAAACTTTGCACAACAAAAGAAAAGGTAATCTATTGTCTTGGAAATTATGCGACCTTGATAATTACCTCCGGAGGTTGAAACAAAGCAGACATTTGCAAAGCTGTGGGGCCAAGAGCCCTCGAGAATCATCTCAGCTGTGGAAACCGACGCAATTTTATGAGCTGAAGCTAGGGAGCAGGTAATTCAGTGATCCTGTCTGTTTCAAGTGAATAACAACTAAAAAGCAACATTGCAAGCATTTAAGTTTTCCGATTTGTTATAGGACTCTTACACAAGTATGTTCAAACAACATGTACTTTCTCATGCTGAAAAAAAAATGCAAACAGGTTTCAAGTACGGGATAAGTAAGGGCACAGTTGTCAACTAAAGCAACTACATGCCACTGGTAGATCAACCTTGGCATTCCAGGGTGGAAATCTAATGTACCTGGGCTCCAGCACCGCAAGCATGGCCAATGCCAAGGCACTTTAACAGGGCAGTTAAAACATTTGTCTTCTGGAACTGCCTGTTCCTTTGTTTCACGGTTCCCTGTTAACTTGAAACTTCCCCTGACCAAGTTAGCCAAAGCCCAAAGCACGGCTGGAATCCACTCGGGATGTGCCAACATAAAGATTTCAGGAATTCTCTATGCAACAAAGGCAGCCTAAGCCACCGACGGCGGGGGCGTGGGCTGGCCGGGGGACCCGCCTCCCCCCGCTCCCCCTCCCCCCCCGGGAATAACCCGGGTAAACAAACACCCCGAGTCGCCAGTGACATCTCTCCCACTTTCCACGGAGTATCGTGCTCTCCCGGAAAGTACTTATCACGGAAAAAGTCACCGATAGCCACTTAATCCCGTTAGAGAAAAGCCGATCCCCGGGCGAGCCTGGCTGTTCGCACCGCCCAGGTGCGCGGCGGGCGCGGAACCGGCCTGGGGGGGCCGCGGGGACGCGGCGGGTCCGACTCCCGCGGACAAAGGCGGCAAAGCGCGCCTGAGGAGCGCAGGCGAGAGGGCGATAAAACCCAAAGCACACAAAGGAACGAGAAGAAGAAGCCGGGCAGCTCGTGGCCGCAGCGCGGCCCCCGGGGCGGGGAGCGGAGGCACCGGCCGCGGGGGACAGAGGGTGCCGGGGGGGCACCGCACCTGCTCGGGGAGAGGGAATCGGCGGGGAGCGCGGGTTCGGGGCGGGGATATCCCGCGGGGAATACTCGCCTGCTTGCGGAGGGGTCCAGCAGCGGGAGCAGAGATCCCAGAGGCGCCCCGGCGCTGGGACTGCACCTTGCTCTGCCCCGCCGCCCCGAAGCGGGCAGCGACTGGGGCGTCGAATCCGAGTGTGGGGCCGAGGCTGGGACTGGGGACGAGGCTGAGGCTGGGTCCGGGTCCGCTGTGGCCGCTCCCGCCGAGTCGGGCGATTTCCTGCGGGGCGCGGGCGGGGGCGGCGCGGCCACGCCGGGGCGGGCTCCCGCCGCAGGTGCCGGCCTCGCCCCCAGGTGGGCAGGAGAGGGGAAGGATGAGGAGGGCAGGGGACGGCAGGGGAGGGGCGGGGGCGGCCCCACTTTAGGCGTGCCCCCACCTGCGGCTGCCGCCTTCCAGTCCTGGGGTGCCTTCGACCGGCTGCCCCGGCCCACGCCCGCACACACCAACACCCGCGGCGGCGGCAGGGGAACAGGAAATACTGGTCGCAGCCCGGTGCTCCGCGCCGCTGAGTCACCGCGGCGAGGCCGCCCCGCCCCCCGGCTTTTCTCTGCCCGTCCCGTCTCCCGGCAGGGGACCCTGACTTTACCCCCCAAGTCTGGTCCCCCGCTCTGCCTGAGGCACCCCGCGCCGGGCCCAGGCAGCAGAGCGGACCTACGGGCGGGCACGGCGGAGCCCTGTCGTCGCTGGCAGGGTGCACCGTCACCCAGCCCAGCGCTTGGGTGTGTTTTCCGTTTACATCAGTGTGTTGTTAGGAACTTGGGATCATTGCCCATCTGAACCTCTCTAACGGGAAGACCTCTAAGAAAGCCTTTAACACCACAGCGCAGTGTTCCACGTACGCCTCTCAGTCTGCTTCTCCCTGCCCTTTACCACACAATAGCTGCAGCCACTTTATTGACAGCTCGGGAGAGCTCTGTTCACATCATCACTCTCAGCTGAAATACACAGGATTAGCAGAAGGCAGAGTAGCTCAATTTCCAGGCCAGAACACCCCTCATCACTCTGCAAGTCCCACAATACTGTTCCTGAAACTGTAACATACCATGAGAGAAATACACTCCAGGCTGGCATTCCACAGGTATCAGCTTTCGGCATCACTGCTGTCCTGCAGCTGAGATGAGAAAGGCAAGGCCAAACAGTCCTAGCAGGATTCTTTGGAGTCGTATTTCTTTTGCATTGTAAAGCACTAAATGTCACGAGGAATTCCTTATCTGCTGTCTTATCTGGTGGACAGTTGCAAGCCCTTGCAAGCCCCTATAAAATTAAACAGCACACTCCCACCCGTAACAGGCCTGCAGAACACACTCGACTTAAAGTTTTATGGTTTGTTGCTATTTGCAGGTGAGAAATATACTAGATTCCCACTGCATTTCTAATTCAGATAAATTTCTTCCTCAATAGGTACAGTTCATGTACTGTATCTCATACAGAAAGTAAGATAAGGAAGGCAAACAGTATTTTTCATGAAGGGACTGGACTTTGTAAGGGGCCCTGAAAGAACCTATTTTATTAGAGCAAATATGAAACTGCATTCAGATACTGTGTGGAAAGGCCTGCTTCTAGCTATTGTTAATAATTAACATGCATGTGCATACACTAGCCTTCAAGTACCTATTTCAGTCTAAAAGCCCCAACAGCAAAAATCAGAGGGGAAAAAAATAAGACTAATTCAGGGCTAATTTAAAAACTTGGTGTTTTCAGTCACCTACAGACTAATTCTATGATCAGCAGGTACAAGAAATGGATATTTAGTTTTACTTCCATGTATGTGTCAGATTACTTGGTTTACACTGTGGTGGGTGCCTTTTTTCTTAATGAATGTATTAAAACTTCATCTGTTAGTTCTCCTAATCTTTTGTAACAGTGGCCTTAGGATGTTTGGTTAATGCTCCTAAAATGCTGTTAAGAGTAAGATTATGGACACATTAAATATATAACTAATTTCTTTTAGTACAACAGTAGAGAATATTGATGGCTAGCAGAAGAGCCTACATTCGGAAAGTAACAATGCTTGAAAAATTATTCATTGTGTTACTGACCACTTTGCTGACTTGATTTAAAAATTGTTTGTGTTGTAATTATGCAAACTGGAGAGGGCAGCAATATTACATGCCTTACTTTAAACATCTATTGTTTTCTTATCTAAACTTGTCTGTCTTTCCTCAACCTGAATTCCAGAAAAAAAGTTTGTAGTTAGGAACTGTTTAGAATACTTTAATTGTTCATGGCTCTGTTTATCCTATCCCCAGCAAAGCAATCTCCACTGGTCACCTCCCTCAGTAAAAGGCATGAATACTGTCTTTGTTCTACAACTGCCAGCAGTACAATTTACATAAAAGACAATTTGGGAGAGAGATGGATGTAACTCCACACTTTTTCTTATCTTTATACAGGAATTTAAAAAAAATCTCAATAGCAAAATGAACTGGAACATGTTTGATTGGTTACAATTAGAAACAGTGGTGTGGAATGAATTTAAAACACCATTCCCTAAAGGGCCACATGAGACAGTTTGCCCCACATCTCTCCTTGCCGTGCCAACATCAGCTGTTGGGCAAAGCTAATTTCTTCCTGATAAACTTTGCTTCTGCCCTCCCATGCTTCCTTTACTATTTTGAATGTTCTTCCAGGTTTTCTGGCAAGCCTCTGCTTTCCTTCCCAGGACTTCCACATATTACAGAGCTGGTTAGTACAATCGCGGAGTTCAACCACTAATCAGAAGCTAAAAATAATCAAACACAAACCTTCCTGTAAACCCCCTTTCTTTTATTCTAGTACCTCCACTTCAGGACAGGCCTTTATCCCATTTATTGAAGTGGCCAAAAGACACTGGGAATTTTAAGGAAATAAGATGTAGTGATTTTATCACATGGAACAATCCTGCAAAGAAGAGGTAATGTTTTCTTACGAATTACCCACAAGTGGAAATGAAAACGAACAAACACCAGACAAGAACTTAAGTCAGATTAGCAGTTGGCAAAAATTCTGGTATGCCTAAAAAAAGCTCAACACACCCTAGTTTATGTGCTAAGTTTGGGCAGCCAGTAAAGCTACAAAATGGCAACTCATCTGCCGCGGTGTCTCCCTTGACGATTACTGGGCATCAGCCCAGCTTGCCTAGACACAGCGAGCAGCAAGGGCCACCTTCCGGTTCCCTGAGGGGTTAGGATGGCATCTTTGGGCCCAGCCCGTGGTCATAGGCAAGGCTTGAGTGGCGATAACAAAAGAGAGAGTCGACTTCTGTAGGGGTTCACAATCCAGATTTATAAGGGGACTCTGAGGAGCCTCCTCATCCAGGGATGAACAGCCTGCAGAAGCCCCAAACTACGTCGTGCAACAGTTTTTAACTGGGGGTGTCAACAAGGGGATGGTCTTTCCATGGACCAATGGGGTGACAGAGGGCAGTGGGGACCAAGAAAATGGGCAGGAATGGCCACCAATAGGGAAATTGGTAGGAGGGGACCCCCGGTATCTGACCTATCACTCGACGCCCCCGACGGAACTTTCTACAAGTAAGGGAAGGGCTGCTGAGTGACAGACAGAACCCAGGGTGGGGTTAAGGGAATGACTCAGCAGGTTTTAGGGATGAGGGGTGGAGAAAGGAAGGGATTGACACTGGGATGGGAGGAGGCAAGGGAGGGCAAGACCACTTAAGTAGGGGTACAGGATTATACCATTCCACAGAACAGAACAGTCTGAACAACACAATACTCATCCTTCCAAAATATTCTGCATGTTCTCCTTTACCAACAATGGAGCAACTGCATTGTGGGAAAAAGTAATGCCCATAACACAGTGTTTTTTATTAATACTGTCTGTGCATAGTCTGTATTTAATGACTGTCTTTCAGCTATTTCTTTTAGGAGAGGTGAAGCAAGAAACTATTGATATGATGTCAGGTGGAGAACTATACAACAATCTTTTTATTCCCTAAGTTACAGAAGTAAAAAACAGTACAGAAGTTTTACTTGTCTTGGGGCAATAAGCAGTCTGACATTAGGATCATTTTGGTGCCTCCATTGTACAAGTGTGATGGCTCATGGGAGTCCTTGCCCCCTACTTACAATTTGATGCAAGTACTAAAGCAAAACATGAGTCATGTCCTATGATTCATTTTGTACATTGAGATAAAACTCATTCTAACTTGCTGACGCTATTTATCTTCAGCTAAGATTAAATCCATTTGTTACTCAGATATCGAAACCCAGGAAATTGTTTGCATAAATAGCAGTAGCATTACAGATGAAGGGCAAGGCACGTAAACTGTGAAAGCTGAACTGCTCTTACAAAATTCACGTCAACTGGCCACACTTGGACAGAATCTTTCCAGTATGCGTTTTTAAGAAACAGAAAGAATTCGTAAGTATGCACATATCTGTGGCCTTCACCCTTATCATCAAACCTTCGAATCACACCTTTACATAATGAATTAAGAATTTCACATGCAATTTTATTTTGGTATAAACATTTCTACCAGACGTAAGGGAATGGAAAATGAACTTCCAAATATGAATCAGATGCATGTTAGTGGTCAAATTGCATGCAAATACTTAAGAAAATAATTTTTGGAAAAGTCAATTGGAAAAAATAATTACACATGGTCAGGCAAAGTAATAAAGAGGTATCCTCGATCCAATTATCAAGTCATTAACTTCTACACAAACTTGTTTAAATTACTACCTGAAATTGTAGGAGATTGATCTAAATATTATACAAGTAACTACATAAAAATACGTATTTCCACATGCTATAAATTATTTTCAGTGTTCCAAATTCAGAACAGCAAAAACATATTCTATTTTTACCTCCCTGTACTTTTTTGAAAAAACATGTTTTACTCTTATATTCATGAGGTCTGGGAGTCATCATTGTATTTACCTCATCCAGTAGAGCTGAAATGTACATTGATTGTAAAACATGCACATAGCATGAACAATTAACCAAGAGCTACTTCCACTGGAATGTTTCTGTTTAGTAGTAAGAAATAGCAGGTAACAATGCTTATACTCTAAATGCAAATACTGGGCAAGAACACTTTACAGTTATTGTTTTTCAGTGACAAAATAAATCCTTACCTGTCAAGCTAGCTAGAGAATAATGCCAAACTAACCACAGCATCAGAGAAACCAAAAAGAAAAATATTGTGCACTGAACATCTTTTCATACAATCTGCAAGATTATGGTATCATTTTTCCCTCATGCATTAGTCAACAATTTGGTCCTTCCATTTTATAGGCAGTTAAAAGCTGCAAGTTGTAATATTACAACAGTGCAACTGCTCAAGTATTGCAGTTCCTTATTTCTTTTAAATGTTTTTGTTGTAAGATTTGGAGTATGTAGTTTACTTCCTTCACATTTTTAATAGCCTAACAAAGACAGCTTCATCAGCCTAAGAATAATATTTGATTCTAAGAAATTTCTCCATCAGCATGGTACCAGGGGGAGACTTGCTGTATCATGGTGATAAGAAGATAACCTAAAACCACTGAAGAAATGCAGTAGAATAAAATTAGTGCAAATTTTAATGAACTTAATTTTGCTAAGCTCAAAAAAAAAAAAAGTATTTTTACTCTTTGAGGAACAAAAGGGTAGAGAAAGAGAAATGCACGGTAAAAGAATTACATGTTTACAGAGATATTGCTGTACAGCCTAAACTTCACAAACTAGCTTTTCTAGTTCCATATCATGCTCAGAGCCACAAAAATGTCTAAATAATTTAAAGTTTAGCTCAAAAAAAAAATCCTGAGGTGAAACACACTACAATTTAGAATTTGGAGAATAGCAAGTTCTGCAATACAAAGGAAAAAAGCTGTCATTACACACACTATGACATGTTAAATATGACTATGATGTATTACAATAGTCACAAATTTTGATGCAATACATTCACAGTACCACAATTTATGTCAATGTAACTCACAGGCATTTCTTGTTTTGGATTAATGTTTCACCAAGAAAAGTTCAGCTTTTGTGTGCTGGTCAGAAATCACCTGGTGGTCAGTCCTTACATGCAAACAAGTCTATAGAAACTAAAAATTCATTACTTCTGCAGGAAGAAAGGAAGACATGAAGTGACAGGATGGGTGACCTCAACCATGTGTACTGCACAGATTCAAACAGCACACAGAAATCCAAAGACTGAGCACTAGAGGAAAAAAATATTATTTTAATTTTTGTTGCACAATATACTGATGCCAATAAAAACAACAGAATTAAGCTCAGGTACTTCAGCCTAAGAAAGAGCTTGGCTTGAGGTTAAAGTCTTTAAACTTCCATGAGGTAGAATACAATCAAGTATCTTCTTTCCCAGAATATATTAAGCAGGACAAATCCAATTTAGTTTTTAAAGCTGTTGAAAACTCTTTTGATAGTAGTTCATGAAGAGATACTTTGTCATGAGAATACACCCAATTCCGTCCAGTCCAGTCATAGCGTTTGGGCCCACTAGAAAAAAACCACAACAGAACATTACATGCTGTGTAAGTACACATTATTTCAGGAGACCTGCTGAAAGCCTGCATGCATAATGTATGCCACAGAGTGCTCAAGAAAAGGAACAGACAGCACAGGGAATGGCTGGTGGGCAGTCTGAGGAAGTGGAGCAGAAAAGGCCTGATATGTCAGGAAGTACTGAGCCATCAAAAAGATATATCTGAAAGGTGACAAGATACATCAGTCACTCCTAGGGGAGACAAGCACTTTCCCTTCCTGCTTTTGGCACTGATTTCCCCACAATTCCTTCCTTTATCCCAGTCTTCCCTCAGAGATATAATTTTCTTGCACACAAATATCACAACAGGTATTTGTATAATGCTGAATTAATACCATTGATTAGTTCTTGCAAATATTTTAAGCACAGCAAAGCACAAATAATTTCATTTTAGATGCAACCAAATCATTTAGCCCCTGAAAGCAAATATATTGGCATGTGGGAGATTTATAACCAAAATGTTATTTTTCTCTGAGCTATTATATTGTAACTGGTTTGGTTCTTCCAGGCCTACATTAAGTATCAAGAAAGAAACCTGAACACATGGGTTCTACTCCAGACCTTGCTATCCACCCAGTTTTCCACATGTCAGGTGGGAGAATGACTGAAAGGTACTCACTGCTGTTAACATTAGATAAGCAAAGAAAACAGAAAGGAATGAAATTATCATCTGGGATAAATGGAAAAGCCCTTGATTTTGTAGGACATATACCTTGGAACTCAGTCAACATGCAAAGTCAGCTAGAAAACAGACTATCCTGTACATACAAAAGAACAATCTGCAGGTTCTCTCTCTACAAGCATAAGCAATGATCTGAACCTTGACGAGCCTGAGTTAGTCACAATAGTCAAATGAAGAACTTTCCAACCACTGCTCAATGTATGAGCAGTTACAAAGGTGAGCACAAATCCAAATCACTTTCACTGAAATCTCACTATCTGTATCAGAAGTAGTAACTGTTTGAATCAGGGTTATGTGTGCCAGTTATTTTACTAAGTATTTCTCACTTCACCTCTGCAGCACAAGCTTATGTTTATACTCTCCTGCACCTAGAGAATGATGGAATGGGATCCTGTCATTCATGAAAATCAGGTTAAGACAGACCATTTAATCAATGACAAAGAAATATGTATATTATCTGAACTGGTTTTAGATGTTATGCAGTAAATATCAGTGATAAGGTTAGCATATGAAACACCTTCATAGTTCTATGAATCGCCAAAAGACTGTACAAATATGACTTTCAAATTAACGTTTAAGCAAAGATCCGGTGAATTCTATAAAATGCCTACCAAGTTAATTATAGATTAAATGTATTTCTCATGGAAAGTCTGCATATATGTTTCAACCATAAGTGAAAAGAATTAAAATATCACATTAAGGTATTGCTAATATTCTGTAAGGTTGAAAAGTCTTTTCAGTCAGGAGCTACATTCAATTACTGCAATCACACTGCTGGCAGGTTGCCCACATCCCCTCATGCCCCTTTTTTGTAACTGTCAACTAAGTAAAGTTTTCACTCAGGTGTAAAGATACTCAATAGCAAACAGATGGCCAAAAAAAATTCAAGAAAAATGTCTCACAGATTTGTCTACCCTGGGATATAAGACTAAAGGTCAACATTTACATTAAAATGTTCCAAAACATTCAATGCAAGCAATTACTGGCAGCAACGTTTAATTCTTTCACTTCCCAGCCTATTGCAGTTAAGAAGATGACAGTTTAGATCATACCGTATTTGCTGGAGTTGTCTTTCAGAAGTTAGGAAATAAGTGAACACATAGCATCATGTTCCAGCAAATACCACTGTTTATCTAATACCCGTTAAGGGAGTATAAAAAGGAAAAAATTAACTTTTTTCCTCAAACTCCATATTCTGGAGCACATATGTCTTAGGTCACCTGGAGCTAAATAGACAGGAATCATCTGAAATTTGTTTTTTATAAAGAGATGAAGCCCGTCAATTACGCAAAAATTTTATAAGCTGGTTCCTTCACTACTAACACTTAGCAGCTCCCTGGGTTCTTTTCCAGGGATAGTGGCAAAGAATACAGATTTGGAGGGGAGATAGCTACAGCATTTTCCCACTTATCTGGCTGCCCTCTTTGCTGAAACCAACCAGAAAATGTGGAAAGGATCAAAACACCTCATTAGAAAAGGCAGAGGAAGCAGCTAGCTAAGGCTCTTGTGAAGTGTAGAGGCTTGACAAAAACAACCAGTGTGGGCATACATAAACATATAAAGCAGGAAATCCTACAAGCTTAAAAGGGAAGGAGCCACCCTGTTTAAAACACAAAGAGAGGTTTAGATGATGACATCATCATCGCTCTTTTCCCAACAGAAGCTTTGTTTGTTTTTTTTAAATCATTGCAGGTTATATTTCCTATGACTAAGCTATATTCCTGTAGGCAGTAGTTTTGGGCTGAAACAATATATGAAATTCTTTGTTACACATTTCCTGTATTAATTTAGATATGCCAGTAATACTGCAGTGTGCCCCGAAACTGTATACCAAACTATTATTGAACACTTAGATTATATCACGTTTTGAGAATATGCAGAGTAGAAGGGTTACTTATGAAAAGGATGTTACATGATCGTGCCATGCTAGAAATAAGAGGAAGAACTTTTCCACCCAGTCTGCAGATATTACGTAACTAACTTACCTAGTGGGTGAGGACAGCCAAATCTGCCGGTTTGGTGTTTGCTTATTGATTACGTATGTTCCCATGTCTCCACCCAATTTAACTGTTAGTACTCCACTCTTAAAAGACAAAAAAAAGCGAGAAATAAAAAAATTGTATCCTGTTACTTTGACAACAATTACTTCATCTGCAGTGGCAGAAACTTACATATCTGTATCAGATTCTCAACCATCTCCCAAACAATAATAGCTAAGGAGAATGATCACTACACCTAGCATATCTTTGAGTCTGATCTAGACTTTAAACCTTCCGGTCAGAGTTTGATTTTAGTGTGTTTGTACCATTCACAATGTTACTACTTAAATAATACTCTTGAGCTTGGAGCTGGCATCCTGAAAGGACCAGACCATTGCAATTCATATTGCAATGATTAAAACATCATCCAATAATATTTGTATATTAATGAACAATGCAGAACTGGTGTGGTTCAAAGTCAAGAAGCTTTATGTGTCATTGCCAGACCTCTGAGCCATGCAATTTTACCTTACTTTCTTCAGTAATAGTAACAGTTTAACAGGGAACAAACACATTTTTTTCTTGATAATTCTGATTCATACCTGAAAAAATGTTCCAGTTCTAAATCCCATTATTCTGGTTTTCCATGAGTCTGGTTTTGCTTTGGTTATGTCACTTTTAGACCATTACCCTGGTGAACATTTATTTTCTCTTTCTTGCTCACATTTCTTACTGACAACATGATTCATGTTTCTTGTAACTGACAAAAATATTTTCTGTTCTGACTTTAAGAGTGAAAAAACAACAATATTGGGACTGGAGTTGATCTAAAGGTGATCTGAATGATACTAATTAAAAAGGGAAGTATTTCTACAGAATGCAATGTGATAATTCAGATAATTTATTTAGTTCACAGTATCTCAAATACTTCAAGCCCTACAGCACAACAAAGCTTCTTCAAGGGTATCATACTTTTCATGCTTTAGTCAGAAGATACTACTAGAGCTACTTATCATTGCCTGGGCTATTAGCTATGTATAAACACTCATTATGGGGAAAAATACTTTCAGGTATGAGCATCTACTGCCTGCCAACATACTCTGTAGCACAAGCAGCAACTCAAAGCTTCCTCCCCCT
Source organism: Vidua chalybeata (assembly GCF_026979565.1). Lineage (NCBI taxonomy): Eukaryota > Metazoa > Chordata > Aves > Passeriformes > Viduidae > Vidua > Vidua chalybeata. The sequence continues at coordinate 16,163,765 of NC_071570.1, read as the reverse complement.
CTGAAGTAACTTGGTAGGAGAAGATATCTCAAGTATCACAAGGCATAAAACAATATTCTCAGGATCTGATTTTTTACCTTAGTTTCCATGCTGTTTCTGTGCTTAAGGCATTTATATCTGTGATCAAAAGAATAAAAATAAAAGGGTCTTCTGGTTAAAAGTCCTATCAGGTTTGTCCTGCCAGTTATTTCTATTGGACATTAGTACAATGCACAGAAGGGCAAGAACAAGCTACTTCTCTGGTTGTCAGAATTTCAACTTTTTCATATCTCATGGTCTTAGAATTGTAGAGATGTAGCAGAATAAGAACGGGATGGAGGATTAGGCCAGCATAATGATATACAGGTTCTGTATATAGCATTCTTCTATGTTGTTTGTAATGTCATACTAAGTATTCAGCATGATGTTATGCTACATGTTTCTACAGACATACTATAAGTAAATAGGTTTTCAAAGAGTTAACATAAAAAATTATAAAAAACATTTTAAAAGTATATTAAAAATTATACTATTATTTATACCATGTGTCAGCTGTTAGAAAGTACTGTTGATCTATCCTTGCAAAGTAAATAGAGGTTAACCTCTACTGCTGTATTGAAAACACTTTCTCATACATTTTACAGTATTTCTAAAATACTAGAAAATATTACTTGAATTTTTTAAGAATTTAAATTGCAAGATACTTTTACCATATTTTAAGAAATACTTCTGTATATGTTTTGTACTACTGGATGAATGTTTGCTACTTCCTGGTAACAAAAATATTCTTCTAAAGAGATTTTTTTGTTCCTGAACACAAAGATATAATTTGCTCAAAGCAATCACATTTACAACAGGCACAGCAGTCCTTTATCACATTCGCCACCTTGTGGTTTCCTGCAGCACTGACCCTGTTTGTTTAGAATTAAAACTTGGGCTATTTAACTTTCTGCTTTCAACAGAAATGACAGCATATTATTATTTGTCATCATCCTGTCTATATAGTAAAGGACCACTGGTAAAAATTAAGATGTAAAAATATTACCTCTTGAGCTTCACAAGTCAATGTCAACTGTAATCCACCATACAGCAGATGGAGAAAAAAATTATGACATGACTTATCAGCTTAACATAATGAAGTGTTTAGGAATACTAGAAAGGTAAATTTCAATCATTGTTTATTTTTGTCCTAGGATAGTTACATCAGGTTAATAGGTGCTGATATCCTAAAACATACTGAAGAGTAATTGTTTAAACAATGCTTTTTACTAGAAAAGAAATTAGCTGTAACATTATCTATATACTTAATTAAAGCAACAAGTAGTATTTGCTAAACAGAAAGTTACTGGAAATATGTTATTTTATATCCTAGCTATCAAAAATACAGAATGAAAATTATGATGACAAAGCTACACATCAGGAAGTCTAAAAACTACAGACTTTTGTTTTGGTTTTGTATATGGCACAGTGAAACCCAAATCATCCGATTCAATATTCTGGAGCACAAAACCTTAACTGACAGTGCCAGTAGAAAGCAATCTTGTTGTGCTAAGACATGAAGAGGGAGCAATAGTTATGTGACGTCAAAAAACTGCAGTATTGAAAAACCTGTGTAGCAGACGGTAGTGTAGGGAGAAACAGCACTCTTCTCCAATTCATGTTGAAGGCTGTAACACATAGATCACTTCAGGAACTGAATTTATATGAAAACTAATAAATTTCCTATACAAATAACACATTTTTGTTCTGAGTCAGTCACTCCTGTATTTGAGTAACTGACTACTGAAGGCTCCAGCCATACAATATCTCCCGTGACAGTAGCCTCCTCCAAATGTACACTCTGGTCTCACTTCTGCAACAACCTATCCAAACACTGCACCCTCCTGTTGCTTCTCTCTACCACACGCTGTCATCATTAAAACCAGGACAAAAATACACTACCTGGTCAAGACAAATGCCACTTGTCTGTATTCAGAGCAACCAAAGAAACTGCTGTTACATGTGATGTACTATGCCATGTAGGCCTACTGTTTTTGTATTCACGAGGAGTGAACTGATTGCTATGCCAGATATCTGTGCCTGTTTAAGAAAATGTATAGACCAATGTGAAATTAGAAAACAGTTTCCATCTCCTCTTGTGCTCATTTACTAATCTATATTATGTCCTTCTCTAAACATTTTGAATCCCTAAATCACACAACGGTATGTGTTACTTTTCACCAGAATTGCTGCTCCAGTCAGTATACAATATAGTACACAATAGAGGTGTAAAAATTCATTGTATTTTCAGTGTCAGCACTAAGGTGACTAATTTTAATTTCTCCTTCAAATAATAGGAAAAAAAAAAACCCTACAATAATTACAGTGGTAATAGAGTGTTTAAAACATACCCCTAGAGAGACATCATAATCTTCTGGGGTAAAAGGTTTATCTGTCAGGTCCTCAAAGAAATCTGCTAAGGAGTCCAGTGTTTCTTCAGCCAGTTTCTCATAGGTTGTCTCATCTAAAGAGCTACAAATTACATAGAAGTCCTTAATTAGGAGGAAAAGCATGGAAGACAGCATTTTCCCTATAATAAAAACATACCAAGACCACAACTTTGGATGAAACTGTAACCATGAAATTATCTTATAAAACAAGTAGTCATTTTTCTTAAGGTGATGTAACTGACAATCCAGTTATAAATGGAGGTGAAATTTTGAAATTAATTGATATTAGAGATCTCTTAACTGAGGAAAAGGTACTTACTCCCTTAGATATACTAACCCCGTTTAGCAAACAGCATCACATTTCAAAGTAAGGCATTTTCATAATAGGACTTTGTGTAAGTTTTGCTTAGTTTTGAATTCCACAAATAGAGACAAAAGAACCTACCATTTAGAAATATACATAATTTGACTCTCCAAAACTTGCTGTAACTACACACAGTTTAGAAATGTCAGTATCACATGTCATGTTTATTCATAGTATTTGCCTCCTCAACTGGAATTACCCACGCAACCTGGTAATTAGATGTTATTTAAACTGTGCTCATGAACTAACACTTACAAATTAGAGACTACTCCAGAGTGTCTCAAAGCACCCTTGTGGCCATTACGTAAGGCTTAAAGCACCTGTGGGACGAATTCTCTTTTCTTCTTTAGTAGAACCAAGTGTAGAACAGTTTAATTAACCAAATGTAATTAAATCACGTAAGCTGTTCCATCTCTATCAATGTCAGCTTTCAACTGAGTGTGTAAAGGGGTCTCCCTACCAACAAACACTTCAGGAAAATAATCTCAATTTTTGCTAGTGGTTATAGCAATGAAACAGTTACTATGGGCCGAATATATAATATAAATCAGTAGGCAATAGAAACTTTTTCAGAAGTTTCTTATCCAGTTATTGAAATATGCTCTATGTCACTTATGAGAGAGAAACCACAAAATGCCTTGGGGCACGGAGAACAGAAAGCCTTTGGATCAGGCAGGATTCATATACAGGTTCAAAGTCCACTTTAGGCACTTAAAGGCAAGAGCCGTTTCAGACATCTGCACAATCCCTTCCTGTGTCTCCAACTGCTGCATCAGAAGGGGAGAAGTCTCCAACAGATGCTGTGTCACGTTCTCTCAGAATAGCAGAAATTTCACATCCTCTGGCACACATGAAATGGTGCCTTTACTTCGCAAATACACGCAAAATGCTTTTAGCTGAAACTGTAGTTTTCCTTTACATCACATCAACATTACATTAGTTTGGTAGTATTAGTATGTATATAAGTTATACTAAAATACGTAACCAATATTTTCATATTAATACTTCAAAATGTATTTTTACCTTGTGTCACTCAGAGTTCCTGAATTTCTCAAATTCATGAACAAAGCAGTCCTGCTCTTCACATCTGAAGAATATTGTAATTGCTGTTTAAAGTAAACAGAAACAAAGTGGAATTAAAGTTAAAATGTAATGAATTACAAACTATGTATTTATCATAGAAATTAAACAGCTCCTTTAAGTCCTTTCCATCCTCAAGTAAAATGTTCATATTCTATATCGCAGGGCTAATATGGAAAGAATTATGCAGCTTTAGTCTTTGGGTAATTGAAGCAATCTAGAATTATCCTTGTCTTCATTATGCAAGCTAATGGGATAAAGCCCCACACCCTCTCATTCATAGAAGAATGAACTAGGAAAAGAGAACTATTCTAACTTTTCTATTGCTCTACCACAGAATTACTGAGCAACTCCAGACTATTAAATGGCTTAGGCTCAGATTTTCCTAAGTATCCACTACTCAAATGCTGCACTACCAACAACATGTGTCCCTCTGCTGGAAGTCAGGAACGTATTAAGCTGAAATAAACACAAACCCTGAATCCTCCTTATGTACAAAGTGCCAAAACCACTTCAGATTCTAGATTTCTGAATTATGAAAAAGCTGTATTCCCAGGCCAGACACAGCAGCAGAAGTACTTATGCTATCCAGCAGGAAAGGAAGATGCCATGATTTCCATTTTCTTCCTAACTGGTGCTGACCATTCGGTTTAATGGTAGAACAGCATCCGTGATTACCTTGTGTGTACTCGTGCAAGGTTCTGAAAACTTCAGATGGAGTTGAAAAGCAAGTGACATTTGCAAAGGAGCTATGTCAGCCTCTCTTCAAGCATGGAAGAGCATAACACAGGCCAGTCTCTCTCCATGCGGTGTACCACCTATCCGCAGGTATTATCAATGAGCTGCCTGTTAGTACAAAACCACGACACAGGCAGAAAGGACAGAAAGGCGACACAACGGAACAGGCTACAAAATACACCACGGTGCCTGTAAGTTTTACTGCACCCCTTACCCTACAGCTTTTTATACACGCTTAGAATCAAAAGCTACAAGACCACGAGCACGTTCAGGCTCTGTCCAGGCTGAGAGGCTCTAATTCCATCAGTGTGTTCCTATACTCGGTTTGTGACAGCACGCAGCCGGCAACTGCCCCCGCGTACCACACCCGGCTGAGGGCGGCCAGCACCGCCTTCCGCGCCCGGACAGGGGCAGCAGTCGAGTGCACCAGTTCCGCTGTGCGGCAGCTCCCGAGGCACGGAGGGAACGAGAAAGTAGAAGGCAGGCGGGAGAGACGGAAGGAGGGAGGACGAGCCTCGCTGCTGGCCGGCCTACGAGCAGGCCCAGCGGCGGCGCTGGCTGCCCTAGACCTGCTCAGAGCCGGCAGCCGTCTCGGAAATCCCCGCCTGGCGCCCTTCCCTCTTTGCCTGCCCGCCCGCCCCAGCCGGCCTCCGCGCAGGCCGCGCCTGGCCCCCGCCGTCCGCCCGCCCCTCGCTCACCGTGCGGCTGCTGCCAGCGGCGGCTGTGCCCGCCCTCGGGACGCCCCCGGTGCCGCCGCGCCGCCGCGCCCCCGCCGCCGCCCGTTCCGCGGCGCGCACGGCGCCCGCCGCCCCCGCCCGCCACATAGCGCCCGGGCCGCTGCGGAAGCGGCGGGGCGGGGCCGGGCCGGCGCGCGCCACCGCCCCCCCCCCGCCCCCCGCGCGGCGGCGCGAGGAGAGCGCCGGGGCCGCGTGGGGCCGGGAGCTGAGCGCTCCTTCGGGCGCGCGGCAGAGCCGAGCGGAGACGGAACGTGCGGGTTTTCTCTTCCTCCCAGCCACTGCTGGCTCCAGTCTCAGCAGCGCCAGGATAAATCAAACCCAAGTGCTTTGCTACAGCACAGGTGTATCGGAGCCGAGCACGGTCTGTCCGCCCGGCGAGGCTTTCGAGGCGGCGGCGATTTCCCCGCCAACCTTATCCCGATGTCCTTCCCCCTCTCTAGCACGGCCCGGCAGGGCTGTCCCTAGGAAACGGGTGCTGGGCCCGGTGTGCTGCTCAGCCTCCCCTCGGGGAGATTTCGACCCCGACGTGTCCCAGGGACAAGGAGCTGCGGCGGCCATTTAACGCGGCTGCCCCCGCTGAGCGCCTTCAGCTCGCCGCTGCTGTCAGAGCAGGCAGTGATCGCTCTGGGCCAATCTCTGCAGGCCTCTGCTCAGGCAGAGCGGTCTCGCAGAGGAGATTTACAAGGAGCTGCAGCCCGGGAAAAACAGCGATTAGAAGCCACACTACGCACCAAGCATTCACTCAGGGACCCGTTCGAGGACTATTTTCTGTGACAGGAAGTATTCTAGTCTACGTCCTGCAGGTAAAATGTTTCCCTGATCCAGTAGAGGGAAAATAAAGCTCATAATTTATCACACCTGGCATTTTCCACTAAGTTACATAAATGCTGGTGGTGCCATACTATCAGCAGTATGTGAAGATGTAGAGTCTCAGCCAGACATGTTGTATTGTTACTTTAACTGAAAGAAACTAGATTTGCCAAGTAGATGAGAGGTAAGAAATAATTCCTATAAAAAGGTTTCTTAAAAAAACCCACACAGTTTCTGTGGGAACACAGAAAACTTTCACTTCAGAGCCTTCCACAGGACAGGACTAAAAGCTTCAGAAGCTTACCACTGGTTACTGTGTGATGGATTTTTATATTCCAAAAACTCTTAATTAAAGTAAGCAGCTGGTTGCTCTGAGCCACCTGATCTAGCTGAAGATGTCCCTGGTCTTGGTGGAGGGGTTAGACTAGATGACCTTGAAAGGTCCCTTCCAGTCCAAACTGTTCTATTGATTCTCTGATCTTTCTTCTACAGCATTATGGAATAAGTTCTCAAGTTTCTCACCTAGGTCTGTAATTTTATAATATTTTTCTGGAAGCCAAAATTATTTTACTCTACACAAGAGGAAAAAGCTTAAACAAGCCACTTGCACAAATTTCAACTGGAATTATGAAGTTTGTTTTACCTAAAAGCTATCAAACTTTTATCTAAGTCAGCCAGCTTCTTGTCTGTTTTCAACAGACTCCTGTGTGTTTCTTTGTTATCAGTGTCTCCTCAGTTTGTGTTCTTGTTGTATTTTGTAGGGGAGGTTTTAATACATCAAGCAGATTAAAGATACTCTTTAGTTTCTTGACGAGCAACCCATTCTTAGCCCCGCTGGGAGAAGCTACTTATGTTTCTACAGGAATAATGTTTTACAGACTGAGAGAAGGCTTGTAGGATAACTTGTATCAGACCACAGAAATCATTGGTAAAGCAAACGACTGATTTTTCATTCCTTGGTAGGAAAGGGGGGAAAGAGCTCGAAGAAAGGAAGAATACCTGTTCTTTTATGTGGTATTTAATCTAGTTAAAGACGGTGCTTATTTATATAGCTTGCCTCTTCTATAAAAAGAACCTCAGTTACTATCCAGCTAGTTACACAGTGATTTTTCTCTAGTCATCCAAGTCATACACAACTCTCAATAGGAAATGTTTATCTTGTTTCTTAGTTAATGACAAATCAATGAATTTGTGTGGATTAAATATTTTCTCTAGTACTAACAAGTTTACATAGCAAACCTTTTATAAATTTAACAACAGTTAATTCAAATGTAAAGTTCAAGTTAGTGAATTTTACAAGGATCAGTCACACAACTTCTAAAGGGCTCAAATTAGGGATTAGCAATTTTAACAATGGTTTCTTAATGTTTTTCACCTTGATTTCTGTCCCTTAGGAACAACAATTAATGTTGTTCATATCACAATACTGGTATCAGTACCTTTTTATGCTGGTGTAAAATACCTGTGAAGGAGTTCCAGATGTAGCAGTGCAGGGTCATGCCCCATACATTCAGTCTGGAAAGAGCTGATAGATTTTTACTTTAAGCAAATGTTATATGCTTCAGCAAATGGCTTCTATGAAGAATAGGGGGAGTGTGCTACTGATTGCTCTTGTATCACTGTCTAGTGGAAGGGTTTCGGAAAATACTATTGAGTTATATGAAATTAAATTGCCCATGACAGAGGGATTATACACAAAAGATGTCTCAGTCTCTGAATCGCTTGGTGTAGACATTCTGGTTTTTGACAGAATTGTTGCAATCAAGTTGTGAATCCTTTGGGTTCTTCCTAAGAACAAATGATTCAGATACTACAGTTACTAGGTAATCGGGGAAAAATTGTCATGTGTGTTCTTTATGAAGGTTAATTGGGTGCTTAAATGTTTTTCCCCAAATGAGACTAATGACAAGTATCTGCTTTGCACAGAGACACATTCTAAATATTCTGTACACTGCGCGTAAAGGAGCAGACACTTGACAGAGATGTACTAAATGCTTTACTCATAGGACATGCAGATTGGTTTTGCTTTTCTCAGAGGAATTCTGCAGAATAATTATCTTGCTGAGATTAAGCAATCTGATTTTAAAGCCTAGAAAAGTGATAATCACGAGATAAAGGCTCCAAGCAAAGGAAGCCCTAGACTCTGCATACTTAGAAAGCAAAAAACCCCAAACCTCTTTAAATTTCTCTACACTGTGCATAATTAAGGAATTATTCTTCTTACTCATCAGGATTATAGGATTACATCAAAGTAAAAAAAAACAAAAACAAAAACAAACAAACAAACAAAAACCCAAAACAACAACAACAACCAAAAAAAAAAAAAAAAACCAAAAAAAAACAAACCACCACCATCCCCCACCAAGCCAAAACAAAAAATTCACCACACCAAATCCTTACAAGAAAAATTCTATACAGGTACAAAGAATAATTCTAGGACTTTCAATGCCAAGTTCAGGTTTTGTCAATTTAGCAGGTTTACTATGCTTACTCCTAGAAGACACGTTATTACCAATAACTTACAATTGTTGTGTAAAATATATGTATACAACATAAGTAGCTTTCTAAGTGACATCTGTGCAAATTTTTAAATACACCACTGTATTGAAGTATGAAATCTTGGACTGATGATCACTGGCATTTGGGATTATCTCCCTGTTACTTGGGAAATTAGGGAACCAAACCAGTTTCTGTAGTTACCCTAAAATGATCGCCCATACTGAAAAACCTGAAATAGCTTTATAAAGCAGTGCCTGTTGAGTATGTTCCTTTGGCTTTTCTTCTCTAATTTCAAGATTTCCCTTTTCATTATAGAGCTGGTAAAGGCAGATGCCATGTTTGTCATATCTCAAGAGGCCTCTTAGGACTGTCCCACGAAGACTGAGAAATGCAAGAACCATTAAGTCCAGTATAGATCAATAGCAGGATGACAGCAGAGATAGTCTTCAGAATAAAATCTTTTATTCATCAAGAAAACTATAGTTTACAGTAGTATTTTCTAAATAAATTATAGAATTTCTCTTTTAGAAGAAATAAAGTAAAATCAAAAATATTTCAAGGACAATATATGTACACAACATAAGGCCTTGTTATAAATAACATTTTAATCTCCTTTTTACCAACAGTGAAAGTATCTTTAGAGGCTCATTTTCATATGCTATGTGCAAAGATTTGCCCTAACCTCATACAACATCAGTTCCAGTTTCTATTGATGTGGGCCTAAGTGATTAGAACGGAGGGAGTCAGAAAAACAAAATTTATTTTACTCACCACTGTCTTTATTTTTAAATAGGTAAAGTAGGTAATGTATTTTGCTTGTGCATAGTTGCAGAATGCATGCAAATGAAACCACTAGAGAGCTGATAAGAAAATATCACTTCAGAGTCCAAAAAAGGTGATTGGCAATATTGAAAAGAAAGCAGCCTGAATACACAGTTCTTCACAGTTGAGCAAGCAACGGCAGATGACAGCAGAGTGTGGAATGTTTCATGTCATTTTTGTCAAGTTCATCAATCCTTTCTATGGTTCAAAGATCCCGGCACTTCTTAGAATTAGTTCCGTTGATTATTACTCTTTGTCTATTAGGCTCAGCAAATCCTCCTGCTTAAACGAGGAGTGCAGAAGGTGCTCTTCATTAACCATGGTCACTTCTCTTAGCTTTACTCTTCATGTATTCTTTGTTACTGGAAATACAGAAATGACAAGTTAAGAGTTGTGTTTACTTGTTTTATTACAGAATTATACACAGGTAACATCTTTCTTCCCCTAAACAGACTGCAGTTCAATTTGGCAGTGATTCTCTTATGACCTTGAGCACTGACCAAAAGCACTAGGTCTCTTCTCTTGTACAACAGCTAACCCCTACTGGTTTTGCAGGTGTTGCAGTACACTTGTATTATGTGAACTAGAACTACTTGCTGCTGCAAAATGCTGAACACTCTGGATATCAGAGAAGATAGAGCAATTTGAAACCACTCAGCAATTCACAATAGTTTATTTTTATCTTGCAGAACTGTGGTATTTACTACCTAAAAGTGGCAGTCTTCATATGTCATGAATATCAGTGCTCTCAGCTTCCTCATTATGATCTTTTCCCAGATGAAAAATCATACCTATAAAAAAAACTTTTTATAGGCACAATTAATGTTCAGTCAATGTAGCAATCATTTAAATAAAAAAAAAAAAAAAAGTTTATAATCTTAATGGATTACAGTTTTCTAAACTACCCTCATGTCATAGAAATAGTTGATCACATCTTGGCATCCCTGTGGAGTTATAGATGAAAAGAAACTCTTCTTTACTGAACATTTTATTATGACAACTCAAACTAAGGATAAAGTGACAGCTGAAGAATATATTTCAGTAAACTGAATGCATCTCAGCTGATATATCCAAAATGAAGCAAGACACAAAATCAAAACAAAGGAATCTGTAATGTCTTACTCTAAAACCTCAATAAAAAAACATTACAAAAGTGTAAGGTCCCATTTATTAAACAGATTTTTAAGGTCACCTTTACATTATGCTTTCTGATACAAGCATTTAACTAACCTTTAAATAGTTTGACAACAGTCTAATCTTGATTATGAACAAAAAATCTCTGAAAGCATTTCTTAAGCTTATCTCGGAGAAAGGTAACCAGTAGATTTAAATCAATATATTTGTTATGACTTCTAGCACTAGCCCTTGAACCTTGAGGAAAGATATTTCAATATTGTTCTATGAAAACTTTGAACTTCCTACTGTATTTTGCACCAGTGTTAGGGTGTTCATAATCACTGATGCCATTGAGCACAGTGCCAGTTTCTCAGGTGCTCTTTGCTCGCTCTCTCAGGAACTGTGGTCTGGCAAGTAGAGTTGTCTGCTATATTAGCACCTGAATGTGCTAAGGCAGTAAAGTACTTAGAAAGTGCAGAACAATTTCATAAGTGAAGTGAAATTGTTGGACAAGTGAGTAAAATTAAAGAAAGTGGTATTCTAAAATCAATGTAATGTAAAACTAACTTTTTTTTTTTTTTTTGTTTTTTTTTTAGAATCAGTTTGGGGGAAAAAATGAAAAAATGCTAGTACCAATAAAGAAAATTATGTTATATGAAGCAAGACAACTTAATCAAATTTTCATTAGCATCATCTTCTTTCTGTCTGAAAGCTCAGATATGAATGACTGCAGATCCATTTCTGACAAATACAGTGATCACTCAGCACAGCTTCCAACCCTCTGGACTTATTACTCCTTTTCACTAAGGTTGCTATTGGTATTGCTGATGCTAGTTTTATTAGTAATTAGTTCCACTAATTACGCAATGGAATCATGACTAACTTGTTCCTGTCCCCTTTCCTCTGACCCTTCCAAAGCATTTCAGTGAAAAATTCCAATAAAAGTTGCATAACAGAGTTAGAGAAGAGACACCTGACAATAACTTGTAGCAACTGCCAACTGTATGAGTCAATCACAGAAATACTGTTGATGGTACTAATGGCCTTTTAAGAAGATGGGATTTTCAGATGTTCATATTTATGTCAGATACAGTCCAGTACTGTATTATTTTGGAAAGAAATACATTTATTTCAAGGCTCAGGATCCTCTAGGCAACATTGTATCCACTACACAACTTTTGGGGTTTCATTGATTACAGATAAAGGAAACTTTTTTTTAAAATAAAAACTGACTTTGGCTGTAGCAATGTGGTCCAAAATGATACATAATGCACAAATGACATTATGGGAATCATTCCTATAATCGCTGTCTGAGATGTCTCACACTGTGTATATAATGGATTTACAATGTTTGAACGTACTTGAGGCTTTTTGTCTTGGAGCATTTTTGTGCTCCAGTACTCTTTCCATGGATATGTTTTTGAGCTGATTGATTTCCTCTTATGGTGTTTCAAAAGCCCCAGGCATGAAAATATGTAGTTCCGGGATAATATATGCTGGTATTTTAGCACTTGGCTTCCTCAGGCAACATATTGCTTGTGATCTGAATTGGTACCTTTTTAATCTAATCAAGCACCTAATTCCTGTGTCTGATTTTCATGCAAGGGTGACTAAAATGTTCCTTCTTATATAGTATTTCTTCTGCAAGAACACCTCTGCCAAACTACATTTAACTGCTCATTTGTTTTTCACCTCCAACCAGGTTTCAGTTTTATGGGACACATAGGCCTCGTTTTTTCCTCTCCTTTTTGGGATGATGCATGGATGGATACAGGGAAAACATAGATAACAACATAGGAAAGGAGCAGTTAACTGTGCTGCATAAAACAAGTTGGTTTGCCCCTTTCAGTCTTAAACAAGTTCTATTTTAAGGAGTGCTTGTTTGGCTCTACCATGTGCATTTAACATTTTAAGGATTATTATGCTCTCAGGGTAAATAATGAATGCCTGTAAGTGAGGAGGTCTTAATTCCTTTCTCATACTCCCAGTATTCAGGTTCAGTCTACTGAGGTTTTCCACCAGTATCTTCAGAGGAAATGGTGAGGCAGAGAAACTGAAGTTTCCATAAAAAGAACAACATATCAAAATTTGAGGTATGCTGTGCAGTGTGACTGCACAACTTCTAGCGTGTTTTTACATGTATTCTGCCTGGGAATTGCTTTAATTTCAGCTGCACTTTTTTATTATTCCACAACACTACCCCGAAGATAACTACACCATGATTAAAATTTAAGTGAAATTATTGGAGAGAGTGCAGAAGAAAAGGAGTACTGAAGACTAAGAAGAGTTAGAAAGTTTTGATAGCTTCTAAACAAGCATTTTATAGACCAATGATTGTTAATCTGCTTACCTATGCATCTACAGCAACTTTGAAATACATAATTAATCTTCAATATTATTTTAAGACTTCAAAATCCTATAATAAAACTGGCATTTGGAAATAAACCACACCATAAGTAATTTTAAATGTAATAGTATAATCTATGCAATTCTTCTGACACAAATCATACACTAACCAGGCTCTAAATACATTGGGCTTGCTCATCACTACAGTTATTCCATTATTTTATTTTACTGAAGCACTTATCAATCCATATCTTCAATAGCAGTGATGTTTAAATATAAATTTTATGAGCCTTTCCTTTAACAACAAGAGGCAATGCTGTATTTCCATGTGAAAACTTCTGTACTATCCAATAATTTTGCATTGTAGTTAAATATGCAGAAGTATTTTGTACACAAAAAAAAAATTCATTAATGAAATCCTATGGGGAGGACATAAGATCCTCCCCATATGTGACTGGACACATATTTATTTATTAAAATCCTATATTTACCACCAGATGACTTAACATATACAACATCACAATGGAACAAATTTAAAAGTTTTTCACTGCTATTTACATGCATGTCCTTCTTCTGTTGGAAGTATAAGGGAAATCAAGCCTACTTGAAGTAAATAAATTAATACCTAAGCCTTTCTTCTTACTTACTATTACTTAAGCCTTACTACTTACTTACTGATTTTACTGGTATTGTAATACAGTATATCAGCTATCTTTATAAATAATTTCATGGGAAGGCAAACACAGCAGGATAGTTTATAATAGCATATGTTGCTTTTTTAGCTAGAGAAAATAAAAAATTTGATACTTCACTGCAAAACAGAAGAAGTAAGGTAACTTTTACTCCTTACTGTTTAGGTGGAATTAACACTTTTAAGGCATTCTATAGTGATGCTGGACTAAGGTCTTCAGGATTGGTTGCATTTGTTAAGGAACTAAGGCAAGATTGGACTTCTTTTTCTAATCAAATTCCATAGAACACTGAGACAGTGACAACAGCATTTGCTGACAATGCCTGAACTGAAACCAATATATAGGGCTTCAAGGGAATTTTAAAACGAGATCAAATGTATTTACAGAGAAAGAAGGAAATCCTGTTTAGTGTATTTCTACATCAAAGTGCTAAATTGAAGTATGTTACCTTCTCTGTTTCTGGCTTATATACAAGAAAACTGTTTATCTCAGACAGAATCATTTGTTTCCAACTGTCTGATCTATCATTGTATTACATATTCATAAAAGCAAGAAGCCTTTAATGTTTGAAGTTATGCAGAGAAACATTTCAAATTTAGAAGTTTTTTCTATATCTCCTATCTTCTATTTATTATTATTAATTTTATTTATTATGTATTCCTTCTATTTAATTGATAGTTAAAATTATTCATATGAATTAATCAGTATCATAACTATGTTACTAGAATAATTGGAAATAATTTAGATTGTCTTATACCTACTGCTCATTGCAGATGATGCTTAGTCATATTCTAGTCATAAAAGCTACATTTATTAAGCTATTATCTGGGTTAAAAGGTTTATGAGAAAATAAACCAATGTAACTTAAACTTGATTTGAGAATGTACTTAACCGTGCTTCTTAGAGTAGCAGATGAACATAATGCTAGTTTGAACTTAAGTATTTTTTCAGAATTAAGGAATTATGGGCCTAGACTAGCATTCAGTTGTGAACCCAAGATGTCTCTCTGCTTGTGTCCTGGAACAAGAATTCTTGTAACCTGCTATTACCAGGTACATTCTCAGTTTTGACATCAGCAGCACAGTGTGAATTTGCTTGGAGTTCCCTTAATGTAACACCTCAAATCCAATACTATTACCTGTAAGAGGAATTCTTTTTTTTTACAACTTTTTTTTTCTATTCCACCTCACCTTACTTGACTATCGGAATTTCCACACAAAATTGTTCAGACAATGCCATTTTAAAGCCGCTCTTTATAGTAGATTAACACAATATCATTTTACAACAATTTTTTTCTTCTGTACATGGGAACAAAAATTCTTAGTGCTTAATTTACTAGTGGACTAAGATTTGTCCAAAAGATTTAGCATTTTAGCATTTCAAAATAGGAGGCAAAGACATCAAAGAATTAATGGTGCCCAAAATTAAGCAAGTTAAGGCATTTTTTGCTAAAATATATAGTGGATAAGACTACAGCAGCTTGCCTTGTGGTAGAAACACAAAGATTATAAATCATAGGGTTAAAGGAAAACCTGAGAATGTCATTTAAAACTACGTTTTTCTCCTTGCATTTTGCTCTTTTAAAAGTATATCTTGTAACCTCTCATTGATTTGCTTTATTTTTGAGATGTAATTTTAGAAATTACTAGCCTGTTCCTAGCATTCTCAAAAACATGCATCTTTTCCTTCTAACATGCATTTAATCATCCTCCTATAAAAGCAAAATTGCTTTCTGGTCAGCACTTATACTATAGTATCATCAGGTTTTCCCAGCCACAGGCTAATTGTTGTTTCCAGGTCCACTGAAGGATATTATGGGGCATCAGGAAGTAACAGATTAATAGATGGACAGCATACTATTTCTGTTTCTTCCACAATCACCTCATGCATACAGGGTATATGTGAATAAATTAAAATTCACTTCCACAACAATCTCAAAACAGTTAAGTAGGCATCAATACAGGGTGTGGGACATGAGACAGAAGGCAGGGGTAAGTTAACTTCTCAAGATGAGTTTGCTTAAGAAGTCACATGTGCTTAGCTATGATATCGAGTTTCCTTAAAGACAGCATACTTAGGGAGTTCGGCTGCTTGCCGTTACCTTGATTATCGAATTTTGAATTTGTTTTTCTTCAGGGTACAGAGAAAGTGTGCTGCTAGTTCCAAAAAGCATCTGTGATTCTCTCCACTTAAGACCTATTTATTCTTTCAGACCTTTGCTCAGGGGAATAAACACTGCATATTTGTATGACATCCAAAGTTGGATTTTAATTATTTTTCTATTGATATTCATCAGTGGAATACACATCTACTTACTGCAGTCTACGAGACATAATAGTAATGAATATTCTATGAACTGAAAACTAACTAAAGAGATGATGATCACACCTGATACTCGTACAGACAGCTTTACAAAAGGTGTTACCTGTGCCTGTCACTAGATTTCCAGAGCACTCCACCATCCACCCTACAGACTTCAAACCTAAAAAGAAATACTTCACAGTGCTAAGTAGTACTATTGTTAAAGAAGACTGTTGCTTTATAAACTAAATTCAAAAGCTAACAAGAAGAAATTGTTTCACTGTTTAAAGGGGGCCAAAAGAACCACAGATCAGCCCAGGCTAAAGGGACCATAAGAGGCTATCTAATTCAACCTTTTGCAGGAAATGCAGCCTGGATGAGATTATTGAGCATCACTGTCCAGCTGCATCTTGAAAACCTCCTGTGATGGTGACTTTACTGCATATCCCTGGGGAAGTTGTTCCAGTGAATCATTCATCATTATAAAATCATACTCATTATAAATAATTCTCCTTGTAAAAACAGTTATTTCTTACATAGAGAGGAAACCTCCCTCACTACAACTTGTATCCACTGCCACTAAAGAAAAGGACGGTCTCAATACTATCTGTAGTCATCTCTTTAAGTTTTGGAAAACTGTGTTGAGGCCCCTCCTGAAAATTTTGTGGACTGAAAAGACCTAACTTCTACTGTCTTTCTTCAAATGTCAAGTTCTCCCCATCCTTGACCACCTTTATGACACTCCTTTGACCCATCTTCAGTCCGTCCACATCTGTTATAGGGGCCTGAACTGGACACACTACCCCATGTGCAGTGTGACAAGTGCTGGTAAAGTGGGATGGCCACATCTCTCTGTTGGCAGTGCCCCATGGATGCAGCTCAGGATCCACTTTGCCTCAGTAGCTCCAGCAGTGCACTGCTGACCTGGTGTCTGTGTGTTGTCCACTGACACCCCCGGGCTCCTCTTGGCAAGGCTGTTCCACAGCTCATGGGTCCTAGCCTGGCCAGGCTCTTTGGTTTTGTGCTCCCAGGTGCAGGACTCTGCACTTCCCTTGGTTGAACTTTACACAGTTCTTGTGGCCCAGTCTTCCAGCCTGTTCATATCTCTGCAAGGTGGCTCTCCCTGCTGATGTGTCACCCCAAATTGACATCAATTCAGTGACACAGCAAAGGTGGTGAGGGTGCTTTTGGTCCCACTGTCCAGATCACTCATGGAGATGTTACAACGTGGAGCCCAGTACTGATCCCTGGGGGGCCCCACTTTGGACACGCTGCCAGCCTCAGTAAAACATGTCGATCACCTATGAGATGATTGCTGCCCATCTCACAGATCACCCCCATCCAGTCTATATTTGACATTTGTCTAGCTGTGGGACACATGACACATGTCAAATGCTTTACTGAAGTGCAGGCAAGCAACTTCAACTGCTTTCTCCACATTGACTGAATATGGTAATTCGTTTTAGAAAGGTGATCCAGTTAGCCTGGCATGATTTGTCTTTGATAAATCTGTGCTGGATTTTCCCAGTCACTTGCTTCATTTAATTGGTAATAGTTCCTAAGAGGTTTGTTCTGCCACTTTCCCAGGGACTGCAGTAAGCATACTAGGTCCTGTTTTGGGCCATTGTTATAGACAGGTATGAGATCTGCCCTCTTCCAGTCATCAGGGATGCCCCTAATCTCTACAAATTTTCAAAAATAACAGGACAGTGGCTGTGCAACAATATCAGCCACTTCTGCTAACACCCTGGGGTATATTCCCTCCTGGGCTTTGCATTTATGTGGGTTGAGCATTTGCAGGCCTCTACTGGTGGGTCAACATGTGTGGTGTTGTAGCTACCTGATCCTGGGAGCTATGGTCTAGCTCTGGCCACTCCACTGAACAAGGAGGAAAAAAGGTACTGAGAACCTTTGTCTTGTCAGCATTATCTGTAACTTTTTTCCCTGCCTGGTCTAGTAATTGGCCTGTGTCTTCCCTGGGCTTCTGCTTAACTGCTGATGCAATATGTAACCAAAAAGTATGTATATATCATCATCGGTTAAAACCAGGTGGGGCAGTGTTCCTTATCTCCTCCATGACTCATCCCTGATAACTCCCTGGCAAGGGGGGAGGGGAGGGGGAGGATGAATATCTTCTGCTAATGGGCCATCAAGCCTCACTGCCTGACTGATAAGATTACATCATCCCATTGCATGAGATGCTCTGCCCAGGGGGAGGAGCCAAGCATTCTACATCTAATTGGCCACTGGTACTTGCTACTGTTTTGCGTCAGTGGAGGCAGGACAGATAACAACTCCCCTAAGTGTGCTGGACTATTAAATTAGTAGCTATTAACTGAGTACTATACGCACTCAAGCGTTGCTGCCAAAGAAGAAGGAAAAAAACATCAGCGGCATAGCCTATAGAAAAAGAGAATGTGACAAACATATTTCATCTTGATGTAAGATCATGTTTCATCTGAACACAAGAAAAATTTTTTTCTGGACAATAATTACTGAAACAACTTCTGCAGGGATGTGGCAGAGTTCCCATTGCTGGAGGATTTTAAGCTGTGGTGCAAAAGAGTGTTAGATAATATCTAGGCTCCCTTTTCCGCAAGAAGTTGGACTGGGTGGTCTCTTGAGGCCCCATCTGTGCCTGGCTCTCGGTGGCCACAGGATGGAGGTTTGCCAGCTCGCTGTCCCGCTTGTGGCCGCAGGGCAGATGCGCGTGGCCACCCCGAGTCTCTGCCGAGACTGTTGCGGGTGGCGGTGATTGCTGCGGCGTGGGTAGCACAGCAGAGGCACAGGGCACGAGGAAACCGAGGCAAAGGAGTAAGGGAGGGACACTTGTCTGAATCTCCCAACGTTTAATGCTGAAGATGGAGCAGAGCAAGTGAACCAAATCTGAACCTGAAGGGGCTACTTTTATAGGGATGGGGGGAACACGGGGAGGACACAACCTTTGACCAACAGGAGGGCATTAAGGGAGGGATGCAGGGTAAGAGCTCCCCAATAGAAGCCAACACGGGGAGGGAGCAAATCTTACAATCCAATTCTGCCCTGAGGAAGGGATGAAAGACAGGGAACACTCTAGACCCAAAGGAGTGTGCTATATTTGACAGACAGGGGTGAGACAAGGGAACAAGGGAGGTATACAGGTGGATTGACATGTGGATTGACAACATTTTGGTGGGGAAAACTGTGGTAAACAACTCAGGACTGAACCATTAGGGAAGCGAAATGGGGTACAGAGACTGAAGCATTACAAACTTATAACAAGGAATATTAAAACATACTAGAGAAGAACCAACTGTAAAATAACAGACTAACACACCATCAACCTGAGCTGTTTTATGATTCTAAGATAGTATGGATTTCTTAAGACAAAGATCAGGTAATTCTAGGGATAAGAAAAATAAAAAATGCAATAAATTTTATCTAGAAAGGAAACAACCATATATCTGTGAAACATTTATTAGAAACATGAACAAACTTCCCTCTTTTTTTTCTTCATCTCTGGTACAATTTTTGCCATGAGAGTCAAGGGGAAATATTACTAGAATAATGTCAGAATTGTTTACGATTTATGAAAATAAGCTTTTGGGGAAAAGGCCAAGCTTAACATTAAGCTGCATTTATACTGACAATTTCAGAACAGCCAAAAAAAATTAGATGCAAAAAACTTCACTAAACTGGAACTTGAATTGGGTGCCTACTGCCTTTATGTCTGTGGAATATGAGCTATGGGTACCACGAGAACATTTGAAATACAGGTGATATGAAGACAAAATATAGACTTGACCTTATCTTTCAGCAGTCAGATAAATTGCTTACTAGGAATTTGTTATGTGTAATAGGCATAATTCATGCCTATAAAGTGATATATGGATAGGAGTTTTTGTACAATTAAATATAGACACAAAGCAAGCGAGCCAGGTCAAAGGGAGGGGGGCTGTCTCATGTATGTCGAAACCATTGTAGACAAGGCTTCATTTACAAGTTAATACAAGTGGCTCGCTCGGAGATGGGCTGTTTTCTGAGATAATCTAGGAATGCACAAGCAACAATCATCCCGCCAAGTCCTCGAGATCAGAATCGCTGGAATCTCCAGGGGATGCATCTCAATGCCGGGTTCCCGTAACCCCATCATCGATGTACATCGCTTCCCGGACATCGGATTGTTCAACCCGGCAGAGAAAAGAGACTTTATGAATATGTGGGACTTTGAATGGAAAGTAAAAGGCTGATCACTGAAATCCCAACCTCGAGCAAAATAAACTGTATAAAAACTGCTCGCGCAGGACGAGTGCTGTGAAGGATAGGAGAGACCCTCTGCTAGAGTGGTTGAACCTGTGTCTCACCCAGCGCCGATCCTGGGCTCGGCACTGTCCTTTTCTTTGTGGCTGGCTCAGATAGAATTTGATCTTTATAATAAAAATCATTTTTTCTTTTTTAATTCAGCTGGGTCAATTTTTACCTATAACAAACTGAAACAGCAAAGAAAAGATACATTTTTAATCAGCTGTCACAACTGGACAATCCTTCAAATCAGAAGAGTGGGCCATTAATGTATTTCACACTGAGCTCTACTGGCTTCAAAATCAGTGACATAAATACAGAACTTTCCAACCTGAGAAATTTTAATTTCTATTTTTGAACTATTTTACATGAAGAGGAAATATTTTGTTGTTACTGTTTTGGGTTTTGGTTTTTTTCCCTCCAATAGAAAACAACTCCTACCATTAGAGAAAAACTGAAAGGTGTTTTGGCATACTTCATTATTAATGCAATAGTTAATAGGCATGTAAATTCTTTAGGGACTTGCTTTGGCAAACCATACCTATGCAAACTTATGCATGTTTCACACAAAAAATACCTCAATAAATCTCTGGCTCTTGAAGTTGAGCAGGTATTTTAGTCACTTACTGAGCCTGAATTAAAGCAATTACAGGCAAAACAGCCCATTAGAAACAGTTTGACAACTTACTAAGTAGACATCCAAAACTGAAGCATTATCATTTTCCATTTCCAATGTGCTCTGTTCTGAAGTCAAATAGATGGCACTGTCTCCCAAAGTGAATGTTGAACTTGAAGGCAACCCTTTACTGCAAAGAGAAGGGAAAGTACAGTCAACCAAAAGCCCAAGTTACAAAGCTCAGTCATAACTGAAAATTTAAAAGTAAGTTTCTCTAGTAAACATAAAAATCTTCAAAATACTTGGAAAAAAGGAATGTAAATAAACAAATATAGATATGTTGGCAATGGCTAGATAAATGGAAGCTCATATTTGACTAATTGTACAATTTATTTTTGCATTTACTAAAATTTTATCAGAAAGTAATGCTATTCCTGAACTTCAATATTTATTTAATGAATGAAACTATGTCACATAATTTAATCTCAAAATGCATTACTTCCACATTACACATGTGTAAATTTTGGCAGCATTTGTAATTCAAAATAGGGAAAAGAAAGAGTATGCAATTAGGCACATGGTAACATTAGTAACATTGGACTTTTCCATACAGACACAGTTCACTAGCAGCTAAGTTAAGAAGGAAAAGTGAGAGAACAAGAGTGTATTGTAGTTAGTATACCTATGCAAGGAAGTGCTGTATACATGGCAGGTGCACTCTATTACTTTATTAATTGATTGATTTTTTGTTCTCTGCCTTACAGAAATATTGTGAAACTGCAAATGCACCTCCACAGAAATCTCATTTTGTAACCAGTTGGTTAACAAAGCTGAAACTCTCAAAGGTGTTTTAATGGAATCAGATGTCCCTTATCACATATCTTACTAGCTGCCAGAAATTAGGCTCCAGGCTGCATTGAAAATTCAACTGTCAGTTGTGCACGGACATATTTTAGAAGTTCTTAACTATTTGCAGACATGGTGAAAAGCAAAAATTCTGAATTATAACTTGGTATGGAAACATGGTTATAGCCATCAGTCCAGATATGACTAATTTCCCCCTCCCTTTGTACTACTTTAAGTATATTTCAGATGGGATAGAACTTCAGAAAGGGCAAAACTAGCATGCAGAAACTAGCATGTAAAGTTGAGATTCAAATCCTCAACAAAATAATGAATTAATGTCATACTGGAACTATGCCTTTATTGGCCCCACGTTGGGCCTCCCCTGACAGGAGCAGTTTCTCGAAAAAGAGACGCACAGGACCTTTTCGGTCTTCAGCTTCTTGTTTTATTGTTATCTTATCAAAACTTCAGAACACTGTCTGCACCCAGACCTTGCATGCAGGAAAACAGCACAAAAATAGCTAACAATCTTGTGTTACAAGGCCTTTTAAGCCTAATCAAAAACTAAGTTGCCCAATTAAGAAGTGACATCTAAATTATTTTCCCTTCTAACCCAATAACTGACCCCTAAAGACCTGCAACACAGATTTTTCTACCCAATTACAAGATACCACCTAAACCCATGAAGAAGAAAGAAGAAGAAGGAAGAAAAAGGAACACGAGACAACACCCTATACCCTCCATCTTGTTCCCACCTATAACATACTAAAAATCCTAAAACTAAAATTTCTCACCCAAGTGATATACTATACTACTCTCTAGAATCTATTTTACACTTTTGGAGTCTTTAGTTTATTTTTGAGGCTTTGGAGGCCTTCTCCATGAATGAAGGTCAAAGTCAGTGCTTCCCTGGGAGTCAGAACCCCTCAGGGCAGACAGAGAAATATTCCCCTTGCCCTGGGTTTCCACATGGAACAGAGCTTTACATTCACCACATTACAATGTTCCTTTTATCATATAATGCACTTGATATTTTTTCAAAAGCAAGACTATTTCTCTTGTACTAGGATGATCCAAGTCCCATTGAATTAGCATTACTCTCATATGTGTAACTTGAATTCTATTGACCAGTGTAAAATACTAAAAACAAAAATCTTGTAATTAATCTCTTAACAGCAATACACATGCTGTCAGCAGTTGGTAATTGAAGTTCAAATTTCTTCAATAGCATCATCATAGCTGCATTTATTG
Source organism: Vidua chalybeata (assembly GCF_026979565.1). NCBI lineage: Eukaryota > Metazoa > Chordata > Aves > Passeriformes > Viduidae > Vidua > Vidua chalybeata. Next base: position 16,140,858 of record NC_071570.1, on the reverse strand, counting down.
CCAGTTTTAAAGCAGACTGATTTTAATGAGACTGACAAGGCAAAGACATATTAGGGGTGGCACAGGAGAGAACAAGTGAAATCCCCACACACACAGTGTTTCAGAAAGAGCAATTCAGAGGAATTGAGTTTTAATATAGTTTCTACAGTGCACTGAGTTCTCATCCTTAATTCTTAGGTTGAATAAGAAAAGCCAAGCAAGCAAACAAACAAACAAAACACACAAACAAACCCAAAACACACACACACAAAAACAAACAAACAAACAAACAAACAAAAACGAAAAAAAACCCACAAACAAACGAACCCCAAACAAACAAACAAAAAACCCAAACACTTTTACTTTCTCTCATTCAGTGATGACCAGCCACAAGAAGCATGCTCAACTATGCTGTTGCCCTTCTTTGGCTAAAACATTTTATTTGATCTTGTCTTTTAATTAAGAAAGAAAAAAAGAAGCAAAAATAATTCCATCATTAGAGAACTGGGAAAGCTTTGTTTTACTTTAAGCTACAATTACATGTTGTTTCTATCACAGTCAAATTTTCTTTCCCATGGGGATACCCCCAGTGTCTCAGTGCATCTGTTCATAGCGTTTGAGCATTCAAGCCTTTTTCTTCCATCCAACTGCTTATTATCATGAAGCACGCGTGAATTTAGTCCACTTTGAATCAGATTCAGACAAAGTTGTCTAAGCTTCAGAAGCTAACAGTAGTGTGTGGACAGACAGAACACTGAAATTTAACACACAGAAGTTTGTTTATGTAGAACACCAACTGGCAAAACGGGTGCTTTAATATTACTTACAACAGAAAAAACAATACCTATAAATCCCTGCCACTGGAAAAAAAAAAAAAAAAGCAGAACAGCATTTCAAAGTCTGGATGCTTCAGGAAGCTTGACTGTGTAAGAGAACAAACCCACAATCCCTCAAAGCCTTCCAAAATTCCAAGTGGTCTCCACCAAGAAACAGCAACACAAAGGCAAGACAAAAAAATGAAAAATACACAGATAAGAAGAAAGAAGGGGAAGGCAGAAGTCCAGACTATATATACATCTTCCAGAAATGAGGCATAGAATGCATAAAGAGAAAGAAGAATTAGATTTCATATAGATTTTTTCCCTTAGGCTCAGGTGTATCAGAAGAATTCAGCAGTCCTCCTTATACAGCTCACAATATCTTGGCGTTGCTCTAAAGAGGGAGATGAAATGCCCCTTTATGCATCATGGGATTTTGTTTGGGTTTGGGACTGAAGAGTCCCATGACACCTGCTGAAAAATATATTGAAAAAAGAATTTCTATATTCTTGGGTTATTTAAAACATGAATTGTAAACCATCTACAGTTTGAAACATTTTAGAATATTTTAAAGCAAGTTTCAAACATTTCCAGAAACACCATTGACCTTCTTCAGCTCTTTGCAATTCTAAACGCCATGTCAAGTGAGACAAGAGTCATAGTGCTTTGGGCATTCAGATTTGTCATCTTTAATTTAATTCATCAGTACTAAATAGGAAAACTTTTCCTGGAAGGGGAAAAAATCTGTTATCACTTCTGCTATAAAAATAATCTCTAAAATAAAATGCAAGTATTAAATTTCCTAAGATAAAACAAATAAACACTTTCAAAAAAGTGGTATTGGACTAATAATTACATTTTCTAGTGGAAAGCAGACCCTGTAGGTACTAAAATATCTCTGCACCAAATATAAGCCTACTTGAGGTGATATAGAAAATATTTTAAAAATAGAAAATATATAGAAAATATTTTAAAATGTTAATAGAAGAAATAAATTGTCACTTCTGTTCTCTTACTAAAGGAATACTTGAGATTGCTTATGACAAAACCACTTGACTGAGAAACAGCTTAATGGAAAAGAAATCAGCTGTCTTCTGACACACAAGAAGGCCTGCATTTACTGAATAGCATATGTCATGATTGTCTTTTTTTTTTCTTTTTCTTTCTGTTTTTAGGTCCAGTCCTTTTTGTGCTGAAAAATACAGACATTTCCCCCTCTCCACTACTCTTTCATTTGTACTAATTCCTCTTCACACTGTCTGGATAGCACCTTGGCTTTCCTACTTTTTCAACAACTGAGGAATAACTTGGTGAAAATAATCAGCTTGCAGCCTGGAAAAATACTCATAATAATCTGTATGACTGCTGCTCAGTCTCTGTTTTTCACTTTAATCACAAGTCTCTAAACACTTCTCTGCACTATACACCAATTAGTTATGCTAGTTTTAACCTGTACCAAGCCAGCATTACAAAAGCCCTCCTCATAAGGCACAGCCTCAGGAGCTGGCTCCACCTCAGCAATGGAGGAGCATGTCTGTTTAACCTCAGCAGCAGCAGTTTCTCCCTTTCTACCCACAGATGCTGAGCACTCTCAAGGAGAGAGGGTACTGATCACTTTTCTTATGCTATAAGCCATTTGCCTCACCTTGGGGAAGTATTACATTGGATAACAGAAACAGAGGGTAATTCTGAAGAAAAAACCCAACAACCCAAATAGAAAATACGGTGTGTGCTTCAAGGTATCCAAAAATATTATTACTCTCTTTTTAATGAGGAAAACAATATAATCTGTTTTCTAAGTGGTATGGGCACATACTGCTCCTTAGTAGGAGTCAAGGAGCTGTACAAATATCACATTATTACTAAGCACACAGGACTCTCCTCCTTTATTAACTTAAACCAGAAATTTCTGACAGGTTACAAGCAAATTCATGTACTCTCTACTTTGTGCTATATTACTTTGAAGAACAATGAAAAAGCCTGATGAAGAAGATGCCAAACTGTAATTCTATTAAATAACAAAGCGGAATGTCAGTTAATTACGTATTTAAAGATTGAAAGCAGGCTCACATTTGTAAACAAAATCTTTAATTCAGGCTTTGTTTCAAAGACTGCTCCAAGCTTGCTGTTATCAGAGACAAATGGTAAAATGATGAGTACTGCATCACAAAATTTTCTAATATTCAAAAGAAGAACTCTGGCAAGAAAAAACTCAGATCTGAATCTACAATTCAGTGCATCATGTAGCATGGGTTTTTTTGTGAGTTTATTTCCCTGATAGCTTTTTTTTATGAGAGGACTGAAGTTCCTGCAGTGAACCATAAAAACATAAGTAAAACATATTTTTTAGTGCCAAGAAGAAGGAATGACCTCCCTGAACTGATGCCAAAAGAAGTGGGTACAAAACAGCAGGTGCCTAGAATCGTACGGAAATTAGTTCAATACTGAACATGATTTGCAGCCTTCTTAACTCCTAGCTATGACAGGGAAGCTAATCTTCATGAATTGTACATACTGAGATTGTGACACACACCACTACTTAATGAGAATTAAAAACTGCCTCCAGGCCCTAGCTGAAGACGGCACACCTAGACCAGCAAAGATGTTGGTAAGCCCCTATGGCAGATCTCTTGGCTACAGCGTAGATGTTTTGGCAGAAGATGTGGAGAGAACCACACATCTGTGAATGCTGATACCAGGTCTGCTGTAGTAGAGAATGTGCCCTCTTTTAATGATGAAGTCCATACCTGGACTGCAGACACTATCAATCTGATTTTTTAAGATATGCATGCTAATCACATAGCTGGCAACATGTCCTGCATTAGAGGTTATTTCATTGACTGCATCACTACGGGAAAGTAAACAAGTCTAGATGTACAATCATAGTGTAGACCTGCAAAAAACTTTATTTTAGAATTATTTTGGAGTATGTTTACAGTACAATATAATAGAATTACTCATAGGTTTACAGTTAATTTTTTATAGAGTAAAGAATATTTGAAATGCTTTAAATCTGAACTCTTTATTCAGACAACTCCACCATTCTCTTTTCCTGACTAATGCTGATAAAAAGCAGTTCTGTAGTTTTATTTGAAATGCTTAAAGGAAACAAAACCCTCCAGTACTCTATAACTTTATTTGTATCAAAGAAAAAACTTTTTGAAAGATCATTAATATTGAAGTCCTACAGATTAACTTGACACAAGTTGAAGTGAATGAGCTCTATTTCTACTAATGCTTATTCATCAGTAGTTTTATTTCCTAAAGCTTGTGCATAAACATTTTTGTTCTGCAATAAAAACTTCATCTTCATTACACCACAAAACATTCTTCATTCAAATTTTTATAGCAAATCATCAGACATATGGAAGATGCCACATCAGTGACATTTATTTCAATGTAATGGAAGTGGAAGCTGTAAATATCACTATCATCAAGTAATGCTGCAAGTCATTTTACTTTTTATGTAAATACAGTTGTCAAAAAATTAACAGGAGGTAAAAACCTACTGCCTCAAGATTGCTTTTAAAATAACTTGACATTTTGGACAACATGCAGTTTACACGAAAGAATTTATACATTGAGCAATTCAGGACTCCAAATTTTTCCAAACAATATTCAAGATGCTTGAGTGGCTACCCTTCTTGATGAAAACGGGCAAAGAAATAGCTTAATACACAGTAAAGATATCTGCAAGCAGATAAGGTGACACTGCACAGCACACTTCAAGTTCACAAGGGAACATATAGGCACATACAATCTCCCAGCAAGACTTACTGGCTTAAGCATAGTATTGGACTAGCACAGCTGAAATATATTCAAACACAACTCAAATCACATTTAACCTAGCTCACTAGCATCTGCACTACTAAGACTATTTTTATACTTCCTGGATTAAAACCAGACAGGCTCTAATCACACCCGTGGATGAAGTTTCACAGAAATTTACTTCAGAAAATGGTTGTTATGGAAGAATTTAAAGAAGACCATTCAGTGTATATTCACTGTACATTCAGAATAAAGAACAATTTTTTCTTTTCCTAGCACATCACCATTTTCTGCAGCTGTTTTAGTCTACACTCAAGTTACAAGAAGTACTTCCTACCCTGACCTTAATGTAGTTTGGTTTATGGTACAGACTAAGGCCCAAACAAAGTTTAGATATCCAATTTAGTTTTGGAACATGAAGAAAAAGTCATATAACATTTTTCACCATGTTTATGCTTTCTATTTCATGATCCCCAAATACAATATGTATAATTACAAAAAAATACATGACAAAAATCCTACAAGCTTTTGTAGGATTGTAGGCACCTGTCCTTCACTGGGAAGGTTAAACACTCAGCTACAGAGACACTTGCCCCTTCTGCTTCTTATTTTGCAGAGCCCCCTTCTGTTGAGCACAACATTAAACTTCTAGCAGAACAGATACGGCCTTTACCTGCTAGAATAGAGTGTAGGTTGATCATGTGGACAGTGATCATCTGCATTCAAGGAAGAAGAAGAAAGTGTGGTTGCCAATGAAGCTGCTTCAAACAGAGATGGAGTGCTTGGCACTAGATCCGGCTGGTGGTTTGAACCTAGTACTGCATATGCAGAAATAAAGAACAATGTTGACAAACTTCATTTTAAATTTAGCCCAAGAATCTTCATGTAAGTATATAGAGTCCCATAGTGCCCTCATAAACTTCTTGAAGTTTCCTAATGTTTGAATTGATGAGATGGTATTATTCATATGCTCATACCCACACTCTTTTGTATTACAGAGTGAATTTCAGCTGCCAACAAATACATTCAGCAGAATACAGAGTAACTCCAAAGTCAAATATTAAACAGAGGTATGAGTTATGAATTCTTCTCAGTCTGAGGACTATACTCATGCTACCACAGCTCATTTATCAGATTGGATTAGGCAATTGGTTCTGCTTTCATCATGGCTGCAGGCAAGTTCTGAAAGGGGCAAAGTTGTATCTCTTCAAAAAAACTCTGAGAACAATGAACTGAGCTTCTAAACACTTGAAGTAACATGCTTGTTTAGAGGTCAGTGAAAAGGATAGCATTGGCTCTGGCTTTAATTTTCTGCCTGGGCTGAATACCTTTTTTCAAGATGTCCTGAAATCTGAAAGTTAACAAACTTTCAGATATTACAAACTTTGATTCTGACTTTGTCTTGCTCCTGAAGGTCTATTTTGACAAATATTACTAACTATTCTCTCCATAAGAATAATCTGACTCTGATTTTGATAACTCAGCCATACTAGTAGTGTTTTAGTTACAGGACTTCTAGAGTTTATATAAAATTTTTAAAAACATCATTTAGGTTGTTGATTTGAAAGACTGTACCTTCTTCATCAAGGCTGGCATAACTTTGTCCTTCAGCAAGAATGCCATGCTTTTCATCCTTCCACTCCTGGCTAACTGCACACACTATTTCTTGTGATGCTGCCTTTAGGGCTGTGATGGAATTACACCGTTTCTTTGAAGGTGAAGGCTTTAAAGCTGCATTACCAAATGAACATAGATGTTGAATGATGTTATCTTACCTCCCTACACATCTTTAACAGCATACGAAAAGTAAGCCATATAGAAAATGTAGAATACAGATTGAATACAGATGAAGAACATGTCCAGAAACTTACTTAACAAACATTACATTAATGTAACTCTAATGTAACTAGAGTGAAAAGTATTGTTATTTCATCTGCAAGAGAAGTACTTTTGTATTTTTCAGTTTCTTACTGCTTATTATACGATAGTAAGTCGAGTCACAGGCACCACTAATTTAAAAAGCTCCTATGGAGTTCCAACCCATGTAATCAGAGACAGAGTGATACAGAAAAAAACCCCCAGAAAATACAAAAATGGAAAAGACATTTGGAGTATTCTGAGAGGTTACAATCTTTTTTTTTTTTGAGCTGCTAACTACTTCTATGTAATGATACTGAAGAATTTCCACTCCAGACTCATCTGTCAAACATTTCTCTTTGGATACAATAAACACTTCCAAAATCTTGATGGCCTACACACTCAGGTATCAGCACCTCTTTTATAATTCTTAGCAGGGCCTGCCTATTTAAAAAGCATTTTGAATCAAACTCTACAACTGATCATTTCCACTACTACTGAACCGTGAACCCCATCTGTAGTTCTTCTCCAGAAGGATGCCAACTATTTAATTTAGTGTTTTTCAGCTGCTGGCTGCTTATCTCCATGCATTGGCTGCAAAGTTACTTCAGATGTACTATAACACTTCTTTCATTGCTTTACTACAAAGTTCAAATTAAACACATCAAGTGACTTGGCTGAAGACTGAAGAAAAAAATCAGATACATAGTTCCAGGGTATTTTTAAAAAAGAACATAGAAGACAGTTGCTGAGCTAGCCTCTGCCCAAGGCTAAATCCACTTACTAAGTTTATGTTGTTAATTATGCATGGTTGTTCTGTGCACTAGGGGAAAAATCCAGATTCAGAACAGGGCTAAAGTGTTTAAACTGAAATGTCTGACTCAAAGCTTAGAAATAATATTCCTGAAGGCAGGAACACTCCCAGTTTTTTATGAAAGAATAATAATGCATTTGAACCATTAATCTGTATAAAAGTGCTTAAACAGCCCTGTATACAGAGGAAATCAATAAAAGTAGGATACTTAGACAGGTTAACAGCTTGGAAAAATGAGACAGATTAATTAAGATCAGAGAGAAAATTAGGCATGATATGCTTTAATTGTACATTGTAGGCTTCTAATACAGAACAGGTTGTGTCTTGTCCTGGAACAAATCTAGCAGTCAGAATTAGAAAGAGTTGGGGGAAAAAAGATGCCAATGTTGAAGTAAGATATATTGTATTTATTTTGTCAAACAGGAGTATCAAGTAGTAAGGAGCAGGCACTCTTTATTCTTTATCAATGCAGAGGAGTTCCTTTGAGTATTGTCTCAGACAGCAGAATTCCCACCAGTTCTTTGGCAAAATTATTCTAAGATTTAAAGAGAACTGGGTCTCAGGATGCTCCTTGCTCCCTTAAGCTGAATTTTGCTTCACATTTTGTCACATTACATCAGTTGCTTCTATTTTCTTATTAATCAATCTTTTCCAAAGGACTTAACTTTGAACACTTTAAATTGTTAACTTATTCTAGTATTTGTAGTCATTTTTGGTTTACTTAAATCTTATTTAGTTCTAGTGTTTGTATTTTGCTCTTTCTCTGTCCACATAGAATTGTTTCTCACTCCAGATAACTACTGAAAATGTTAAGAGACCAGTATAACACTAGTCAAAAAGTATTTGCAAAACACCTATCAGTTTAAGACAATGCCATATGCTCAACACTCTTCCTGTAGTATTTGAGCCAAGTGACCATTGCACATTTTGACACTCAAACTCTGAAACAAATACACTTCCATGAGCAGGATTATGAAACTGTTAACTCAAATCCATTTTGAAGTACAAGTTCCTCTACAAACTAGATAATTCTAGCCCATCAGTTAATACTTATTTGTCAAGAACACTGCTTCATAAAAAAAACCCTCAACTCAGAAAACACTTACTCCAACATGGTAATCAAAATCAGCTATTCTCTTACTAGAAAGAAAGAAAATAAAAGGTGCAATTTCAGAATCACCTCCATGGGTTTAAAAAATAATCTGGTAGTAAAGCAGCAAGTTAGTATGTGTGCACACTATTCAAAACACCTAACCTTACTGTAAGGTTTTATACCACTTGTGATAATTGTTGGGAAAAAAAATCTCATTGCTCACAATAATCCAAAGAGCTTTTCTCCCAAAGAACAGCCTGGACCTCATCAAACCTCAAGCACTTATCTTGCTCGTATATTTATTAGAGACTTTCTTACTGCACATACATTGAGCACATCTCAGCAGTTGTCACAGAATGGCATGTGTTGGAAGTGATATGAAAAATCATCTAGTTCCAAACCCTGCTGAGCCCAGTGACACTTACCACTAGAGCAGGTTGCTCAGATCCCCACCAAACTGGCCTTGAACACTTCCAGGATGGGGCATCTACCATTTCTCTGGGCAACCTGTTCCAGTGCCTAATCACCCTCACTTTGTAAAGAGCTTCTTCTTAACGTCTAACCTAAATCTACCCTTCAGCTTAAAGCCATACCCTCTTGTCCTGTCATTATATACCCTTTTAAAAAGTCCATCTCCAGCCTTCTTGTAAGTCTCATTCAGGTACTGGAAGGCTGCTACAAGATTTCCCCATAGACTTCTCTTCTCTGGGCTGAACATCCCCAGCTTGCCTAGTTTGACTTAATAGGAGAGGGGCTCCATCCCTCTGATCATGTTGATGGCCCTCCTCCTGACTCTCTCCAACAGGTCCATGTCCTTCCTGTGCTGGGACTCCAGAGCTGATGCAGCCCTGCAGGTGCAGAGCAGAACAGAGGGGCAGAATCTCCTCCCTGGCCCTGCTGGCCACGCTGCTTTGGATGCAGCCCAGGACATATTTGGCTTTCTGAGCTGTGAGTGCCCATGGCTGGGTCATGTCCAGCCTCTCACCCACCAGCACCCCCAAGTCCTTCTCCCCAGAGCTGCTCTGATCTGTTCATCCCACAGCCTGTGCTAGTATCTGGGGTTGCCCCAACACAGATGTAACACTTTGCACTTGACTTTGTTGAACCTGGTTAGGTTCCCATGGGTCCACTTCTCAAGATTGTCCAGTTCTCTTTTGTCTCCCATCACCATCCTTTTCTGCACTTGCAACAGTTCAGATTGAATTTCCTTTCACTAGCACAGTCAATTTATAGAGAAATTATCCATCAATTCATTAATATTTATAAGACTCAAAAAAAGTTTTCCCTGAAAAGCTGCCCTAACATATCATGCATACAGGGAATCACTACTTGGGGTTAATTCAAATTTTCTTTTTTTCTTTTAAAGATTCCTTAATTCTACTTAAAACATCTTAATTATTTTAGTATAGTTAGTCTCAGTATAGTTAGCCTTTTCCTTTCATCTGTCTATCCTATTATTTTTCTTATTTAGAATTTCACAAAATACTTATCATGTACATTTCTGCCTTCTTGTTGCAGTATCAGTTTTCCCTCTTTTTCATATATGCCTTTACACATAATCATGTCTGTTGTTCTGATCTGCCAGGCCTTTAACACTGGTTTTCATGGGCAGGTTCAGAGTTCACGGTCTCAATTATCTTCAGAAAAGTGGTATCATCTTTAGACAATATGCAGAGCAACAAAAACCAGTATGACTTCCAGTGGTAGAAAAAGTAGAAAATAAAACTTGATCTGAACTTTTGATGGAAAAAGCCTGTATGAAGGAGTCTCTAAAGTTGTGTGGTTTTTATTGGGTTTTTTTTGGGGGGTTTTTTTGGTTGTTGTTTTTTTTTTTTTTTTTTTTAATTAGTAAGACACTAAATTAATTTCCCTGATTTGAGTCAGTTTTGCCTGGGATAGTAATTGGTGTGTGATCTCTCCCTGTCCTTATCTGAACCCACCCGCCTTTTGTTATAACTTTCCCCCATCTAGTTGAAGAGGGGGAGTGATAGAATGCCTAGGTGGTCACCTGAAGCCAACTTTAGACAGCCCTGATGTGACCAAAATACATAATACATAATTCTCTGTAATTTTACTAATGGAGTAAAATCCCAATTGTCAGAAATTTAGTTTCTTGACTGGAGCTACAAAAGTGCTACACGATGTTGAAGAAAAGCTTGTTTTATTGCCAAGACAGGAGCATTGTAAGGAGCATTTATAAAAATATCTAAAAAGCAGAAGTCACTACTTTCTTACCTTGAACTTTTTTGAAAACTCTTGCATTCATAAACTTTAAAAATCTGTCTGCATAAAAACTTGGTCGGTGAACTGAAACAGTATCCTATGAGATTGAAAAAGATCTCAGTCACATTTTCCACAAGTAAGGTGTCAAGAAGAACCTGGACACCTCAGGTGAACTATAGTGTGTATTTCAGGCACAGTCAAAACTACTGAATCATATCATTTATGAGTTATGAATTATACAGCTATATTCTGCAAAATCTTCCAAGCATTTGAATTTTTTTTTTCAAATTATGTATATTTTTCAGTTATAGATTCATCAATGTTCTGCTAGCTGGCTAGACTTGTGTAAGTTATAAGGGCAAACTAATATTATTAGCTGTTGTTTGAAAGCTCAACAAATAAAACCAGAACATGTATTGGGAAGATTTCAGTAGCAGCTCAAACCACATGGTGAGCACAAATGTTCTGGCACAAATGTACCAGAACAAGTTTTTTCCTGATCAACATGAGTCAAAGATCCACCAGCTAAAATATCAGCAGTTTTAAAAAAATAATAAAATCTACTCACCCCATCATAAACAAGAGCTTTCCAAGAATGTTCCAGCTTTTTCATTAACCTAAGTATGTAAAAAACTAAATCAGAACTGCTTTATAAAACTTCCATTTTTATAAGTAACTTCAGAATAGTTTGCTCAGTGAAAATTCATTGAAAGTTGAAGTTCAACTTACCTGTAAGACTGGAGAATATCAATAATACCCATAAACAAAAGCAGCTTTTCACCTTTATGGCTTTTTGCTGGAATACCTCCCATTCTAAGAGAAACAACATAGAATATTTGTAAGACATCTCTGATCACCAGTACCAGCTGAACTGTACCCACTTGTAAACCCAAAGGAGTAGACAATAATTAAATCAGATGCCACAGTGCAAAGTCAGTCAAATGTGAGTCACCTAGCATGCAATGGATTTTAAATAGAAAGTTTGAAGTATCTGGGATTCAGTGGTAAATATCCATCCTTAAAAAAAAGAATAAATATTTTAAGACACATTGTGGACAGAATTGGAAATATTCAGATGATCTGAAAAGTGGAAGAAAGTATACATCAGTTTATTGCTATGGAAAGTAACTTTAGATTGATTTATTAAATAAATATGGATATTGATCTAGCACCAATATCCAACTGTGACGGACAAAAACTCTCTAACAGTGTAAAGTTAGAAAGTGTATGTTTATTGCGGGATAGCTCCCAAATACACACCGCGCCTTTCAAATGATTACAGAGTCCTTTTATCCACACAAGAATTGAATATCCAAAATACAAATACATATTCATCATTTTGGTACATCCCATTCCTCGCTTCATATGCTAATCATTTCAAAAGCTATTAAGCATGCATAGTTTGTTCCTTGAAATGGGTCTGTGGTCCCTTTCATGGGGAAGGGTCCCGAAATGAGGAAGTAAATTAAATCTTCCTCATTCTGACCTTTCTACCTTTTCAATGCTAATATGACAAATGAACCTTGGTAGAACTCCCATTCCTTGTCTTCAATTGGTTTCAGAACAGAGGAGGCCCACAACTGTCTTATGTTCCTAAAAACTATTTGGCAGTTTCTATATTCTTCATTATAAACCCAGCTAACTAAACATTGTGTTGACAAGCAATCAATTATTAGTTAACTACTAACTCTTAACTTCATCAAGGCCTACTTACAAAATCCCTTTATTTTAATTAACTCTAGTAAGGCTTGTCTCTCACTAAAATCTTAGCTCCTCTAAAATCTCTAAATCTCTTAAAGTTTATGTTTCAAGATGAGGGAGAATTTTCTCACTTTATAGATCATAGGTAAAAAAACACAGAGAGTCTGCACATTAATCAAAGTCTGAAAAGGTTGTTTCATATATTTTTCACTAAAAAATATGTATTACTGTGCTTTTCCAAAATTTCTTTTACAGACAGATAAGTGATAGATAAAGCAACAGTATTAAGCTGAGAATCCTGACTGCATGGGCCTCCAATTGGTCCAGGGTCCATACTCAGCCATTAACAGTCATTTTAAGACCCTCTCTTCCTACTCCAACACCTAGAAAAATGGTCCATCTTAGAACCTCAGCATTGTTTTTTGTTCCAGTAGCCATTATGTCAATATGAGAGAGAGAATGCAAGGAGCCAAAGAAGGACTACACTTGTCAGGATCTGAGTAGCACTATATTAGCACAAGTGGTGTGGGAACCCAGCTAGTGCAACACTTCTGCCATCAACAGCACTGGCTACCTTCTGTGTGAATGTGAGTTGTAAAAACCAAGTGAAATAAAGCTCTGTGTAATTACAGTCTAGAGTTCTCAGTGTCTGGAAACTCCCTGTGAATACTGAATATCATAGTTCTCTCACTTGTTTGCCCTAGGTTTAAGCACAGATTTCTATATCATTAGTTGTATTTACCTACACAGCTCCCTCGAGAACCAGGAAAAGTAGATCCTTAATTTTAAATTAAATCCTCATTAAAATAAAGGACTGATTATATGCAATGCTAAATGGTGACAATAATACTCTCATAGCACTTAATATATTATGAAGGAAACAACAAAATAATGATTGTTTATATATTCAAATTTCTACTAAAGTTTTTGCTAGACAGAAAAATAAGAGAAGAACATTGGTTCTTAATCTCAAGTAATATATTATATGACTATACTTCAGTGATTGATGATATCATTCTACATACATTGAGTATACTACTTCAAGATGAAAACAACCCCTGTAGGAACATCCATTTCAATGTTAATTTATAGTTTTTGCTTTGGTCTCACCAGGCTGTTTTCAGTTAAAATTAGATTATAGCTGGGACTCTTGTAATAGTTGTCTGTAACATCTCTTTTATAAAAGAATGCATATGTGCATACATAAGTCACTCTGAACTATCATGTATTTAAAGACTATCAATCTAGTGACCAATATTCCAATTTCATGCTCTGTGGCAAATCTTGATGATGCAGCTTTTGGGGAAAAAAAAAAAGGCTCAATCTTTCAATTCCTGGAATACAGTGTACTCATGAAAGTTTTACCTATTAATACCTTTAAAAGCAATCTTAAGAGCAGGTTACAGCACTTACGTGTTTGTTTTCTCTGTGGTGATAGAGTCTCCAGACTTCCCAGGTCCCTGTATAGACTCCATGGCTGTGGAATAGAGAACTTTCTGCCCTCCATGGCGTTTTGCATCTGATGCACTCTGGGAACATTCTCCTTCTCTTTCCTTCATGTTACTGTTCAATATGTGGATCCCCAGAAGCAGACTATAATCCATGATCTTAAAACTTTCTAGAACCTACGAAAGAAGGAATGACTATACTGAAACCACATAAGAATTACACAGCAGCATTTTGCAAACCTGACTCAAAGCAGGCTCTCAAGGCACAAGCTTCTCTTATCAGGAAGTGTTTGAAATTACATTTACACAAAAAACATTTACTATCCATACAAGTCAAGTGCTCGTTTTCTAATTAGCTGAATGCTTTTCTAACAAGTGAGAAATGAAGATGCACAGCTGAAATGTAACCTGATGCTATTTTGTAGTCAAGGAAGATAATTCCAAGCAGCACCTTTTCTTTTATAGCAAATAATCAATTAATGGTTCCATTGTATACTTATGAACAACACATTTTAAAATTATCTCTCATCCACATTCCAGACCTCCCTGAGCATTTTTGTCTGTAGTCCTCTCTTATCTCCCCTCCACCTACTATGTATAATAGAGACCATACTCTTGGAGAACTTTCAAATGTCAACAAAAGTATTTGCTACAATCCCTTATTAGCAGCTGATGGGATTGGAGTACAAAAATCACCCATCTCTCTACTAGGCTAAATAGAGCCTATCTAAACTCAAAAGACAGGTTTTACTTATGAAGCATGACTTAACCAACCATCCTTCTCTTCTAGCTCTACCAACCATTTCTGTCTCTGGCAGCATGTCTTCTCTCACACACAAATAGTTTCATTTGTTTTTGGTTAGCTACATCATTTCAAAGTCTGGCATGCTGTCATTGAAAGGCAATACAGCTCAAGTCAATACCCAAACATGAACTAAAGCAAGCTGCAATCACATCTAGTAATATAACCAAACTGTTCACAGCAACAGTTTAATGTCAGACAGCAACTGTGTTTAATGTCTTACACAACACTACTAAGTGGAGGGAGAAACACCACTAACAGCCAGGAAAGATACACTGTGCCACTCACCACTTCTTTACCTCATGCAGCTCAGCAGTGATTCATGATGTGTTTTGGCACATAGTGCCTGAAGATAATGGTGTAATTTTTGTCACAGAATCAAAAGCCAACAGTACATGTTTTTACATTAACAAGAAAAAAAGTGATTTTACAGACATGAGAGCAGATTCTGGGTATGTAATTTTGATGAAGATTATCCAAGCATAACTATTTTTTGTTAAGCAGAATCATCCCTTCTCTTAATTAAAAAAAAAAAAAGCAATTTCAGCACTTGCATAGGTTTAAAAATTATATGGCAGTAAATCAGTAATTTAGTATGGATCTGTATGTCTAATCGTAAGGTTTTTATACCACTTACCCTAATTGTTGGAAAAATACTCATTGCTCAGATAACCAGAGTAGTGATGAAACACAGCATAAACATAGACATAGCATAAACATAGAAAGGCACAAAATCAGACCTGATTTTCAGATTCAAAGAATGATTTTAAGACACCATGGGTTTGCTCTTGTGCAGAGGAATCCTACTCAGCGATGCCTTAGTAGTCCACAACATCTTCTGAGGACAGAACTCACAAAGGATTTCATACCCAACAAAACCTGTATTCTAACCACAAGATTCTGAAATTTTGTTGTGCATTGTGTGGACATATTGGTGGTTTACAATCATAAATTGCAAAAATAGCATGGCTAACAGGTAAAAAGGTACTTGGTGTCAAAAACATCTAAAAATTTATTTACTCCTTACTTATTGCTACCCTTTACTCAGACTTTCTCAGAAAGAAATTACAACATCATGCATTCATTAAAAAAATATGTAATCAATGAATGTTTGCCATCAAATGCTGAAGCTAAATTCAGGATAGGCTGAAAAATAACACCTTATTAGTACAGTAAGGAACACTGTTCATGCAAAACCAGAACAGAGGCTAGTCAGGCTTGGGAAAAACATTGCCACATTTATTTTACAGTTATAAATTACTGCTGACAGTTCTACCTTCAACATATTCTTTACTGCATTTTGAATTAGGTCACATTAGACACATGATTTTACTGCACTAATTACATAACCTATGTCTACGACTGGATGTAGTCTCATGGGAGGCTGTGCTGTAATGTGCTGCTCCTTCTTCTACAGGGACCTCTTATGCGATAAAATTAATCCTTCTGACTACATCAATTCATCACTGCCACTTAAACCCATACTACTTGTACAGTACAACAGATCATGCCTTGACAATTTATGATTTTGGTGTAGGATTACTGAAAAACCTCATAAAAACAAATTTCATTATTACAGTTCATTAACAGACTGAAACACCTTCACATCCAATGGATTAATTGCAGTACAAATTCTTATAAACAGCACACAGCATAAGAACCCTTGTCCCCCAGACACTCTGTTCATGGCCCTACTCAGAGATGGCATTACACTGTCCACAAAGTGTCTTCAGGATATCATGACATGATCTGGCCCTGCCTACCTACAGCTCTGATGTACAGTTCTGATTACTTCCCCTTAGAAACTTGATAACCAAACCAACCACTCTTTACACAAATGAATCTTTGTGACCATATCTAAGCACGTTTTGCTCCCCGTTTGTTTCTAATGAAACTTCTGGTAAGAAATAACTAACCAGAATAATAAGGAAGAATCTCATAAATCAGCACTCAACAAAACTTTGTATCAAACTCCTCAGTCTGTATTAAGACAGTAAATCAGTTGGATTTACGGCTGAATATACCTGAGGTGTTCTCACATATTTAAAATACCAAATTGTGACAATCTTAAAGTATGTAAGTAACATTTTGCACATACAGTTGTACCAAATAATCTTTTTCAACAAGGACAAGATACAAAATGCAGAACATCAAGGCATTTCTTTTCCTATGCTGAGGTTTGTTTGCAGATACTTTTGATTATTTTAGGACTGCTTTTAAGATGTAGCAGCAAGTTTTTGCTACAAAGGCACCAAAATGATAACCTAATCTAAGAAAAAAGCCCCATTCAAATAAATTGCAATATTACATGGCTATACTCACAACACAAGGAGAAAGTCCTGCAAAACACCTGACTCTATCCATGTGAGATCACTAGAAATCAATATAAACTCCTAGAAATACACTACTTATGTAGGTAAAGGGAGGAAACCCCCAATCTTTGCTCATGTAACCATTCTGACATGTCCCTTGCTAGCAAAATGGCACTGTGGGGTTTCAGCAAGAATGGTCTCAATCATGCTGTGTACTAACAAGTGGTGTATTTGCTAGTGACAATAACTGAAGTAAATCTTCAGTTCATTAATTTAATATTAAATTGTCCATCTTGGTAGTATTTATATGTTAATTCACTAGCTACACAGATTCTGTCAACACAGTGTTGTCACTTGGTCACCAAGTACTGCTGTCAAGGCTGACTTCAGCTGCTCTGAAAAATTCCAGATGGCAAGTGACACTCACCCTTTGTAGCCTTAAGTTCTATTTTGTTTCATACCACATAAAAACCCACAGTAAAATGGCATCACAAAATATGTTGTTTCAGAACATGAAAAATTAAATCTCTGAATCAGATTTTCTTTTCTCAGAGCTAATCAGATGTTAAACTATTCTGTGAATCATCTTAGACATAGTTATGCTCCACTATCTCAGCCAGTGACTAACAGAGCAAAACAAGTATTTCTGCCATGAAATATCGTTTTTATTTTATATGCAGCCAGCCTGAACTAGACACTATCTGACAGAGAAATCTGCATTTACATTTGCTATCCATGCAAAACAGCATGCAAAAAAGTAATCAGATCATTTTCATAAAAGGGTCAAGAAAAATACATCTCAAAAGAAAAAATTAGAAGCTTGTTTAATGAAAGTACTAAATGGATGATCATTCAAGGGAGTACTTCCTCTCCTACAAGCATTTTGGAAAAGTGACATAGGAATTAACACAGTAGAGAGAAGACTGATTTTACAGCATATCAATAATTACTATTCAACATAATGAACTATATAAATAAACACAAATTAAAGGACTGTCTCACAAAATAAGCATGTCTTAGGAACAAGTTCACAAATGTCAATGCCTAAAAATGGGTCTGGTTTAGAAAAAATCTATACCAAGAAAATGAATCATCACATTCCCACCAAAGCATATGTGGAATCACTTCCCATTTCAACAGAATTCTCCAAACGAACACTCCAAAATTAACAATCTAGATTCTGATTTTAAAAGTAGAAGTAACAAGAAATTCCTAATGTCAGTTGATACTACGGGAGTGATAATATATAAAGATACAAGAGATCTACAGCATCATGTTATGGTCGTTTCCCTCAAGCTACCATTTCTAACAAAGAGGCCCTTCATCTAAGATAAGTATGTTCTCCATCTCCATACCACATCATGCCATCTTTTATTTCTGTCCTATGCTGCAGTTTAATATTTCATTAAGTTATGCCAACACTACTGTTTGTAAGGATATGCTGTACAATGGGTCACTGAAGTTATTTGGCTTAAAGAATTATTTGTATAGATCCTTTGAGGTAGAAAAAAAGCAAAAAACTGCAAAACACTACACAAGCTACTAAGGGATTTGAAAAATTCTGTGGATAAATTTGGTCATACAAGATCTGCATCACATTTGCTACAGCACAAAATAGATGTGCAATCACACCATAAAACTTTTGTAGCAACTGGCAAAACAGCAGTGATGAAAATAATACTCAAACTTAGGAGATACGACCCTCTTGAGATTTCCTTGTCTTTACAGGTTTCTTTGTTAGTCACTTTTAAAATGTAATTTCCTCAGAAAAGTCCAGTGTTCTTTGACAAAGGTAAAATGCAGTCTCTCAAAAACCATTCATTTCTCAATAGTAAAAACATCTTAAAAAAAATTTTTTTTTGCTCTTAAAAACTACATGACCACAGTTTGATTAATTGTTACTGCTTCTCCAAAAAGGCAAGGATAGAATAGCTACAGAAATTCTCAGCAATAGTCTGGAATTTAAAAGCTAGTTCAAATTTTCAATTGTGTACATTGTATAGATTATAAATTCATGAATGTTCCATCTTTAGGAACATTGTAATATTACACTCTTTGGTTCAGTTAAGGTGCAAATACTGCAAAATGAACTGTGAGACAAGTTTTCAGACCCTGTCACCTCAAATGTGAACAAACCAAGCACGGGATGCAGGAACTGAACAATGCTATCAACCTGTACTTGTTCCAGCATGGATAATCTGGAGGCACCAGCCCATGATGGATCACCACAAACAACTCAGCTCCATTCTCTAATTGGGCAGGTTGTGCATCTCCTCACCAGCACTGCCAGGAGGTGTGAAAGGCCAGAATTTCTCCAGCAGTGGTCTACCATTGCAGCACTGCATTCCCTGGGGAAGGAGCTCTGTGTCAGCTGTCAAGATGGTCTGTGCTGGCTGAGCACAGCCAGGAGGCCAATTCAGCTAAGCAAGGAAGCTACAGCACAGCTGGAATGTGAAAAGCCAGCATACAGGACAGGTGAGGACAGACAGGCTAGAAAGGAGGAATAGAGAATCATTGTCTAAGCATCTAGGGATGGCAGCTGTGATCAAAGAAGCCAAAGGCCAGATAGAATTGAGACCAGCAAGGAATATCAAGACACAGAAAAAAGCTGATCAAGGGAAACATGAGTCCATCGGTGAATAGGGCAGAAGATTCAGTGGCAGCAGTCACAGACCATAGCAGGTCCCCACCATGACTATTTTTCATTACCAGGAAATTCTGCCAGGCCTCTGAACTTAGTGATGGATCTTAAGGAGGAGAGTGCTAGCAGCCAGGGATGTTCATATTTAAGAAGTAGGAAAAAAGTCCATTGCTTCCTGATTCTGATTGCAAATATGAGCAATGGAAACACAATCCAAATTTAAGCAACACAGAAGAGAATTTCTTAGTCCTGAAATACTGGAAAGATCAAAAATTTCCTTTCTTAAATGAATTCCTAATTTCAAGTGCCTACACTACCTTCTTCATTTTGAAGTAGCAGTAAAAAGAGATGACAAGTTTTCAAGTCCCAAAAAGCTGGTCAGTTATCACTATACACATCGAAATACCTCATGGGCAGAAAAAAGTAGAGGCAGCACTGATGCCCTTTTCACAAAATGGATGGAATATTTCTGGTCTTTTTAAAGGCAGAAATAAAAGAGAGGTAGTCAGATCCAACTCTATTCAGCAATATGAAATATAATAGTGTCTGCTCCCTCTGTTTTACAGCACAGAGTAAGACTTGTATGAACAGAAAAAAAGGCATTTAATTTTTTATATACATATAACTTTCAGTGTGTTTATATGCAGATACACACAGATATATGTTTTATTGTGTATATGTGTATTTATGTAAATACAGTGATTACTAGAGGATAATTTTCTTCTTTAATTTTAATACTTTTAAAATTTACCTGGGCCTTTAAGAACTCTAGACTAACTTTAGAGTTGTTAGTTTAAGATATACATTGAAAAGGATTATATTAGCACTCAAATAACATGCAGCAGGAATTTTCCCACGCTTCCAAAGAATCATTAAGAGTCCTTTTATATGTAACAATTAAATGATTGATTCTCGTTTTTACTTTTCAGTCCAGTTCCATCTTTTAGATACCCTCTATTATTTCCAATAGATTTTCCCAAGCTTTGACTGAGTAAGTAACCTTGGACAAGTGAGGGATGCACAGAAAAGCATCCAGATCCCCAGATGTGACATACTGATGCATTCTCTGTCATCACACATGGTAGGAGTTCAGAAAATACTCACTGCAAGAGACTACAGAGAGAACAATGTGTCGTGTTAGATAAATGTCTCATGCTGAATACACAGCTGAACATTAGGTCACACAGCTTTACAAACCAATCACAAGGCATTGCAGGCTTCTGTGATAAACAAAAAAATCTATTCATGTGCAAAAACAATGCTTTTCATCTTGTACCACAGGTGGCAGTGAACAACAGACTCTGAAATTCAGGGTGTCTCTTCTATGTAGTGAGTTCAGACTATCCATTTTGCTTTATTATTATTAAATTCTTACAATTTCCCTCAGGCAAAGCAAATTTTTTCTTTCCAAAATGCCATGAATCCTGGGAAGTTCTGAGAGATCTGGAGTCTCCCTTTTCTTACTTTACATTTTCTTACCCATGCTACAGGAAAAAAAACCCTATTTTACAGCAATTCTCTCTGTCCATAATAGAACTGATTCCATTCACCAAGGTCCTCTCAAAGAGCAATGATAGGTATCCCTCTTCTGCCTTGAAAATATTTTGTGGACAGCTTTTATATGGACTTTTCAGCTGAGGAAGAAATTACCTTGCTCTAGAAGTAAGACTGCTGCCACTAGGCCTGCCTTCCCATTCCTAGGTAACCAAAAGATATATTCACAGCAGCTTTATATATAGTTTATCATACATAATAAATTTTCCACAGGGCTAATTATGCCTCAAGAAAAAAGTGATTACAATCTCCAAATTAATGGAAGTCATCATCATCAGCAGCATCAAATCTACTGGACTTCTTTCCTGTATTAATCTGTATTGCCACAGATGGATCAGTGTAATCCTGGATGTACATAGAAATAGAGGGATAGCCCTGGAACTTAGGGTTGCTCTAGATCATAAACTTAATGAGTCAGCAATGTGCCCTGGTGGCCAGAACGTCCAACTCTATCCTGGGGTATACTGAGCACAGTACAGCCACCTGGTTTGAGAAAGGTGATTGTCCCACTACACTCAGCATTGGAGCAGCCTCGCCTCAAGAACTGTGTGCAGTTGGGCTATACAGTGTAAGGAAGATATAAAATACAAGAATGTGTCCAAAGGAAGGCAAGAAAGATGGTAAAAGGACTACAGGGCATGATCTGTGGGGGGCAGAGGAGGATAAAAGGTTTGAGGGTGACAGAAAGGGTGGTGCTGATCTCTGGTGCCTGGTGATAGGATGCAGGGAGCAGGCACTCCTGCATAAGGGAGCAGCTTAAAGCTGCATTGGGAAAGTCCAGAGCGAACAGAAGAAAAAGTTCCTCAGTGAGATGGTGGTTAAGCACTGGAACCAGTTCCACAGTGAGGAAAGTGCTCATGGTCCCCAGTCTGTTGTTGTTCAAAAAGTATATGGATATTCTATCTATGACTATGATCTCAGATCACAAGAGCTTAACTAAAATACAGGCTTAATCAGTGCTCTGACATCCATAGTTATCCCTCCTTAAACAGCATGGAAAACAAATGGAGGATAAGTAATCTATACTGAGTAAATTTAGAGCAGAGATGAACACAGAAGTTTAAACAGATACTCACTCGACAATCCCGCTGTAGTGTTTTCATTAGTGCACTGTGTGTTTCAGAGTCAAAATACAACCCTTCATGCATATCTTGCAGGAAATCCAGGTCTTTGAATGTAGGGTTGGACTTCTCCCTCTCTTTTCTTGATGCTCTGCGTTTGTATGTGGAGCCTTTCAAGTCATATGTGAAATGCATTTTCAAGGCTCGTGGCAAAACGTTGTTCATAACAACAATTCTAATATTAATGCCTCCTGACTGAACGCAGTACAGCCCATAAAATTTGGGAAGAAGAGTCCTTGGATTCTGGTTCAGATTCTAAAACAAAAGAGATAATTTTAAATATGTCTATTTTTAATGAACTTCCATGCTTAAGAAAGGGTTTTCTATAACAGCAAAAGACATTAACAAACATGAAGAAAATTATGAATGTTTTCTTATTCAGCACAGTTTCTTCAACCACTTGATTATCTTTGTGGGTTTCTATTTCAGAAAGCTAGCACAGGTACTGCCTTTTTGCTGGGAACTTATAAATGCCAAAAGCAGAGAGTGACTACATTAATGCCAGGTTTCTCTTTCTCACAAAAAAGAACAGACTAGGTCAAACCTAAAAGCATCCTGAAGACTTAATTTATTTTTTCTGACCTGAAGAACCTTTGTGTTTTACCTGCTAGAAGGAGTTTGGGTTAAATGTAGTTCTCATTATCTTGACTTGAGTTCTGAAAAACAGAACCCCTCTCTCCATGAGGCTTTACACACTCAGGGTTAGTGCCAAATGGCTAAGTTATTTCCAAAGGCGTGTGAGGCCATAATAGAACCACAACTGACCACCAGAACAGAAAAAGTGTGAAATAATCCAAATTACACAACAGGCAAAATAAATTAGGTAGGAGAGAATAACAGAGGTGAGAGAGAAAATCCTTCTGAATACAACTGTTCTCAGTCTTCGGCATGAAGTAGAAAGAAGGGGGAAAACTACTTCAGGTGTTACATGATTACTATGTTACAACATACAACTATCAGAAGTACTTTCACAGAAATAATCACAGTGATTGAAGTTTTATATTTTGGAAGCAATTGCATAGCAGTGAGAATAAAGTTCTCAGAAACAATACAAACTGGCCTTATATGTACTTGTAATAACTCAAACTTGTGCTGAGCGGATTATCATGATTAGGAACAATAAAACCTGCCATAATTGTCCTTTTTGATGTGTCAGTACACATCTTTTTTTTCTTACACACACAGTGAATCCATGTTACTTTAGTGCAATAATGACAACATTCCTCATTTTTAGTATAAGTGAGAGGGTAATTTTTCAAGTATTTACTTCAGAAAGCAAAGGAAGAAAAGAAAGTCAGTCACAGGTCTAATAATACAAAGTCCCACATACCACCCAGAAGAATGTCTGTTCGCATGTATAGGTGGCTTTTGTTACAAAAAAAAAATTAAATTCTACTTACTTTTTAATCAATGGTTTTCCCTTCAGATGACACACAAACCCCAATACAATGGACTTAGAATTAGCCCTCAAAAAGCTCCATTTAAAAACTAAGTTTTGAACAAATTGCATGGATAAAAATATCTTTTACATGATTGCTTTAATACATGAGAAATGGAAATCAAAAGTAGTTGGAAACAAAAGGGAAACTGACCGGTCTAGTTTCTCTGTCCACTCTGAGTGAAATGCAGAGGGTAGACAAAGACAAAATGGAGAAAAAAAACTGAATTAGAAATTTAGAAACCTTATTTTGTTACTAGCTTATTAGAAGCAAAGTTTGGTATCAAATTAGATTATGACATTTAGCTTCATCTTGAATGCTAAGAGCACCAATTCTTATCTTAAATATATTCTTGGTTTATATCTATTCTTTCTGTTGGGTGTGTATGGCATGAAGTAGAAAGGCAGGTAAAAACATAAAAAATATCACAAAAAATACAGATTAATCCAGTGGAATATTTCAAAACAAATGAAACCGAATCTTCAGAAGTGACATGAAACAGGAGAAATAAAGGTAAAATACAGTCTTCAATTACTTACCATATAATAACCTGGCAAGAGCTTCTGAAGAAACTCAGCCTCTTTGTGCTGAACTGTTTTGATGATGAATTCGTCACCACTAGTTACAAAAAATAAGGACCCACTGGCACCTGGGTTGGATAATTCAATTAAAGGTTCACTGCAGATTGAGTACTGGAAGAGACAAAAATTGCTTTTCACTGCCAATGCATGCGTTACCCAAACACAAGTTTAATATGAAGAACTGCAGGTTCAAGTAGTCACAAGAGAATCACGTAGCAGCACCACTGCTGCTGGCTGAGTCAGGCCACTCTGCCTGGGCCGTGCTGCACAACCATGGAAGAGCAGCTGACAGCTAAGCATATAATCCCTCTTCATGTTCCAAAGCAGGTTCCTTTGGAGTGAAGCCAGTGGTTGATGTGAAAGGACTTGGATCTCCATGCTGTCAGCATAGCAAATTCTGAGTCAAAAACTTTGAGAAGGCATTTTCACTGGAACTGTTTGCTTTTCACATCCATTTTTTGAAAGAAACAGGTACAAGATGGTAGAAAAACTGGGAGTAGAGGTTTCTCAAATAGGCAAATCCTATTCTGTGCAACTGGGATTGAAACTATTAGACTTGGTATAGCTATAGCTACTAATTTTAGTATAGTTATAATTTTTAAAAATCTTTTACTAGTCTTATGATTGAAAACCACTTGAAACAGAAAAAACTCAATGCCAGTAAGCAAGAAAAACTGGAATTTGAAGGACCATTATACTGCATATTTAGACAGGCTTCCTTTTCCACAGGACACATTAAGAATTACAATCACATTAAGGAGGAAAAAGACACAAAAGACTACCCCTTACTAGTAGACCCATACTCATACAGAGACTAATGTACTTTTATTAAGTGTCCGCTATTCCAAACTTCGTTCAAATTATATGGAGAGTAGACATTCAGCTCAAAACCATAGAAAAATCTGTTTATATTAAACCTGAAAGCAGTAATACCGGAAAATCTAATAAATATGTTCTTTTGTGAGCACTTGAACTAAAGAAGCATGTTTTCTATGGGCTTATGCCATTGCCTTAATGCATCTTCTTATCCTAGCTCCAGCTAAGGCTTATAATTTTTTAGAGAATTTTGCATGATATACAAATATGTCTTCTCCCTGCTTATACTCAATTCCAATTAATACAAAATGCCTTTCTTGTTAATACTATAGTTGCAATTTTCTACATACAGAATGGCCATACTAATCTGTAACACTACAAACCTTTAGACCAAATCAGCAGTTGTACTGCAGTAATTGCATTTTTCTTGCCAAAATATTTCAATCTTAATGAGTAACTGTCACCAGGATAAACATTTGAATGCAATTATCCTAAACATTAAAGCTCAATAGAACAATAAAACATAAGCAAAAGACAGTGACCTACACTCTGCATTGGTCATTTTCCAGTGGTATGCATTTCTGTAAAGAAGTCCACCCACCAAATGCTGTTATACAATGGGCCCAGCTAGTTTTGACTGGACACCTCTGAAAGGCATATCAAAACCAAAAGGTAAGAAAATCCCCAAGAGCCTGACAAGTGAGTATTTATGATCAAGAAGTTTCCCTGCAAAATGACAGTACTCCATGAGGTTTACAGTGACAATTTAGTTCTACCAGCTGTTCAAATGTATTTACGCTTGTTATTCTGTCTGACTCCTACAAGTGTGTTACTGCTTATCCTCCTTGGAAAAGGTGAAGCTTTAAATCTTGAGCTTTGTCACTTCAGATTAACAGTGTAAACTCACATATGCTTGCTGTAATTTCTACTCTTCTTATTTTACTTCACATGCCCTTCAGCCACAGTTGGACAATCATTTACTACTTGCTACATACCACTTGTGTGTTTTCCTGTGCCAAGAGAAAAAAGAATCTGCAACAAATTGTCTTTACTGGTAACTTCCCTCAGGGAATAGTCTTTTTATACTTAAAATGACTGTCACAAATCTTATTTACAGCATGTAGTTTTTTTTTAAACTTTCACTTCTGCTGCTGCAAAAGCTTCCTTAGATGGAAAAGAAGTTGCAGGTGATAGTAACTTTGCTCTAAGAAGCACAACCTTTTTAGCAGCAGGCAACACAGCCCACATACTTCAGCTTTTACCAAGTCCATAAAAAGAGATAAGATAAATAGCACATTACATAGTGACGCAACTGTCACCCATGATGTCCTTGTCTCTAAGCTGGAGATGCACAGACTTGATGGAGGGATAACTCAGAGGATAAGAAATTTGTCATACTCTAAGAATTGTGGTCAATGGAAGAAAGAAATTCTTCACTCTAAGGATGGTGAGGTGCTGGAATGTGTGGTCTAGAGAAGTTGTGGATGCCCCATCTCTAGAAATGTTTGATACCAGGCTGGATGGCACTTTGAGCGACCTAGTGGGGAAGGTGTCTCTGCCCATGGCAGTAAAGTCAGAAACAAATCTGACATATAAAATTGCTAATTTGTACCAGGACTCTGATTTCTTGGGTGACCCACCATGAAACAAACCAAACATTGGGCAAACATCTAGAAGACAATCCAGCTCAGCATTCATCCTACCCTTCCAAAAGCAGAACTACAGGAAAAATAAAACAGCGGATACTTGTTCTAGCAGTATACAAAGTGGTTCCACCAAGTAAAGTCTGCTTTTACAATGTCAGCAAATTTGTAACTTTTTTTCTCGTGTAAACTGTACACTGTAAAAAATAAGTCTTCGATTTATAAAACAGAGAGAACAAAGGAAACATTCTAAAATGCTTCATTTTCAGTCTATCATCCATGTGCCCCAAAGCTGGACAGGAACATTTGCAGACCTCACTTTGTAATGACATGTATAAGTAACACAAATCACACAAAAGTACTTAATTAGAACTGAATTGATTAAAGTCACAAACTACTGATCATAACTTCTCTAGAAAATTATCTGAATGGCATGGATGTTGCTCTAGTTAATTAACAAAGCAGGTTTTTTATACAAACCCTCTCAAAGATAAATAATTAAAATTTTTGTCATCATTAAAAATATTCACTAGTTATATACCCCTCTACACACAAAATTTCTTACTGATTTGGGCAACCTTTAAGAATCCTTTTCTGCCACAATGAAACTAGCATGCTTTATAATAATTTGTAACTCAAAGGAAAACTGCAGGCTCTTACCAAATAGTCATCAGGCTTGATACCAAAAAGTTCTCTGAAATAACGGAAGGCAAGAGGTGCATATGTCTTAAATCTGAAGTCAGGGTAATGATGAGCAGGGGTAAGATTGCTCCCTTCACTGAAAACAAAAACAAACCAAACCAAATTACTGAGTAATTATTAGCAGCTAGTTTCACCACTAAGCTGCCTAACTTGACTGTTTGTGTGCTGAGAAAAGAGCATAAATGCAGATAAACCTCTCTATCATCATTAACCACTAATACTGAGAGACACTGTCCATGAGAGACACTGCCAGCAAACTCCTTTTTCTCATTTTAAAGGAAATAACTATTTTCACCACCTGTATGCATTTGCATAAAGATCATGTTTAAACATGAACAGGACAAACTCCAGAAGTCCAGGGTAGAGACTGACTCCACCAAGTACTGAAAACTCTTGTGTCATGGTTGCTGTGCTCAAGATGGCTCCAACCACGGCGTCTCACCAGCCTGTCTCTGTTTCTAAGCAGCAGATCCAGCAGGGCAGCTCCCCTGGTAGGCTCACTTCCCAGCTGTGTTGGGAAGTTATCTTCACACACTCCAGCAATTTCTTAGACTGCCTCCTCTCTGGTGTTGAATTTCCAGCAGGCATCTGGCAGGTTAAAATCACCCAGAAGAACAAGGGCTGACAATCATGAAACATCACCATCACATCATAGAATAGTTCATCCACCTCCTCATCCTGGTTGGGTGGTCTATAACAGACTCCCACCAGGATATCTGCCTTTTCAGCCTTCCCCCTGATTGTCACCCATAGGCACTCAACCTTCTCATCACTATCCTAGAGCTCTGTACAATCAAAACTCTTCCTAATGTACAGAGCCACCCCACCACCTCTCCTTCCTTGCCTGTCCCTGCTGAAGAGCTTGTAGCCATCCAGTGCAGTGCACTGGTCATCCCACCCCATGTTCCTGTGGTAGAGATTATGTCAAGGCTGTCCTGCTACTTTATGGCTTCCAGCTCCTCCTGTTTGTCACCTGTACTCCTTAGCTCTTTTCCTCACTGTATTTTTAGCCTGAGTTACAAAACTCTTGAGATGAACACGAGATATAAGATAAAGGTCAGCAGCAAAATGCTGCTAGATTTCAAAAAAACCCCTATGCCCATGGATTCATTTATGATAGAAAATGAGAGAAGTCTTTTAAGCAGAAGAATAAAGTTCCATACTGTGATTTCAAAATAAACAAGAACACCTTTAAGACAGTTTTGGTACCGAAATCAGCTAGATAGAAACTTTCTAACACATTTTTATTAGAGTATTAGAAAGCAGACCTTTATTACTCTGGGGATCTTTTCTCTAATCAAGTGCCCTGAGAGTCATGTGAACAGTTTTCATCATACACACTGACTATATATTCATTAGCTATCCCCACTTACTTGACTTCTGTTTGCCTAGGTTACATCTTCTATTTATTTATCCAAGATTGTGCTGTTGTGTTCCACTGTCCTTGATAACAGTCAAATGCTGTTCTGTTCTACTGTTCTTATCAGTTTGGCCAGTGTCTGAATAAATGGTTTGATAAATAGAGAAATACAAAATCCAAGACTTGATACAGTTGTTGAAATCAGCTTTTCCAACACTTCTTTACTCATTTACCATAACTAAATTATTTAGTAACGCAGAATGTACAATTATGCTTGGCAAAAAGAATATCCAAAGGACACCAAAAAGAAAAAAAATGCTACAAATTCACACAGATATGAAAAGCAATAAACATTAAGCAACATTCCTGAAAAAGATAATTAATAAAAATTAAATATAATGAAATAATATAAGAGCTTTCATCCTGTACAATTGAACTTACCGCTTTCCATTAACAACAGTTTGATGACAGAAGCTTACTCAACCTGCCTAGCTGCCCCTGTGCTGCCAAACCCCTCACAACTGAACTGTTTCAGTGACAGCAGGTGAACAAGCTTTCTAAGTCTCCAGAAATGTATAACACTTCAGATTCTTGAACAGGAGATGTGAGGAGGAAAAAAAACCAAACAGATTTCTTTCTGGAATTCACATATAAAAAGATGCTTGTGGATGACATACATATGAAGACAATAGAATACTGTTGCTTCTTAAGAGTGCTAAACCCGACAAGTAATAGTGACGGCTGCCTAGTCCTAATGAACTCCTCTGATCACTTTGCATTATGACTCCAAATATTAAAATCAAGTCCACATATGCTTTATTGTTCCATTATAGAGCTAAAAATGGAAATCAGTAGGATACAAGCTAAAGATGGTAGTGTTTCTTTATAGTTAAGATAGACTAATGCTATTTCATAAGGCCTTTCTGCAAGCCCTCATCACTGAGGATTGGTCAGGCTCTGACGGAGCTGTTATCAAAATAATTAGTCTGTACTTATGACCCTGTCTATAACTTTCCTGTGTGTATTGTAAAAAAACTGAAGAGGAGGAACACATCAGTTCTTTCAGTGAAAGCAATTCAGAACACTGCTAGATTTGTCAGGCATTAAGTTTTATATAGCTGGTTGTGACTCACTGATTTTTTGTACAATATGAGGATGTCCCAGGGGTCATATAGTTACACTGGCAACCTGGGGTCATACTTGTAAATGCATTTAATTGTCATAAGATGCAGAAAAGAATAGAACAGAGTGTTCTCTACTGAAGTATCACGTAATTGTCAGGGAATATAAAACACCTAAACTTTATTAAGTTCTACATTTTGGTACTAAACACTTTTATAAATCTGCTTCCTCCAGCTGTAACTCAAAAGCTTCTCCTGTGAAAGCATGTCAGCAAATAGATTACGAGTCGTTACCATACCAGAACATATACTGTCACTTCACTAAGGTGACATGAAGGTAGGAGGCTTGCTATGACAAAATGAGCCATTTCATAAGTGCATATGGAGTAAAATGACAACGCTGGGTACAAGTAATGCTTGCACCTTACTATGCAAGGTGTGCAGTAATGCATAGCAAGTGGAGATTTATTGCTAAACAGAGCAATTATTTTGAACAGCTTCTACATAGAGGGCAATTCCATGTATTTAGAACACATCAGATACTTTATTACAGATATAACAGTCAATTTCACTATGTGGATGGCTTTCCTTATTCTTTATAAAGTCATCTTTAAAAACACCTTCTGTTTGAGGTCTACAGATTATTTTACCATACCCTGTTTCTGTTAATCATATTAATTAGTTTCAGCTTCACTATTTAACAAAACAGTTTATTGATCCCAACAGGAAGCTCTTCTGTAATTCATGAAGCAAGTTTGACACAAATTTAAGATTTCTTGTTGATACTCTGGAAAATAGTTTTAAGGTTTTCCTGATGGCACTTTTAACAGAAAAAGTACCCTCACTTCCAGTAATTTCTTACAGTAATGGAAACCTTTCAAATTTCTTATAAATTTGAAGCTCGTATGACAAGTATGAATTGAGTATGGCCTTGCTCTTTCTGGAAGAAGATAAACTCCACTGTACAGAATGCTTGATCTAAGTACATCCCTACCCTATTTAGAATTATTCACATTTCACTCTATTACCTATTGAAAGAATGCATTGTGTGGTTTCTCTTCACATTTTCTTGATGCATTTTACAGTTTCACTCACATGGGATTACAGTGTATGTGCAAAACACTACATATAATGATTTTTCATCAGTCTAGGGAGTTTCAAGGGGATGATTACATCTTTGAAATTTAACGAAAAAATGCTCAGTTACCAGCGGTAGCTGAGCACAGGTCTACCAGAAAAACAAAGATAAAGACTTTAAAATTAGCTCTGATTCTGGCAATCTTGAGCAATTCAAGTCTTTCTATATGAGCTATGACAACAAAATACAGGCTTTGGAATGATCAGGCAGCAATTGTAATTTATGAGGTATTTTAATAACCTTAGATGTTATACCCCACAAAAGAAAAAGATTCGTAGGCAGACTAAAGAAGAGAGACTAAGCTTAAAATGCAAGTTTGGTTTAATACTTATATTGCAATTTTAATTTTTTTAAAATCAAGCACACGTAGAAATGACAGTATTGGCATGTAAGCCTGCTTCTTTGTAAACTCTGAGAGTAGATTTAAAGCATAGGTGGTGCAATACCAAACTAAAAGTGAAGTAAAACTAATTAAATTTTTAATGGCTAACACCATGGCTGTAAAAATTTGCTAAACAAGACACCCAGATACATTTCTTGGCAGCTTTTCTTTTCTATGGCCTCACCCTGGTAGGATGTACTCAGGAGATACCACACCTATCTGACGGGGCAGAGAAAGCCAGCTGCATATCTTGGTAGCAAGCCCTCATCACTGAGGACTGGTCAAAGGCTCTGATGGAGCTGTTATCAAAATAATTAGTCTGTACTTATGACCCTGTCTATAACTTTCCTGTGTGTATTGTAAAAAAACTGAAGAGGAGAAACACATCAGTTCTTTCAGTGAAAGCAATTCTTTTTTAGATTGTAAATTCAAAATAAAATGTCTAAACTTAAATGCTCCCAACATTAAAAACTAAGAATATCCTATTTCAGTTTCATTGCTCTTGACTACAGCTGCTTTTTAAAAATTCATCAAAATGTATTTCAGCTCTAAAAACTGTATCAAACAAACACATGCTGCAGGTCACATAGTGCTTTGGTATGTTCCTTTCCTGTATGTAATTTCAGGAAAGCATCATTTCCCACATGGTAGAAATAGGTATCATGTTTATCTGTACAAATAGGTGTATCTGTGTTTTCTTCATACTGTGGGTTAAAGTCCAGTAGTAACATCCTTTTTTCTCACTTACATTTTCCTAAACTTCCAATTACCAAATGCTGTCCTAAGCAGTTCCCTGCAAGTCAGCTTTGAAATACAATTAGGAATAGTAAGTAACTTAAAAACAGGTAAAGTCAATCATATCTACGTAACAGCTGAATATAGAAGCATTTACCTACAATGATGAAGATATTATTTTATAACCAACTGGAAATGGTATTAAAATACGGGATCTCAGAGTACTTGAAAAGTAGTTTAAGCAGTCTGCATAACCATACAACTATCCAGGTTATCAGGTTTACCAATAATTTGTTGGTAACAGAAGTAGCTGAATCCAGTAATTCAGACCAGACTTTGCTTTTGTCGCCAAAGTATCCCCATTTCTAATATTTGTTTTGCATCCTCCTCTCTGCGTTATCACTCAACTCACAAACCATAAAACCCTTGTCAAAACTTGAGTAATTCTGTGCATCTTGGCAACCAAAGCACCAAGGAAGAGCAGCAACACTTTATCAGAATATTCAGGTCACTTTATCTTCCTTGTGAAACTGCTCACAGGAAACATGTATCATGGTGTAAGTTACACAACAACTCATCATTAGTGTGAACTTTTAAATACTAGTCACATGAAACCTGTAGAGCATTCTACACTACAAATTCACTACTTAGTCCATCAGCTAACCTATGATACAGGTTTGAGACAAAGGTATTTCCAAGGGTAAGTATCAGTTTTCTCAATCAGTCCTCAAAAACATACTAGAAAGCAGTACACTTCAGTTTTAGATGTAGGGTAAAACCCAAATTGCCAAGTAAAGTTTTTACTTTCTTAGTACTTTGACTTCTTTAGGTTGTTATTCAAATGCTATCACAATACAATGGTACGCTTCTGACATTAAAGAGCAGAAAGTACTGAATAATCTTTCATTAGCATCACAAGAAAGCAATTTGTAAATGAACCAGTTCAGTATACAGACTGTAGCTGCAGAGTACATACAGGTCATCAGCATCTAACACACTTCCCAGCTCAATTAGAAACCATAGCAACTGTTCTTAACATGCAGGGTCTAGACCCTGCAATAAAAGCATATTAGCAAGGGAAGTGCATAAGATTGACTAACAACTTGCTGCAAAAAAGGTCAAACTCAACAGCTGTGCTTAGAAGCAGCCTCCATCTACGAAAACAAAAAATGCAGGCTGAAACACACCATCTTGCTTGAAACGTTCTGCATTTCTGAAGCTTCATAGCCAAGATTAGCTGATATAGTGGAGCAGCTTCTGTTTGGCTTCTCAGTCATCACAGAAAATGCACCTCCTTCTGTGTCTACTGGAAGAGCTTAATAAGGTTCCTACACTGCCAATTCAAAAGCAGCTGGATAGCCCCATGGCCCAGCAACCAGTTTGAGCCACCACTGCCTACCAGAGCTAAGCTTACAGATGAGCGTTCTAACCAAGGCCATCTCACTTGGAGCTAGTGCCCCCACCAAGTCAAAGGGCTGACAAAATATTGCTGAAGCCACATTGTACAAACAACTAAGTGGAAGCAAATTGTACCACCGGGAACTGCTTCCAGCCAAGGATAACAGAAGCACAAGTATGCCTGATGCAGCTAGTCACAAGACAGAGCATAGAGAGCACATGCAGTATGCATGTGCTTCCCACTGAACCCTCCAGCCATGGCTGCAGCAATATCAACACCAGGTAAGGACCTCTGTGGCTGGATTTCCAAACAGAGTTGAAAAGCCAGAAAAGAGGTTACTTGGAGTGGTTTCCCTTGTGGTTTCACTCTATTCAGTGAGTAAGTGGAGACTTCAGACACTGTCTTCAGAATCAAGTAGGTCAGTGCAGGGTGCATTTTGTTTCTCCATTCGAGGAGCAAATTTGCACAGTACTATTTTAACTCTATCTGGATGGTGGTTCTCAATGAGCACCGTTATAGCAGCTTCCAGTAATACCTCATTTTCCAAAAACAACATGTTATACAAACTCCTGGGGAGCTTGAAGAGAAAGGGATGAAAGGTCCTCCATTCCACATTCAGCCAATGTGCAAATGAAGGCAAGCACCTTTGCAATTCAAATCCACACACTATACAGAGACACATGTATTTCACTCAAAGTCACTTCCAGAAATAAACACATAAATTAACTGGGCTAAACTCTGACCAATTTAAAATACTTACAGAGTAATTCTGGACCACGAATAACCTGCCATCTAGGAAGTTACTTCTGATTTACATCAGTAGCTCCCACAATATGCAGAGCAGTTATGTTCAGATCTGACCTAACCACTTTTTTCCCTGACATTTTTCTCCATTCTTAGTGAATCCCGAATGCTTCAGTATGACTACTGAAGCAGAGATACAGGTTGAGGGTTGTTGTTGTCGAGCAGGATGGGAACAGAGAACTCTAGATTAGAAGGTAAAGAAAATGAGCTCTGATTTATTTTAAATATACTGCTCTATATATAGAGGACATCAAGAA
Organism: Vidua chalybeata; assembly: GCF_026979565.1. NCBI lineage: Eukaryota > Metazoa > Chordata > Aves > Passeriformes > Viduidae > Vidua > Vidua chalybeata. The sequence goes on along the minus strand of NC_071570.1, from coordinate 16,106,350 downwards.
GACTAATTTCATTGGTCTTAGAGTAAAAACATGTCACACCATTGGTGTGCAGTGAATGACACACAGTGGTAGAGCATATCTATAAACAATGTGAATAACAAGATAGATTAGAGAATTATTTACATTCTTTCTCAACTGTTTCTCAGGCTCTTGCCTGGTTAGAAAACCTTTCTCTTTCTCTCTGACTGAGCTGAGAATATCCACAGAGGGTTATTTCAGGGGCTGAGAGGTATGCAGAGACTATCCTCTTCAACAAATAAAATGCATAAACAAGTGGTAACTATTTTGCCTTAACTATAAAAGGGCAGATATAACACTCTTCTGCTTACTGGTGCACAGGCTGCATTGCATTGCATTTCTACTAGCTTAAATCTATCTTACCACTGTCACCTTAACAGTGTCCCTGTTGCTGTCAAAGAAGCAGGTGTGCCTATGACTGAAAAACAGAGTCTTCTCACCTTACTGCCAGACACAGGTAAGGCAGAGAAAACATGGGAGGAAGGTGGTGCAGGACACCATGCTGAGAGGCAGGTTGCTGTGAAGTTGTCAAAATGTAGGGGAAGTTCAGCCAACAGCTGTTTGAAGTTGCAGATGAATTATCTGTACCAAAGCAAGTGGAAAACTACTGCTCCTTGCTGGGTAAGCACCTGTTTCAGCACCACTCTTGCTGCACTGTTAGGTTCTCCTTCAGCTGCAAACTTCTGCAAAAAGTTTACTCAATCGCAACTCACTCCACGGTACTTCCAGGTAGAGGTCACTTCACCACTTCACCTGCTGGTGTAACTAATTTTCAGCAATTGCTTTCAACCCAGACCAATCCAAATGGGACAAAAAAGTCATTACAGTAATGACTTTTAACAATGCTGCCATCACAAATAGGTACTCCCTCTGGAAAAAGTGAAGAGCACCTGAGGTGCACCTTGGAAGTGCAGTCCCAGCTGTAAAGAATGTGTGGCCTTTGCTTTTTGCTTCAAACACGGGTAATGAAGTTACCTATTGACATGACTCAGGACCAATCCACATAATGCCATCATGAAACAACATTCCAATACTCTGAACCAGCAAGAAAGAATCCTGTATTAATTTTGTGCAATCCTAATGTATAACAATTCATGCACGATAATACAATTCTGGTTGAATATAATTTAGATAAATAAAGTGGATAGTACACTGAGACATAGCAAGGATTTGAAATTTGACATTTCTGTGCATCAGCATAAGAAATCAAGAGTCGTTTGAAGAGATTGCTCTGGATAGCCAACTTTTAGTTCCATAGACAATTTTGTCAAGAAGTGCTCTTTATGGAGAGGTTCTTTGTTACAATCAAGATGCCTCACTATGATGTATACTGCTTACTACTTAGCAATGCAAAAAAAAAAAAAAAAAAAAAAACCAAAAAACAAACCCAAACCCAAAACTACACTGCTTTGCCATTACTTTCATTTGTCTAATTTTCCTCAAAATATTTATTTTTAATAGGAAACTGTCTGGAAAGGTACTACTAAAGCTTTCTTATTCAATTTTACATTAATGCAATCAGTCTCTTCCTTCTGCCTTTTTTTTTTTTTTTTTGTAAACCAGAAGCTCCCTGTTCTTCCTTAATACTAATACAAAACAAGTAAATCTCATTTCTGTGTGTACATGCATGTGAGTCTCACAGGAAAGAAGGCACATGCCATGCTATGGACTACAAAGCATTTTATTTTACTTGTTCCTTTAAAACTGTGTTTAAAAAGAAAGAAAATAAATTTTCTCTCTCAAACCATGCTATGTAATAAAACAGTTTTAGCATATAGGTTCCATTTCGTTTTCATGAACAAAGCTGATATAGCAAACATATCACGGAAGCCTCTATCATTGTCATAGGCAGACATTTTTCTCACCAAAAAAAGCCTTGTTACATGATATGCAAATTTCTCACCTGTAAGTTGAATTTTTTAAACAACATTTTGTGATTATAGCATATGAAAACACATTCATATAGTTAATGTCTCTCTATCTACCTAATCCACAAGAGAAATATTACTAACCTGTGCATGAACCCCATCATTAACACCAAAACAAGGATATGAATACCCTCAACTACTAGGAACTAATGCAAAAGCTGCATTTCACATAAGATTTTTTTTTCCTTAGGGATATCTCACTTCAACAAAAATCAAGAAAATTTACATGAGGAAATACCAAAATTTCAAGTGTATGCAATTATTTTGCACATTATTAATTTAACTTGGTTTAGTGACACCAGTAAATACTAAGGATTATAAATTATTTGAAACAGTTTATGAAGTAGTATTCAAACTGCACATGAACAAAACTTTGAAAAACTGATAGAAATCAATCCCAAATCCAGGAAAGATTCCATAGTATGTCCTTACTGAAATGACTGTATTTAGCACTTATGAAAACCCAGAAAACACTCAACAGAATTAGTCGTCCTGGTTTTGAAATACATTTCTCCTGAACCTCCTTCATCTCTTGCTAACACATATAACTTGGAAAGGGTACATGGCACTGTATATCATCTTCTGAACACCAAAAATCAGTGTGACCTTGATTTCCCTTATCAGCATAACTGTTTTGTTACAATTTCTATACCAACAACTTGGCAGTGATACAAGCTGAGGTGGTCAAGCAATAAAGGTGCACAACCTGTAATCAGCATATCTTGTAGGAGCTCAGTGTTGTCACAGACCAGAGTCCTGGACAGAATTTTATAATGTAAATATAAGGTAATGTTGCAGTATAAATTTTTATATTATACTTTAAATGACAGGACCTGAATTTTCATAGATTTTTAAAACCGCTCAACAAAATATCAAGTATTATTTTCAGAAACTAATACAGCTGAAATTTTTAGCAACTAATCAAATGTGAATGTCAGATTGTGTGATTTGTGGAAATCACTTCTAATTCAAATTGACAACTCCTTTAATTGAAAGTGTCAAAATTACTTTCCCTCTCTATAAATGCTAAGTCTCAAATCTTCAGATGAAGCATGACCTTTCCAGCTCTCTCTCTACCTTCATTTTCAATAACAACATGAAGACCAGAAAATTTTCAAGTTTCATACATTATACTTACTCTTATATGATTTTGTTAGAACTGGAAAACAAACCTTGTTCAAAATACCTAGTTAAGAGTTTAATTATGAAATTTTATTGAAGAAAAATCCAGTATGCTTGTTCTTACCTTGGTAGAAAGACACTTTCCACTACATAGAAGTCTTGCATAAGAACATCTCTGTCTGGTTTTGATGTAAGATTTCCTACTGTGTATCCTATTCCCAACTGGATAGCACCTTTAATAGCTGAGGACGTAGTCTGTGTAAAAAGTAAGAATTCAAACATGAGTTTGCTAAAAGCAGATTTCTGCTCTTTATCAATAATATTATAGCTAAACGCTTTGATCATTTTCATAATAACAACACCCTGTCATCTTCACATCCTAGACCTCAGTGAAATAACTGATATTTAATTAAAATATTTAAAAGAATCACTATATACAAAGTGAAACTTTTCAAATTATCCAAATAATATAGACATGGAGTTCTAACTCAGCACAGAATCACAGAATAGCAGGTTGGAAGGGACCTCAAAAGGTTCAACCTTTCTTGACAAAAGCATGATCTAGACAAGACAGCCAAGCACCCAGTCAAGCCAAATCTCAAAAATGGGAGTCTCCACCAATTCTGGGGAGATTATTCCACTGGCTGATTGTTTTCACTGTGAAATATTTCCACTAATGTTCAAGTAGAATACCTCCAGGAGTAACTTTAACCCATTATCCTTCAGATTTTCCATGTGAACCCTTGTAAAAATAGGGCATCTATTCTCTTTGTAAACACCCCTCAAATACTGTAACATAGTGATAAGTTTCCCCTCAATTGTCACTTCTCAAGGTTGAACAAACCCAACTCTCTCAGCCTCTCCTCACGTTCAGGCTTCTCAGCCCTTTGACCATCTCTGTAGCCCTTCTCTCCACCGTCTCCAGCCTGTCTATATCTTTTTTGTATAGTGGAGACCAAAACAGACAAGAGTATTCCAGATGTGGCCTGACAAATGCTGACAAGAATGGGATAATCTCTGCTGCTGATACCCCTGTTGATGCAGCCCAAGACCTCACTGGGCTCCTTTGCTCCAGCAGCACACTCCTCACTCATACTGAGCTTTTTGCTCACTGGGGCTCCCTGGTCCCTTTCCACAGAAGTGCTCCCAGCCTGTGCTGCGCTCCTGGATTTGTTTTCCCAGGTGTAAGACCCTACACCTGTCCTTGCTAAACTTCAAAAGGTTCTTCTTTGCCCACTCTTCCAGCCTACACAGGTTTTCCTGCAGCGTGGCTCTCCCTTCCAAAGTGCTCACTTGATCCCTGAGTGATTTTAACTGCTCTGGATGACCACATATGAAGACACAAAACAGCGTTGGGCCCAACACCAATCCCTGAGGACCCCACTTGTGCCAGGTTGCCAGTTGGAAAAGGAGCTATTTACCCCCACTCTGGGTGCTGCTTGTGGGTCAGTTCCCCACCCACTGCACAGGCAGCTTGTCCAGACTGTTAAGCAACAGCTTCACCAGGAGGCTGTGGGAGACCATAGAGAAAGCCTTGGAGAAATACAGGAGACAACATCCATGGCTTGCCCCCATCAACCAAACAGGTTACTTTGCCCTAGAAAACAATCAGGTTTGTCAAGCACGATTTGGCCTTGTTGAACTCATGCTGGCTTTTCCCAATCATATGCTTCATCTGACTTGTGATGGCTCCTAGGACGATTCTTTCCATAACACTTTCCTTTGCCTTAGTATTAAGCTTCAGAATGCATAGACAGACCCCAAACTCCACAATATTAAGATCAATGTAGCCAAAGCCATCACTAAGTGAGATATTACAAAGCTGGTTTCCTTGGTTAGTGAGCAGCCAGCCCAGCCATTCCTCATTCCTGGTTAGCACATCTAACATTTGCATGAGGAAGCAGTCCTGTATGCATTCCAGGAACGTGATGGATATTGTGACCTGCTGTATTGCTCTACCAAGAATGTCAAGGATAGTTGAAGTCACCAAAAAGACCTGTTATCCAAAAGTTGCTTAAGTGACCCTGATTAAGTGCTTCTTGGACCTTTTCTTGGTTTGGAGGTCAGCAGCAGATGCCTAATCTAAGATCCCCCTTGGGGATGTCCTTTCTGATCCTGATCCAGAGGCATTTGATACAGCTTCCACAGACACTGTAGTTGTCTCTACATGTCATGATTCACTTTTAACCCAGAGCACAGTTCCTCCTCCTCTACTTTCCTGCCTGTCTTGAAAAAACCTATAACCATCCTTTGTGATCCTCTTAAAAGTTGCAATCTAACAGGACATTCAAATTGCTTCAGGATTGTGATGCATGCATTATATTCTGGAAAAAAAAACAGCCACAAATTTCAGGTGATTGTACATGCATGCCAAGGCATCACAATGCAAGCTTACGGCTTAAATGCTAATTCTAGATGCAAATAAATGTATTCATTACCTTCTGCCTAACAGTCAGTGCAAGAGGTCCACTGACTGTGGGGAATCCAGAGAAAAATGAAATGGGAAAAGCAAAATCTTTCTGTAAAAATCTACCCTTATAAAGTGCAATGACTAAATTCAATGGCCAGAGCTTGCAGGAAGAGAAGGCTTCAAAACAACAGCATGAAATTGTGATACTATATATGTGTAAATTGAGACCATATCTGAAACTTTCCCATGCTGAATAGACAGTCATGCTGCATGAATTTTAAAAACAACAGAAGTGAGTTAAAATCAGAAACTAGTCAAGAAAGGAATTTTTAAAGAAACATGGAAAGAGTGAACAAAGAAAACCATTGGGCAGGGAAAAAATGCTATGAGAAAGGGAGTATCTTCCCTTGCATGATCACCAGTTTGAAGGCAACATGTTTGGTCCCTGTTTTTAGGTTTTACCTCCTACCTACCAAACAAGCAAGAGACTAACAGAGGAAACAAAGAACACCAGAAATTTCATGATCAGAACCACTTCAGCACTTGAACAGAACCATTTTAGGAATGGAAATTATATAAGAAGTGGTTCAAGTACACAAAACTACTCTTGTTCTAGTTCTTGGAACAACACAGACTAGAGTGGCTGCTTATTTTTAGAAAAGACAGAGATGTGTAGCTCTTAAATAATTAAGACTGCACACCAAACAGAACTTATACTTGCATAACAGTTTAGAACCAGTGATTTGGTGGGAACAAACAACAGTCCATTCTGAAAGTGCTACTTTGACTAGTAAAAAGATTTGGCTGTGTGTCGTAAGAACAGTCACATTTTTCTTTCCTTGAAAGGCTTTTATTCATGAATGATTAATGCCCAACAAAAGCTGTAATTATGTAACTTTGATCAAACCAATACACATACAAATAGTTTCTGCTTCATTGCTGGATGCCCATCTTGTTCACTGCCACAGCAAGCAACTGTGTCTGAAAGAACAGCAGATAGTACAGCACAACAGAGGACATGCCATTCCAAATAAACCCTGACAAAACCCACCAAACTTCAAAAACACCCAAGAAAAGTAACCTGGCAACGTGATTTCAAAAAGAAACCTCTGGATCACCTTTCAAGCTCATAAAAATATCTGTAGTATTTTTTTTTTCAAATTCAAAAGACCTATATACTTATAGTCTCCGGAAGACAGAATGTAAGACCTTCTAGTACAACGACACAGACCTTTCCTACAAGGTTACCTCCTTGTTAATTTCTACTCATATTCAAGAGTGTCATTAGTAACCACCCATCATTTCTGCAGCAACCATAGAAGTTGGTTTAGCAGAAAAGTAATGTTATGAAATTATTCAGAATACTTTAACAACAGCTTTGAAACAAATGGAGAGCTGCTACAGTATGCTGAAGGCAACTGCTGGCCCAAAGTCCACCTCTTGTCAATCACTACTACGACCAAAGGGTGGTAACACAGTATGACCTTAGCAACTGACAAATATTTCTTTTCACAGTCCATAAAATAAAAACAGAACAAGCCTTAGAATTTGTCTTTTAAACATCACTTGTCTTAATTTTTATATTACTATTATTAATAATATTATTATCATCATTAAATCCAAGAAAAATATAAAGAAGATCCTTCTTAAGCCTTAGGGGAAATGTTCTTGAAACATCCATTTTATTACAACAAAAATGCATTTCTAGGAAACTGCAAATGCAACTGGAAAAACTGAAGTCTCTTGTGAATTTTTTGTTACTTGGGCACCTCTTTTAATGGCATAAGACAGCAAAAAGCAGCAAAATCTAGTTTCAAACCTAAGCCCCTTATTTATTTCAATTTGTCTTGAATACTCTCCTGCTGTAAAGCAAACAACAAAATTCAGCAACCTTCTGCACCATGGGTTTTTTCAGTCTTTTAGAGACCGAAATAAATTTTTCTTCCCATTAGTCTCATGAAGAGGTTCAGAAAATGGCCCTGAGATTATTTATTAACTGTAACTGTAAAGATGACAGTGCACAGTGACAGTACGATGAGTCACAGATAATTTAACCTGTTATCAACCTTCTGAAGATCAAGAAATATTAAGGGATGATAATAACCAGAAGGATAAAAATGTTGATGAATTTTAGGTTATGAAAGTGATTGAATTTGTAGCAAATGCTGTACACTATGACAGCTGTCTTTGTTACATAAAGGGGCACAAAGTAAAACTTCTCCTATCCTCCTTCTGCTGTTTAGGATATTACTGTCTACTGCACAGGTGCATTGATGCTTTTATCCCAGCATAAAAAACTGAAACTGTTCTCATGATGAAACATACCTTTGCCTCTTTTTGTCAAAAGTAACTATACATATTTTCATACTTGTCATACGGCTTTGCTAAAAGAGCCTGTAGATATGAAAAATTATATGCAGACTCAAAGCATAACAGCAGTATATAATATAGACTACAGGTATATGGAATACTAGCATCACTGATAAATATTCTAGCACTCAATGCACTGTTTTCTTAAATTACTTTCTCTGCAGATTGGTCTTCCACTTGCTCTACATTACTGTAAGCTGAAATCCTTTTTTCAGAGTAGCAAAATAAATGAGAAATTAAATCCTCTCAAATCAGGTCTTAAGTTTGCACATGATCCCACAAATAAACTAAGCAGGATTTAGACATTGTTTTTCCTACAAATAATCACTTTCAGGTAGCCTTCTAAAACTTAAATTTGCTATTTAAATAAAATAAAGGTGTTACTCAGACATATATTATGCATATAAAAGCAGTTCATAACCAAATAATAAAAAAAAAAGCCCACAAAAACCACAAAAAAACCCAACCAAAAAAAATCAACTAACTGAAACTATCTAACAACTGTACAAGTTAGGAACAAGGCTACTGAAAGGATTGAAAAAGTCTGTCCTTTAAAGTAACCAAAAAAAATTTCAAGGATGGCAAAAATATGCATACTGTAATTTCAGACTGTATATTATGATTTGGCCAATAATTGTTTCTGTTAAGAGTGTGAAGGTTGTAAATTACTGGCAAACCTGTCAAAACACTAATGTGTCAATAAATGTACAGACTACACTGTACACAATGATTTTAGATATGATAAATGGATTTATTCCTTTAAACAAGTGTCCTTATAATTTCTTGGTAATTGTATGGGACTATTAATGGCATAAATCATTTAACAAACCATGAGCAGATTGGAGCTGAGCAGGAGGGCACATGCTTAATCTAATTTAATAGAAGTTCCTCTCTATTGTCATTCAGTTATTTTTCTGTGCAACTTTCAAGTCTCAATTGCTCTTTGCTAAATCTATATGCATTTCCTACAACAGGTTCATGAAATGTAACTCTAACATTCTAGGCTTCTTCAAAAGTAGACATCCAAGGGAAACCCTTTAAGACCACATGAATGTGAACTCTGTCCTTGTTTTTTTGTTCTCCCCTTTTATAACATTTTATTGCAGCTGAAGTTTGATCTATGAACTTTCTATAGCAAAGATGGTGATTTTTCCAGAGGACAGCTGGTTTATTGCAGGTGCCATAAAGTGATGCAGAGAAATTAACTCTACCTTGGAAATTCTACCTCATTATCACTGTGAAAGGCAAAATGATTGCTTTCTTTCACCTTCTCTACTACTGTCATTCATATAGGTTTTTAAATCTGCCAAATGAAATGGCACAGATACCTAGATACCACAACTCTTTGTAAGAGATGGGGAGAAATAGACATCTGAACAGAAGCCTTCACTGGTTTACATTGCTTTGCAACCACGCATCCCACAAAGTACTTGTCACTGGTTCATTCCTATCTGCTACTATATGTGGAGAAATCTGCTCTCAACTTCCTCACTATCCCACCCTTGTCTTCTGTTGACAATGAACAGAACTAGGGTAGAACTGCTACCTGCCTTCAGGCAAAAGTCTTAGTGAAATAAATAAATTCTTTAAAAAAGGAAGAAAAATATCCATAGGTCTCACTTGATCAAAATTGTTGAAGCCACATGGCTTATGCCAGATCTGAATTTTCTACTACAAGTAGGCATTTGTTTTTCAGTTTTACTAGTTAATGTAAGTACCAGAAATCCACCCATGCTATCACTTCCCTGCAAACACAGTTTACCATTTCCAGACTTCTGAGAAGACAAAAGATGTTATAAATTGTGTAAACTCTCAAGTCAAACCATCTGAGGAGAATACACTTTGAAAAACAATACATCTTCCTCAAGCAATATATAAAAATAGCTTGCTTAGAATATTAGGAAATTTCACTTAGATTCAAGACGTACATGTGATTATTGCTCCCGCACTTGATCTGTCTTGTCTTTTGAGTGCCTGCTGTGCTTACAGTCTCATTGAAACAACACTTGACCCTGTTTCCACTGAAACTCCTGGAGGGAGGTGGCTATCCCATCTCAGCATGCTTTCTGCAGCTGACACATAATAAATCACAAATAGGGACATGAAAATAGAGTTACCAGAAAAGCCCATTAAAATAACTAATCTTACCGTTTCTCCACAACTTGTGACCATGGGTCACCACAGTCACAGTACCCCTGCAATCTTTCTTCAGTTCACACTTCTCTCTAGCAGATGTTTGCCCACCTTCTGCAGGTCACTCTTCATGAAGATGGACTCCTGCCCATTGTGTGTGTGTCTGTGCAATTCTCACAGTTCAACTGCAATCAGAATGATTTCCTTATCCAAGCTGAATCTGATCTCCCTTCATTTTCCAAAACTAGATTCAGGTGACTCCATGGCTTTCAATTAATTTTTCCTCCAGTTCAAAACATTTATGCTTAAGCTTCAGTAGTAGCCATGCACCCAACTACTCTGGTTGTTCTGTCTTTGAGGAAAAGAATTTGAGACCTCTGAGCTTGGAAGCAGCCATAGCTCCAGGCAAAGTCACAGTCATTTTAGTATCTTTATGAGTGCATAAAATCTGCCATTGAGGTCCCAGTGCAGCAAAACTTCCAGTGATGAAATTGCAATGCCTACAAGAAAAAGTACCCTACCTGCAGGCATTACATGCAGGGCATAAGTCAATGCTAAAAGAGATGTAGCAATGCTGCTTGCACATGTTAGCAAGCTCTAACAATAAGTAGCTGGCTTCCTTTATCCAGGCAAATTTCCCTTGCTTCTGGCAAAGTGACTCATGATATGCAGTTTTCAACAGGTTACATAAAGTGCTTGTAATAGGCTAAACAGAAGAGCTGCAAGATATGTAATGACAAGGAACAAACTCTAATTATATACTTGTGTGGCAGCCTTCAGGCTAAACAGAGATTCTGGCAATCCAGTAACAGATTTTCACAAGTGCACATTTACATCTATACTATTTTCTGGTGTGATTTTCTTTTACACTTCTAATGTGCTTTGACAAACCTGTCTGAGCCTCATTCTTGCTACCATCCTATTATTAAGCATCAGGATACTACTGAAATCTGATTTGACAGGGAGCAGACTCAGGGCTTGTGTGATTGATGGCATTGCAATGCAGAAACTGCGTGTGTGTCAGCAACTTCTCACAACAAAATCTCCAAAATAGAGAGGAAATGAAAAAAAGCGGCAACTGCGTACTCCTGATGTCAGTGACTGGATACAAATATCCAAGAGAAACTATAGTCTGGTGACCTGATTTTTGCAAGCATGCAATGGTACAAACAACCAGTCTCTCTTATATCCCTACCCTGTTTCTCTCTGAGAAAAACCCTCACAACAACAACCACAAAACAAACAAACAAAAAAAAAAAAACCCACAAAAAACCCCAACAAACAAACAAAAAAAACCCAAACCAAACCAAAACAAAAAAAACACCACAAACCCAAGCAAACAAAAACCCAAACCAAAAGCAAAAGAAACACAAGACTGACCCAAACTAACCACCAAAAGCCCTCCACCCTGAAAGAACTGGCCACAGTCTGCACAATTTACAATTTCTTTGATCTCAAAGTTATTTTAATTCACTACCTTAAAAGCTGCATGGAACACGTATCTGTGAAGTGTCTCTTTCATTAACTAAGTTCTTTGATCTGGGTGACGGAAACAATTTATTATTCATAATCACACTGTAGACTTAACAACTTCTCAAAATTTACAAATAGAAAGCCCATAAGTAGTTTCAGATTATAATGTTTGTAAAAAATGCATGCAGCTGAACAGCTTAGCAGCCCCACCTTAAAAAACACCATTTAAAAGAGAGAAAAACACCCTGGTTTTCAGAAGGGAGAAAGAAACTCACAACCAAAAAAACCAAACAAAAAAAACAAAACAAAAAACCGCAAAACAACAACAACAAAATCTATCCAAAAATCTAAAAACAAATAAACAGAAAGTTATGTTCCCTCTTCTCTCAAGACTTTGACTAGATAATAACAATTAAAAGCCAGAAGAGCATTTGTGTCAGAATGCAGCAGCAGAAAAACTGAAAGCTAAAAAGAAAACAGTGGAAAGAAGGAGCAAGATTCATAATAAAAATCATGCTCTGTCTTGGTTCAATTATGCATTTCAGAGTCTAAAAGGATAGTGTAGTGATGCTCATGTAAGCCCTTTCACAAGGCTGTAGTAATGTAAGAAATTTCTTGAACTTCAAGATATTTACATTCACACAGATGGCAAGTCAGCTGACTACTGGAGGAAATTGAAGAGCTGGAGATTTAATTAATTCAGATAAAGATGTTACCTACCTCTATTTTAGCTGAGATGAACAAAATAATAAAGGAAATATTGCAATAATCTAAAATTCCAGAGGAAAACCTGATAGCCTTACAGACTACTTATTATTCTGGAAAGTTTTATCATGGATGAAGTCAGAGGTGCTTTCCTGAAGATAGCTTGTTTTCACCTAACTCAGGTTAACTTAAAGCAGTGAAAAACAGTCATTACTACAGAAGTTTGCAATACACAGATAGCAGTTATAACTACCTGAAACAGCCCAAGTAGCTGAAAAAGCACCAGCTGAGGAAACAAGCTCTTCCCCAGCCCAGACTTCTGGAGAAAGTGGCACAGGAAGTCACAGGAAGGACTGTAAGTATTTTTTAATTAAACAATACATGACTGCAGAACTGTAAATGGAACAACTGTGGGCGCTTTAAGACTGGTAGCTTCTGGCTGCAAACAAGCCTTCTACAGAGCAAAATTTCTCTGTGTAACTTACCTAAAACCATGGAATTAAATGAGAAATTATATGAAATGCCTCTGATGAACACAAGTCCTACCAGGCTTACCCTATACTTCCAGACATATACCATTGATACGTCTGAAAATCCATTTAAAAAAAGAAACAACATATATGGAATATCTGAAGGAGGTGAGGATCACAGAATCACAGAATGGTTTAGGTGGGAAGGGACATCAGTGAGGTCATCTGGACCAACATCCCTGCCCAAGCAGAGTCTTCAATATTTAACAGAAGGTGCAAAGTTTCTAAGGAATTTGACTTAAGAAAAGAGAGACATTGTTAAAAGTGAGGCATCGGGTAAATATATGTTACTGATTAGCTCTCCATGGATAAATTTTGATATCAAAATTTATTAATATTTTATTAAAATTATCACAAAAAGGAGGAGTATGATGATACTATTAGGTAATAATACTAAACTATTAGGGGCATATGCAGCACAGGATCTTGAACACAGAACAACTGAAGGTGTAATTATATGAAAAGGAAATAAATTGGAATAAGATACAACTGGTGATTCAGGGACAGAACTTGGAGGCGACAGTCGCTGTAATCTGTGATTGTGATGTGGCTATGAATCACAGGTCTTGTCAGAGGTACTTCCAGTAGATACACAGTAGAATTTATGCCATAGTGAGAAGACTATCTACGGCTTTCTCTGAAATGTTGTGAATCTATAGTTGAAAAGGAACAGAGAAGAGTATGTGGGATGACCAGGGGAAATGGAAGCTTGCCTACAGCTATTACCAGTCTAGTCTAGCAACATACACCTGGAGAAGTTCAGGCACCAAACATTTCTGCCTTTCTCATACTAATTGTCAAGACAAATTCTGACTTCCATATTTTAAAGTCATCAGGTGGGAAATTTAAACTAACCTGTATTTAAAACAAATATTATTTCCTTTTATTTCTGAGAAAATTATCTGGAATGCTAAGGCCACCAAGGTACTGGCAATGTAAGCGCCAGGAAAAGGGGTGGTAAAAGAAATAGTTTATTAATCTCCTTGACTTTACCAGCAGTATGTAAGCAACACACAGAGATTAAAAACCCTAATCACTGCATATACTGCAGAAGCATGTGGACCTCAGTGCTAGATTACAGAAATAATTTAAAAACATAATCACCATTTGTAGCAGCGTGTTTGGGGGGACCCTCCGGGGTGTCCCCGGGGAGCCCCCTAAACTGTGAGTTTGCTGGTAGCAGCAGGCAGGCAAAGAGACTCCACACGGCTTCTGAGGGTGCTCATTAGATGAGGGTTTATTGGGGGTCCTACCCCCGGGAGGCAGCATGGTGTCTGGGGGGGGTGGGGGGGGAAGGGGGAGTAAGGAGGAAAGGGGAGAGGGAGAGAGGGGCCGAGAGAGCACCGGCCACGAGAGCCGAGAGCCGGCTAAGAGAGACAGCCTCGTCCTCCCAGCACACTTAACAGGGAGATTCAAAGTGGGCGCAGAATAAGACTTGGGCCAATGGGATTACAGACACATGATACTTCAGGGGAGGATCACAGGCTTGGAATAAACCATACAGTTTTGAGGGCTGAGACAGAGCATACCATTTAACTAAAATATAAGACCACAACCATTTCCTTGAGATGATCTTTCAAAGAAATGGTCAAATTCAGTAGCTAACAATTTGTGTTGTTTGTGTAAATATGTAAAGAAAAATTTGCTTTTATAGCTCAGCTTAGTTATCAAAATTGCTAGTGGACCTAAATAATTCTAATCACAAACAATCAGTATCAGAAAGAAAAAACCCAAACCACTATCAGCAATATCTAAATGGACTACTGATGCATGCTCCTACATTAAATATGTCCTCTCTTACACAGGTCTTAAAAAAAAAATACTTTGCAAACAAATAGTGGGCTGCTTGGCAAAGTGCTAGAAAGGTGCTTTGTTTTTCAGGTTAGTAGTCTAGACACATCACATAAACACTTAAAGCATTTGGAAACTTAGTAAATTTCTTACAACAGTGTTCAAGCCCAGAGATGTATCTGTTGCTAAGAGCAAAGAATTTCTATCAATCTAGCAAGATGGTATTCTTTAAAGATGGACTAAACAAGTTTTAAATAGTCCGCTCTGTGGTGGATAGAAATACCTTATGATTTCACAGAAGGGTTAAAGTAATTTCAAAAACCCCATGGAACACGTTTTATTTGTTCTTGGTTTTAATCAGTTCTGAAATATATTCACATACAGCAGGTCTGAATTACCAACATGAAGGGAAAAACATACAATAAAAAGGTTGAAGGTTTTATTTACCTTTTTATATGTTTTCTCTTCATTTGGCTTTCCAGCAGTAACGTCTCCATTTTCAGTAACAGACGACATCTAGTAACAGAAGCTTAGGTTACAAAGAAGGTATTTGCTTTACAAAAGTAATCATTCAGAAAAATCATATAATTTGTTATCCATTTTTGCTAAATTCAAACCTTTCAGAGGACAGCACACTACCAAGATCAGTGACCTATCTAGGATATTCCTTGTAAGTATTTTCCACACAGACTAAAAGGACAACACTGGCCCAGGAATATGTCCAGCATATGACTGATTCTACATGACTTTGCTTCTTTTCCCCACACCAGTGTGCAGTGAAATCTTGTTCCTCAGCCTATTGCATGGGATGTTCTTGAAAGGGAAAAACTATGAAGCTTGTGAGCCAGATAAACAGTGGCATGTCTCAGTACTCTAAGGTCCTTGGTTGCATCAATATACTGTATCTCCTTAAAGTAGCAAGGAAGTCATAGAATAACATGGAATTGCAGAATATTCTGAGTTGGAGGGACCCACAATGATCACTGAGTCCAATTCTTAAGTGAATGCCCCATACAGGGATCGAAGCCACAGCCTTGGTATTATTAGCATCATGCTCTAACTATTTGACATTGTATTTTATCACAGCTGTAAA
Organism: Vidua chalybeata; assembly: GCF_026979565.1. Classification (NCBI taxonomy): domain Eukaryota; kingdom Metazoa; phylum Chordata; class Aves; order Passeriformes; family Viduidae; genus Vidua; species Vidua chalybeata. The sequence goes on along the minus strand of NC_071570.1, from coordinate 16,090,777 downwards.
GCCATTCTAGACCGAGAATAAACCACTAAGATAAAAATCACCTTGGTAAGACACTCTGAGTGCATCTGCCAAAGTAAACAAAACAAAAAGGTACAATGACACGGTTTAAAATAATTCTAGATTTTACCAATACTTTCACAAGGGAAATATACTTACCCTTATGAACAACAGAACAGGTCATCTGGAGCTGAGAGTGAAGATCAAGCCATTCATTGGTGGTGGTAATATTTTTCACAACCTATTATAAGAAGTATCTCTCATCACAATGCCTTAACAAATTTTCTTTTATTAACTGTAGATTTCCTTTTATTACTATTCTTCCACCCAAGCAAGCATTCAGCTACAAGTGAGGCTTTTTAAGAATCATGTCAAATAACTTGGCTACTAGACTTAGAACTTACTATACTTAAAACATATAACTTGGTTAATATACTTAGAAACTGGCAGTATTAAACAGGAGGGAATCAGTGCAGAGTAATTCCTTTTTGCCCCAGATATTTCACCCCTGTGGCACAAGCAGCTCTACAATAAAACATTTATGTAGAGCAGTACACATACATGCTCTGGAGTGTTGTGTAATTACATGTGTTATTAATCTTATAGCCTTATAATCTCCAATCACTTATAAGAAATAGCTGTGACGGTTTGGAAGACAGCACATTGAAAAGTCACAGATTACAAACAAGAAAAAATCTAATGATACTTCAAATGAGAAGAAAATCTCACTTTGTCTTTAAGCAGTTCAAATAGCATCTTGTACATAACTAAAAATTGGTTTTAAAAAGTATTCTCAGGCTTCATTCACTGATTTTAATTTTCCATTAATCTAAAGAGTATACTTAACACTACCAAGGAACCTTTTCATAAAATGAGTCAAACTCAGTATTTTCTTTTCCTTTTCTTCAGAGAAGCACCTGAGCCAAAAAAAAAATTAAAAAAAAAAAAAAAAAAAAAAGCTGGGGGGATGCAACAAATAGGAACTTGGAGTTTCTGAGAAGAAAACAATGCCTCAGAAAACATACTTCTCCTCCTGCAGCTAACTGCATTCTTCATTGTAGCCTCCATGTAAGTATGTGTGTCAATCAGTAATTCCTTCATTTGGATGTGCATTAGCAGTCTCCTGTACACTGAACTCCTATTTAAAGGCAACAACTTAGTTTTTATAGCTTTTTAAATTGTATGTAGTTCATCTCACTCACCTATATTCACACATTTAATATTAATATTCATCCATGCTTACAACTCTATCAGTACACAAAGGCATCAAGAACTTGCTTGAACAGCTTTTGTAGGTAAAGAAATGTCATTTTAGTTACTAGTAGAAGACTTTTTAAATAACTGATCACTGGATTAAAACACCAATCCCCATCCAAGCTGTTGTTCTCCACATACTTTCCAATACTATTGATACAATACAAAGTTCCACTACACACAAAACTTCCTAAATTATGAGCACACAGACTCAGCAAAAGCCAAACATAAATGCAACATGGGAGCTTTCTTTAAGTAAGCTAGCTGAATAAAACACTCATGCTAGACATGGGAGAAAAGCCTGTTTTTTTCCCAACATAGACAGACAAATTATTCAAGAGCACTTCACTTATGTGAAAATATACCCCTGCAATGCTGACAATAGGAAACAGACGAGAGACCAAATTCAGTAACTACCAAATATAAAAATTCATACACCATAAAGATAGTAAATTTTTCCTGTATGTGTCAGTTCATTTCCTAAAGGCATCTAGAATAGAATTAATTTTGCTCTAATCTTTTGAGAAAACAAACCGCTCTATCTTAACTGTGGTTGTGTCAAACAACTTTCAAAATCTATGCTGTGACAACCATCTCTTGGTCCCATGCTAACAATTTTTTGCAAAGGAAGAATTACTTTGTGTATTTTCCACCTGCCCTAGACCTACTGAAGTGGTACATGGTGCCTTCTCACAAGCTTTATAATGTACAGAGCAACAGCTACTGTCTCAGTTCTGATGAAGTTTAACAGTTCAAAGAAAGGTCACAGTCTTGGACTCACTTCCAGGCTAAGCTACAACTATTTATTTTTTTGTTACCATAGCAGGAAACTACTGTAACTAAAGCTTGAATCGCTGTATGTACCTGACAAAGGAAAAGCTCACAATAAAGATGAGGGGTAGGAGCGGGTAGAGGAAGAAAACTTTTTGTTTCAGAAATATTGTAGTGTGCTGACTTTGGCTGGGATAATGTTAATTTTCTTCACAGTAGCTAGTGTGGGGTTACATTTTAGATTTGTGCTGGAAACAGTGTTGATAATTCAGGAATGTTTTCTACTCTTGCATAGTGCTTACACAGCATCAAGGCCTTTTCTGCAGCCTTGCTGCGCCCTTCCAGTGCATGGTGGAAGGAGCTGGGAAAGGAGACAGCCGGGACAGATGAAACCAGTTGACCAAAGGGATGTGACCATATGGCATCATGCTCAGCATACAGAGCTGGGGGAAGAAGGAAGGGAGGATGGTCAAAGTGGTCAAAATGTTTTCCTTCCCAAGTGTTACGGTTTGACTTTGGCACAATGCTAGTGTTCTTATGAAAATGTACTTTTTTTAAATAAATGTTATGAGATGTGATTAGGAATAGAGCAGAGCAGGTTCAAGCTTAAAAACAAAGAGAAAAACTTTATTAAGCTACTACTACTATAAAAAAAGACACACAGAATTCAGAATGAAAACTCTCCAAAACACTCTTTTTCTTTTTACCTAATTTCTAATAAACTACAGTGAGACAAAACTCTGGATTTCTGATTATGTTACTACTTTCTATGTAATTTTTTTTTAGTTTATTAAGGGAGAGAGGAGTCTCTCTTGTACTACAGACTCTCAGGAAACACAATTGTAACTCTTCTGTGTTTCCATGTCACACATAGCAACTGCCTGGAGAAAATTTGCTATTGTGACACTTTCATGTCACAGTGCTCTCACTACTGTGTATGGACAGACTGCTCACAGGGCTCTTTTAAGGATGTTTTGTTAAGGACCAAAAGAACAACAGTTCAGTTTTTTATTTTTGGGACCATAGTCCCCCTCAATTTTCCTTCTCCCCTGGGGCCGAGTGTCTCAAGAACAGAGATCTTCTTCTTCTTGAAGACAGAGGGCACCACCACACCCTTCTCAACTCTTCTCTGTTCACTCCATTCCTGTGCTGGCTGTTGCTGAAGCAGGTCTCTTGGCTCACCATTGCATCTCTCTAAAAATGCAGTCTCTGTTGCAGGAGAAATTGGTTCAGTCTATGGCTATACAAGAAAAGTCCAGCCAGAAGACACTTCATAACTTCTTCTCACTTAGGAGTTCTTCTTTTAACATTTCAGGTCCCAGACTGTCTCTTTTTTCTTTCAAATCAAGGAGGAGTAGTATTTCACAAAGCTTTCATTATCTAAGAAGGGGTTAAAAGTCTAGGACTCCCAGGATGGCTGAAATATTGGCCCAGAACTCCAACTCTCACAGCTGGGCACCTTCCCCCCCACACCTCTTTCTCCTCTACCAGCGTACTGCCACACAGTCTCTGTCTCTTTCACTCTCTCTCCCTCTGGGTGGGGGGGTCCAAAGACATCTCAGATTTTCTCTACCCTTCCATCTGCAGGGGCTGGCTCGGTTCCAGTCCCTTCACACCCTGGGCCTACCTCTCCCAAGCCACATGGCTTCCCTTCCCCCCCAGCCTGTGGCTGGGCAGGGGAGGTCTGCACTGCATTCTAACCAAAACCAAAGAGAGAGTTCTCTTACGAGTTCTTACTTTTAACTTCCAGTGTTCTCAGAAGAATATCTATACCTTCAGTAGTCACTCCAAGTACCAATATCTAAACCTAACTACTAATTAGTTTGATCCCAGCTTCCAGAGAAAATTCACTTCCGTGTCAAACCACAACACCAAGTCACCATTACATGTTATGGGGCCCTGCTTTCCTGGGAATGGCTGAACTCCTTCCTGTCCATGGGAAATGGTGAATGAATTCCTTGTTTTGTTTTGTTTACATGCACATATTTTCCTTATTTTCCTCTTACTGGTAAGATTTGTTCAGACATATTTTCCTTATGGAAGCTGTGAGAGTAGCTTTTAAAGTCAGTTCTTCAACTCACTAAAAGGACTTGCAGATCTGTAAGACAGCATTCTTCCACCAAACCACATTTCGGACAGTCATACACTGCCAGATTTCAGCTCTACTGTGAAGCTGGAGAGCTTTGTTACACAAAATTTTGCCAGAAGAAGCAAGTCTTCTAAGCCAAAAATGCTCTACAGTGGAAGAAATCCATGAACACATATTCATTAATGAAAAGTTACTCTTTTCATACTTGTTCTCTTGTGTTTCCCCTACCCCAAGCTCAAGTACCCAAAAACCATTCATGGTATTCTTGGAGCTACCTGAAGGCAGCTCCAAGATCAAAAGGCACTATTAAAGCTTCTTTGAAATTTTAAAGATTTGAGTTCATACCTTCATAGGCACTGAACAAACTTCTCTTGCAGATGATGCATTTATAAAGTCTCCCTCCTGTCTGGATTCTCTGCCAACTAACACAATATGCACAACAGCACTGGATTTCCAAATTAGATCTCATCTTATCTTGTTTATTATTCCATGAAACTTGCTGGTACTCTGGACCACTGTCAAATTTAGTTGACAAACTTAGGTCGATCAAAACTGTCAATCATTTTTCCCTACCCTCTCCAGCAGAATTTGAACAGTAGGATTATTTATCAGATTATTTGTAAATGAAGGGGTTTGGGACACAAAAAAATCCTCTGGCACACATAAAAATTGCCTACATACATCTTGTTTCAATACAAAATCCATCCAACGGTATCAGCATACTATCAGTACTATTTTCAGAAGGCTCAAGAGGCAAATGACTTGTTAGCTTCAGGTGAATAGTAGGACTTATATTGGTTTTATTACATTTTAGCTCCTTAAAGAAGCTTTTCTCCATGCTTTAAAACAATGCTGACTATAATTTTCATTGTTTAATTGCCTTCCTTCTGAGTTTACCAGACAATGAAGAGTGGTGTTTAGGAACCTGCAAGCATTGCTAGGCAGAGTGCCAATACACAGATCTAAAGAAGTGAAAGGAAGCATAATTTAATGCACAGAGTGGTAAAGGGAACAACACATCAAAGATCCAACAACTTTCTCAACAGTCATCACAAGTTAACCCCCTCTCCAAAAACCTTATGTCTTTTAATGTCAGAGAACATTTTTTATACACGAGTGCTTGGGCAGTTACATAGTCTCCAAATAAAAATTGAGGTAATGTATGTAGCCACTCAGTTACAAGAAAAAAAAAATATATATACAATTCAGCTCTCTATTTTTCTTTTTAATAATATCCCAAACACTAGTTTGTGGAATAGATTCACTTTGTACCAGAAGGACACGTAGACATCTATGATCAAACTTATATGCTCCCATATCTGAAACATCTGAGGAGTAAAAAATAACATACATATTTTTAAACTGATGTATCCTGGTCACGAAGTAAATGTTTACATGTTGCAATGGACTCAACAATCATTTAAAAGTCATTAAAAGCTTCAAATCTAAAAAAATTCGGATTTTCAATCTGAGAGCATTTTATCCACCCAATCCCTGTAATGCCTGTCGGCCTAATGAACCTCAATTGTCAACTGCGGTGACTTCCACTCTTCACAGAAGTACTGAAAGATCTCTTATGTCTATTACTGCAAAAGTAGAGCAAACTTTTTACTGCATCATAAACACCATTCATTTATGCCACTAAAAAAGTAATTTAAAAAAATCTATCTTTTCTGTCTCTCTGACAGAAAAAAAACCAAAGTGTCATATGAATTTAAAGAAGAAGGAGGGAAAAAGTAAAGAAAAACCCCAAACAATTAGGTCTGAAACCTTGTCAAGATCTCCCAACCCACAATTGATTATGGAGGCTTTAAGGGTGACTGAAAGTAAAATCTTCTATGTAAAATTTGTGATAGTACTTGTGAAAACCGGAAAAAGTTGTTCTTGCTAATTAATGCTATAATGAACAGAGTGAATAGCTAAAAAAACAGATCAGAAACTGTGTAGCCTGTGATGCCTAACAAGAAAAGCCTGCCAAACAAACAAACAAACAAACAAAAAAAAAATAAAAAAAAAAAACCCTGATTAGTCTACCTATCTGATTTATTTTGTATTTTGCCTCAAAAATAATAAGATGAAAATCAGAAGTAGTACACAAAGTGATGAAATTCACAAATAAAGTAAAAGGTAAAAAAAATCTCATCTTTCTCCTGGTCTTTGTAATATCATCAGGCCAGCAGAAGTGCTACAGTGAAAGCAGCAAGCAAAAACCAACACAAAACTGCCATTTAGACTGTTCATCTATTCTAGGTCATGTCAGCTGTTCACACCACCTTTATTTACCTAGCTTTAATAATACACATTAGTTTCAGTGCCCTGACAGATCTTTTAGTCTCTCAGCAATTAATCTGAGCACAATGCTAAGATTCTGATACTGTTTGATTTCTATCATTGGCCTCCCTTCCTTCCTCCCCCTAGTTTCAGGAATACAGCACACTACTTGGATGTCTTTTAAAAATGTCATAATAGGATGAGCATTTTTTTCTTAGTTTGCTGGCTGGATTTGAAAAGTAACTTATCATACTATTCATACTATAAAAAACATTTGTTCATATTGTAATGTTTTGGTTTACTGCAAGAAATATCAGATCATCTATCTTCCTCCTTTAGCTTTCAGATGGGAAAAAAGATGAAAATGTGGAACTTCAGAAAATACCACTTCCATCAAAGTCAACAAATACTCAGAATACATCTGATTACCCAGAAGATGTGACAACTTACAAGAGTCCCTTCTTCTTCCATTTAAAGTGGTAGTCCTTGTGCACTAACCTGTTCTTCAAGGTGAAACACACTACCATTGTGACACTGGATATTACATCCAGGGTCACAGGAACAGGATCATCACAAACTATAGCTACAAATTATGTCCTTCATTTCAAAAATAATCTGCTGCAATTCTTTCAGATGGAAACTATTTTACAACAATGCAAATAAAACTGAAAATTCATTAAAGGAGCCAAAGTGTAGAAGTCCTTGGAAACACAGCATACTGTGCTTATTCAATAAAGCACATAGATTTTCATTTGTAACATCTGTATTTTGTGAATTCTGCATGTGACAGATAACCTGCATGGAAGAGGTGGGCTGGGCTTTGTTCCTCCTCCATGAATTTCCAAATTCAAGGCTTCATTCCAAAGGCCTTAAATCTATCTCACTCCTCTACTCCCTATTAGCCTACTATCATTTACTGTCAACTACTGTGTCTTCTGCTTTCCCTAGAAGCACCTGAGGATCTCTTACGTCTTGCCAAACACCATCTGTAAAAGCAGAGCAAACTTTCTACTGTGTACTAGATGGTGTGGATGTCTTAATAACCATGGGACTTTCCCAAATCAGTGAGCTCAGATCAGCAAGCAGAAAGAACAAACATTTGATCTCTGACATAACTGACGTCAAAATGTGTATCTTGCAGAAACTGTTAACAGGCCCTCCTTTTACAAAGTGAAACGGCCCCATTAACTTCTCATTATATTTTAACAGTCTGAAAGCATACAAAGCAGAAAGGCATATTTGTACGTAGCCAAAGAAGACTTCCCAATTGCTACCTATGTTTTCACTATTCTGATTTCATGTGCCAATAACAGCACTTTTTAGAAAACTAGCAAGCTTTCTATAAAGCCATCTGGAATTACAAATTAATAAAAGTGTCAAGATAGAGTTTTCTTTGAAACAGCTGAAAGAAGGAAACATCTGCATGCTATATACAATAGTATGGAATATAAGTTAGGGTAGTATCACAGTGAAGGGCACAGGTAGAAGACTTGGCAGAGCCCAGAATCAGAGCTCTGCTTCTTTATTTTGGCAACTTTGATATGGCAATGGACTACTGTTACTAACACATACCAAACACTGCACTTTGAGATAATACCACCACGTAATGCATGCTGTCCTGCCGGGGCTCACCCCCAGATTGGGGTGACCCCGAAAGGTGGAAAAGTTTCTCCTCCAACCCGTGCCTTCAAAGAAAGACTCAGCAGTCTTCAGTTGTCCGGTCTCAAGGTAGTTTATTGTATGTTATCTAAAAGATTTTCTTCCTGAACTGATGTGGTCCATTCAGCAGGTCAGACAAAGGCACACACACACACACACACTTCCCAGAGGGCTGGTGCCATCTTTAATATCATACATTACGTGTTAAATGTTCATGGTTTTTCCCCAATGCCTATTTCCTGTATTGAATGGTGACTTTCTACTCTAAACCAATCTGTGAGTGCCAACATCACCATGAACACGGAGGTTAGGAAGGAGAAAGAAGGAGGACAGGGCACACCCAAATCTCTCCATCTTAGAACCTCTGACCCCCATGTACAAAACTCAGACCCCTCTGTACAAGGCCTAAAAGCCCCCTGTACAGCACTCAAAAATCCTTCCTTTCACTTTGTGACTACTTCTATTATAATATCTAAACTTTTGTGATTTCTTGTTCTTCCTGCAAGGTTGGTAAATTGTTCCATGGATCAGATTCAAAACCACAGGGGTTTCCAGCTGCATGCCAGGGTCTCAAATGCTTCTGATCTGGACCCGGAACATCCAAGAGTGTCTGAGGGACACTTTGGGTTCCGACACTGTCCAATAAAATACTGCAGGGCACTGAGAAAAATGGTTGATAAGGAAAAAGGCAGAAGGAGAGAGAAAATTCTTCTACTCTAGTCTTTGATGGTACATGCAAAATAGAGTGACAGGGATCATGCAACTTTGTGATCATGATTTTTTGAAAGGAAAGCACAGCAATCACTCATATAAGCAGCAGGTAAGATCCATGGGGAATGAAATCTCATGTACAGCAAAAATGAGATCAGTGAAAGTGTCAATTTCTAAAGGAATGACACAAACAGAGATGCAAACAATCCCACCTTGCTGGGTGGGGAATAGATATAAAAGAGGAATTTGGTCAACCCAAAAGCTTTAGTAATCTGAAACTCCAGAAACAGTCATTTGAGAAAAGAAAAATAGGTCAAATGTACTTGGAGAAGATTAAGTATAAAAAGAATAGACTGAACATGCAAGATAAAAAGCAGAAAAGCACAGGACAAGTTACTTTGATAAGAAATACATTTGCAATAACAAGAACTTCACAATAGCTGTATTGCTCTAGTTTGAAACCTTTATCTTTTTAGTCATCCACATTTTTCCACCTCAAAAGGAGGTCAACCACACCCAAAACTGCTATGCAAACATAACTTTACAACAGAGGCAAAAAATGGTAATAAGAATTCTTTGAATTGAGACTTTTGGGTGGACAACACAAAAAAGCTGTGATTAAAATAATTTGCATGCACTAAAACAGATGGATAATTTGTGCATCAGTTCTACAGAGGTAACTCATAAATGATACACTACTGGGCATTATTTAGGCTATTTTCATATTAGCATGCAATTATTCACAACAAAGTTTGCAGGAGGATATGTCATGGAAACACTGAACTCAATACATGAGTGGATTATTATGATCTTCAAGTTCTCTGTGCTTTCTTCCCCAGGTCCTCTGACTATAACTTTTGTAGATATGAATGTTAATGAATGCTAGCTAAGTTTAACTGTTCAGCAGTAAGATTATCTAAGAAATTCAAGTATTTTAAAATCTCATTTTTGTCTCCAATTGAGGGCTGTTCCATACAGCTGCAAACAGACAGTTGAAGAGTGAAAGAGATTACCCTGGAGGAAATGACAGGTAATATCTAATCTTTTGATAGATTAGACAACTTTTTAAAAAGTAGTTGATAATGTCTTGAAGGAAGGAAAAGATCTGGTTATTGCCATGACTCCTCCTGGTTTCCATTGAATCACTATGTATCCCTCAGACTGGACAGCTGCAATAATTTCAGCTAGTCCAGGCTGATGTTACTGTGGTCCTGCCTTCCAAGCATGCACTGGATAGCATAGTTATTATGCACCAATGCTACTTCTGCTCCAGAAGAACTCACCTAGACAATTAAATTAACAAGAAAGTAACCTACCAAAGAATATTAACCATAATGGAACTCCTTACAACAGCTTTGTTATGGTCACCCCTATGATCAAAAAGAAACTTGGGAAGGAATGAGGAAGGTAATGAATACTGTTAGACCCTTGATCCACAATGGAGGAGAGAACAATTGCCTCAGCTGTTTCAATCACTTACAAAATTTTGCATAACCTCAGAGTCACCAGTCCACTAGTGATAATACCAGGAAACAAGACTGAGAGACAGATGGAAAGAAACATTAGCAGCAGTGCCCAATGGGCCAGGCAACAGCACCCGAACTGAATTCAACACCAGATTGAGAGAAAATGGAAATGCATGGCTAAGGTTAGGTTCCCAAATGTATATTTAAACAGCGACTTGCTTTTCAGGTGCCTAGCTTGTGTGAAAAATAAGGTCATATGAAGAATGGGTATATAAGAATGATGTAAGCACCAAATTCAAAAGTTGTGTATAAATTCAAGATGAGAGATGCTCTAAGTTACCCTACTGAGAGTAAGAAAATCTATTGCAACCAATTAACCCCCCACATACTCTTTTCCTTCAGGTAAAGGGAATTAGTAGACGCTTCCTTTGGACCCCTACAACATAATTTTGGTTAGTATTTAATAGAAAGCTTATTTTACTCTTGAAAAGGATTTGAAAAAACTGTCTTGTACCAGCCTCAGCAGACAACAAATCCTACATCACTAGGATTCCTTTGACTAAATTAAGAGCTCTCAGTTTCTTATAGAGCAGAAGTTCCTCAGATACATTTCTGAAATCACTCCAAAAGCTATAGAAAATTAAAGTATTGTCCCATTTTATAAAAGGGCCTATAAAGTACAAAAGCTGGAGTCTTCTTGGTTTAAAGGAGCTCTCTAACATATTTCTTTTTAAACCACTGAGAAAGCTTCTAGGGAGAAAAGAACAATTTCAGAAATCACATAGGACAAAAAACCTCAAAAAACATGATTAATACAATAATGTGAATTTCTGAAACCAATTTAGTAAAGAACTCAGCATGCAAGGAAATAGTGATATTTGTCAGACATCCTGTCATCAAACCAGGACAGGTATTTTGCAGCCACTAGAGTAGAACTGCAATGTCGGAACTAAATGAACTGTCACAATTTTTATAAAGTTATTCCATTCTCTGACTGAAATGTGGCTGCTTAAATGTAAAGGTTACTACCACTACCGCCCTTATAAGGAACCATATATTTCTGTTCATGCCAAGATAATTTTTTGCCTTCTCTTTTGTGTACCTTTTAAATAACTTTCATGTAACCTCAGTACTCTTAGCATGCATATTTGTAATTCCTTAAGTCTGACAATTTAGCATAGTCCTAGTATTCTGTTAGGCCAGGAGACCAAACATCCTCATAGTAGGAGGCCAGAAAACCTTATACTATTTTTGGGAAACCAATGTCGTCTCTAGAATATGTCCTGTAAACCAGAGATTTGGCCCATCCAGAGGGGAATTCCATGGATGGGGGACTATCACGCCATTCATTGAGGCCTCCCATTGGGGTGTCCTTGTTAGATATGCTAATTTGTAAGGTCTATAAATTGCACATGTGATCTGTCATGTGTGTGCATTGTGGCGCATCCCACCTTGGCAAAGTGGTGCACCTATAAGGACCCTTATTAAAATAGCGAGATAAAAACCCCTTATCCCTTAACTGTGTCTGGCTCTTAAAATTTTAAGACCAGGAAAAGGCATCACTGTACTCCAAGCCATGTCTTGGATGAACAGATCAGAACGGGCAAGTGACTACTTTTTTTTCCCAACAGTATGCTTTGGCACTCAGCTGAATTACAAGCATATCTGCACTCTAATATGCAAATCCAAACCACAACAACACACATATCCACCCTACTGACAACAAGTAACATATCATGGTAAGAAACGTGTACAGCTGTTTTAAGGCATGGACACAGTCACAGAATTTTTAAATGGCAATACAAATGTTTTCAAATAAACCTTTAAAAGTAGTTTTTTCCAGCCAAATGACATAAACAAATTATCTCCAACAGTCTTTCACTTGCCAAACCAAATTGAATAACCTGTCCCTGAACAGTTTTGGCAGCAAGAAAGGAAGATGAAGTCATTACTAGATGTTTTTGCCAGTTCTGAAACACTCTATTATTCTTCAGATGTTGTTTATATTCCACATATAGTTGCATCACTTTGAACATTTTTGTATGAAAAAAATGCGAGTTAACAAACAATATAGAAGCACCATCACAGTCTCCCTCCCCTTGAACTTCTTTGTAAATGACTAGCTGGATTTTTTTAAATAACCTAGCTGGAAATATTATAGGAAAATCCAAAATCTTAGCCTATCACTGTAAGTAAAGAACACATCTGCACATAAATTGGCCCTTTCAATTTATAATTGATGTACACGTGAACAGGAATTAAAACAAAAAGAAGACAGTTTATCACCAGCAACAAGAGTAAGCAGTGGGTGATATCTTTGTAGAAGAGCCATACACAACCTGACACCAGAACCTCTGAACTCTTCCAAGAAAATGAGTGTGAGTTTTCCCACAAATTAAAATGTCTCTGAATTCTTGAGAGGTTTAAATAAGAATCTCCTTCCTTCACACAAAAGTCCTTTGAAACAATATCTCCACCTCTCACTGCATCATTATTACTGGGTTGGAAGCATCATTATAAGTAGGTTAGAAAAGGCATCCAGTATTATCTGTAAGTCAGTTAACAGCCCACACCATAGTTTTCAAAAGGTAAAAATACAGCTTTCAGCATTTAGAAAGAAAAAACCCACACAACTAATCACAGTTTTTGCTCAATGTATACTGCTTTATGAATTGTTAACTGGAAAAAAGAACAAGATTCTGACAAGATGAAACACAGCTATGAATATTATAAAGATTCCATAGACTAAAGTGAAAAAACCCCAACAATTCAGTCAACACATTATCCCAGGAACAAAGTGTTCTTACAATTTAAGGTGTACAATGCAATAGCCTATTTTATTATATTCCTTACCCAGCACTAATCTGCTGGAACATCTGATTAAATAAATTAAATACCTCTTTCAGCCTACAATTTTACTGGCTAATGGATTGGGGGTTTTTAGTCTGAGATGACAAAGATCAGTATGTTCAACAGCACATACTTTAAATGCATTAACCAATTAACCCACCACATACTTTTTTCCTTCAGGTAAAGGGAATTAGTAGATGCTTCTCTTGGACCCCTACAACATAACTTTGGTTAGTATTCAATAGAAAGCTTATTTTACTCTTGAAAAGGATTTGAAAAAACTGTCTTGTACCAGCCTCAGCAGACAACAAATCCTACATCACTAGGATTCCTTTGATTAAATTAAGAGCTCTCAGTTTCCTATAGAGAAGAAGTTCCTCAGATACATTTCTGAAATCACTCAAAAGCTATAGAAAATGAAAGTATTGTCCCATTTTAAAAAAGGGCCTATAAAGCCCTTACAGAAAATTTACAGAAAGTTGCCTTTCAAGACTTGTTATTAACAGTGTGCAGCCCTTGAACCTTTCTGTTTTCTATCTTGTTCATGGGAATAGCTATGTAAGAGAAAAGTGATATCCATTAAAATTTCACTCTAGGTGGCTATGTTTTTACTTTATAGAAATAAACTGGTCTTCAGTTTTTCTTGCAATATCGCAGCATTATAGGAGCACTGAGCTATAGCCCAGCATTAGTAACTAAGGACTGACAAATAAAGGGCAAGAATACTACGAGACAAAAGCCAGCCAGACAAGCCTGCCTGCTTACTCCTCATCATCATTCTAGAAGCAAGGATGGCCAGGGAACAGACAGATGGTCACCTTCATTGCAGAAACAGGTGCAGCAGGTCGTCACAGAAATGGTGATGGAGGCATGAACAATTCTCTTGCAGAGCACGGCATTACTCAGATGCTTGTAAAAGGCAGCCATTAGCTTAAGAAAAGCTTTAGTTTTAGGTCAGCTAAAAACCTTTACTGAGGTTTACCAGCTCTGGCTGGTGTGTTTGTGTGTCTGTGTGCAAGTTAGTGTGTGCACATGTAAAAGTGACAGAGAGGAAGGCTAGACACTAAGATGCCTCACAAGGCCAGTCTGAAGGTGGAATCACATTTTAAAATCTGCTGTTAGCAAGCAGTGGCTAACACTGATCTTGTACAAAAGCTGAAAAAAACTGGACATTATCCACATCTCCCTTCAAAGAAAAATGTCTTCAGTAAAAAGCACTGGTTTGGAGATACAGGTCTGAGCTTGCAGGTTTTTTTGAGAAAATGAAGGGGTTGCTAGGTGATGGTGAAGTCAGGCTATGACAGAAAGATGACGTGCAGACTTAACACAGCAGTGGATGGCAAACCCATCTCCCCTCACAGCAGTAAGGCAGTGGTCAAGGAATTTTTTTTGGTAGATGCTTCTCCCAGGAGTTCCTCCCAATCACAGCAAAGATGATATGGCTTTCTAATTAATCTAACTAATTAGAAGAAATAATTTTATAACTTCATAATCCTTGATATCTTGTTCTACCAAAAAATGTTGGTAGAAATTTACAGTAGGTGCCTGTTTTTGTACACCTGTCTCTGAAAAACCTCTTGCCTCAATGGGCCCAGCAGGCCACAAACTTGAGTTTGGACAGATCTTCTTCCATATCATTGAGTTACAGGCAGCACAGGAACTCTGCATAACAAATACAGCTCCCAAGAACTGACTCTTATGAGGCTGGGGGGACAGAAGAGGAATCTCCAGGGGCATTTCATACCCCTATGGCATGCATCTCTGTGAGGGTGTGTACCTTTCTCTGCTCAGAAATCAGCCAAGGATCCTGGAAGTCTATCTCTCTGTCTCTCACTTTGTCCATTTCCTTTGCACTGGGTATGTCCTCACATCAAGAAGAAAACTAAATCTAGCTAAAAAACATTCTTTCTTTCACTTTGAAGTCTTTTATGCATAAAACAGACAGGAAGGGTGCAAGTGAGCACAGGGAGCAAGTTGGGATGGGAAACAAAATAAAAATAAAGAGTGAAAAAGGCAAGAAGGGAGGGGGGAGACTCAACAAGAGATTGTGCACAATTGAACTGGGACGAAAGGAGGAATGGGAAGCAGTAGTGGATGAAGAGCAAGGGAACCAAAGTAGAAGGAAAATACATGCTAACAGGAAACACATGCATAGAAAATGATTTCTGCTTTGGTCCACTAAAAACAGGCCTTCAGTGCCATTAAATTTGAATGGTCAAAAGGGTACTGAGGGGAAGGGAAGAAATATATTTAAGAAGTCAATAAAGAACTGATAGTTATATAGTAAGAAAGCAAAGAAAACAATCTTTTTCCTTTCTTTAATTAAGGAAAAAAAATAAAGGCACAAACCCCGCAGGCATATTTTAATGCATCTCTGTGAGAAATATATCAAGTACAGCAATATTTGCAGATGGATCAATCTGAAGTATTAAATTTATGTATAGCTTTGGCTAAAACAAAAGCAACATACATATTGAAAAATTCAGCAAGATATTAAACACTGCTTTTACCTGCAGTACATGCTGTCAATATTGGGAAACATCCTCCTGAATGGTTATTTCAAATACATTGATCTTTAGTAGAGATGCAGGTAAAGCATATTTTAAAACTCAGTCAGGCAACTAAGACTGAATTACTGTTCACTTTTGTGATGATCCTCCAAATGGTGTTTTTCCAAGGGAAACAGACACATCTAGAAATCTAGGTGTACACTGATCTATAGCAAAAAATTACATTTGCACATTCTGTTTGGATAATTTGATGGTTTCAAAAGGAACCTCTGAACTAAGGGACGCAGTCAAAGGAGCAAGATGTGCACCTCCACTTGGCAAATGTTCTGTGTTACACTGTTCTTGCAAATTGGACGAAGGCATAAGTTTCAATTTCTTTCCAACCTCTGTTACCAGGGTCCAAAATTAGCCTAATGGGGATAAGAAGCCCAATCACAATAAAGCAGAAAAGGTTTGAATGAGTGAAGTTACCTTTGTAATACATTTTATTATTTTTATAACAGAGAGCCTTTACCATGGGCACCTACTGCCCTTTCTTTCCTTCTCTTCATCCTTTCTTTCCTTCTATCAATTATATTACGCAAAAGAGACCACAGATTAAACAAAACAGAAAATGCAAATATTGTATGCATAGGTTTTTCTTCCAAGTCACACAGAAGTTTAACTATAGGCCCTGAGATATAAACACAGGCTTTCACTACTGTGATTTACATCTCATGGCCATAATTTCAGCAAAAAGCATTCATGTGTGTATTTTAGTACAGAAGTTTATAGGATCACAGAATAGCTTGGGCTGGAAGAGGTCTTAAAGATCATGTTGTTCCAACTCCAGTGGCATGGCACCTCTCAGTAGGCCAGGTTGCTCAGAGGTCCATCCAACCTGACCTTGAACACAGACAGGGATGTGACAGTCATAAATTCCCTGGGCAACCAGTTCCAGTGTCCCATCACCCACATAGTAAAGAATTTCTTCTAAATATCTAATCCATCTTCTCCCAGTTTAAAGCCATTAGCCTTTGCCCTTGTCACTACATGGCTTTGTCAAAAGTCCATCGCCAGCTTTCTTGTAGGTACCTTTTAGGTACTGGGAGATGCAGTAAGGTCTCCCTGGAGCCTTCTCTTCTCCAGGCTGAAAAATTCCAACTCTCTCAGCCTGTCTTTACAGAAGAGGTGCTCCAGACCTCTGATCATCTTTCTACATATCTTGCATTGGATGTACTCATAGCAGTCTGAATAGGGAAATTGTTGTCCTCCTTCTTCTGCACTGACAGAAGTTGTTATTTGTATATAAACAAAATACTTAATATGAAAGTACTTCTATGATTTGCACTCTCTCACTCTTACCTTCATCCTTCACTAGCAGAACTAATCTGTTTATGCTTTATTGAAGCAGAGAAGACATCCACCTACTGGTTTTTTTGCACAGACCTTAAGTCTCGTGCCATCTGTTGCAAGGTATAAACATGAAGCACTGCACTCAACACGCACTGCCTGAGGCTTCTGTTTCTTATCTCACAGAAGAGGAGACATCATACAGAGGCCTGAATTTTTCTCACACTGCCTCATCCTGGACATGATGACATAATTTCTAGCTACAAATATGTCATTCATCAGGTTTGTTTCATTGTGACCTCAGTGTAATTGGTAAAAAATTATTTTTTAACATCTGGACTATCTTTGTGATTTTAAATGATCTACAGTCCTGCTAGACATTTTCTTGCTTAATGTCCAAATTTCATTATTAACTATACTAATGCTCTCAGGATAAGTTGAAACACATTTGTTTTTCCCATTTTGCAGCTTGTTGTTATATAATTCTTACCAGGAATATACATATTTAATAATAAGGGAAAAAATACAGCATGATTTCCCCTCCTGCCAACACTCTATGTCAAAAGAAATTTATTAATATTTTTGAACATGAAGACATTCCATAAATACATTCCAAGTAGGCTTTTTGCAGAACACACCGTTTTATCAGTGTTAAATTTGAGATACAAGTCCAAGGGCTGCCTTTGCAGTTCATTAAATCAATGCTATTTTGATAGTATGCTGCAATATGTGTGTTCCTATATGAGAAAGTTTCATCACTACTTTTTTACACTCTAACTTTGTCACTGCACACTTCTCCCGATATAGCTTCCTGATATCACTTGGCACCATGCATCATTATTTCCCCTGGGAACTTTCACTAGCACAAAAAATGGCTCAAAAATAAGAGAAGCAAGTTGTTTCTGAACAAATGTGTTTCCCTTACTTCCTGCATAACTACGGTCTTAGTGAAATTGCTTTGATGCTTGGCTGCTTGCAGAACCTGGTCCTGTTTTTTGCTTTGTTTTTTTTAATTAAAAAAAGGGGGGAAGTGCTTGTGTCACAAAACCCCCACCTCTATTGCAGTAGCTTCAGAAATAAACTCACAGAATAGGAATAGCAAAACTAATCCTAAGGAAACAATAGCATACCACTTTGTTAATAAACACGCATCTTCGTTTTGTTGCATTACTTACTAAGAATACAATAAAGTACTACAAATCCAGTGTCTCTTAGTCTGACAAAATTCAGCCCTCATTATTATTTGGAAAAGATACTTTTATGATATATTTACATTTACTTAAATAAAAGTAGTATGTATTCTCAATATAATGGGCATATTATCCCCATTATCTTGTCCCCATTTTAGAGCATAAATAGTGAAAGCCCAAAGTATTTCACATCTCACACAGGAGCCAGGCTACATAGATTTCTGTAAATGTCACCCC
Source organism: Vidua chalybeata (assembly GCF_026979565.1). NCBI lineage: Eukaryota > Metazoa > Chordata > Aves > Passeriformes > Viduidae > Vidua > Vidua chalybeata. The sequence continues at coordinate 16,072,440 of NC_071570.1, read as the reverse complement.
AAACAATTATATTATCCAAATCTCAAGAGAAGAAGGAAAAAACAAAGATAAACACAAGAAGTCGGAGAGGCAGGTTGACTACTCCAGAAAAAAATCCTTGCTAGATAAAGAACAGACAAGTGAGTTATTGGTGCATCTTTATGCAGTGCAGAAAAGCCAGGGGAAAAAATGTGTGGTTCTGCAACAGACTACATAATTAAAGGCTTTTCACCCACCATCCTCAACCTGATACTCTCTCTCCCCTCTACGTTTTCTAAGTTCTAGCAGTTTTCCACTGCTAAAACTTTTTATTTTCAAGTGACATGCATGAGTTACCACTAGAGCATAACCCTACAACAGGCACTTCGTCTTTGAATGGTCTTTAAGGCAACTCCCTGAGAAAGAAATCTAGAGATATTTTGCATGAAACTCTTAAAAAACTATTTTGTCTTGAAATAGCAGTTTTTGAAACTGTGTTTAGCATAGACTCAAAATAAAGTCCTGGATTTAAGAAATTATGCATTTGAAAAAAGAGAAGGCCCCAGAGGCTGCATCTGCAATATGCTGTAGCTCCAGACAGGACTATCTGTACCACATTTTATGAGAGGCCAGCAATAACCACAGAGGAGACATATTTTAAAAATTCACAAAAGCAGCCCAGTTTCTTACAATCTTGTATGAAAACGGGGTATTTTAACTGTGCTTAATGGGGAAATTTTAACTGCGCTTATTACAATTGCTTCAGGACCAGAGCATGCTTCTTGAAGCACCATGACAGATAAGAATATTTTTCCTTCTTTTGGTTGTCAGGCTTAACCATCAGTGTTTGCAAAGATCTGGAGTACAGCTTTGCCCACCTCTCTTGACAACTAAGGAAATCTGAAAAGGGAGTGCTTACTGGCTTCATGCCTGCACAGCAAAGCTCTATTAATGCTTCAACGGTGGAACAGGAAAGAGTAGTTTCCAGTTTCAATATCTGAGTTGCACAAAAAGTGCGTTAGGTATTCCAACTTGCTTACAAGAAGCTTTCTTGAGTTACAACTTCAAGAAGGCACTATGCACCTTACCAAAAACATCTAGATTTCCTCATAGCAGTGGTACAAGTAGCAAGAGACAGAATCATTCATGTTGTTGAAGCACAGACACTTATAGGCCAAGCAACCTGTAAAGTTTATACATTCAATACTACAGAGTCATGCAAGATATGCTAGAGTTCTTACAGGATCTAAATAAAATTGGAGTGAGAGGAAAGTCACCTTAATTCACACAATTTCTGATAAAATATTGCTTGAAATTACCTCCTTAACAGCCGTTACCCCCTCCCCATAATGTCATTCAAGACAGAAAAAACTATACTGTAAGTACACACAAACTTGTGGTCAGTCACCTCAATTTTCCTAGAAACAAACAGGAATTTAAGAATACCACTGTTCAGAGCAGACTTTTGAAAACAGCATATGCTTTTCATCCCTGTAAAAGCACATTTTTAAGCCATTAGGCAGGCATACTGGGATGAAATAAAATACATTAAATGTAAATCTTACTTATGAAGGGCTTTTCTGAACACAAGTAAGCTAAAGAATGCTTTTATACATGCATACAGAATTTGTATACATGTATACTACATATTCTGTCTACATTGCATGTTACATACTACACCACTTAGATATTTTATGATGATCATAGAACGGTTTGGGTTGGAAGAGACCTTGAAGTTCAGCTATTTCTAATTCAGGTCAGAAACGCCTTTCAGTAGATTGATGACACACATACATATACTGTACATATATACATGCACAGAGATAAAGCTTATAAAATACAATTTGTTGCTAACACGCAGTGGTAAACTGAGAAACATTCTCAACTGAACATGATATCAGAACTGTGAAATGGAGAAGGAATTTGTTCCCACATAATTTATAAGAAAAAAAGGACACATTTTTGCTGAAGAATAGTATCAAAAGCAATAGGACACTATAAAATAACGGCATAATAACAGCATATTCTGACATATATATGTTATTACAATATCTGAAATACAAAACATATCAAAGCAAATCTAATACTGTATTTTTAAAATTATGGCAAAATATGAATCATGAATCAGTGAGTAACAGGTAGCCTCTCTAAGGCATAGTTGATGTTGGAAACCTGTGAATTTTCATTAAGAGAAATTTATCTTAACTTAGTCTTATACTGTATTCAAATAAATTAGAATTTTATTGTGTGGCACGGCAACAGTGTTTGAACTGAGTGACTCCTGGCTTTCAAGTCTCTTTATCATATCATCTAAACAGACAAACTACTTTCCATTGCATTTTTTTAAGAGCTTGATTAGCCAAAATTGCTGTCAATTACTGGCATTCTTAAGTTGTATTGCTAGACAACAAGAAAAAAAATTCTGGTCAATAGGAGGTACAGGAGCTGCAAAATCATGTTTCATGGGCCACATCCAAATCAATCCAATTCTGGCTGAGCAGTAATAAGAATTCCTCTTCCCAGTGAAACCCAGATATGTAGGGATACAGTTTGCCATTGCAGACTGATTTTTAAAGATGACAACGTGATGATTTTTGGTGTTAATTCAGCAGAACACAACACAATTGAGATTACTTTATTTCATACATACAATCCCCAGGATACCTAAGAATAACATTTCTCTTAAGTTGGCTTTTGCTACTGTTGTCACTCACCTTCACTAACTGCTATCAGTGCATCAAAGTTAAAACTGGAACAAGTGGTATTCTTTTTCTCACTCTACATTTAATACCCATTGCACACACCTAGAATGATGATTCACTGTCTGAGCATTAAAATATTTGCTTTCCCTGCAGAGAACTTTATTCTCTTGAAGAAAAGGTAAATGAACAGATGGAAGTATCACAAATGACCGTGTAACTTCCCAACAAGACTGCTGGCTTTGCTAATTATTCCCTGAATGCCAGGTCTGATTCTCACTTACGTGCACACAGTGTTGTGTGTCAAGAGAACACATGTGGCAGAACAGAATATATTCCAATATTTCATAGGTGCAAGTAAAAAATTACCTAATAGAATATATGGCAGGAAATACATGGTCAAGGCCCAGTAGATAACACAGACATTTTACAAGTGAAATCTGACTTTGTGTGCTGCTGAAGTCTCTGAGAAACCCTACAGCACAAGCAGGTTCACAGTCTGCATTTGCTTACCCCACACAGAGATAGGCAACAGGCTCTGCTCTCCTGCAACACAGAGACAAACCACAGAAAACACACAGGTACCTCAATCATGGAATCTTACCCTTCTCTGTACTCACTATATTGTGTTTCTGTTCTTCTGTTAGCCCTTAAAGGTACAGCTCCTACAACTTGCTTATTTAGTCCTTAAGAGTCTCTCACATAAAAGGCTGGACCTTTGGAATTCTCACTTCTGCCAGAAGGAGCTGCAACAACTCAGTGGGTCTTATGGGGTTAGCCCTGATTTTCTCCTCAGGTCCCAGGTTTTAAGGGACAGCTTGTTGAAGAGGATTGACAATCTAAGTGCAAGCTTTTAATAAAAAGCAAAAACCTATATAGCCCAGGTCTTATGTACTGCACTTCATGAAATGCTTTTACCTCCAGTGCCTTATACAACAAATCTAGACAACCAGAACTGAGGCTACAAGAACCAGCTGCATCTTGGTGAACTACTCATTTCCATGTAGCAGCTAGCTTCAATTCTTCAACAAAATGCAAAGTGCTCTGTAAAAAATCGTGTTTGAAAATTTACATTTAATTTTAATGGTGAAGACACTGTATCCAGCAAACCTCATAAAAGCTTTAAGAAAACCACTGAAGATTTTATTCTTCATCCTTCCAAGTTTCAGGATGCTCCTGCAAATCCCAACCTATAGTATATTAAAGTCATACTATCATTTTCACTTTGTAGATTCATACTACAAAGTATTTCTCAGAGTTTGCAAAACTCATTGTAAATATCACTTACGGCTGATGGTGGAAGTAACAAATTCACAGACTCAATGTTTATGCTGAGTATTTCTGAGGTCTCACAGAAAGACTCTGAACATCCATGTCCCTGTACCAAAAGCTGCTGCTCATTTCAATTAGCCAAAACACCTAAGTCAAACTCTCTTTGCTCCCAATCTTTTCAGCCAAACTTTTGCTGCTTTAAAATGCAATAACCCTCACTGTGTCAAATGCACTCTGCATAAAAGGATAAACACTACTAAGAGGAAGCAAACATCCAAGCATTTAAGCTGGCTACTACTAAAACAAAGTTTAAACCCAAGCAATTACTAAATTCCAGCCAGACATTTGTCACTAGGATCCCTAGCGATTATTGCAAATGCAAAAATTAAGAATAATTTTTTTACTAAACCTAGTCACTTACTCTGTCAAACTACTTCATAAAAATACATATTTCTAGCAGATTTCATGTAATTTCATGTAATTTCATGTAATTTGTAAATTTCATGATGCTTTAGTACAATATTAGAGTGTTGCCAACACTGAGAAAAGTGTTTACTTTTCAACAAACAAATTAAAGCTCTGAAAGCAACTTATGTCCCTGTAATTACACCTCAAGTTTGAAGTTAAACTCCTTCTGCTTCGAAGATCTATGAAAGAATCAAAGATTTGTTCAATAGCAGCCAAGAAAAATATTGTAAAGCATCTTTTGTTTTTTAACTCAACATTTATGAACCACACTTTTCATAATGAATTTTATCACCATTTATTTGCAGGTAAACGACATTCTTCTATTTATGTAATGTTATGACAAGAAAAAAAAAAAAAAAAGGAAAATCAACCAAAAAATACCCAAAAAAACCCCACCAAAAAGCCCCCAAACAAGCAAACCAACCAAATTAAAAAACAAGTCCCCTAAACAAAACAGAACAAAAAACTCACAGCCAAAAAAAAAAACCAAAAGACCCCCAAAAAACAACTCAAAACCAAGCAAAAAATTTATAATTTGCTTCCTACCACAGTCTGATATTATACATCTAACTTCATCTAAAATTGCCACTTGCATTTTAACCTCCAGTTTAACCATACTAAACAAACAATGTACTTGTGTGCTTTCATACTTGCCATAATATGGTGCTATCCTGTTACTGTACATTAAGTCAGAAATATACTGAACATCAAGACCTAGGAAATTTCAGATTGTATTTGTTAACCACATAAATTCAACTCAAAGTTCTATAATACATGTATGAACAACATTTGAATAGACCAGATAATTTCAGATGAAAATGAATTGAATATGATTATTTTAAATTTAAGCTCTTCCTTACTCTTCAAACAACCACATGAAATCCCCCTGAGTTTTGGAAAAAAATATAATCAGCTTGACACTGCTGTGTCCTTGTGACTTCCAAAGTCTTTCTGACCACAGAATCAGCCTGGCATAGGGATGCAGTCATAAACAGGTAAAATTCAGCTCCAGTAAGAGCTGCAATAATGCAATGCATGGAAGAAGTTTAAAAGTTGTCTTAATTACTATGGCTTATATTTCTGGTAGCACATATCAGGGTGAGAGAAAAAAAAACAAACAAAACATAAGCATCTTCCTTTTAAAATGCAAATGTGCAATCAAAGATGGATTATGATTTGGCAATATATGCTATTATTTAAAAAAAAATTAAGTGAAGCAAATTAGCTGCCAATCCCAATTAGTACTGATGGGGGGGGGTGGAGGTTTGTCCCACAATTCACACTGCCTTAATTTAATAAAAAGATATTTGTTTCCAAGTAACTTTTTTGTTCAAAGAGAACTTCTAATTACTTAAATATAACCTGATGTGAGAAGAATGAAACATACAAAGTCACACTGCTTTTTACAGTGTCACTTCACAACCAAAGAGATCAGACAGTCCTTCAATCACAGGTGACTTTCACAATTCTTTTTTAAGTTTAACACAGACCCAAACCAGGCACAGACTATGGATGTGCATCAGTTCTCTGTAGTACCATATTTCATGTTCTCCAGACACCAAGCTCCTCACCATCAGTCACCTGCATCAACACTGCAATGATGCCTGCCTTCTGCCAGCTGTGCCTGGGGCACACCTGCACACCACTGTGCACAAGGCTGACTGAGGGCATTGGCAAGACTGCCATCAGGAAAACCACTAGTGAGGGCCAGAGGGAGTCCTTGCCCACATAACAAAAATGCAGGCAAGTATGGAAAAGCCATGACCCGGTAGAAGACCTATTTCAGCCTTTGTATCAGGAAACAACACCTATACATAGCAGGGTTCCCCTTGTTTGTCCAAAGAACACCTAGATTCAGATCTCACCACTCCAACTCCTACATGTCTCAGAGGGACAGAGTGGGGATGAGAATAAGCCTGTACAGTAAACTAACAAAGGGAACACTAACAGTAGGATCACACAAAAGGGTCTTCAGGTTTCATATTTCTGTTGGTGCAGATTGTCACTTCATACCAAGCTTGAAACCATGATCCAAGTGGGGATGCCAAAAATCACAAACCAAACAACATTAAGATGATAAAAAGCAGTTACCTTAAATGAAGCTGCTTCATAGCACAAATTTGGTGAAATGTGCATATAATACAGGACCCTGACAATTTTATAAGTTTGAAAAAATTAGCATTCTTAACAGAAATCATCCAATTAGAGGAATAGTTAATTAAGTAATCCCCGCACTTTTGGTTCTGTCCCTGCTTAAGCCCCTTCCACCTCCCCAGCTCCTAAGCACACATTTATTATGTCTATGATACATGGACAAAAAAATAATAATGTCCTTGGTTCACTATAGAGGCAAGACTAAATAAGATTCCAGAAACATTAGCTTATTGTTCTAAAATGTAAGTGAAGGGGTAGGACAGTACTACAGCTAGTTAAGGTCCTACATAACTATGTAATAGTCATCTCCAGAGCTATGAATATATGGAAAATGTATAAAAAGTAAAAATCTTTTTGGCACCAGTGGTAAGATGCAAAGGGCAATTTTGAATTACAGATAGTTTGTGCACAAAGTATAAGGAGACAAGATGAGTGATGAAGGTAACTGCACTTAGTAATCATGCATATGTTCATGGCTGCTTACTAGTGAATAATTGACCTCCACATATGGTCACACAGCTGTTAAAAAATTATCATTTTTACATCACAGGTAAATAAATTCAAGCACGAAAAAGCTGAGTAGGTTCAAACACTTACTAAAAGTAGGAAAAGACAAACTCAGAAGTCAGTTACACACAAGACATGTTCTGTTTGGGCTTTAGTAAGACAGATTTCAGATCCCAAAGAAATACAGCCAAATCTAGATGCTAGAGCTCCCAGAGATCAAGCATATGATGGCTCTTATTTCCGTTTTAAACAACATTTTAAATTATTTATATAGTAAGAAAATACTGCTAATACATTGCTAAAACACAGAGATAGCAATCTCTTTTCTTAATGTTGCACTGTACATTTGTCTTAAAACACTATCAGCCTTCCACAGCAAGCAGAGCATCTATCAAAATTAGAAGTCAGACAAGTGCATGTCACAGATTCCCCTTTAGAAACAAGCCTATAAAGAAAAGTTAGAATACTAATCAGCAAAGCAATAATTTAGTGACTTACTGGGTTGCCACTGAAAAGAGGAAGTGAATTGATCAGTTCAGCTACTAGCAGAACGCAATGATCTCAAGCTGGGAACCAGTAACTCTGAAGAGTAGTTTCAAATATGTTTCCTCTTTTATCCCGAAGCTTTGTGTGCTCACTTTTGTTAATAATAGCACAACAGGAAGGCCTGTGCTCTTATAATTATAACATTAGTAACAACCTGGTCCATTGAGGTAAGAAGGAAAAAATGAAGGAAACACTGTCCTCATTGCAGCCTGTATGGGCTGTAGATGACTCAAAGTATTAATATGCTGCTCAAAGCTTTTAGTTTTGCTTTCTGCTATAGAGAGGCAGTCAAATAACACAGACAGTCCTAGATGGGGTCTGTCGGTTAGCAGTAACACTTCAGACTCCAACATAAGTGTATGAAAAACACAACTAAAGTCACACCTAGATAGATACCAACACACAACAAAACCTGGTATGTTCTCTAGCAGGATAGAATCCTAGAGAAAGAGAAGTAACCTTGTAAACACTAAACACAGGCCTGGGGCAGCCATATAAAACACCTAGTCCTGCTAGACACTCACATGTTTCTTGGCTATTTTGCATGGGAACACCACAGTACACTGAATCTGCTTTTTCATATGCAGACAAATTAAAATATTTCTCCACCAACAGGTCAAAATTAGTTGGCTGTGTTCTACATAATTCCCGACAGAGAGCTTGGGACTGTGCAGAGATGACAGTTTACAATACTCCAAGACTTAATTAAAGCTTTGCAGGCTAACAAGTAGGACACTCCTCCTACTGTTGGAATTTCTTTTTTTTTTTTCTTCAAAAAATTAAGCATAAGACTTTGAATAAGAAATACATTTCAAATGAAAAGCAGTATGTGAGCTATCTTAACCTAAATATTTATAGTTATAAACTACTCATTCCTTAGATCTTGCTCTGAAAATATATTTATCTTAAAAAAAAAACTGGTCAACAGTGAACATTTTAGCAGGTATTCCTATATAAGTGATACAGATGTGATTCAAGTGATACAAATGATTCCTGTATAAGTGATTTTGTATTCACATGGTCAATTAAGATCCTCTTCTGATTGGATGGATTGTTTTATTGAAGAGGTCTCAAATTCCTCCTTCTCATTATCAACACTAAAATTTTGCATTGTTTTGTCTAGTAGTATTAGAATATTAGAAGATTTCTTAAAATTACACAAGTATTGGTGCTTCAATTTTAGGTACTTTTAATATATTATACTTAGATTCCATTATTTGCTCCCCATGTAATAACATTGTGTGTGTTCTTCTGCCTAGAAAACAGACACATCTTTAAGAATGCCATCTCTGCATTTTGCATGCACTAAGAATCATCACACTGACAGGCCTGAAGATTAAAGTAGTCTCAAAAGCGCCACATCTGCTTGTATGCAAGTAGCACCACAAATTTCAGCAGAAGTCTAACAATCACAGAAATTATGAGCAGAAAGACAATGATCTTTACTCATCCACATTCCCAGAACTTCTAAACTATTTCTAGTGGAAAGACCAGCAAAGCCTCTAAGCAAAATAAGTTTCCAATTCAGATTTCTATTGCCCTTGAGAAATACACAATAATGCTCTTTCCCTTGCTGTATTTAAGAGTCCTACTACAGCAATCTATGAATAACTGGCAAAAAAAAGCTTATAGTGTAAACAGAAACTTATAACATTAAACATACAAGTATCATTATTTAACAAGATGACTTTGTTACATCATCATGTTTGTACTAAAAACAAAACCAGAAACTGTGGACTCCCATGAGAAGATTTACTGTTTTCTAGCCAGAAAGCTCTTCAGAATACTTCCTTTGTTTTCATGTTGAACAAAGTGACTAAACTTGGCGGATATTTCTCTTCCCTCTCAGGAGCTTCATTACCAGTAAGAATGTGAAAGTTTCTTTTCCTCAAAGTTGAGTGGGATGTAAAGAGCTAAAGTACCAGACCCTCAAAGGCTTCTCTGTGTACTGGCCTTCATGCAGACATATATGACTGTCACATACCTTATACAGTTATCCATACTGACTTCCACATCGCTCAAACTCAAGCAAAGACACGAGTTTTGGCAGAACCTGGGAACTCAATTTTGTCATACGGGTGTGCTCCTTCTTGCAAGGTAAGACATATGAGTCTTCTTCTTTGCAGGCTACTTGTTTAACCACAGAAACACCACTGAATCGCTCTGCAGCTTGGTGACCAGGAGCTGGGTCAGCTGAGTAAGTGGCAATCTCCACACCAGACCGTCCCCTCTGCTTAGTGAAGAATCTCACATAAAATATATCGCAAAGAAATACAGAGATCCCAATCAGCACTTGCAGGTGTGGATCTGCTGATTATGCATTGCACAATGAAGAGAATAAAGGTATAGTGATCTTTACCTTGACTCATACTCCAAAAGTAAACTGCATGGCAACCTTTCTAACAGCCTAGAAGGCAATTTTCACCCCTCCATCCCCAGATAAATCTCTCCCAATATGGTCAGCAAACATACTGGAGGAAAACACTGAATAGGACTATATATTTTCTTAGTAATATTTTGTTAAAATTATGCATACAGAAATATTTGTATATTCAGACAAATCAGTAGCAAGTCTTTTCAAATTTGTAAAACCCTAGAGGAAGAGAAACAAACACTAAAGACAAAGGATTACAACACAGCTGACTCATCCCTAGACAGAGTTTTGAATGTCAAATTTGACACCAAAGTAAGTAATACAGTGATCCAAAAAACTTAACTCAGACATCACTGCTGAAAATGAAATTGTGTTCTTATCTGAGATAGTTTTGATTCTGTGTAGTGCTCCCTGCCACACTCAACATGGCCATGGCCTTGATGGCCACTGCATTACTCCTGTCAAAAACATCTTACAACACATTAAGACCAAGACTATGATTAAGTATAAAAAGGGAGACCATCTGCAGACACCAGAAAGTTATCTTTGCAGTAACCAGGATATCCCAGAATCTTACCATTTAGCTCAATCATCCTTTGAAGATTTTCAATATAGCTCTAATATGAGCCCCTCAAATTTCTCAGCTCCCTTTTAATAATGCAGCTTTACAGCTTGGGTTAGAGATGGTACATAGCCATGAAGAGTGTTCTTTTGACCCAAAATAAATATTTTCATTAATCTTCTAATTGGAGATAGACAGAACTGGTAGCTACAATGGATTTTTACACTACCCAAATAAAAACCTGGCTTCTTCCAAATTTTCTGGCTCACAAGTATTTAAAATGTTTTACCAGCAACTGAGTTCACTTGGGTAAAAAAAAAGACAAACAAAAAGCCCATATTTCCCAAATTTTGTAAGCCAGCAGATTACGAACTTCCCTCCAAATCACTCAGAGGTCAGCAGAAATCTTCAGAAAACCAACAAAAGGCCATTTGACATACAGCCTATGACCCTATTACTGCCAATAGTAATAGGCAGTAATAGCACATCTCAAACTGTCATTTGCTCAATGGCAATCTCATTCAGTTAGGCCTCTTCAAGAACTAAAAAAAAAAAAGATTTGGGGAAGAAACAACAGTTTGTAATGAATCCAAGAGCAAACTTTTACTGGCTGTCATGGTCCAGTGGCTAAGGGCAGGAGACTCCACAAGATTTTCCATAACTAAATGGCAATGCCATTCTAGCACTGGGAAACTTTTCTACACATGCCACTCAGCAAGACCTGCAGACACAGACCAGAGACCAGCACAGGCTTCCAGCCTTAGTACAGACCTGGGACTAACATCAGGCTGCTGCTGCTGGTATCTCCCTGCTCCCCAGCTGCTGCTGTTGAGAATAGCTACACTGAGACCTGAAGAATGATGGACACACTCCTCCTACAATTAATCACAGAATCATAGAATGGTTTGGATTAAAAGCATTCTTAAACATTATCTAGTTCCAACCCCACTAGCCACAGGCAGAGCACCTTCCACCAGACCAGGTTGCTCAATGCCCCTCCAACCTGGCCTTGAACACTTTCAGGGACAAAGCATCCACTATTTCTCTGAACAACCTGTTCCCATGCCTCATCACCCTCAAAGTACATAATTTATTCGTAATACCGAATCTAAACCTACCCTCTTTCAGTTTAAAGCCATTCCCCATTGTTGTATGACTAAATGACCTCGTCAAGAGTCCAACTTGACCAACTCTCTTAACCCCTTTAGGTATTGGAAGGCTGCTCTAAGGTCTCCCCAGAACCTTCTCTGTTTCAGGCTGAACAGCCCCAGCTTGTTCTTTACAGGAGAGTTCTTCCAGCCCCCACATTATCTTCATGGCCCTCTTCCTGACTCACTCCAACAGGTCCATGTCCTTCCTGTGCTGGGACCCCAGAGCTGGATGTAGCCCTGCAGGTGGGGTCTCACCAGAGCAGAGCAGAGGGGCACAGCTGCTGAGGGTGCACTCCATCCCATGGAGTCCCTGTCACCAACAAAGCTGCTAAATAGCTCCAGTCCCAATACCAGCCCCTGAGGACACCGCTCACCACTGCCCTCTGCTTGGACATTGAGCCATTGACTGCGACTGCTTGAGTGTGACTATCCAGCCAATTCCTTATCCAACAAGTGGTCCACCTGCTAAGTCCATGTCTCTTCAGTTTAGAGACAAGGAACAGTGGCAATGTTTTGTGTAAGTCCAGGTAGGTGGTGTCAGTTGCTCTTAACTACTGACTCTATAACCCTGTTATAGAAGGCCATAAAATTTTTCAGGTACAGTTTGCCCTTAGTTTACTGGTACCAAACATATCTTTATTTTCCATGCGCAAGAGCACATTCCCAGGAAGATCTGTGCCCTGATTTTGCTGGGCTCACAGGTGAGACTGACTGGCCTGTAGCTCCCCTATAGTTAAGGTATCATCTAGCTGCATGGATGTATCCTCTGGCATTTAGCTGATTCACTACAGACCAAGTACTCGGGCCAAGAACTTCTTGTGAAAACAAACTCACCAGAAGAAAGAAAGCAAATTACTTTCCCAGATAGCAAAGGATAGGAATCTCTGCACACAGTGAGAGGAGAATCCAGTCCACTCACTCCTTTGGCAGGCACTGATCTGACCATGGGCTTTGCTACAGAGTAGTAAAAGTAGCTAATTTTCCTACAAAGTATCAGCAACAAGAAGAAAAAGCCCTGATGGGAACAGAAAATGATATTCAGTTTGGGGACAAGGCAACACCAAGCTGTTAAAACCAAGCAAGAAGTTTCTCTCTCTTCACTAGATCAAATGAACACCAACAGCAATTTCAAACACTCAGTCATCTTGTCAAGAGCATGAGAAACTATCAATTCCTTCTCTTACACCTGTCCCCTGCCATTTACAGCCCCTCTACCGCAGCACAACCCCACAAATGGTGGTTGAACCTGCAAATTGCCCCAGCTAAAGAGCCAGTTGAAAGACAGCTGCCCGTCACACTGGTTTCTTTTGTTCTTGCAAAGTTATTTTTAATTCAGATCCGTTCAGTGATCCGATATTATTACAAAGCCTTACCAACAGTTGTGCAACCCCAGCCAAAAAAGTGGCAAACTGCCATAACACTTGTACATTTTTAGTCAGCTTTGTTTGGTGCTGAAGGCAACATCTCATTAAACTGCACTGCTCACCAAGCTGTAATCTTAAATGGCAGCAGTTTTCTTCAGCTCAAATGGCACAGTTAAGTTTCTGGAGCTGTTAACAAGGCTTAATAACTGTCAACTCCTGCAAATTACACCAAGATTTCTACTGTTGAAGGGTACTGATTTTAAGTATTTGTGCAATTAAAGGATCTTTGCATTTGTGTTCATAATGTATAATATAATTGTGGTCATAAACTAAAAACTCCACAAAAGGACATCAAGACAGACTTTTAAATTTATATTTTCCCTTGCCAAAATACTGCCAAATTCTAAGTTTGCACAAAGATAAAAGGAGCCAAGTGAAACCTGATTCCAGAAGCCTGACACTTTTTTTTCATAGGATGAGTTTTATGATTCACAGTGATCTGGTTTCCCTTAGAAGAGAATAAAAATCCTCTTACCAACAGTGGGTCTTGATCTGCAGTTGCACATTTCTTATATAGCACTGAATGAATCCTTCAGCTTCTGTGCCTCAGCTCCAGGGTGTGTAATATGTGTGTTCTCTGATCTTAAAGAGAATTTTAAAAGGTACATCACTATCTATATAATTTAAAATACTGCAGTAACACAGATCACATAAAAAACCAGAGGGTACCAAAGAGGGGGCAGGCCAGGTGGTATGCAATCACAAAATACATGAATCTTGAGCTAAAAGAGCTAGCAACAAAAATGAGCAGTTAATAATATGGCCATCATCCAGCACCTGCTTTACTAGACAGAAACATCCTATGACTATACAAATGCACAGCATCACAAACAATTTTCCAAGTAACTTAATTTTTTGATTATGATGTAGATCATAGCTGCGACACACTGAAGAAACTACTGTGAGCTTACTCTTACTTAAAATTTCTATTTCAAAATACAAAACACAAGCACATCTAGACAAGAGTGAAAATAAACAATGCACTTGCAATTTCCTCCTACTTCACTGATGACAAATAAAACAGACCAGCTTTACTGCAAGGAGGAAATAATAATAAAATAGTAAATTGTACCTTGCAATAGGTTGATATGGTTTTCCAGTCACAACTAGAGAATGAAGAGGAACGTAAAAAAATGGAATTTCCAGGTCACTGAAGGAGGACCTCAATTTTCTTGCTCACATACAAGGAGGTCTTTCGGGACTGTAAAAATGTGAAGAATAAGACAATACACGTGACCACATAACCACAACAGGAATCTGCAATGACCAATTAGACACTTGATCTGTTTAGAGAAAATAAAATTCAGAGTATCAGTGGTGTGAGCCTATAACAAGTAGTGATAGTACAAAACTGATTCAAATACAAATTGCACTTAGAGAAGGAATGGTCCATTCAGTACCTAGCACTGAATGGCAGGATGTCCAGCAGAGAAGACCATGATCCCAGTTCCTGCTTGCTACGCCAGCAAAGACTTAACTTGAAAAAGCATTCCTTTGCAGTTAACTTACGTAGAGCTTGCTATTATGCAATATGAGGTTTTAATCAATAAAACACATACACAACTGCTCATCAATATGCTCCTAAATACACATATTATTTTGCCTGATCATTAAAGTTTGTTTTTAACTTCTACAATATATAAATTTCAAATATGGCATCACATAACTACAAGCAATAGAATCTTAGAATCATTTAGGTTGGAAAAGACACTTAAGGTCACTGAGTCCAGCTGTTAGCCTGACTGTGCCAGGTCCACCGCTGATCCATGTCTACCCATCTTTTGAACACGTCCAGGCATGATGACTCCAATGTCTGACCACCTTTCCAGTGAAGAAATTTTTCATTATACCTGATCTAAACCTTCCTTAGTGCAGCTTAAGGCTTTTTCCTCTTGCCCAATTGTTACCTGGGAGAATAGAATGACCCCCACATGGCTACACCCTCTTTTCAGCCTCCTTTGCACTCCCCTGATCCTCCCTTTCTCCAGGCTGAACAGCCCAGCTCCCCCAGACACTCCTCACAGGATTTGTGCTCCAGACCCTCCCCAGCTCTGTTGCCCTTCTGTGGACACCCTCCAGCACCTCAATGTCTGTCCTGCAGTGAGGGGCACAGAACTGAGCACAGGATTTAAGGTGTGGCCTCAGCAGTGCTGAGTACAGGGGGACAATCCCTGCCCTGGTCCTGCTGGCCACACTATTGCTGGTACAGGCCAGAATGCCAGGGGCCTTCTTGGCCACCCAGACACACCCACTGGCTTATGCTCAGCTGCTGTTGACCAGCATCTCCAGGCCCTTTTCCAGCCACTCTGCACCAGCCTGTAGCACTTGATGGAGCTGCTGTGACCAAGTGCAGGACCTGGTATGGCATGTTGAACCTCATACCCCTGCCTGTACAGATCCCTCTGCACAGCCTTCCTACCCTCAAGCAGATCAACACTCTCAGCCAACTTGGTGTTGCCTGCAAACTTACTGAGGGCATACTTGATCCTCTCATCCAGATCACCAATAAAATTCTTAAAGATTGACTGAGCACTGGGAAACATCTCTTGTGACTACCCACCAGCTGGATGTAATTCCATTTACCACCACTGTCTGAGCCTGGACATCAAGCCAGTTGTTTTAACCAGCAGAGAGGGCAGCTGGAAAAGCTTCTTTCTCCTGCAGAAAGCTGGTTGCCAGCTTCTCCAGGAGAATGCTGTGGGAGACAGTATTGAAGGCTTCAGTAAAGTCAGGTAGGCTACCTCCACAGCCTTTCCCTCATCCACTAAGCAGGTTATCTCCTCATAGGAGGTGATCACATAACCAAAGCAATCACACTGCAATACCAACAAGTATACATTCTTCAATCACTGTGTAAGACAAACCTTTAGGCAGGCTCTCAGCAATTGCTAGCACAGCACTGTATTGTGCAGGGTGCTGAAAAGGGCATGGAAGCTGTGCCAGTTCTTATCTACCACTAAAACCAAATGTGAGCTGGGAGGAAAGGGGGAGGCAGTGCCTTGTAACCAGCTACCTAAGGAAAGGTTGCTGCCCGTTTCTATTCTAAAGTAGCCAAGAATGCCAAAACACCTAACCTGCCTTGGTTACACAGAATATAAACACACTGATTAGGTACAGTACATTCAGGACTGGAAGAATCAGTAAGCACATTTTCCACAGCACATGAAGCACATTACAAGGCCACAGAGAAAGTAGTTTTTATAATTTCTAGTTCATTCTACTGGTGTCAAAAGTAAAAGAAAAAAACAAACCTTTTAGATCCCTACAGGCTAGACAAGAAAGAGAGAAATCAACACCATTCAACAACACCATTTTACAGTAAAACATGTGAGCAAATGCTTATTCTTAGGCACATGTTTCAATTCTTCCAATATCAAGAATATCCAAATATATAACTAAAGGCACCCTTCAACTAACACCCAATGAATTTGGAGAAAGAAACCTCCTGCTGCTTTTAATGGCTTAAGGATCAATTCCCAGACTTAGAATTATTTTCAATTCCCTCTTTTATCTAATTGCAGGAAGGGAAGAATCAAGGAAAGAATGTAATACAGTAAAATAAAAATAATGAAGAGGAACTGTTTTATTTTCTCCCAATAAATTAATTATTAGACACTGATCTTTAAGAGCAAAAGGGATTTGAATAATTGTGTTCAATTTTGTATTTTCTGAATCAGTTTTGAAATGGCTATAAGGAAAAAGCTCAATAGATTATGGATAGGAAAAAATATTTTGGTGGAGAAAGAGGTGACAAATTAGGTATTATTATAGGTTTTGGAAGAGTCAGAGTAACAACTATATTAGGCATTCATCAGACCATGTATTCTCCACTTTGAAGGTGGAAGAATTTTGAGACACAGTTTAATGAACTTCATTATAAGCATCTCCACTCTAATAAACCATGAGATAAACATCCTATAAATTTACTTTGCCACATTAAAAAGTCCAGTGGGTGCTACATTCATACATACATTCATAAATTTCAGAACTGCCAATGCTCCTTAGGTTCATTTTAAGAAGAATTTCTGTGGTTTTAACATTGATCTAAGCCCTCTTCACCTTACAATATTCAAAAGTTAGTGTCAAATCATCTACATAAATACATTACTCTCTAACAAAATAAAAGGAACAAACCCTCTGTTTCTTCACCTTAAGCAATATCCTTTCAGAAGCAACATGAAGTATATTTGCATTTCCTTCGGGAGAGATAACAACACCAAGACCAAGTTTTCCTAAAGCAATAGCATAGCTTAGCTTTTAAGGGGCAACATTAAAGAGAAAAGAGGGGGGCAGAGGATAAACCAAAAACCTCTGATCACCTAAGCCAGGTACTGGAGAAATTGATACTTTACAGAAGTCACTTTATGGTACTAACAGGTAAGTTTACTATTTAAGGACTTTCCTTCTATCGGGCTCTACTCGGCAAAATTAGCGTCTTGGGCAGAAAAAGTTTCAGTCCAGCCCCGCTCTCCCTGCAGCGCCCAGCCAGACCTCTTCGGGGATGGGCTGTGTGCACCTGGAAAAGCCCGTTCAGCTGCAGCGGAGTTCAATCTCGAAATGGCCAGCGCCTCAGGCATACAGGAATCTACCTCCCACCATTCCCCTACATGCTGTTGGGTGCTCTTTTTCCTTAAAGTGCTGCAAGCCCACAATTAAGAGACTTAGAAGTCCATGTAAGTTCACAGATAAATCTCCCCCCTCCCAAAATGAAGACAGACAGACCAACAGACACACACACACACATACATACACAGCACAGGAGCGAGACACGTTTTCCGCTGGTCCTTCAGGCCTCGGGTGCCGGCGGGGCTCCCAGCGGGGACAGGGACCCACCGTCCCCGGCGCGCCTCAGCACTTGCCTCAGCCCGCTCGGGGGCCCCGCCGGCCTCCGCCGTGCGCCGCCCGCCTTCCTCCCCCAGCCCTTCTCCCTGAGGCCGAACGGAACAGCAATAAAAACATAATCAGACTAACCCGGTGAGCCCACGCCGCAGTCCCCGGGCACGCCGCGCCCGCCCGTCCGCAGCAAGGGATACACGGCGGGGCAGGGCAGGGCAGGGCAAGCTCCGCGCTGCCTGCGGCCGGACCGGGACAGGGACCCGGACTCTTGCGGGGCGGCCCCTTGCCGCCGGCGCCCCGCCGAGCACCCCGAGGCCGGAGAGGGGAACCAACCTGTCGCCCCCGGCGCTCCCGGCCGGCACTGCACCGCGCTCCCTCACCTCCAGTGGCAGATGACGGCGGGAGGCGGTGCCGCGGGATGGCTCCTCCCGCCAGCAGCTCCTTCCTCCCATCCATCCCGGGGGTGAGGCGGCGGGACCGCTCGGTGGGCGTCCGGCCAGCCCTCCCCGCCCGGCCCCGCGGCCCCTCCTGTACCCCGGCCGCTTCCCCTCGCGCTGCGGATGAGGGCGCCCTTGGAGCTTCTTTGCGGTACGGGCCGGGTGAGCAGCTGGGCTTGGTGGTCCCAGGTCCGCAGGAGACGCGTCTGCGAGGGGCTGTGCAGGGCTGCGTGCCGCTCTGAGGCCGTGCGAGGCCGTGGTGGTGCACCAAGAGTCACGGCACCTTTTGGCCCGTTTGTGATAGGGGGCTCTGGCTCCACTGCTCACTCAGACATTTCTTCCCAACTAAGTTTCCTATCTTTCAATTTGTACCCATTACTCTTCGTCTTATCTCTCTCTTCATGACCAAGAGTTCATCTCTGGCTTCCCTGTAGGCCCCCTTCAGATACTGGAAGGTTACTATGAGCTCTCCATGCAACCTTCTCTCCTTCAGGCGGAACAGCTCCAGCTTTCTCAGCCTGTCTTAGCCCCTGTTCTCAACCCCTGTTCAGGGCTGAGCCTTTTGGTCTGGACGAGAGGTCAGGATCAGAGGACAAGGTCACCTTCAGTGCCTCCTATTTTATTTCTCTTCATTTGTCGCATACGAGCTTCGAACTCTGTTTCTCACATAAAACTGCTTTCTGGGCCAGCCACCAGCAGACATGCAACCTGAGCAGGACCACTGGCATCATCCACCTGGTCATTCCCATCCATGCTGAGAAGGCAAAAAATCCAGATTGTTAATTCCCCCAACATGTACTTTCCATGTTTAAGTTTTTGGGGCCTCAGGAAAAAATTGAGGGGGAAGAATAGAGGAGGAGGACAGTGAGGAAGCCTATAAATCAGTGTAAATTAATGACTGTGGAAAGGAAGCTGTGAGAAAAAAATGTGCTAAGATTTCCTGCTGATGAAAATAGGAGGTTAACTGGGACTTCATCTGCAGTACTGCTGCATGCAAGAGAATGTCACTCCTACAGGGCCCTGGGCTCTTCTCAAGGAGCAGAGTGCTGGAGCTGAATTCTTGCTGTGTGAGGCAAAGCTGCACAGCTGATTGCCTACTTGCTGCTTAAGAATGGTTAAGAACCTTAAGCTGCTCAAGATCTTTTTGTTCCTGGTAGAATAGACTACTCCCAAGCTACACAACGTGAGACCATAATAGCTCTACATTTGTAGCTGTAATTGCTGATATCGGACAGGCTGACTCATGCACATTGAATTCCAAGTGCAGAAGGAGCTATTGTGTGCCTATGTGTGTTAAAGAGAAGAAATAACAGCATTTCAATGTTCTGCTTCCATATTTCTTTTTTTTTTTTTTTTTTTTTTTTTTTTTTTTTTTGTTCAAGGTCCTTACTTCACTCATTCTTTTATCCTCCATGATATTTATAAAACAACTTCATCACATGTTTGCTCAAACCTATGTGCAATAGTAGCACCACTTAGAGACAGTGGCTGCCCTAGGTCAGATCTGCAAGAGAGATTCCTGGTAAACTAGTTTCATCTACTGATGCTTCAGTTTCTGCTTTTCACAACAGTAGGAGTACAGTGGCTCATATACACGGCAGTCAGATGTGCCATCTGGCTCAGCTCTGAATCTTTAGAGTGGATGGCATTTTTTTTTTAATGTATTCAGAATCTGCAGCTTCAGCTAGCTTCTGGTTATATGAGTATTTTCAAGATAAAAAAATGGAAGGTGAGAATAATATCAGGTCTTCTCAAAATTTCTTTTCAGATTTTTAAAGTGAACTGCTTCATGTTATATTTCACCTCAGTGGGCAGAACTAAACTGTCTTACAAAGGTAGGACAAAGGTAAGTCTTGCAAAAGAAGTTTTAAGAACTGCAGATAGTGGTGACACTGGTTATATATGATGAGCAGGCAATACCCTCTTCCAAGAGTGGGCAGAACCTCTGACTACTCTACTTTTAAAAAAGCATCCTAAAGTAAGAGAAAATTTCTTCTTTCCTCTAGGTGCTGAACCAAACAGGTTTGTTTTTTTTTTCACTCCTGCATATACTCTGTAACAGTGCTGTGATATAAGTAAACTCTTAGTAAATGACTAGTTATGAATCTCAATTACCACGTTTTTCTCCTCACACTTCCAGGGTCTCTTCATAGCGTTCTGGGGTCCACCAGCTATGTGCAGGTGTATGAAAACTAGACAGATGGGACAGGAGTTTCCACTAGTTGTGGTACTAGATTGCTTGTTGCAATCTAATTTTCTGCAATTATCATTTTAGTAGATTGCCCTTGTCATGGTTTATGTCCAGCTGGCAACCAAGTTCCATTCACTCACTGTTCCTTGGAGTGAGAGTGGGGAGGAACCAGAAAAATAAAAGTAAGAATACTCATGAGCTGAGATAAAGACAGTTTAATAGGTAAAGCCATGCATGCAAGCAAAGCAAGACAAGAAATGCACTCATTTCCCATGGGCAGGCAAGTGTTAAACCATCCCAGAAAAACAGGGCTCAATCAGATGTAACATTGACTTGGGAAGACAAACACCATCACAGTCAACATCCCAGGTCCTTCCCCCTTCTTCCTCCAGCTTTATATGCCAAGCATGACACCATGGTATATTTAATCCCTTGGGTCAGTGGTCCCAATTGTGTCCTCTCCTAGCTTCTTGTGCACCTTGTTGGTGGAGTCCCTTGAGTAGCAATAAAGGCTTTGATGCTGTCTAAGCAGTGCTCCACTGTAACAGAAACATCCCTGAGTTATAAACACTTGTTTCCAGCACAAATCTAACTACTGTAAAGAACATTATCCTTTCTCCAGCCAAAACTCTATACTCAATTCCATGTTATCCTGCTTATAGCATACAAGCTAGTGAGGTAATTGCAGAAAATCTGGAGCTTTGGGGGTAGTCAACATATTTTTCTTCTTTGTATAATCACTGTTCAATGGGATTGATGATGATATTTATATAGAGGACATTTATGACATTCCATAGCAATGCATTTATTCAAAAAATATCTGAGATGGGAAAAGTACTATTATATACTTTTACATATGTGTGACTGAAGACATGTATTAACAATATACTGAAGTCAGTTTTAAGACTCATGGTTCCAGATCAAAAACGCTGTGGCAGAGTGATGATCTGGTATAAACATGTTTTTCTGGTTGAGACTCTTTCAGACAATTTATAGGAATTAACTTTATGCTGATGAGTTTTTTACTTTACCTGCACAACTTACGTTCTTGATGGTGTGGGGAGAAGCCTAATTGTATGTCATGTCTAAGCCAGAACAAGTTTATGCTACCAGGAAAGCCAGTGATGCACAGCTCCACTGGATGAATTTTGATGAAACCATCAGTAGTTGCAGCTGGATCATTTTGCTGATACAGAATATTTAACATTTTTCTTGCATTTTCTCTTTGTCAAAACTTTTGCATAAGGATGGCAGTACAGAGTGCTCAGTCACTGCGGGATCCTAGAGTTTTAGTTGTCTCTACCAGCGGAGTGAAATCAAATAATCCAAGTAATTGTTTTGTCTTGCAATCCATGAACCAGTGCTGATCTGAGCTACTAACTGCGGAAGTTCAGAGTACAGAGTCCAGCATACACACAGATAATATTTTAGGCCCACATTAGTAATTTCATTTTTACTTTCCTTTGGTTTTACATATGCAGTAAGCCATGGACCAATTTTTGAAGGAAAGTTGTAAAGTTACACTTACGGAGATCTATTTTCTTCAGTTAAAAAAAAAATAAAATTCAGAAACAATTTCTAGAAATCTGCAAATGCAGTACGAGCTGCTTTTAGAGTCTTCTGAGTAGCAGTGGGTAATGAAACCTTTTGTTTCACAGTCTCTCTCCATAATATGACTTATGCAGGAGGTAAAACTTAGCATGTGGTTTCAAGACAGACAGTTCCGTGATGTGTTAATTTGGTGAGATTTTTTTTCCCCTATAAATGTAAAGAACTATAAAGACTTCTATTTCTTCTCTTAATTAAAATAAGCAATTTTCTTTACTATGTTTCTCTCTCACCACAAGCAAGCAAGTTTATATTAAAAACCAGAACCACATAGTTTTCCACTTCTGCTGATTTGATCAGCTTATGAATATAATTAAAGCATATATAATAAAATAGTATTGACTATGTGTATTAAGGATACATTTTACAGGGGATTAAAATTTATTCATTTCTTATATTTGTCTGAATATCCAAGGACATTTTCTCCTTTCTGTCTAGTAATTACAGATTTATATTATTACATACTATCATGGAGAGGTGAGTTATGTCATATTAGAATGTCAACACTAAGCCTGCATTTTTTTGTTTGCTGAAAACAAAGCAGGACACAAGGCCTTTTAAAAGGGTCCTTAACACTTTTAAGAGAACACACCTTATTTGATAGGTATTACTGAGACTTCTGATGACTGCTTTCAGGTGATAATGAATCTCTGGTATCTAAGAACTGATTGCTTACGCCATCCTACCCTCCCCCAGTTTTCTTTTTAATTTGCTTTTTTTTTTACTCCACAAGCAATGTAAATAACTGAGCAGAACTAGGCAATCAGTTTTGTTATAAAAATCAGAGCTCTTCATACAGGTACTCACATGAGCCACAGTCATTTAGACAACTTTTGTTTATGGGTTGACAAATCTATCATCCTGATCTCTTCCATTGAGAAAAATTATCATCCTTGTACTGTTGGCATTATTATTCTAAACAGAACAGGCATGCTTTTCTGTAAGATGGGAAATGGTTTCCTCCCTGAATCACTTTCTTCAGCTTTTGGTTGGACTAATATTACAACTAGATTCAGTATTTATGGATTCCTCACCTGTGACTCCATCTTTTTAGCCACCTGCATATCCCTGCACTTGTGCTTAATGAACTTTATGAACAGTTCTGCAATAAGCTGTATTTTTTCGATTTTCTTGTAACTGTGAGGTTGCAGAGCATGCTAACCACTTGCAGACAGGACTTCTAGTCTGAGTGTTCCCGTTATTTCCTGTCTTCCTGAAGAATATTACGTAATTTAAGACAGGTCCACAAAGGAAATTGTATGTAAGACAAAAGAGGTTGTAAAAACTTTCTGAAGGTGAAAAAGAAAAGCATCTACATAAGTTAAAGTTCCAGCACTGACAAATGAGAGCATACAAAGTTCCAGCAGGTAATTAGTTATGTTTTGCTACATGTTTGCTTGAAAACTGAGCAGTGTTGAGCTCTCCTAGCTGTCAAAAACTAGACGACATCGGTTCTGTTTCCCAGCTCAGGGCATGCACCCGAAGTGATCTAATCACTAGAAATTCCCGTGGAATAAGAGTAGCAGAGAAATTCTAAACCAGGCCTTAATTTCCTGGTAGTTTCATTGCTTGGTGTATATAGATGCAAACTGGTTTAGAGAAGGGGAAGAAATAAGTAAAATGTTAAAGTAAATGTTGTCTGAATGTTTTATTGATTGGTCTAGTTTCATGCTCTTTAAAATAACAGCGTAATGACTGTAGAAATATAATTTTAGATGGATATATAAAAAACCTGTATAAAAAACCATCAGATTTAAAGTGAGATTGCATTTATAAAAATTTTACATGTTCACTAATTATACAGTCATTAATTTACAATAAGTTGCATTATTTGGAGTATAAGAATTCTGCTTCATATCTGAAGTAATCTGGAAAATGGAATTTAGAGTATATGTTTGCATCATTAAATTTGACTATTGTATTTGACACAAACCAAACAACCAAACAACCAACCAAAAGCAGGTATTGGCCTGTAGCATGCACCCTGCAGACTTTGTCTGGTTTTTGTGGCTTTCTCCTTCTCAAAGCTGTCTTTTCTCTAAAGGTACTGAATTGAAGTATGGTTGTCTGAGTGCATGTCTCTTCTTCAAGTTTCTCTAGAAATGAAGTATAAAACTTCCAGTTTACTATCTGACAGAAAAAGACTGTCTTTCAGGGAAATCAAATGCCACTGCAACATCTTCCATGCAGAGAGATGCTTTCTCCCATACTTGGGATTCTACCCCCTCTGATAGTGAATAATTTTGTTTTAGTCTATCAGTGCTGTTTTATGTTTTTCTGTTTAAAGAATATCTAATCTTTAGAGAAAAATGTACCCAGGATTCATGTCAGAGAACTTAACCATGACATGCAGTGTATTTTCAGTGGGTGTTGGCGCCATTTTACTGAGAAAATCCTGCTCTTGAGATACACATGTGTGTAAAGCTGTGCTCACATATATGGCAGAGAGGACGAAAATTCTGTTTCTAAGAGTATTTAGAAGTGGATTGCTCAGATACCAGTAAATTATCTTACTGTTTCAAAACACTCAATTGTTTTTGTAATTACATGCAAGTTCTATTGCACTTATTTCAGAAATATGTTCGAAGTGTGAGTCTTTATCAGTTAGTACCAGGACTAGAAAATATTGCTTTATTCCCTAGCTAAACAGAAGTTCTGAATCATGAGACATATCCTCTGCTGGACAGAGGTAGAGACCAAGTCCACATGGATTTTTTTGTTCCAGACACATTCCTTTACAGCTCCACAGAAACAGGGTTGCAGTGTATTTCTCTTTCTATTGCTGTATCACATCATCATATTGGAGAGGAAATGTTGGTATGCTGTATTCCTGTACTAAGGCTATCTTCTGTCTCTGTGGCCCAGCACTGTTGGTGCTGTGCAAATACACCAAAGGGAACTCTGGTACCAGATACAACAGAGTTTAACAGGCAACTGAATCAGCCCAGGCCAAGGGTGATCCTACACAGGTAGGGTTCCAAATACAATGTCTCTCAGCACTATCTGTAAATTGTAATAATTAGGCATACTGTACTTTGCTAACACTGCAGGAGATGCTGCATTAGGCCTTGTGAGCAATCAAGCAAATGTTCTGCAGTTAGCAAGCTACTGCTTCTAAATCTGTGGAAATGCTAAAAAAAATTTCAGTAATTGTTTCCAGTCGCAAAAGAAAAAAAAAATAATAAGCATAACAGAACAGACAAGACCAGAGGGACATGAAACATGTTTGTAAGAATTCCTTCTCCTCCTCTGGCTAAAATCCAGCATATTCAGGAGAATTTGTTTCAGAGTGTGTGAATCTTCTTTTGACTCCATCCATTGAAACTGTGCATCTGGAAAACCTACTTGCTACTGTTCTATTATTCGGTGATCTCTGTGCATTCAGAATTTGGTGTTTGAACAGAAGACTGTCAAAGGTAATGGACTCAGATGCTGCAAATGTGTCTTTATGCTAAAGCCATCAATAAACCATGGATAAAATATAGTCAAAATTTTGACTATATGTTCCTGAGTTGAATATGTGACATAATTGCTAGCTTTTACCATACTTCTGATTGGGATATATCCTGAAAACACTGGAATATGATTATGTTAGAATGTTAGATTATGTTTAGGTTATGTCAGAAGAATTTTTTCTCTTTAATCCATTAGTCTTGCTGTAGGTAATGGTATCATTTTAGACTCAACATTTCTGCTGAGCTTTTCTGTGTTATCACTGTTTATTGGTATTCAATTGCTATTTATGAACAACTTTTATAGAAAAGAAACATTGAAATGTAGAGAAAAGTTCATTTTTTGTTTCTTTTACACTCATGACTACAATTAATCTCTCTGTAGCCTAAAATTGAAGATGAATTTGAAGAAGCGGCCAGGAAAAATTAATGGTAACTAGGTCTGCATGTCTAAAAATTGGATGTCCTTCACCTAAAATCACCTGGCTATTTAGAAACCTGCTCCATTTATTGAAAAAAAAAATAGGCTAGGCTCACATCCTTGTTAGTGCTTTTGCTTTCCAAACTTCATTTGAGTTCTTAATTCACTAAAAGAAAACTTGTCTTCATTTGCTGTGAATTATACCACTGGGAGAAAAGACCAGCCAAGACAATAAGAGACAAAAGATTTTGAAGAAATCTGTAAGGAACAGAAACCCTGTTTCTTTCACCAATAGGTTTGTTCAAGGTGTTAGACTTTCTTCAGCTAGACAGAACTAAAATAACAGCATTCTCACTTGCTACTGTCTTGGTTGTGGTAGGTAATATCTTTTTGCTCAGATTTTCACCTTTCAAATCAGTATATCCTGTAAGTACATGTAGAGTCTCAGCCAAATGAGAATTAAGGTATCCATGCGTACCTCAGAGAAAGGTTATTTTCACTGCAGAAACTCTTTTCTAGTAAAGTGACTGTCACTGAGTTTGTTAGCAAAGAAAGGGCCATTTTCTGCTTCATACTAACATATGATGACTTTCAGTCACCTAGATAGTTTCACAACCCCACTAATTGCTGTGGACTTCTTATGGAAATAAGCACTAACCCCAGGCATAGGACGGCAGCAATACATCACAAAATATTTATGATCATTTAGGAGGAATATGATTGTCATTATCTATTATTAACTATAATAATCCTGTATAATCAATATCAATCCAAACTTTGCTCCTAAGCTGCTACCACTTTGCTGAAGCCTGAATTCATAAAAGAGCTTTTGTACATGACTAGTTCCAAAAGTACCTTTCTGTTGAGGTGAAGTCAGATTCCTATAGTGAACAAGCATGGGGACAAGGACACTTGAATTCTAGATTATATATAAGTACAGATCTCATAGCTGTATTACTTGTTTGGATAAATCACCAAAATCTTGAATATATTACCTGTGGCTCCTGAGTCTGGGATAATATTGGGCTTTTCATCATATGTGCCTGTATACCCCTGAACTTTCTCTCTTAAGCTGTAACTGCTTGTATGAAATAGAAAATGGATTCATCTTTGTAATCATTTCAAACAGAAGAAAAATCTTTAAAAACTAAACTGCACTAGCACTCCCACATACAGAGTACTGAAGAATTAATTATCAGTAGAAATACTTCAAAAGATCTACCTAAAACTTTGACAATATTGTATCACTGGGTTTTTTTCATACTTGCCATCAGTATTTCAGGTTTTGCAATTATTTATGTTTTGATTCTTTTCTATCCTTAATGCTTATTATTTTTTCAGCTGATTCCTGTATTCTCCAAAGCTTTCCCTTGAGTGCTGTTTTTAACCATAAACAGCGACCGGGTATTTCAGATTTTGTTTTGACTTGTAGAAATATAGTCTCTCAAAGTTAAGCTTTATGGATTCATGTACCTTTTGATTTTTCACAGAGTCACAGTCATGTTGGAAGAGACCACAGGGAGACATCTGGTCCGACCTCCCTGCTCAAGTAGGGGCATCCCAGAGCACATGGCACTGGATTGTGTCCAGACAGTTCTTAAATATCTCCAGTGAGGGAGACTCTACACCTCTCTGGTCAACCTGCTCCACTTTTCTTCTATGAAATATTAAATTCTCTGTTAGATTAAGGGTGTTCAAGTTTATTTATTTCACTTAAACTTCATATACCATGTTGGCTATGTGGGTGGAACAGTAACAATGACTAAATGGGAAATATCTAAGGACTTTTTCATGGTGACTCCCTTCTTTGAACTTTGTACTTGGAAACAGTTCCTGTCAGTATTTCACTTTCTTTCTTAAAGGGATAAAAATAACCAGAAGCAGAAATGCCTCTTACTTTCTCTATTTAAAAGGGTTTCTCAGCTTCCACCTAAGAAAATACTTACAAAATTTATCTTAAAATTTCTGCTGCTAAATGCCTGGCACTGTGTAAAATCTGAATTAATGCAAAAAGAAAAATTCCATGCCTGGACAGCTGTTAAGTCAAGTAGCAATGATACAGCATGCCTGTTTTTCCCAGATACAAGGAGACCCTGCAGTGAAACATCATAACCTAAAGCTCAACATTGCACAACTTTCCATACATAGGATTGCTGAATTTGTAATACTGTGTGTGTGTGTGTGTGTGTGTGTGTGTGTATAAAAAGATGTCACAATTGTTTGGTTTTTGGGTTATAGATCATCATCTTCCTCTGACTTGGTGTTCATGCAAACAGGACAATTTATCCAAAGTGATCATTTAAACTTTTGGGATGTACTTAACCTTAGGTTAGATTCTTCAGCGTTGTTGATCATGTCCCCAGATACGTAGAGAGCTTTTGAGCTGCTTAACTTTCTAATGAAAAACATTAGATAGAGCAGTAGCAGCTAACATACCTAACAACAGATTAATTAGAACACCCTGTTGTGGTGTTCTAATTAATAAATTGCATATCCAACTGTCCCAGGTGAAATCCATAGGAAAACTACTTACTGTAAATTCAATCTTTATGTTTGTAAGTGATTATCAGTGTGTTAACTGAAAGATATTTGCCAGGCGATGAAAAGCAGAATGTGAAATTGGGGGACAAGGGCAGGTTCTGAAGTAAATTATTACACTTTTTTCAGGTCAGTGTTTCCATAAACTGAAATTCCAAATTTACTTCCTCTTAAATTTCTAACCATTTAAATACTAGGTCTGGTTTCTTTGTTTTTTTTCAGAGATGGGATGACACATTTTCCTCTCAGTTCCATACTGCCAAAGGCAACAGGAATCTAGTCTTATTTGTCATCTACAAATTTGCTACAGTGTATTTCAGACCATCAGTTTCTTAGGAGATCTTTTCAGTTTATATCAAATTATAATTTCTGTTTATGTTTCTTAAGGTAGCAATGCCCATGTTGCTATGATGCTTTCATGTTTGGCAGTCAATAAGCTGATATTTATTCCTATGAAATGAAAGGTCAAAAATAAGCTATATAAACTGTATTTGTTATCATGAAATTTTTCCCACTGTGAACCTAGGTAGTAAATATTAAATGTGTTAGTATTCTCCCCCTCAAACAAACAAAACCCAAAACAAAACATCAAAAACAAACAAAACCCTCAAAACACAAACAAACAAACAAACAAACAAAAGCCACCACCAAAAAACCCCCCACATGTTTAGGAAGTTTATTTGATGAAGACTAGTCATTCCTTGGTGTTAATATATTATTGTCCATTAGCATAGGAAGTAAATAAAGTCTTACTGTAAATACTCAAGGTTAAAAAAACCACACAGGATCAGAATGTTGGCATAACCTTTTTTCTTTAGGATCATTTAGGATCAAAAGTAATTGCTGAAGTAAGCAACATCTTGAGTGCTTTGGATTGTTTTGTTGACCTCTTTATTAGTTATTAGTTATTTGTGGACAACAAGCCATCCATGAGCCAGCAGCGTGTCCTGGGGGCCAAGAAGGCCAATGGTGTCCTGGGATGCATTGGGAACAGCATTGCCAGCAGGTTGGGGAAGGTGATCCTGGCCCTCTGCTCAGCCCTGGTGAGGCACATCTGGAGTGCTGTGTGCAGTTCTGCGCTCCTCAGGACAAGAGAGACACAGAACTGCTGGAGCTGGTCCAGCAGAGGGTGACAAAGATGATGGGGGGACAGGAGCATCTCTCCTGGGAGGAAAGGCTGAGGGAGCTGGGCCTGCTCAGCCTTGAGCAGAGATGACTGAGAGGGGTCCTCATCAATGTCTGTGGGTATCTGAAGGGAGGGTGTCAGTGGATGGATCCAGGCTCTGCTCGGTGGTGCCAAGCAATAGAACAAAAAGCAGCGGGCACAAACTGACACACAGGGAGCTCCACCTGAACATGAGGAAGAAATTCTTAACTGTGCAGTGACAGAGCACTGGAACAGATGGAACAGAAGGCATGCAGAGTCTCCCTCACTGGGGATATTCAAGAACTGTCTGGACACAAACCTGTGCCATGTGCTCTGTGATGATCCTGCTTGAGCAGGGAGGTTAGACCAGATGACCCTCTTTGGTCCCTTCCAACCTTATGTGATTTTATTTTCATAATGATTGTGAAATTTTTATAATAATTTGTAAAATCCCCTTCTTCAAACTGTGTTTGAATTGCATCGCCATGTTAAATAAAACATTACTTTAGCATACCCATAATGCAATCTGACACATTTGAGTCAGCAATTTGGTGGGTAGAATGCTTTTGGTGACAGTTCCCATTCGGCATACTGACAAATTCATTGAGAGTCTGGCTCAACAAAATCAGTGTGTTTCAAGTCTTTCAGCAAATGTCTAAGGGATTATGGCTTGTGCAATCTTATGTGCAACAGCACTTACTGCAAGACAGAAATAACTTTAAAAAATAAAGATTTGGAGGGACTGAAAAGTGTATTTTTCTCCTTGTGGATTTTTCAGGCCACTGAAAATACCCAACCCATTATATAGCAAGCATAAGTTATGATAACCTTGATCTAGGTTTCTGGGGTTTTTTTGTTTGTTTTGTTTTGTTTTGTTTTGTTTGTGGTTTTTTGTTTTTTTTTTTAATAGTAGCTGAGTATCTTTCCCAAGGGTTTTTTTGTCTCTTTAAGGCAAACCAGAGACTCAAATGTAAAATCCAACATATATCCTTATTACAGTTTGTCACAGCTGAAAGTCTTGAATGCAGAAATAAGGGCACTGATTACTATAATGTATACATTCATTTCTTTCCATCCCTGATTCTCTTCTGTGAATGATATTAGTCATCAAATAAGACTGACAGCTAAACGGACAAGATTGCTGTTTAATCCCTCACAAAGTTTCCATTATATAATTTCAGAAAAAAATGGTGAACCTGAATTGTTATTATTTGATGTCTAGAACTAACTGGCTTTATACAGCCAGAAGTAGAATTATCTATTTATTCAGGTAAAAATGGCATGTTGAATAGTCAGAGTACTGTGTACCTGTATACCCTTGCACAGAGGTATCACCCTCAAGGATTTAGTTATTCTGAGCAGTGAATTGATTATTTAAACTGAACAAAGGATTGGGAGTTTGTCACTCAGCATCATAATAGGAAGAATCAGAATAAGCACAACTAGCATCCATTCACATAGTAATCAAAAGCTGTTATTTATTAGGGATGCTTTTGAGCTACTGAGCCAGAAAGAAATTAATTCCAATTGCTAAACCCATGACCTCATTCCCAAGATTTCTGATCATTGGTGTTAAGAGGGAAGAGGTCAAGAGAATTCCACATGAAAAGGGATGTGTGTATGTGGGGAGAGATTATTTTTAAAATCAGGATAAGGAAAGACCATATACACAAACATGAGGCAGTTTGCACATATGGATTTAGCACTGAGAAAACCCTGAGAATGTTTGCAAACACTGCTATAGTCTTTAGTCTCTGCAAAATTATTTCTAATTGAGCAACAGCTAATAAGGCTTAGGCTGCACAACTGAAGGAGCAGAATAATGCTTGCAATTGTTCTTTCTAAATAATTCAACATCAGTAGTCACTTTCAGGGAATAGCCTTTATATGAGCACTCAGAGTGCAGAAATGTCATGTAAGTACAATTAGAAAGGTTAGAAAGAGCATCATCCCCATATTGGCTCTGTCAATGTAGGAGTGAAAAAGCACACTCGGCAAGCAGGAAACACATTAAGAATTTACCAGATGCAGCAACTGTTCTTGCAGAACTTCAGTTTCTCTTCAAGCTAAATGCACAGTTTCTTTTCAAAGGAAATTGTAAAGAAAAAAATCACTTTTGCAGTGCAAAAAAATCACTTTTGCAGTGAAGTCACATGCAGTGTCACAACCACTAAAACAGACTCTTTGTCAAATCCCCTCATCAATCTCCTTCCTAGCAAGTTTACTTTTGCCCAAGTCCTCATCTGCACAAATTGTCTAAATAATCCTTTGGGAAGAAAGATGGGCTACATCCTCTCTTCATTAAGTGTCTAACTTTAGACAGCCACTCATGTCTTTAAAGGGTTTAAAGAAGTGAGCTCAGACCACACATTTATTCCTTAAGAAGCCCAGCTCTCTATCTATCATATGCTCCCATCACCTATCTGCAAGTCATATGTGAAATTTGGCCCCCAGACCACCTCTGAAGTGACTCAACATATGGCAAATCCTTTGACAAGCAACTCTCTTGAGCATATTTTAAACTGTATACACATGATTTTTTATTTCTTTTTCATCTTATAGAAAGAATTTGAAAGTTGAAGAGTTTTTCATAAGTAGTTATTTAAAATAGAGTGATAGTAGCCATCTGTCTTGTTTCAGTTTTATTCTGTTACCTTATTAACTCACATTTTATGGTACTGGCTATAAATATTAGACAGAACTGTATAAGTAAAAGGGAATTTAATGGGGAAGATTAGGTAAATAAGAGAAAAAATACCAGTAGGAAAAGTGAAAATGGAAATAGAAGAAAAGACTGAGAGACAGTAAGAGAAAGAGTGGTAGGATAGGGAAAAAGAAAATGCAGAAGCAGTGTTGTCACTATTTATAGCATATTGTAACTAATTATCCCATAACTCCCCAACTGCAGAGAAGCTGCCCACTTTTCATATCTCTACTACTTGGCAGATACTATTAAGCTCAAATTAACATGACAAATTAAAAAAACACCTTTATTTCGGAATGCCTAGATCACATATATGACAAACACAGTAGCTTGAGATGCAATTAAATTAAGAAAATGGAAAAGGAACAAGAAAAGCTTGAATAATTGCTGCCAATAATCTGATTAAAGGCTTGAACCCTCTCATCTTGTACATGTAAACTGGTACTTTGATTCAGTATAAGATTTGTCTGCATGTAAGAACTGTATGATTATATAATTAGCCAGAACTGCAATGATACTGATGTTATGTCCTCCCTCATACAGAGAGAGTTTCATTCCAATTGCATTTTTACAGCAAGGGAGATCTCCCAGAATACCCAACTTAAAGAGGCGCTCTCCCTTTAAAGCCTGCACAAAGTTCAAATCCAGTCTAAACACTTTGGAGGTTGTGGAAAAAAAGGCAAAACTCAGATTTTACAGTTTGATGAAGTCGTGGCACTCCCAGTAAAGTAAAAGGAGGTTATATCTCACATCAGAGGATAGAACATCAAAAAACCTCTTTTTCCTTCTGCTTTCCGGTATAAACAAAAGGAACTCATCTCAAACTGAGGGGGTTTTAATAAGAATGGAATTTCAGTACTGTGCATTGAGATACAGATATAACCTCACGTTCATAATTTAGAGAAGCATGTGAAAGGGATGAAAAGAGGCTAAAATTACCATGATTTTATTGATGCATCTTATAAAACACAGTATTTTGGTATCCAAGGTACTTACTCTGGGCTGTAACCTGTGGGTTTTTTCTTCTCCATTTCTTCTTGTGGTGGCATTGAGCTGCATGTAAGAAGAGTACAAAGAGAACACATTTCATAGGTTGAACATGATGATCCCTAAGGTTCTTTCCAACCTAGTTGATTCTGTGATTTTGTGATTTCGTTTAGGTGGCCTTTAAACCCTTTTTTTTCATAAGTGCATGGGAGTACCTAGAGAAACCTACCTGCTTTGGAAAAAACAGAAAACATTTATGAAAATAAAGGCGGCCTTGAGATACTCAAAGTTTATATTTCTTCCCTCCCTATTCTCAGCTCAAGGTAGCCAGTGTCATGTTACATTTCCCAAATGTTCAGCAAGTGCAATTGGCATAAAGTAGATAGTGTTCCTGAAACATCTTTTTTCAGGTAAAGTAGGAACTGGGTAACTTTCATTTTCAAATTAATTCCACAATTTTCAAGTATTAATAAGTAGGGGACTGAATATCACAAAGGAGACCAGCAGCTTTACTGGGAGATCAAAGCTTTGGCAGAGAGGACAGCATCATTTTCCTAAGACAGAAAGTAAGCATATCAGGGAAATGAGCAGAGGAAAAATCCACTTTTACTCTCAATATAAGCATAACCTTATGTCTTCTGGAAAAGCAATAAACTATTATCCCAGTCATCAGGTGCAACTAATCAGCAAAGGCTATGATGGTAGAGTGGTAGAGTGACATAGTTTTGAATAATTTTGAAGTATTCATCTGTTTGGAGGCAACATTTCTGAAATAATACTCATGTAGTCTAGCTGCCTGAACATAAGAATACACAGTTATGTATTCTTATGAGGCCATCAAGCTAAATTCTCAGTGGTAAGGTGTGAATATCTGCATGTTCAAATGTGCTCCCTAAAATTCCAATTTAAAGTCAAAACAGGACTATTACCATCATCCCCATAATAATCCCATCAGCTGGGAAATGAAGACAGGGATCCTGTAGTTTTTTCTAATGCAGAGTTCCACAGACAGTGAGACCATTAGATGCATGTCTGCAAGTGTCATGGCCCTGCACAGATGTTCCCAGGTGCTGCTGCTTCTCCTGGTCTTCTGCAGAGTCCCATCACAACTCCTCCCTCCCTGTCTCACCTCCAGGCTTTATAGGAGGAGGCAGATTTCCAGTTGCCATGACACTGTTCTTGTGGGCAGCTCTCCCTTCAGCACACTGAAACTGCTCTGTGTTATTGGGAGTCAGTCTTTTAATCTGTTGGTGTTGCAGGTGTTTACAACAGAAAAGGGCAGAAATTTTCAAAGCAGTGATGCATTTCACTTTGCAGTGTTTGTACACCTGGGATGAATAGGGGATTTGGAATTTTTTTTTGGAGGGAGTGGTTTGTTTTATAGATTTGGGGTTTTATTTTGTGTTGCTTTGGTGTATTTTTGTCCAAGGGTTCCTCGGTGTTTAGGAATGAAATTTGTTTAGATAATTGTAGGGAATAAGCTGCACAGTAAATTCTGCATGTTCACAGGTGTGCAAAGACGACCCACAAGCAAAACAGCAGATGTTCCCCAGGGATGCACAGGCTATGCAAAATCCTCACAACACTTCTGTCTTATGTGGCACTGTGCAGAGAGTTAGGGGAAAGTGAGCAGGAGAAATGACGCAAGGGAGAAATTAAGATGCTAATTTTGTGTGTGCTCAGAGGATTGTTCTTGCTGGGATCAAGAAGGCTGTCAGGGAAGCATGTGAACCTGTGACTACATGTACCCAGTATTGCTTAAACAGCACCTACCTCCTGGGGACCACAGGTAGTAACCTGGACTAGAGGTTGCAAGTGGGGCTACTCAATAGCCTAAACCCCAGTTCCAGTGGGTAGCACTCAGGAAAAGCTTAAAAGAGGTAGTGTGATGTTGAGTCCAAGCTGTTACTGCTTCTGAAGACATGAGGCTATCATGGCTAGAAAGACAACCATAAAGAGTTTATGTCTACAAGTAACACAAAGGATGTAAGCTTGTACCTTCTGCAGACGAGTCTTGGTTAACAGAAGGGGATGTGTACAGTTGTAGCAAAGTGTGTTTCTCAAGTAGTAATGCTATATTATCAGCAACTGTGTGGTCACCAAGAGCCTCAGTGACATGATGGAAACAGATGGAACATGTCAAGATTTATGAAGAGATAATCCAGTTGATCTCCCCTCTGTAAAAGATTTTAACCCCTTTCAGTTCATAATCCATTCCAAAAACATAATGCACAGCTATAATTTTTCCTTGCAGAGGATACATACTGTTGTCTGAGGAAGGCAGTCATCATCCAAAGGTTCAATAACTTGTTGGGAATCATCAAGTACTATTCTTATCAGATTTTTACAACAGATTTTTACAACAGTAAGTGACTATTGTAGGTTTCTTCATTAATGTCAAGAGAGGTGTCTTGCTGCTGCAAGGTGTTGTGCAATTACATTGAATTGTCTATTGTGACTCTGCAATTAAGGATTTAATGTAGTGATCAGAGTGAAATTGTTATCTACTGGGAGATCTGATTAGATGACTGCTGTAATAATTTTGATCTGTTTTGTAAACATATTTACCCACATGGAATATATGCTTTCGGTATGCCCCACAGGAATCTGCTTCATGCTTTGAAACAGAATGGTTCCATTATTTTAAATGTTGTATTTCATAATTTCTTTTATTTAATCATTTATTCAAGCATTGAATAATATCTCTCTTGCTATCTCAGGTTTGCTGTTCCTTTTCCTGTGTGCCATAGGAAACATAGTCAAATAAGGTATAATGTTTCATTAGATGATGGATGATCACAGCTATAACCGAACCACTGGATTATCATACAGGTCATTGTAAGAAATCCTAATCATATAAAAAAAAGTCCAGTTTTACAATCAAAGTGAAAGTCTTTGACAGGCTTGACATTTTCCCCTGTCACATTGTTGATAATAATACTGAAGTATAAAAGGCAGAATATGAATGTTTAGTATTAATCAATTTCTTTCAGAGTTGTGGGTTACATTACACAGGCTTTATCATTTTCCATTAAAACCAATAGGGTTTTTTCTTTAACTCCAGCAGTCACAGGACTTAGTCCCTTGTGATTTTTCTCCCTGTTTTCTAATCACTAAGCTAGCTCATGTGTTGAGCAAAGCAGTGCGGTTACACCGTTACTCTGCCTAAGTAAACTGTGCATATAATTGAAACAGAAAATGCTCAGTAAGAAACTGCCAAATTAATCTTTACTCTTTTCTGTTATAGAAAAAGAAAAAAATAACTCGAGATACTGTCATTACCATTGCTGGTGTCATGACTTCTGTTCACAACTACCATTGCATGAGCATGATTGCTGCAATTTGACTGCTGGGAAGTCATGTTAGAAGACTCACATTGTAGTGGGCTGTTGAACAGTTTCATAGCATATTTCTTTCTTCTCTGTGACACAGAACAATACAGAACTAGTAGTGCTATTAGTGTAAATACATCCATCTCCAATAAAGGTAGCATAATAAATGATTAGCAGTCCTGCTGGCAAAAAACTTTAAATTAAAGGCAGACAAGTAAATAAAGCACAAGTCAGGGAGGGATCTGCTCACAGGTGGACTTCCAGGACAGATGGGTTTTCAAGACCATCTCAAAAAAAGAAAAGGAAAGGAGAAAAGGAGAATAAGCTTTTTCTTTTTTTTTTTTTTTTTTCCTCCCCAGTTTCTTATTAATTGGCATATGCAGTATTTTTATGAAAAGAGGTGAAGTAAGAACTGGGTAACTCATTAATCTCTGACCGATCTGTAAATATGGAAAATGGTGAATAAAATAAAAATGCAGATGTATGGTGGTATATTGTCAATTTCTGGTGAATTTTCACATAAATGTTATTAAACTTCAGCAGTAGCTCTGGATCTCATGCTTGCTAGTTTATTCAGCATTTTCCTAGATTATGCTCAAGTTCTGAAATTAATCACAAAGCCAAACTATTTCACTGACTTTAGAACAAACAGAA
The DNA here is from genome assembly GCF_026979565.1 of Vidua chalybeata. Taxonomy (NCBI): domain Eukaryota; kingdom Metazoa; phylum Chordata; class Aves; order Passeriformes; family Viduidae; genus Vidua; species Vidua chalybeata. The sequence goes on along the minus strand of NC_071570.1, from coordinate 16,035,018 downwards.
CTAAAACTGTGGTGCTCCTGTAGGTCTGCATAGGTAATGATCGCTGATTGAGTGTCCGGGATGCTTCTAACTATGAGTAAGTCAGAGAAGATTGTTACATTCCACCTTTATTCTCCTAGTAAGACACACAGTGTATCTTTTGCAGGGTCATGAGAACAACACATTCAATCAGTCAATATGAGAAAATAATTTCTCAGAGAAAAGAGGAAATGTGGGAGGTTCACAGCCAATGCAGTTTTTAGCTGGGTTATATAGTCAGAAGTATCCAAGGAACCCAGAAAATAAGCTGAAGCAGTTGCCTGGCCACCCCCTGTGGGGGCTATAGTGTGGCATGGGTAGTTTAGGAGGAAGAGCCCATGCCCTTGTTTCCTTGGGCACCCTGGCAATTTCAGAAAGTAGCCCATCTGTTACCTATGTACCCTCCTGCTTCATCATAGCTTGAGATCTTTGAGTGAAGAGCAGAATACATGTTTAGGAAGTGTGATAAGTATTTCTATTACCCTTTCTTCGTAGGTGTTGCACTTTAAATGTCACTAGTATAAAGCAAGCACAACATATCTCTAGTATGTCACAAAGAATAACTGTACTTTACAATTTAAAATACATAATTTTCCTAATACATTACTTTTGTAGCTATGCCCACTACCTATGGAAAGAAGGATTTCCCTGGGAAAAAAAAAATCTCTTCTCAATGTGATGTTGCTTCTGTATTTAAATTGTAGTTTATATCTGGGAAGGGGAAGATACAGAGAAAATATGAGAGAAAGGGAACTATTTTTTTTTGTTAGTATGTGGAGGATTTTGCATTTTTTTTTTTCAATAGGCCAGTTGTTCATCACAAATGTGAACTATTTCAAAATAGTAGCTGTGGACTTAAGACCTCAACCATTTGCTCAAAACACACATGTTTTAATAGCATTCATGCAGTTACTGAGCTTTACAGAAACAGCAACCAGTGCCAACCAGCTAACCAAAAAGTAACCTCTGTCCATGGAAGTGAATATAAAGTTTTTCCACATTTCCTACTGGATCCTTATCTCACAGCTAATCACACAGATCAAGTAAAAATGGAATTTAATTGACGTCACTTCACGCTAGAATCTAAATGTAGCCAGAAAATATATGCCTTAGGAGTTTGCTGATCTTAATGATTTCTGTGATCTTTTATCTCTATATACATAAACTGGATAAGAAAAATAAGGAAATATTCTCAGTAATATGTTCCAAATAAATTCTGCCTCATGAAAGCTATATGTAAAGAGTAAGGAAAATTAGTTGTCTTTCTTTAAGCAAATCTGTAAATTAAAAGGCGGTAATCCTATTTTGCTGCTTTTCAATTAAACTCTCCCTTGTTTGGCACTATTTCTAACATATTGGATGTAACATTGTGCTGAAGAATGAGTTTGTGGTAATAGGAGCATTAAGTGCTAATATTGTATAAACACAATAGCTCAGCAAAGAGGAGGCAAAGAATATTCTGACCTGGAAGGGACCCACAAGGATCATGTGTTAAAGTAGCCAGCTTTTCTGCTTTAAAATGTTAAAACCATTCTTAAAGTTATAATTGCTATAAAATTAATATGAGATTTCATACTGTCATTAACCCTCATTAGCTCAACAGTATTTCTTATTTGATAATTAATCCTGTGTACAGTTCACAATTACAAATCCTCTAGTAGTATATAAATGTATTTTACACTGTGGAGTGCAAACCGTAGGAGTCTTCATACCACCTTGAAAAATCTAAACATGATGCCACCTGCTTCATCACTTTTCTCAGAGAAGCACTGCTTCTTGTTGACCCAGGCAATTCTATACTGGGAATTAAGGGCTGCTTTAGTTAGGACACACCCATGTAAGTTTGCAGCCTAGCATTATTTAGGTCTGCATTTTTATGCTAATATTTATCTTTATTTTTAATTTTGACTTTTTATTATCAGTCAAATCATTGCAATTTCTTGTTTTAGCTGAGAAACTGAAGTACCAATGGAGACTGAAAAAAAGTTGTTTCTGCCTTTCCAGGCTGGGCGGGAAGCACAGTCTCATGAGAACAATGAGTCCTATTTTGGTATCCAAAATCACTTAAATAGGTCAGGAGGAGATCCAAACCTCTGCATTGTATTTCTCAGAATGAGAGAATCACAGACTGGTTGGCACCGGAAGAAATCTCTTGAGGTCATCTAGTCCAGCACTCCGGCTCAAGCAGGGCCACCTAGAGTGTTGCTCTGCATCATGTCCAGATGGTTTTTGAATATCTCCAAAAATGGAGATTCCATAACGTCCCTGAGCACGCTGTGCCAGTGCTTAGTCAATCTTACAACATAAAAGTGTTCCCTGATGTTCAGAGGGACCCTTCAGTGTTTCAGTTTTTCATTGCCTTTAGGCCTGTCACTGAACCTGGCTCCATCTTCTTTGTACTTTCCCTTGGGATGTTTGTATCCATTGATAAGATTCCCCTTCAGCTTCCTTTTGTCCAGCCAAACAGCCCCAGCTCTTCCAGTTTTCAGACATCAGACACTTCTAGTTGCCACAATCAAGGATTTTTGGGAATGGCCTCACAATGATGCCATAGCATGTGGAACTTCTGTAAGTCCAGTTTAGTTAAGTATTACCTGACATGATTCTCTTCCAAAAAGGGTACATCTCTCTTACTCCAAACTTCTGTTATGGTCTCTGCAATCTGAGAACTCCAAAGGCCATCCTCTCTAGTAAAGAGTGAGCATCATTCAGCAATTCAGCCTTTTCCATGTCCTGCATAACCAGGTCCCTTTGTACAACAGACCCTCACCTTTTCACCACCAATGTACTCATATACATATTATATGTACTTATTAAATGTACTCACCCTTCTTGGTGAGTTTGATGCACCCTGTCTTTGATATCCTTGCTGCATTAAAGTCTGTTTGGGCTTTCGCTGTCCTAATTTCCTCCATGAATGTTTGAACAGTATTTCTGTATTCCTCTAAGTTTATCTGGTTTTGCTTCCACCTTTTATATGCTTCTTTTTTGTGTTTGAGTTTGGCCAGAAGCTCCATGACATGCAGGCCTCCTGGCATTTTTGCCTGGAGGCACTGCTCTTGAGTTTGGAGGAGGCAACCCTTGAACATTAACCAGCTATCTTGGGCCTGTCTTCTCTTCAGAATATCATCCCATATGACCCTTCCAAGCAGATCTTTGGAGAGGCCAGAGTCTGATCTCCTGAAGTCTAGGGTTATTATCTTGCTTTTACCCTCTTCACTGGCCTCAGGAGCCTAAGCTCCACAATTACTTGATCACTGCAGGCAAGGCTGTTCTTAAAACATTCAGTCACACAGAGATCTTAAGACACTCATTTGTGACACTTTCAGATTCACATTTCCAAAAAGCCCCTAATTATTGGTGAATATAAAATCCAGCAGAACATCTTTCCTTGTTAGCTGAGCTGGTTTAGGTTGAGTTTTATTAAAAATGAGCTTTCAAATATTGACATTGCAGACATATTCTGATTGCTAAAGCCATTTTCTTGTGTGACCATTCAGATGTCACTCTGGGAGTTGGAGTCACGCCATCCAAGGTTTTAACTGCTGGGACCAAAGTCCCTTTGCAGCTAGTGGCTCCAGTGAACCAATGGTGCCCTGTTTGACTCTCTCCACACCTCACACCCACACTGTCTGACAAGTTTCTGTTCCTGGCTTGACCCTGGGTTCCCACAGCAGAGTGAGACCTCTGGTTCCTCCAAGTAATAAATTGTGGAGAAGCAACAAAATAAGAGCACAATCTGGGTGCCCCAGGAGGGACTCTGAATAAAGGAATCCCTGACCCTTGCAGTCATTGCACACTCTATTCACACACCCTTTATGTCCTTTTCATGTGCCTCTTGGGATGGTATTATTTAGTCTGGGCTCTTCTCACTGTTCACTGGGCCCTGCAGAGGCTCTGGGTGATGGCTGGCATTCCAGGACTGTGCTCTTTGTTAGGCAGAAAAGAGCTGCCCCTACACAGCTCATTGTTTGGGGCTGCAGCTGTTTCCCACCAGCCAGAGCACAACCTGCAGCTTGCACTCCAAGCTACCTGCACTACATGTGTTCTGCAAGATTGATGATCTAGAGTAAGTTTAATTTCAAGATGTCCTGTTAGTAGGTGATTGTAATTGTTGAGGCAGATCAAGTCAATGTGGGGTGCTGGGGAAAGCAGTTCCTGACAGGAGAACTCACTAGTGGTACTCCTTGTCATAGGCAAAGGCAGCCAATCTCCAGCTGATTGTCTGTATCTTGCATCTGCAGGAACTTACTTCCTAGGACTTATGGGGCTTACAGGAATCTTTCCAAAAATCTGTGTTTAAAATGATTCTTCAGCTAAAGATAGAAATAAAATAGCAGATAAATCTAGTTAAAAGAGGGGGAAAGTGTAATTTGTCTAACACAGGAGTAGATTATGACAGAATGAAAGAACTATGTATGTGAATCAAAGCAATATGTGCTTTTAAAGTTTGATACAAAAAAGATTGGCTAAGTAAGTCTGAGCTTTTTTCAGTGGGTAAGTCTGCTTCCTCAAGAGAATTCACTGGTGACCAGCAATCCTTCATTAAATAAACCACAGTTGACCTGGGACAACGTTATTGTATTTTACAATACTGATAAGGTTGTCAGGCATAAACTACCCTAGATGTGTAGGTGCCAAGCAAGTACAGCAGGTGAGCAGCTCTTTACTTCTCTGAAAGCAAAATCGATACCCAAATCCAGTCTATAAAAATGTACACTTGAGGACTTTTTCTCATCAGGCCTCCAAGAGGGAGAAAAGTTTTTAAAGAAGTTTACTGTGATGTTTACGTAATCAGCATCAGATTGTATTACTTATTTTTCTAGTGGTTATTAGTTTTAAAATAAAGTCCCTGCTAAGACAAGTAATATATTTACATGAAGATATTTCTAGAAAATGCCTTTTCTGCCCTGGGCCCAATGTTACCTTCATTCTCAGTTTCACACCTGTCAAAACTGACCTATTACAAACTACCCAAACAATTGCATTGCTCAGACTCAGGAGGAAAATGTATTTTGTTATTGCAGCAGAAATATTTTATGCATTTTTTGGTCTAAATAAAATACTCAGCTGACAATTATGTGAATACAAGAATTGAGAAATAATAATAATAATATGTTTGTAAATCAAACTGGACTAGAAGAAACCCTATGGCTCAGATCAAAAAAACTTCAGATCAGGTTGTTTAAAGGACAATTTACATATTCTTGTTCAGATAAATGAACAAGAGATCTAAACCCCCCTGTATTTCTATGTGAATTGATACATATAAGTAACCAAGGTGATCACCAAATGATAGCTGAAATCCAATTAGTAGATTTATTTCATTAGGTCACTGACTGAAGAGTCCCTACACACCACTGTGCTGTAGAAACACAAGAAACAGGTTGCAGGTGCAGTTAGACTTGGCCTGACCCCAGTGGGGCAGGGGACCCACTGCCTGCCCCGGGATACCAGCGGGCCTCATGCATATGCAGTTCATCACAATGCTGTGCTTTTGTGGCCACTGAGATTTTTGATCTCTTTCCCAGCAGGACACTCAAGACTGTCTGAGAGAGGTGCCTCTTAAGTTTCTCATAGCTTCTATATTATCTCTACAGAAGTTCTGCTTCTCAAAACAGACAGAGGATAATCTGCATTAAATATGTGAAGTTTCTCTCATGGGTATTCTTAGTCTGCCCAGCCACAAGGCACTTCGAGCAAACCTGTCATCCTCCTTGTCAAATCTTGCATTTTTAACCTTTTCCTCTCAATAATATTACTCTATTTGCCAAATGCTGTATTAACTGAGATGAATTATATTTTCAAAATACTATGTGAAGTGAAGGTTGTGAGTGAGTTGACACAGGCAGGCAGCCAGAACAACCACAAAACCACGTCTGAAATGCAAAGAGTAAGTTTATTTCATTACTTCGCTAATCAGGGTGATCCCAAGGCAATGCCTTTGCAGAGACAGTCAAGCAGGAGCACAGGCACTGTCAGGCTCAGTCCAAGCCGGCAGGTGGCAGGCAGTGGGTCTGCTGTTTCAACCAGTTTCTCAAGGGACTGTGCACATGTAGTTTACCACCATGCTGTGATCTCGTCCCAGTTTTCTGTGATCTCTGAACTTTGATTCTCTTTCCCCCCAAAGCAGGATTCTTGAGCAGGTCTGTGAGACTGCCTCCAGGTGTCTCCAAACACCTATGCTATCCCTGCACAGAAATTCTATTCCTCAAAACAGACAGAAGATAAACAGCAGTAGGTATAATATATGGGGTTCCCCACATGTTTATTCTCCAGGCCTTGGCATTCCCAGCTGCAAAGTCACTTGAGCTAATCTACCACCCTTCTTACCATTCTTTCATTTTTGACCTTTTTCTCCTAACAGAGGGATGTTATAGGGTAGCCTTACATTTTGATTGATTTCTTTTTATAAATACCAAAAATGGAATTGCTTCACAGCATAAATAAAAATCCAGGGCCACAGAAAGTACTGTGTTGGATCAGATCAGTGTTTCAGCTCTGACCAAGAAGGGCTTTAGGTATCTCAAAGGGACACATTGATATGGTTATCTTTGGAACAGTCTGTTGTAAATCATACTATTCAGCAATCTGACTCATGCCCCCAAACTGTGAAGGTTCTTACATTTTTAATAGTAACCAGTCTGCAATGGTGGATGATCATACTATTCATATTGATAAGGACAGTAGAAAGAACAGCATTTTATTCACTTGATAAGGATTTTAGAACAAAACAATATTTTACTCTTATCAAATAAAGGGAACAGTGTAGCCTTGGAGAAGCAGACAAAACAGAAGTCATGCAAAACCTGAGTAGGATGCCAGCTCAGCTCTGCAAGGCTGACAAAGTAGAAGTTGAGCACAACAATGATACTGCACTTACTCAAAAGCAAGGGTCAAAGAACAGCCACATTGAAAGGACACTATATGCTGGAGATGGCTAAAGAAGATCCCAAAGAACCATATAAGGACTTCCATCTAAATTAAAGTTATATATATACATCAAGTAAGCAGGGGCATTTAATGAATATGTAATCAGTGTGTATAATAAAAACTTTGTTCACCCAATCCTAGGACACTCAATCAAAGAAGATTAAGAATAAAGAAGATTTCTGATTTCTAATACTCCAAACTACATTAGAAAGTTTCTATCTGGCCGATTTAGGTATCAATATAAATGCATAAAATCCACCAAATCTACAGCATTTTCTGGACAGTGTCTCCATTCAAATCAAGTGTACAAGACAAAGTAAATATATTACCTAGCAGAAGTACCTGAATAACTTTTTTTTTTTTTTCTGTTGCATGTCTGTTTTTTCTTTTCATAGGATCATAGACTGGTTTGGGTTGTGAGGAATGTCCAAGATCATCCAGTTCCAACCACAATACCTCTTGTGTTTTCTACCTGTCCTGAAATTAAGAACTATCCAAAGCTTACAATGATTTGTAAGGAACATTTTAAGATCTGTCCTATTCCTGCTACATCCTGTTAGAGGTGTCTGAAAATAGTAACAGTAGTTTTATGTAAGAGCACATTACCAATATTAACTAGAAGTTGCAGCTCTAGTGATATTTCTACTGTGTTCTGTATGCAGCTGAGTAATGTCCAGCGCACCACAGATCAATGACATTAAAATCTACATTTTGAGAGAGAACATTATAATATGAGGTAACTTAGCTGACTCATTACTTTCAAACAGTATAGGAGTTATTGCATAAAGAGAAAATCTGTGTTCCTTACATTTCCTCTGTTTTGATCTGGTATGTAGGTGGCTTTGCTCCTCGTCCTCCCCATAGGTCAGCTGGGGCAGGCTCTTCACGCTCTCAGAGCACACATCTCTGTTTGCAATACATAAGGTCTGCCAAGATACCTAGAGGCAGTAAAAAAAAAAACTAGGACAGATTTCAGAATTGGCTTTCAGAGAACTACCGTCGTTCACATTGGAAATCTATAAAAGGGGTAAAGGTGTTAATTATCCTAAGGAAAAAAAAGATTACAAAGGGCCAAGTTAATCTCTTTAACTTGAAGAAAAGGCATCAGACTGGAAGATGGAACAAACCTAGAAAGGCACAGATTGCAATTTTACAAGCAAGCATGAAGTAAAACACATACTCTTAAAACTTGCCTGGCTAACATCAGTGTGATGATCTATTTTAGTTTTCATCTGGGAGTTGTGTGGCTGGACATGAAAATAGTGTGAGGGGGAATAAAAATCACAGAAGGCTCATTTTTGCTGGCTGTGTTGTACTAACAGGAGCACCTCTTCGGGTGGTGCTCTGGCCATTCTGTTGTGCTCCAACACCCCGGGAGGCTGCACAGTCCTGTGGGGCACTGCCACACTGGGACAGCGAAGGGTTCCCTTCCACACTTGCCATCAAACAAATCTTCAGCCTCTTTAGTTTTCTTCTCAGAAACCTAGCGTGGTCTCTGGTATAGTAATTTACCAATCTTTTTCTATAGGTACCTCTTTTGTTAGCAGCTTTTTACCATGATCAGTGGTTATTTGATATGTGATGTATTTTTATTACTGCAAGACGGACTTTTCTGTTCCCACTTTCCTCATTGCTAATGAGTAGGGAAATAAAAGAGTCTGGAAAAAATGAAAATAAAGAAATACTTCTGTGCAGTGTGGTGCTATGCATGATCCTTCTTTTTGCTCCTGGTTGAGCCATGGAAAGTTGCCCTTCTGTTTGCTGGATGGAGAGGGAGTGAGAATTTGGAAAGGTGAGGTTAGCCAACTATCTTTCATTTCAATACATTCTATTTCCTAATTATTGGTAACATTCACTGGGGGGAAAAAAGCTTCTTTAGAGAGCAGACTTTTCAAGTTTTTCCACTTTTTATCATCTCACATTTTTAGCGTAGATATTCTCATGACTCTGGAGGCAATGTGTGCAAGGTTCCCAATACTTCCCCATACTTCTGTTACATTGCAAAAGCAGGAAATGTGTGGGTGCAAAGGGTGAAAGAACACAAACACAGTTCTCTAGGCACTCTCAGGCTTGTGAGAACAATAGCATTTCTCCAGACTAACAGATCGTGCTGTGTGTACACAATGCTTTCTTTCTCTCCTAAGTACCTACAACAAGAAACAGAACAAACTGTTTGTCATCTGAGTATATTAGTGTTAGTACAGTCAATTTTTCTATGCCAGAGCAAAGCTGTAGCTTCCTGCCCACACATTAGAGAAACAGCAACTCCCTGGCCCAGAATGAAGCCCCAGGTTACAGTTTTCCAGCATGGAGTGTCTTTGCAGTTCAGTTGGTGGCAGTTGTTGTTGAACACCACATGAACTAGAGGATGTCTTAATTCTCTTTCAGGAGAGGGCTTCATTCTATCTGAGTATGGAAACATGATGATGTTTTACCATTTTCTGTGTACTTTTCAAGTCTGCCAAATTGCCTAAAGACAATGAACACAGTTTGTTTTGTCATACAAGTTCCTTCCTTCCTTCCTTCCTTCCTTCCTTCCTTCCTTCCTTCCTTCCTTCCTTCCTTCCTTCCTTCCTTCCTTCCTTCCTTCCTTCCTTCCTTCCTTCCTTCCTTCCTTCCTTCCTTCCTTCCTTCCTTCCTTCCTTCCTTCCTTCCTTCCTTCCTTCCTTCCTTCCTTCCTTCCTTCCTTCCTTCCTTCCTTCCTTCCTTCCTTCCTTCCTTCCTTCCTTCCTTCCTTCCTTCCTTCCTTCCTTCCTTCCTTCCTTCCTTCCTTCCTTCCTTCCTTCCTTCCTTCCTTCCTTCCTTCCTTCCTTCCTTCCTTCCTTCCTTCCTTCCTTCCTTCCTTCCTTCCTTCCTTCCTTCCTTCCTTCCTTCCTTCCTTCCTTCCTTCCTTCCTTCCTTCCTTCCTTCCTTCCTTCCTTCCTTCCTTCCTTCCTTCCTTCCTTCCTTCCTTCCTTCCTTCCTTCCTTCCTTCCTTCCTTCCTTCCTTCCTTCCTTCCTTCCTTCCTTCCTTCCTTCCTTCCTTCCTTCCTTCCTTCCTTCCTTCCTTCCTTCCTTCCTTCCTTCCTTCCTTCCTTCCTTCCTTCCTTCCTTCCTTCCTTCCTTCCTTCCTTCCTTCCTTCCTTCCTTCCTTCCTTCCTTCCTTCCTTCCTTCCTTCCTTCCTTCCTTCCTTCCTTCCTTCCTTCCTTCCTTCCTTCCTTCCTTCCTTCCTTCCTTCCTTCCTTCCTTCCTTCCTTCCTTCCTTCCTTCCTTCCTTCCTTCCTTCCTTCCTTCCTTCCTTCCTTCCTTCCTTCCTTCCTTCCTTCCTTCCTTCCTTCCTTCCTTCCTTCCTTCCTTCCTTCCTTCCTTCCTTCCTTCCTTCCTTCCTTCCTTCCTTCCTTCCTTCCTTCCTTCCTTCCTTCCTTCCTTCCTTCCTTCCTTCCTTCCTTCCTTCCTTCCTTCCTTCCTGCCTCCCTCCCTCCCTCCCTCCCTCCCTCCCTCCCTCCCTCCCTCCCTCCCTCCCTCCTTCCCTTCCAAACTTCCAAACTTCCAAACTTCCTTCTTCCCTTTGCCTTTTCTCTTTTCCCTTTTCCCTTTTCTCTTTTCCCTTTTCTCTTTTCCCTTTCCCCTTTTCCCTTCCCTTCGTCCTTCCCTTCCCTTCCCTTCCCTTCGTCCTTCCCTTCCCTTCGTCCTTCCCTTCCCTTCCCTTCCCTTCCCTTCCCTTCCCTTCCCTTCCCTTCCCTTCCCTTCCCTTCCCTTCCCTTCCCTTCCCTTCCCTTCCCTTCCCTTCCCTTCCCTTCCCTTCCTTCCCTTCCCTTCCCTTCCCTTCCCTTCCCTTCCCTTCCCTTCCCTTCCCTTCCCTTCCTTTCCCTTCCCTTCCCTTCCCTTCCCTTCCCTTCCCTTCCCTTCCCTTCCCTTCCCTTCCCTTCCCTTCCCTTCCCTTCCCTTCCCTTCCCTTCCCTTCCCTTCCCTTCCCTTCCCTTCCCTTCCCTTCCCTTCCCTTCCCTTCCCTTCCCTTCCCTTCCCTTCCCTTCCCTTCCCTTCCCTTCCCTTCCCTTCCCTTCCCTTCCCTTCCCTTCCCTTCCCTTCCCTTCCCTTCCCTTCCCTTCCCTTCCCTTCCCTTCCCTTCCCTTCCCTTCCCTTCCCTTCCCGGAACTTCCCTTCCCGGAACTTCCCTTCCCTTCCCGGAACTTCCCTTCCCTTCCTCCTTCCCCTCAGTATTGGCAGACATCTAAGGCAGAAAAGGCTGATCTGTTCATACTGAATTCAACTGAATGTGGATATTTGTCTTTCTTGATTTCTTTTTTCCTAACATCTGAGATCTGACATACTGGGGAATGCTGCAAGTTTATAAACATTTTTAAGTGTGTCAGATTTGTCTGCCTGGAGGGAAAAGGCTTGGCAGGAATATTCATTGAGTACTCTTGAGAACTTCCTCTGCTCTAGAATTCAAGATTTTACTTGAATATCTGAAAAACCTAACCCTCAAATAACTTGTAGGTACTTTCCTATTGGGACAATACAGTCAGGATGCAAATTACTAAATGGTTGGGGGTTTGCTCTTTTTTTTTAATATGGCATAGCTCTTCTTTATGGCTCCCAAGAGCTTGGATTTTCAGGTGGGACTAGATCCTGCATCTGCTTTGTCTTGGTTACATCAAGAACCCCTCACTGCAGTATGGTCATAACAATTCTATCTCACTGCAGTTCTGGGCATGTGCCACAGTAATTCACCCTCCCTCTTAACGCAAGTTTAACTAAGAAAGGTCTCAGGCCACTTCCTGCTTCAATAAGGAATATTGAATATATGCAATATATCAATTACCCTGTACAATTTCCTGATAAATTTTGTCTTTAAATTCTAAAGTCTTTTTAAAGGGGAGTAGATAAGCACCTCCAGTAATTTTGGGCAATAATTTAACTTCTGTGCAGGACAGATACTCCACAGCTCCACAGCATCTCCACAGCTTCCCCATGTCTGACTTGGCTTTTATCAGTTTGTCCCATTTTACAGATGTCTGCTTTTTACCATTTGAGCAAACTGGTAAGTCCTTCTGTTTCCTGTCTGGTAAATCTTGGTTTCAGTAAACCACAGCACAAGAAGCATAGTGATGCATTCCTTGTCCTTTGGGCCTGTACAGGCAACATCCTCTCAGTGTGGGTACATGGTGGCCTTGGTGAACTGGCCAGCCTCCAAGCCGAGAGAGACTCAGGAAAGCTTTTGCAAAATAAACCAAGTAAGTTGAATGCATCAGAATTTCAGATTGATTTTACACAAGTCACTTTGGAATCTTGTTGTGACCATCCTGGACTGCCTTTCACAGCTGTTTTTGCATGACTTTTCTGATCTCCTAAAATAGCCTGAGTTTTTTTTCTTTTTTTTTCAAAGACAAATTCATTTGCTCAAGGAAGTCTATATTTCAATCTTGTCTCATGAAGAATTATGCTATTCATGCAAAGGACATACTTACTTTGGAAGATGGATTTAAATATATCTACCAGTATTTTCTCCACACCTCAAATAATAAATGGTCCTCCTTTGCATGGAAATGTTTGGCCATCAGATCATGCCCTTGACCCTTTTTTAATCACAGGAGAATTTATTATATACTTATACAAAGAAAAAGAAAACTCTGAAGTGGGACAGTAGGATTATCAAATTAGTTCTGGCCTTTCCAAACTAACATCTACTTAATGTTCCTGTCTTTCATTTTACCATCAAATGTTCTTTCATCTGCAGTTGGTATATTGCATTCAGCAGATTTTGCTATCGGCTGGAAGTTATATCCATTACATAGGTATCTTATATCCTTCAAACCAAGTCTCTATTTCATGACATACATGACAAAACCCCTCACCAACTACTGTTGCATTCAGCTCAGCAGTGAAATCCCTGGGAATGCACTGGGAGTTGTTACCAGATAGGCTGAGCCATGCTGGAGGTCCTGGAGGTATGAGGTGTAAACAACAAAGAATTTCTGTGTATTTATGTTTTATCTTGCAACCTAGTATTGACAAGGCCTTCTTTCTTTTTTTTTTTTCTTTTTCTTTCTCTTCCCCCTGCCACCCCCGACCCTGCCAAGACTTTTTGCTGCTGACAGTGGTAACTTAGATCTTCTGCAAGTTGGAAAACACAAGCTTTTTCAATAGATTGCTAGTTAAATCAAGATATTACTCTGACTTTCAAATATTTGAATGCATTGGAAAGAACACAGATTCAAAACAATTTTCTGTGAAGGAAGAAATTATGGAATTAAACCTTTAATTATAAATGTGAGTCTATTTTTTAACTGTATGAAAGTGTTAGTGTGGATATGACATTTAACAACAGAGACAAAAATAAGGGACAGCGGTAACATCCCATTAAAAAAGAGAGCAAAATATAAACAGAGAAAATTACCCAGTATTTCAGCAGGTACCTACAAACCAATAATCTCTTAAAAAAATTCACCTGATACATGTGACATCCAAGGAACATTAATTTTAAGTAATGCAGAAATTAAAAAGAATTCACCTTTTCAGGGAAACAGAAGAAACTTTTTTTTAGATTGCTTAAATTAATAGCATAGGTGAAGTTAGATTTGAAGTTATTTGTTTTCACTTGGTTTGTGGCTGGAAGAATGTTCCACTTAGGTCTAATTATATTTTTCCTTAGGTTGTGCTGCTCTTGAACAAGCACCTCATTATATCCGTCTTAAAAGAAGCACTAAAAAAATGAAGGGGCAGCATCTTGTGTCATAGAGCTAACTAATGACAATAAATTCACAAGTATGGAGCCAGAGTCTTTGAGGACAGGAACACACACTTGTCAGACAACTGGGCTACAAGATCACAGAATCAAGGGATACACCAAATTGGAAAGGACACAGAAAGATCATTCAGTCCACCTCTCAGCCCTGCACAAGACATCAAAGAGTCGCACCATGTGCCTGAGAGCATTGTCCAAAGACTTTAAAAAGTCTGTCAGGCTGTGACAGGCTCCCTGGGCAGCTGTTGCGGTGCCCAACCACACCCTGGGTGTGGATGGCCTGTCCTACAACAAAGGAAGATACAAAAATAGGAAACTGCATAAGGGTTGGATGATCCACGAAGAAAAATAGGCCTAGTATGTGCTAAGCACTTTTACAGGAGACACATGCAAAGCCAGAAGTACTGCTGTCAGTGCTTTCTGAAGGAAAAAGCAGCATGTGGAGAAGGCGCCTGGCCCCATGCCCTATGACAAGCATGCTGGGACATCCCCTGCTGATCAGATACATCCTCAGCACATCACTGACAGTCTAGTGTGGAAACAAGAGGCCAGATGTAGCTGGATTCAGGGACTGCTTACTTGATAGAATCAGAGGAAATTCCCAGGCAAAATAAATGATCCTTACTGTAGAGAGCTACTGCTGGCACATTTTAACTGTGCTGTAGAAAATCAAAGACATATTTTGTCAGAAGACACCCCCAAGTGCCCGAGGTTAGGCACTACATGGAGGCTTTGCTATAGGAGAAGCTGTTATGCAATATATCAATTACCCTATATAAGTTTGTGTCCATGCTATAATGTAGGTGTTTTTTGCAGCACCAAAACATACTAATGGTATTCCACAATTTTAAAATGTGGATTAATTTGAAAACCGTTCAAATCCCTATGGTTTTTCAAAATACAATTGGGAAAATGGAAGAAAACATAAATAATGCTTCCAGGAATTAAGTACTCAGAATTAATTCTAACATTTTAGGTGATTGTGTTTCAAAGTAACATATTCCTGCTGATAGTACTACCACAGTGCTAGTGTATATCTACACCATTCAGTTGAAAAGTTTTCTTGTTTCATCTGGGGGCCCCTACAGCATGCTGTACTTTGTGCATGAGGCCTGCAGATGTATAGGACCTAGTTTGACTGAAAAGATCAGCTACTACTTTATTTTATGCTTAGGAGAAAAATTATTGTAGATGAGCTCTACAAAGGAGCAAAGGCCTGCTCGGACCCCTTCAACTAGGAGTAAATCACCTTAAGGTCCACTTTGCTTCTCCTGTACTTCTTCCATCTCCGCATGCTCCTCTTTATCCCACCTGCTGTGCTTTCA
Organism: Vidua chalybeata; assembly: GCF_026979565.1. Classification (NCBI taxonomy): domain Eukaryota; kingdom Metazoa; phylum Chordata; class Aves; order Passeriformes; family Viduidae; genus Vidua; species Vidua chalybeata. The sequence continues at coordinate 16,020,014 of NC_071570.1, read as the reverse complement.
GCCCAGCTGGTCCCAGTGCCCCCACTCTCTGCCAACCCTACTGCCAGGGCGTGGACAGGAGGGTGAGGAGCAACAATCCCTGATGCACAGGCTGCCTCAGGAAGCCTGGAGGTTTCTGTCCTTGCCCTAGCTCCCTGCTGGGAATTGCAGGTGCTTGGTAATCCTGCAGGACAGTCAGGGAGACTTTATATGGAAGTCAAGGTACTGCTGGAGGTGCTGATTCAACAAACTGTGCAGCAAGCATTGCTTCAAGATTTGACATGGTTGGCAGAATTTGTTGAGGTTACTGTGCCAGCAAAAGCAGAAAAGACAACCCAGAGAGAAGGAGGTTCAAGTCACTAAGAGTAAATGGGATCATGTTAATAATGCTTTCAGTGTGAGACACAATCATCCTCAGCAATCAAAAGTTCAGACCTGAAATAGTCTGATTTGCCTCTAAGGATCCTACTAGGTTTGACACCTATTGGAGCAGACTGGTTAAAAATACTGTAAACATTCCTGGAAAATATTGTAAAGTAAATATTGAGGAGGGAAGGCACTGAGTACATCAGTGTTTTCCATGTTGTCTGTTACCAGGTCCCCTGAACCATTCAGCTGCAGGCCCATATTCTTTCTAGTCTTCTTTTGGCCCTTGATTAGGTACTTCACCATACAGACTCCCTGAGAGTGGCTGCTCAAAGAAGTACTCCTGCTCTGTGTTACAGAATGGAAACCCCCTGCAAAGTGCAGCAGGAAAACATGCCATTCTATCTATGCGTAATTTGCTGCTGAACTGAAATAATTTAAGTGCCAAGCATGATACCTTACCCTCTCTTCTGGCTTCATACTGCTTCTGAGGTGTGCTGCTCTCAGTGGCTTGGATGCACTCAGTAACAAAATGGTTAAAGATAGATAATTATTTTCATTATGTTAATCACCTGTATGCCTCATATATTGTACAACCAACACTGCTCTGCCCTTTCCTGATAGTACCTGCACCCTTTTTGTGCAAAAACCTCCACACTGTGCCTGCAGTCACATGTATCTGATGAAAGACTTTCAACTCCCTTCTTCTAAGCTTCCTTAGCTACAAACTGAGACAATCGTCCTAAATGAAAGGATGAGAGAAGGATAATTCCCAAGCACAGAGTAGATACAATATGCTACAATATGCCAAATCTTGCTGACTTCCCCAATTTGCTGCTCCTCCTCCACCCTCCCTGCTTCACACCTCCTCACCCACATAGGCAAAATACCCTGGAGGATATTTTTAATGCGTGTGCATATACAGTATTGTTAACAGATAGATTTTTTTTTTTTCTGTCATTGAGTGAAAGCACTGCAGATGAAGGAGTCTATATTCTTCCTCCCTCTTCCTAAGTGCAAAATTCAACCCAGGAATTGCCAAAGGAGTTTCTTCTCTTGTACGTGTGTTGTGGACTGTTTCTATTAAGACCCTCTACCCTCACTGCTGGTCTTAAAGCAGCCTCACAAAGAATGCACCCAGCAGGTGCTCTTCAACTGCTTTTCAGAAACAGAAAATATTTTGGAGGGTTGATGATGCCAGCATTTTCTGCTGCCAAGAGAATCATGCTGTGTGCCACAGATTCCCTTGCAAGTCCTTGTCCCTGGTGAGGGACCTGCTCCAGCAGTGTCAGAACAGCATAACACCATAATGCATTGGGGTCACTTTGGCTCTCTGCTCTTCATTTAAATAATTTAACTGTGGCTAGGCTACTGACAGGGATTGGTATTCTGCTCTGTAGTCTCATCTCTTTAGTTCTAGCATTGCATTTCATTCTGTGCTCCATCATGAGGTTTTAAGAAATCAACAATGTATCTTGTATTAATGCTTTTTTTTTTTTTTTTTTTTTCATGATTTTTCGCGTTCTCTTTATATTTCAGCCTGGGTACAAACCGTGATTGAGAAAGGGTCCAATGCATTTAGACGGATGTAGGACCAGAAGCTGCTGGGGAGCCTCGACTTCTGCAGTGACCTTCAGGCACAGGGGCACTCAGAATCTATTCGTCAAGTAACTACTCAGAAAGGAGAGACTGACTCCACAGTCTGTCAGGAGCAGTTTTCTCATCCCATCTCTTTCCAGTTGGAAGAATTTGCTCTATTAACTGAGTTTTGGGAAACAGACTTTGAAGCAAACAAGCAGACTTGCCATGTTTGCATGCTCACTCACAGACATGAGCACTGCTCATGATAAGGGTTAATAAAGCATTCTGATTTAAGCCCAGCTGGAGATTAAGCACCATGCAGCCACTTGCTCAATGTCCCCCCTAACCCCCACTCTACCCCAGTGCAATGGGGAGGAGAATCAAAGTAAAACTTGTATATTGAGATAAGAAGGATTTAATAAGAAAAAATAAAGCAAAATGCAGTAATAACGGTAGATAATCATGATAATAAAAAGGGAAAAAATAAGTGATGTGCAAATCAATTACTTACAACCCACTGACTGGTGCCAGACCCTGTTCCTGAACCCCAATCAGCCTTTCTTGGTAACTCCCCCAGTTTACATATTAGGTCTGACATTCTATGGCGTGGAATACCCTTTGGGGACTTCGGGCCGCCTGTCCTAGCTGTGCTCCCTCTCAGTTTCTTTTGTGTATATCCTCAGGGACAGAGCATGAGACAAGGAAAAATAAGTCCTTGACTCAGGATAAACACAGCTTAGCAAAACCCAAAACATCAGTGTGTTATCAATACCATCCTGATTTCAATTCCAAAACACAGCATTTTAGCAGCTACTGAGAAGAAATTAACTCTACTCTGGCTGCGACCAGGACATAAGGCAAGGTCAGATTTGCTTTTTCTGTAAAAACAAGTATCTGTAATAAACATCATAAATAGGTTTTCATTTTATGAATTGTGAGTTTCCACCAGTTGTCATAATTCTGATAGAGAATTTTTTTCAGGTGAGTTTAATGTGGACAAATAATGTCAGATCAAGGATATCTTGGGACAAGTTTCCTCCAAGAAACTGGTTAGATGTTAGAGCCAAACACAAAATGAAAAAAAATTGAAAGAGTTTAAGCAAATAGAAATTATTGCAGGCTTGAGTTGCTGAAGTTAACTACAAAGCATGTACTGGGTAAATTAGGGGCTGCTTGTGTCTAGATAAGCTTTTGCTACTTTGATGAAGTTAAAAAGCATGGCTTACTGTTTGCCTTGTAGAAGTAACAGGTCTGACATAATACTAATGCCTGGGAAATAATTATTCCTCCCCTTGCTGGCTCCTCTGGCTGGAGTGATGAACGATGATTCTGGTAAAGCCAGAAAACACTGTATTTTTACTGAAGGAAACCTAAACCATGATTACAATCACTTTTCTCTTGAGAAACTATCAAATTATTCTAACTTTAATATTTGAAAAGTTTCCAGATTTTATCTACTAATGGTTCAAATTATCCTTGTAAGTCCCCCTTACCAAAGTAAAACAAACCAAGCAAACAAACTAATTTATTTGAATTTCTGTGATCTATTACTATTTCACAGCTTATGTTTTTTCTCATTTGAATTACAATCTCATTTCTTTTTCCTCTTTGTCTTTAATTGTTGTAGAGGAGAGGAAAAAAAATTCACAGTAAACTGTTTTACATCCTTTAGTGTCCATGTTTTTACTGGATAAACACATCCTTTCACAATAATAGAAATCATTAAATCTATGGGGTTCTGTATAACATGGGCAGTATTGTAATTTAGCTATAACATTTTTATTTTTTTCAATGTCAGTTGATGCACACATAGGTTATTCTGTTTCTTAGCTTCCTGCCTACATTTTGTTCATGTTGCAGACTTCAGGGGTTTTGGCATAATAGGTATAGCTAAAATGACTTCATGTTACATTTTCTGATTTTGCTGTTTTTAGAAAGTAGGAAAAAAGAAATTCATCCAGTGTTGTGGAAGCAAAATAGTTAATGTCTCATAGGCCTCTACCAGTCTCCATACTTAAGACATATTTGCAGCTAAGGGCTTTGCCAGTCAGCAGGATTTATTTACAAAGGAGTGGATTATTCATAAAAAGAGTAGATCATTTGTAAATGGATATACTGCATAGACCCTATTTATCTGAAGGACTTAAATCTCAGTTGTAACCTACTATATCCTTCTTATCTGACACAGGTTTGACAAAGAAGGTGTTGTATAACCTGCATGTCAGGTGTTATCAGCTCCTTTGGACAGAGTTCCTACCAGCAGCAATGGTCACTCTGCCATTCTGTGTTCTTTTCTATAGCTGTAGTGATAAAATGCTTCTATTCTGATCTGATCTAAATTGCATTCCAGTTTTTTCTGCAACAGAGACTAAAGAAACCTGGAAACAGGAAAATAGTACCTGCTCCTCTCAGCTCACAGGACCACCAAAGCCACCATGACTTCAAATTCTACTGTCTGTGTATCCCCTTTTCTGAGCTGTTCGTCTTTCTTGCAGCCTAATATATTCCTTTGATTTTTGGTAAGAATGCATTACTTGATGTGAATTTTTTTACATAGTTTACAGAGTACTTGGGGCAAGGGAAGAGTGATCATTGACATTACATACTTCTTTGACCTTTACTTCATTTGTTTGCATTGTTTGCTTTTCTTTGTGGTCGTATAGCAAGTTATAAATATACAATAAAGTGGATGGCTTTTGATAATGTAATGCATCCAAAAGTCTTTTTTTCTTGATGGCATGAGGCAACTTGCATTGAAAATCTCATGGTAATTAAGATTCTGGGAACATACAAAGAGGCCTGTAATAGTAAATTCCCTGTAGCACACTGTACTTGCTTATAAATGGAACAGCTTTAATCTCTGAAAAACAATCTGCTCCCTACCCCATCCTGTGTGAGCAACGGTGATGACTATGTGATATGGTACGTAATCTTGTCTTTAACCATATAGATCATATTACACTGTTGGTCCCTGGGCAGAGTTTAGAAGCCTTCTGGGATATTCTGAGTATCCCAAAACCTCTATGCAAATTGAATAAACAAATCACAGTAATATTTCAAAGTTCAAAGCAAGGAGCAGGGATTTTTTATTTTTATTTTGAAATAAGATTGATTCACCCATATGACACAAACTGTCATATCCACCTGTTTGGAAGCTGCTAAATGTGTATTCCCACTTAGTCTGGAGAGAATTACCTGAGGTAATAAAGAAACTCAGCCTTTGGTGGCCTCTTCACATTTCCAGAATTGTCACTGTTTCCACAATTGTGTGTCACAGAATTTCCACAATTGTCTCAGGCCTTGGTGTCCTGAGAAGCTGCAAGTGGATGTGAGCTTGATGAAGTTCTAGTGTGAATGCCACCAGCAGTTGTCAGTCTCACAGCCATTTTGCTGGCTATGTCTTGTAGCTTTTCAGGGAGGCATGAGTTCTTAACCAGAGAGCCCTTTTGCCAGATGTGCCTGGAAATGTCTGCCCTGGCCATAGAGACCTGATGGGGCTTTGGAATATAGGGATGAGGCCTTGGTGAAAGGTATGAAACACTGGTAAAAAGCATGAGACAAGAGATAGAGGGGTGGTGTTGGCAGTGGCACTACAGTAACCCCAGACATGTGTTCTTGGGCCACAGTGTTCCTGGAGAAAGCCCTGGGTGAGGATGGCCCTAGTGCTGGATAGTGGTGTCTCCAAGGTAACTGATTTCACAAAGGGATGTACTGGATGATAAATTGTCTACACCCAGTGAGCTAACACAATGCTTGTTCTTCAAAATCCACTGGCCTGTGGAACTGCACAATGCCCATTGTGTAAGAAGGAGAACTGGAAGTCCACCAGCCCCAGTGTTCTGCCAGTTTCACCTGGGGTCAGTCAGCATTGGGATTACCCACCAGCAAGGATCACCAAAGAGACCCCTAGGACAGAAGGATGCATGCGTAAAGGGGAGGGAAAATGTGTTCATGATTTTGAGGAAATTATTGTCATATTTATATTTATTCTGGAAAAATCAATATGAATATGTATGTAAAATACAGTATATAAACAGAAACTTTCCCAGTACAGATTCTGCATGCACAGTGTTTGGAGGAGATATCTCCTTGCGCATCCAGCCAAGTAAAGAATGTCTGCTTCTTAATGAATATTGGTGTTAAGGAGTTGGGGTTTTTTTAACTGAACTTTTTGCAACACTGACATGTCCCTGAGTGACAGGTTTTGATGTTGGCTACTGATTTTCCCGAAGTGATGGATTGTGACCTTACTGCTTTATCTGGGCACTGAGTCTCACCCAGTCAACTCATGTCTGGACTCCTGCTGAGTCAATGGTTGAGGGTTGGAGCATTAAGTGAGGCCTTTGGTGCCAGCGTTGTTTGAGGGGAGTTTTTTATTGCTGGTCTTAGTGTCCAACCCCAGATCCATTAGATGAACTTCCTCAGCCTTGACAGGTTCAGGCAGCTGAGGCACCCAGGAGTGCTCTCAGCAGCAGAGGTGAACTGGAAGGAGAAATTACCTTGAAGAGCTGGGAGGGTTATTTCTTGAGGGACCTGGGCACTTACCCCCTTCCCCAGGGCAGATGGTGATTGCTACACCTCTTCCCTTTCTAGTGTGACACCACTGCTGCAGCACTCAACAGCTCCCAGCATCTCACAGCTCCCACCATCCCACCGCAGTACAGAGCATGACCATGGGAGCTGCAACTGTTGTCCCCCAACCTGGACAGCTGGGACAATGCTGCCTATCCATGCATCCTGCAGCAGGCTGAGAGCAAGCCCAATTGCCCCCTCTGCAAGGCAGAGATCCTCTCCACTGTGGGCCATGCAGTGCAGGTGCAGGTGGGCCTGACTTTGAGGAACATGCTATCGCTCCATCTGCACTGTCATCAGTTGTTGGCCACCAGACAGGAGGACCTCATGGCTGTCTAGCTGCCTACAGACCTGCAGTACTAGCAGAACAACCTGTGGAGTACTATCTACCTCAGGTCTCCTGCAGGTGGCCTCCACCTGCATACTTGGGCATCCCTTTTCTGTGACCACCCAGATTTCCTCCAGTCCTTTCTTCTATGGGTACATCAGAAACTGAGACTGACCATTGAGAATCAACACTTGCATGTAGTGGAGGACTTTGTAATGCTCACCCTATGCTGCTTTGGGCTGAACATAGATTTCTTGATCCAGCATGAGGTTCAGCCTCAAAAACCACATGTCAAGGTTTGTACAACCTCACCAATGTTGCAGTGCAGCAGTGCAGCAGGGAGAGCCACCATCTGCTGGACCTAGAAGACAGCCATGCTGCTGAGGAGCAGGAGGGCAGCCCCCTGATGCCACCCATCCTGCTGCCTCATCAAGGGGGTCTCTCACACCTCACCCGGTCCCTTCCAGCAGCCCTGCTGGAGCTGAAAAGGAGTGCTCCAGCACCTCAACCACTGCTCTTCATGGGTGTACCAGCAGACCCCCAGTGCCCATATTCCCACCTACAGCAAGAAGCTATTGCCTCATGCAGATCCAGGGCAGGCTGTGCCAGGTTCCTCCACTTCCAGCTGGAATAGAGGCCATTCACTTAGCAGTACAGAAGCTCTCTAGGCTCTTTCCAGTCCTGCAAGACGCCAACTCACCAGCAGTACTGGAAGAACGCCCCAAATAATGATGAAAATGGAGCTAGGAACTGACCCAGCAACTGGAATATTTGCCAGCCCACAAGTCAATCAGAAGTCTCTCAGTAGTCTAACAGGGAAATTAGCTGGATGAAAAATATAGAATCTTAGTATTAATGCTACTGGCATTGCTATCCCAATCTGTGCTTTCTCTCCCTTTTCCTGGTGCATGGCCTCTGCTTCCTCATGTGTTGCTGGCCCCTATGGATGAGTAACATGGGAGAAGGGGTGAGGGGATGCAGCTCCTGGCCAGGAGGAGTGGCATGTTAATGCTGCTGGTCCTTCTACATTTGCCAGGTATGATTTTATTGTTCCCCCAAAGGCAAATTCTCCCCAGCTTCAGACCTGCATCTCTGCAACTGATCCCAGACAGATGTTTCCAGACAGAGGTCTTCAGGGCCAGCCTGTGTTCTAGTGCTAACTACTCTGGGCCTGTCCTTATCCTCAACACACCCTCTGCCCCCACATCCTGGGGTTCTGCTCTCCTACCAGCCTGCATTTCTTGGTGCAAACTTGCTATAGCTGATATCTTGTGAAGGCTGACCTACAGCCACACCTATGGCCACAAAATGGACGATAGGTCCTGGGGTCTCACACTTTATAAGTTTTGGTCCATTAGCATATTGGAGCTAATTGTCCAATTAGCTAATTGTCCAATTAGCTTTAGCCCATGAAGTCCCATCCTTCTTGTTTTCTCTCTTCAGTCCACCGTTGTTTATGCTCTTGGGCCTTAGATCTGGATTGGCTGTCCTTGGTCCCCAGCTAGAGAAGGAATTATTTTGTCTAGCTATTCTGTGGAGAGAGCTTACTATGAATCCCAGATTTACACACTAAAGCAGAGCAGAATCTGAAAAATATAAAAGCTATAACTGGAGGCATCATAACAGCAACCAGATTCCTCCTACACAGAGTCATAACGTGTGCTTCTCTCTGCAGCACCCCCAGGGCCAGGTCAGGAGCCCAAAAAGTTCAGCAAGGGGGAAGCACAAAGTCCTGCCCCTGAGGACAGGCCTTCCCAGGCACCTGCATATGCAGCTATCCAGCAGGACACCAGTTTTGCAGATAAAGCCCTGGAGGTCGTGCCAGGCACCAAGTTGCTTATACGCCAGCAATGTGCCCTTGCCACTAATGATGTTCTGGACTGCTTTAGGGGTTTTGCCAGCAGGATGAAGAAGCTGATCCTTTACCTGGAGCACTGCATTTGATTCTGATCTCCCCAGTGCAAGAGAGCTGCACACGCTGGACAGAGTCCAGTGGAGTGCCATGAAGATCATCAGGGAATGAAGGAGGATAGGCTGAGCAAGCTGGGATGGTTCAGCCTGGAGAATAGAAGGCTCAGAGAGGATCTGACCAATCTGTAAAAAGGCCTGAACCTAAAAGGTCCTAAAAAGGATGCTGCAAAGAAGATGGAGCCAGGCTCTTTCCAGCAGTGTCTTGTGACAGGAGAAAGAATATTGAAGAGCAGATTGGGCATTATTCTGGGTAGGTGGCTCTAGCTGTCTCTGCTGAACCAGAAAACCTTGACAAGATGACATCCAGAGATCCCTTCCAAGCTCAGACTTTGTGTGATTCTGTGAAAGAATTTAAGTTATGTAAAGAATCTAGCCTAATAATTTCATTTTGGAGATATTAAATAGGAAAGTAAGGAAGGTAGTACAATTCTGCTTTACTTATGCTTGTTAGTCATCTGCAGGACACATACTGGAATGTATGATACAAGTTCAGCTTCTGCTACTAGGCAAATGACTGAAATCTAGGACTGCTAGGAAAGACTCATTATGCTACAGAATAAATGCTTTCTTTCTCTTCTGCTGATTCTTTTTCAGCTGAAACTCTTCTGTCTTCTTGACCTTACTTTTTACTTCCCAATATTGTCCTTGTTTTCAATGATAAAAACCACCACCTTTAAAATAATTCATTCACAAGGAAACAAAAACAGTAACATAATCACAAAACACTACTTCTATTATTAGAAAGAAGCCAAATCTTCTCTCTGCTTGACCCTTACTCCAAGCTATTTTCTTCATCATCTTCTTCTACTCTAACAGATGAGTCATGTTTTCAGGCTATCTGCTCCATAGTAATCTTCTTCCCTTTACAGTGTCTTTAATCTTTTTCTCCAGTCAGGACCATAGTCCAATCTTTCCCTAAAGTGCCAGGGTACTGTATGATGAGCTCAAAATTATGTCCTCCAAATGGAGTAAACAAAATAAATATGTATGCAGTATGTGAATGAAATGAAGTCCATAACCTTAAATAATGCATTCTAATCTAAGTAAGTAATGGGAGCTATTATGCATTAAAAAAAAAAGAGAGAGAGAAAAATAATGGCCTATAGATTTTCTAATAAATGAATGCCATAATTATGCCTCAGGAAATATTCATACATATATAAAAGATATGTCTTATAAAATATTTAAAATACACAAACAGGAATTAGGCAATCCACATGTATTCAACAACCTTTTAAAAAGCTGTTTAGCTTGTACTTTTGAGTTTCAAAAATTAGGAGGTTGGTTGACATGATTTGAACTGCCAGTCAACAGTGTGTATGTTTTCATTAATGTAATCTTATCTACTTCCTCAATCAAGTAGGCCACCAGTGCCACATAATATAGCATCCTTGTTCAGCATTTACATTGTATAACAAGAATGTCCTCTGATATTTGTATGGCTAAACTTAACAACGTGTTAATCATAAAAGGCTTTTGCTCCTGTTGCATAGACTACATGACAATGTCAGACAAATGTTATGGACGTGTTTGCTGTGTACTCTATATACTGTATTTAGGAGCATATGGAAACAACACTAAGTTGCTTGTATTGCACTGAAACAGTAATTTCCACAGATTTGTCCTTTCCCTTGATACAACTCTATGTCTTGCTGCTTATAATCCTTTTAAGCATATAAATCAGCAGTGCATAATTCTTAATCTTTTAGCAATTAACTGTCAATACAGAGAGCAAATACACTTTGTTCCAAAATACAATGTCCAATTCCCTTTCACTCACATGCTTCAAGACTGCAAAGCAAGGAGCTACAGAACTGGGGACCTGTGATATCTAGGGGACAGAAAGGAGTCTTTACCTGCACATATATAGGCACGCAGTCACCAGTGACGTAATCTAGGTGTGGAGTGTAAGAGAACATCTGCTCAGATAAAAAGAACATTTTCAGAAAACTCATGCAACCTTCCTACAAGTGATACACAGAGGCAGAAACTATCTAATTGCATACAGGATGTTAATCAGCATACACAGAAAAAAGGTTGGTAAGCAAATGCTTTCCTTTATCATTCAGATGCTGGAAAAAGAACTGGGTATAAAATCAGCTGAATTATAATATCGGCATTTCTTTTATAGGTAATTATTTCTTTTACATAAAACAATGTCCACTGCATGCATCAGAAGGCAATTTAGAGATATCTTTTTGCTTGCATTAAAATTTTCTGAAACTCTGCTTCAATCAGAGAAACATCTCAGTCTATTCCTACTAATTATATAGTACAGTGAGCTTCAAAACTCAGATTTTGTTGCCTATTGGTTGGATTGCTTTTAGTAAAGGTAGCGTGTTGTTTCACTGAAAAAGCTGATGGATTACTTGGAAGACAGAATTCTTACCATTCTTCTTGGTAAATATTTGGGCTCCCTGTATTTAGAAACGTTCCCTGTTTGTCATTATTCATGTGGTTGCCAGAAAATAATGAAAAATAGTCCATTGTGTATTTTGATACTACTGACTACTTCCTTTTGAATTTTATTTCATTTTCTAAAGAGATAGTTAAGAATACTTAATAGAGACTTAAGAATATAAGTTCTCATTAAAAGGAAATGTTTTCAATCCTTATGATTGCAGAGGAACAGCTGAAAAAAAAAAAAGATGATCAAAGCAGACAGAGTAAGTAAACAAAACGCTGCTTTTCCCTGCTTTCTGATTCTATGGAACCAAAAAGCCATGACAAACCAAAACTATTGTTTGGTAACCAATTACGTAATTAATTAAATTGAAGTTTTGTGCTTCCAAATTTCAAAGCAGAGGTTATGTGACAATTGTTCAAAACACTAAGTCTTTTAAAATACTATTTCCACCTTGCAAAGCTCATATGAGAGAAAATGTTGTAAGCACTTTTAAGGTCATTGTAACATTAACTGCAAGGGCAGTTACTGAAACTCTTTGTTTCTCAGGTATTTCAGAGACAACTCAGATGCCTTAGAAACCAAGGACATGAAGGCATAGAGGCCAACACACAGGGCTGTTTACATTCCCCTGGGACTGGAGAACCTGTCCGGATAGTCTTGCTGGGTCTTTAAACAACTGAATGATTGTTGTGCTATTGCTCTCTCCAGTACATTCCTTGCTTCCCAGAGTTACCCTTCTTGTGCAAGCAAAGCTGCAGACATGTCATAGCCTGTGTCTCAGGTGGCAGCTCTGTTGTCCTGTTTTCCTTTTCTCTAACAGAATACGGCCAGATCAGAGCCAGGCAAAGAAAAAGGGAGTTCTATCTGAGAAGAGCTAGCAGTCAGTTTCCATTGGAAACTTTTTTGGCGTAGAATGCTCTCAACAGATAAACAGATTAAGACTAAGGACTGGAAATAACCAGACTGCACATTAATTAAAATAAGGCTAAAGGAATTACCCAGTTATTCCAAGATAATTGTTCAAATGCAGTTTCCAAGGCTTCAGAGTAAATTTACCAAAGACAGCATGAGAAAATATTCTAGAGCATCCCATCCAAGGCTGGATGGAACTCTGAGCAACCTGGTCCAGTGCAAGCTGGTCCATAGCAGAGAGGCTGGAATTAGGTTATGTGTAAGGTCCCTTCCTACCCAAACCATTCTATGATTCTATAATTCTTTATGAACTTATTGGATTAAGTTTATTTCTAACCATGCTGATATAAAAATCTCGATATATGTGCAAAAAAATTCCACTTCATGGAAACTTGGTGAAATAAATGCAAACAAGAGATAACCCAGATAACAGAGATAACATCAGATTTCATACTTTGAAAGACAGCCTCTAAAAAAACCCAAATACAATCAAACAACCAAACTATGCCAGAACTTGACAGTAACTTAGTAGCTGATATTGTGAGAAGGATGCAAAGGATTTGGTTATACTGTAAATTAAACATGCATTTAATATCTCCGTGGAAACTGGTTTGCATTTACAGCAAAACCAAGACCTACTTATCACAGTGTGTGACTTTTTTTCCAAAGTGTTTTGAATTTGTCTAAGTTTGAGAAAACATTTCATTGTTCTGAGCTGCAGTAATTTAATTTCCTGTGCATGTACATTTTGTGAATGATTTAGAGAAACCTTATAAGCAATCATCAAAAGCAAGCTAGGTTGTATTGCCAGAATACTGCAGTCAAAAGCCAGTATCAGGCTTTTCATTCCAGGCATACAGCAGGTGACAACAGTATGATTTCTGCAACTGCAGCTGGCTGTAGGACTGTAGTCTCTCTCAGAGAGAAGCATGCTCTTTCATAATAGTCACTCTTTCCTAAAATTCACTCCTTCTCTATATGGTCTACAATTTCCCTTTAATTTTCTTTGTTTTCTGCTCCATAAATAGTATTTTGCTCAAACAAATCTAAAATAAGAATTTGTGGGCCTTTCCAATCACTTTCAAGTGTGAAAAGGGTGAACCAAAATCCTGACACAGCTTTGAGGACTAAATATTATTTTCCTGTAGATTGCCTTTTTTTCCCTCTATTTTTTTTTACTTTGAGTTCTTACTTATGCACCATTGCTTTTTTTGGCAGTAGAAATAATATAATAATGCTAAAAGAAAGCTAGGGCTGAAACCTAGTCTTTGCCTGAAGCTAAATTTACTGGGTGATTCATTTCAGGGAGTTTTTCATGCTTGCATGTGGCAAGGAAAGCTCAGCAAAGGTTTCCAAATCATAGACAAGCCATGGCATTCAGGAGGTCTTCTGTTTGTGCCCTTGGCCATTAAACAACAACATTCTGAGAAAGGCAGAAAGGCAGTAAAGGAGTCATATGAGCTGAAACACAGGGTCTTTTAATGGCACATCTATTTTAAGACTAAACTTGCAGCTACTTCAATTGTTTCTTAACATAGAAAGATAAGACATTTGGCCTGATAGGCAACACAGTGTAATCAAGAAGAATTGACAGATTAAAGCTTAAAGACTTCAGAAATTGATGGGTTTAGAATTTTTGTTTAGAACATTAAAACATTTTGCGTCACATGCTTTAACTTCATTTGTATGTTCATGTGCAATTAATGCCATGATGCATTCATTTTTAAGCTGCTCTTTTACCAACACATTTCATATGCTTTATGGTACATATAGCAGTTTCTGCAGTAATTCCACTGAATTTTACAAGTATATTCATTGAATATTGCTTAAAATGTAAACAAGCTTGAGGATTATAACAAAAGTACAGCTTGTCAGTAAGATATTTCTAAACTACAGAGTGGAGGTCACCCCATTTAGAAAACCCTCTCAGTCTGCTGAAATGTTCCTGATTCGTAGATTGTCACATAAGACATTTCAAATATTTGTAGCAATCATGGCTGAAACTTTAAAAAGGAGACTGGTCAATGCTACATATATGACATTTTAAGGATCTTGCATGATCTTCACAAGTCCTCCCCTATGACTGTTTGAAAATATGACAATTAATTTTTGCCCGAAATACTTTACAGAAGTTAATAATTGTTATGCTATAAAGGTTGTTTTCCAAACCTCAGTTTGTGTTTGTGCATGATTTTGTTTGAGACTGCAGGATGCTATTTTAAATAATGTAAATAATATAAATATTGCAAAGTTATTAATCACCATTTATGGCAAATGCCAGAAAATCCTATGGTGAAAACTTCAGAAGATGCAGAAGTTTCACAGTATGCTGCCTGCAATTTGTGTATGTTCAGTTTGTTGATCAGACTCTTCAAACTTTTGGTCTCAAATTCTATCAGACCAGAAAATACAACTTAGGCAGCAAAAAACAACATTTGGTACATCTTACAGATGTATTGTACATAACATACTTTCATATTATACATATGATAGTATATGCTTGGCCTGTTTCTTTTCACCTTTTTTAGGATTTGCCATGGGACAGTAAAAAAATCTAGACATAGTTTTGATTACAAGCTAAAAATCTTGCATAATCCTTTATTTACTCTTAACTCCTTTCTTCTTTTTTGTACTCTTAGGGATCTTTTTATTCTAGTAAATGCCAATAAGGTATTTTTAACAGTTCTCAAATTAACTCCTGGAATTAGTTTGTTAAGTTCCAGTACATGTCTTAAAACTCAGTGGTAATTATTATAATGTATATATTTTATATGTCTGAGATCACTAAATCTATTATTGCCCTGCTCCAAGCATATGGATTTCAACAGTTGCCGGAGGAATAGTGGTGCTATGTGTCTCTCTGAAGATCTTTCTCCCCTATTTCTAGGCAGACCTGATCTATTTCTTGAGGTGGAAGAGGTCAAAGGCAACAGTAAAAAAGTGGTCAAAAAATGGAATTCTCTCCATAATTGACCTTTTCAGGCAGACAGTGGAAAAAAATCCCCACAAGGCATTCCTTATCTATGAAGGGATGGTGTACACTTATCAGGATGTGGACAGGAGGAGTAACAGGGTAGCACAGGCCTTCCTGCACTATGGGAATCTGAAAAAAGGTGACACTGTGGCCCTGCTGATTGGTAATGGACCTGACTTCATCCATGTCTGGTTCAGGCTAGCCAAGATGGGCTTTGTTGTGGCCTTTCTCAACATCAATATCCACTCAAGATCTCTCCTGCAATGCATTAATATATGCGCAGCAGAAGCACTGGTCATAGAAGAAGGTAAGTTCTGTGTTGTGTTTCACTTACTGCTCACTTTCTACTGTTTCCTGCTTTTATCAAACATAGAAAATCACAGCCCTTTAGAGCTGCAATCTCTTTATATATACACACACTTAAAAGGAGTGAAGAGAAGGAGGGGGAAAAGTAAGGAAAGAGATAGTGTTGTGTAAAAAGGAGACAAAAGAGATAATGTTTAAATTTCAAGGGTATAATCACAAAATAAGCCCCATACAATTAATTAGTAGAATAAAAAGCTTAAATCTGAAACTCTCCAAGTACTGGACAAGGTACCAGGAGTAATAATCAAGCATGAGCAAGAAAACAGCCTTGGGAGATACTTTAGCATACTTTAGCATAATTTCATTTATTTATTCATTTATATGGCTTATATAAAACTTCACTGACTACAGGAAGACACAGATTCCCTTTGTAGTTGTGATTCCCTTCAGCTCAAAATACCTCCATAAAAATTTATGTTACTTTATAACTACTGTAAGTAGTTATCCCAAGGTAGCATTACTTGGAGTAAAGATTGCAGCACAACGAGCTGCAGTTTTGTCCCTGTTTATGGCATATTATGCAATACTAAGTAATTTATTTAACTTCCTACTCCTGTTTTCCCATCTTTTATACAGGTTGGCAGTACTACCATAATTCCATATGAATCTGTGAGGGTTTGTTATTTGGTACATGCACCAAGTTTTGGAACAAATGTGATTGAATTAAATCCTATGTACTAGCATCACCAACTAAGTTCATGGTGTTTTATCAATTTCAATTAAAGCCACACAAGAAATATAGGGAAATTAAACATCATGATAATTTTTCACTGTCCAGTATGCAGGTTAGCCCTCCTATGGCTGCAGTAGGTTTATACAGTGGTATGACATATCGTTTCAGTCCTAGTAATCAGGTCCACAGTTGTAGTTATTTTAATAATGACCATATTTTGTTTGTTTGTTTGTTTTAACTTGGCAGATTGTTTGGGATCAATAGAGAAAGAATTTATTTTGAATCTCTTGGAAAATAATGTTGCTGTCTGGCTGATGAGCATCAGTTCTCCTTTCCAGCATGTTCACAACCTTCCAGACAAACTAGACAAGGTGTCTGATAATCCTGTTCCATCTCATCTTAGAGCTGTCAATGGCACAAGAAACACAGCTGTATGTCTTTACATCAGGAAGTACAGGTGAGGATATGTACGAACAAAGTACAGCTTCGCCTCTGAAAATTAAGGCACTATAAATTAAGCAACAAGACACAAAAAGACAGAACTTGAATTTCTAAGTCAAGACAGGGAGGATTAATTTATTTAGAAGCACAGTATACTTTAAACCATTTTTGCCATAGCTTAACAAGGGTGTAATTTCAGTTCCTGAATTTCTACATAGATACTCCATGGCTGAAATTAATTTCTTGAATATAAAGCAAATAAAGTCAGTCTCTAAGAGTTGCTCAGAAAGGAAGAACAGTGGAACCTCTGCTTTTGATTCTGAAATGGGAGTTATTTTTAGAGTGGAAGAATGGGGAAATCCATCCGCTAGTCAATCCAAACAACTTCGTAGAAGTTATTTCTATTGCAAGTAGAAGCTGAGTGACACAGTGGCTCTCCAGAAGTTTTCCCATTCTTGCTTTCTGGCAAGGAAGACCTGTATGCAGAGTTGGTCTGCACATGACTGTGAAGGGCATGGACTTCATCCCCCAGATGAAACAGACATGGCAGAGGGGCTGGGACTACATTGTCTTACACTATCATCATCCCTTCCAACCCTAACCCCTCTATAATTCTATGATTGAGTAGCTTTACAGACCGAAAGAGTGAAGGAGCTGAGAGACTAAGGAGATATACTCGTAAAATAGCGAAGCATAGGACGAAGACTCAGAAGATGACACAAAAATTCTCCCTGTACATTCCCAACATATTCTACTTACAGCAAAATTATTAATGTGTGCAGTATATTTATAGTTATTTGCTCTTTCCCTTTGACAGGTTTTCCAAAAGCTGCTATCATCACTCATCACAGAACTCTGGTTGCTTCCTTAGCATTTACTCAGTGCGGTGTGGTTTCTCAGGATATTATGTATGTCACTCTTCCCTTGTACGACATGAGTGCTTCTCTTCTTGGCATCAGTGGATGCATTCAGTTAGGTAATATTTATCTTCTAGTAAAGTTTCATTAACCTGACAAGGCTATAGCATGTTATTATTAGGTGAATAACTGCTTGGCAACTCAAATACTATGTTTACCAAAAAGCTTTTTTAATTTTATCATTTTTATCACCTCGCCCATTTGTGGACAATATCTAAGGTATATTTATAGTTTTTGAAGCTTAGAACAGACACTTGTTGTATATATCCAGCATAAAATGACTTGAGGCCTGTGTATTGTTAGCACCACTGCATATATTCTGTAGGTTTAACCTGAAATCATATTTCTACCCTATGCCAAAAGTCTGTAAAGGCATTCACACAGGCATCTGAGGCTTTATTTTTAGTGTTAGAAGCTATAAATGCATTGTGGAAGCCCAACCTTCAGAAAAAGATTGACTAAATGTGTTGTAGAGCTTTTTCAGTCTCTTATTTGAGTAAGGCCTACAGAGTTAGATTCATCATATTAAAGTGAAAAACAGGAAGAAGGACAAAATCTCCCCTTCTAAATTTGATAATAGGAGTTATTTGTAGAGGGCTAGCAACTAGATATTTCCCAGGTACATCCTTCTTTTCTGTTGTTAGAATCTTGCCCAGATGCTGGGTTTTGGCATGCTAAGTATATAACTGGAGTGTTTTAAAAGACATTTCAGTGTTTTGTTTATTCAGGAAAAAGGCAGGCAGGCATGCTAGCTTACAGTAACTGCTGGCAAGACTGCTTCTGCCTAATAGAAACACAAAGGGGCTGTGAAAATGAGTGTATGAAGAGTCTGAAGCGATTAATTTTCTTGAAGCAGAAAATTTAGGGTAACAGCTTTCTTAGGTGTTCAGATAGAGACCTGGGAATCTGAGATTTGAATGACAAAGCTTTGAGGAGGGTGAGGCTGAAGAGTTCTGAAAGGTTTCAAGATCAGGGAGGAACAGGCAAGATGGGAAAAATGGACTAGAAGGGATTCAAAGCTTGGAAGGCCTTGGGAAGCCTCACACAGGACCAACAGGGCTTGGGCAAAAAGGAATTTTTGAAAGGATAGAAACAGGGAAATTTGTAAATTCTTGACTGACAGCAAGGGATGGGGTAGCAGATATGAGAGGTGTAGAATGAAGTGGCTTTTGGAATGGAAAGCTCTAAAAGAACATCAGGGTTACAGAAAAAAATATTGTTGATTCTCTGTTGTCAAGGAACAGAAAAAGGGGAATGGATCAGAAACAACAAAGACTCAGCCCATTTCCTTTCCACCACTTGTCACACAAACAGACAAGCTGTGAGCTATCATTTCCCCCATTCCAAGATCTTCTTTTTTCAGAGTTAAACCAGTTCATGATCTTGACAGAAACAAAATATTTAGGCTGTGACCTGTTCCTAACAATGGGAGATCATTAAAAGCTTTGGTTCTGTTGCTTCTGCTACTCTAAGTTTTTACTTACTACTCAGAAAAAGAAGCAAGGCTTAATTGTGCAAGTTTCATTTAACAGACAGATCCTGTTGGAAATAGCTTACAATTTATGTAATTAGCTGAATTCATCATTAACTGAATTAAGAGAATGACAATTTGTTGTTGTTGTTGTTGATTTTTTTTTTTTATTACAATAGTAGTAGAAGACAAGGGGTTTATTTTAAAGGTTATTTTGAAATTTCTTTTCTGTTTTCATTGCATAGGAGCAACTTGTGTTTTGAAGAAGAAATTTTCTGCAAGACGGTTTTGGAAAGACTGTAGGAAATACAATGTTATCATGTTTTTATATATAGGACAACTCTGCCGCTATCTCTGCAGTCAGCCCTGTGTAAGTTCCATTTGCAAATGCAGCTTTAAGATATAGCAAATCTGAAAGTCAGATATATTCACCCATTTCTGAATAGTATAGTATTGTCAATGTTTGATAACTTTTTACAGTGTATACAGAATTTAGGTCTTGTGTTCCTTGCTATTACCAATAGCAATCAAGTTTACACCAGCAAATGAAGCGGTGACAAAGGAACAAGCCTGGCAGGATAGGACACTTATACCCTGACACTCACAGAAGTGCCTCTGGAAAGCCAGGCTTGTTGGTTTTTCATCTGAATGACCAGCAAGTCACAGGTCAGTCAGGAAAACGTATAAGCTGTAAAAGCTTAATCATACACAATGACCAAACTAGAGTCCAAACCAGATTGAATGATTAAAGTTCAGTGCTCTGTTCCAAAGTAGTTATTTATCAAGAGAGGCCTGTTATATTCAGCATTTAATAGATGATAGTTAATTTTTAGCTCTGAAATTGATGAATGAGTTTTTATTAGTTTAAATATTTTTCTTAGGGATCTTCCAAAGGCACATTCTCTTCCATGCCTGTATATATGATGATGGATATATCTGTAGGAAGCCAAAGTACTAACAGTGTGGTTCAAAATCTTGGTTGCCCCTGAGATAACAGTCCTAAAGATATGACAACTAAATAATGATCAGGTTTGGAACAAAGTGAAATGTTACCAAACAGTGACAAATAAGTCTGAAAATACTTATTAAGTTGCAACTCTCATTTCTCAATGACAGCTTGGTTAATTTTTTGGGAAACTTTGGTTATTTTTTTTAATTTTATGCTGGGGAGTTAGGATATTACTGAAGGGAGGTGACATGAAGTATTCCTACCTACCTCAGAAAACCTCATGTACAAGCACAAAATTCAAATGATCTCCAGTGGTATTGGTCAGAGATTGATGCAAAGACTAGGAAAAAGGAAATCTGAAATAATTTTCCAGCTGGCTTGAACAGAATCTTGTTATTGGGTGGTCTGGATGTAGGAGAGGGATCAAAGACAAAAAGTACTGAAGGGTACAAGACAGGATAGCTGTTGGCCAGAACTCAAGCCTGTACAAACATTATATCAGTAGTCCATAGATAAGAAACTACAAAGGAATTGCTAGGCCAACCAGTAGGCCAAACCAGTTGTGTAAAGGTTTCTCCTGCAGGAAAAAGCAATGAGAACTATCTTTTCTTGACTCAATAACAAAAATGTATCAGAGAAGAAATAGATACTTAACTGGCAACTGGTAAAAGGGAAAAACAGAGATGACCTGGATGAGCTGGGGAAGGTGAGGTTGCTAACAGAAGTGGATCAGGTACATCAGGAGCTCTGTCAAGATCATGTATCTTACTAGACTATCACCACATATAATATATAACCAGATGTTATATACATATATTACATGTAACCTCTACTGTACCACACAGGTTCATCTACACTGAAATAAACCCATGCAGGGTAATAGGTGTGGTTCAGGACTAGGACTGAATGTGAGAGACCTGTTGGAGTAGACGCAGGGTGTCTGTCCTTCCCTCTTTTCACTGAGCATGCCCAGGTCTCACTATTTGAGAAAGAACATGGGTTTGGAAACTAGGAGGCACTTGGGGATTTCTTAATGTGGAAGAAACTCTGTGATTAATCACATTTGCTGCAAGATAACCAGCCTCGTGTACCTATCAGAAGTAAATATTAAGCCCATAGAAGGTAACAAAATACTGAGAAAGTGTGTCAAAGAATGTTTTTATAGGAAACCATGTAACTTTTAAATAAAGACATTTAAAATTCAAGGTAGTTCAGGGAAATGCTGCAGATTGTTGAACCAGGTGTGAACCAAGGTGAGAATAACAGTTTCTCCTATTGCTTGTAATCTCTCAAACTCTTGAGTTTTACGTCAAGTCTTATAGTATCACAAAATATATTGGGGAAAAAAATCAAAATCTGTCATTTAATCCTGAAGACAAAGTGCTGAGGAAGGGACAACATTACGCATGAAGGAAGTCTCCCAGTCATCCTCCCAGCTGGTTTAAAATTGAGTTGGATTACATATATGTGATCAAAACATTTATTCCTTCAGATTTACCATTAAAATTGCAGAAGAAAACACATCTGATTAGGCAGAAGCAGGGAATATCAAATTCCTATTTGACTCCTGTATTTAACAGTGATATTTAGTCTGCATTATGGTTGATCCTATAATGGCAAATAATTAATCTGCCATAAAATGCAGTTCTGGATCAAATGAAGTTGTCTGTTATTACACAGTTCACAAAACAATTTTATGTGAATGTTTTTGAAAGGCAAAAGTTTGAAACTCTGCTAAAGCATTCCAGTGTAATTACAAGGCAAAGTTCCATCTTTAAATCACCTTAATATTGTTTAGAAATCAACCATAATTTTACATAATTTTAAAGATTAGAATAACACTGCAACAAAACCAAAAGGCATTTATTTGATCTGAAGAAACCATTCCTGTTGACCTGAAATAAGTTTGTTTTCTGCTGACATTTACCCATAACAGTAACTTAATTACTCAATCCTAACTGTAACTCCAAAAAAGTGAGGGCTTCTGAGAGTCTTGACCACAGTCACATAGACAGGGGGCTGAGCAGTCTTCTCCTATGCAGAAAGCACTTATGTAAGTAAACTTTTGAATAGTTTACCACAATAATTACATACTAACATGTAACAATAACACATTAGCAACTACATTTTGACTGAAGATTTTATAATAATCTTTTGATGAATCTGGATTTAAGATTAAAATTGAAACTAATAATATGAGGTATTTTAAGCAGCTTTGAATTATTCTGCTGCTTTTTCAGGTTCCATAAGGAACATGGCAGTTGTCCAAAATTTTCTACAAAGTATTACAAAAAGAATTGGCCTTTGTGTATCACAAGTGTTTTCTAAGGCACAATTTTGTTGATACAGGAAAACTTCTCTTTTTGGTGGGAAAGGAACTTCTTTTCTATGGGAAATGGCACTTCCTTAAAACCTATTTTTTTACAGCTAAAATCTTTTATACATCCTCGTTATAGAGTTCATTAGTGAAAATTCAAACAATTACAGAAATAAAGTTTTCACCCTGTAAAACCTCCTCAACTTCAGACTAAGATTTCTTATGCTTTTCTGTTTTATTTTAAATAAAAGCAGAAAAAAAAACCAAAATAAAACAAAACAAAACAAAAAAAAAAAAAAAAAAACACCAAAAACAAAAACCAAAACATTCTGTAAAGTATTTTAGTCAAGGTGGCAGTTCATAAATGAAAATTTTTCTGTTAGAAAGTACTAGATCAATTTTAGGTATTTAGACCCACTTTTCCCAGCCAAAGATTGTATCTTTTTGTCTGTTCACAGAAAGAAGAGGACAGAGTTCATGAAGTGCATATTGCTCTTGGAAATGGTATCAGACCCTCTGTATGGAAAGAATTTCTGATGAGGTTTGGCCCAGTTAAAATATTTGAGTTCTATGGGTCCACAGAAGGAAGTCTTGGTTTCCTGAACTGCATTATTAAAATAGGAGCTGTGGGCCGTGCTGGCATCTGCTCAAAGGTACAGGTTATCAAATCAGCCAACCAATCAACCAATTAACCATACAAAAATTAAAAAAAAAATTAAAGATGTGGGAAAGGCAGAAATTATAAAGAACATGAAGGAAGAAAATGCTTCCTTCTTTCCAGATACTACACTAATAATTGGTTCATGAAAACAGAAGCCTTATTATTAGCCCCTTCCTTGACTCTATTCTCTGTACATATAGTTTGAACCCACAGTAAATATACACACAATGAGTACATAGAAGCTTGTGTACCCAATTTTTGCCCCAGAATATATTAAAAAAAACAAACCAAACTGACTGTGTAGATGTGACTACCCACAGGACTAATTAATGATGATTTTTGTTGATTTTTACTTATCATCCTTAAAACCCATATATAATAAATGATGAGGCCAGAAACTAGTTTTGATCTGACTTTTGGTATGAATCAGGAGATTGGTATTCCAAAGCAAACTTACACAAATTTGCTCTTTGACTGCATCTCCACTCATTAAAACTAGTGTCACATTTTGTCTGAAATAAGATTAGCAAAAAAAAAAAAACAAACAAAAAACAACTAATTTCTCACCAAATAAAGAAGAGAATTATTAATCTCAAACTATCTAAGCTATACATTTACATATACAACCACTGTTGAAACTCTCAGTGTTTCTACCATAAAAACGCCCTGACAGTCTCAGATGCTTTTCCAATTTGTACAGTTTCTGTGAATCATGAACATTATACTACAATCAAATACTATTCAAACAATACTAAAGATTCAGATCAGTTATGATCAAGAGCAGATTAATGACTTCCAAATGATTTCTGCTTTTAATCTGAGATGCCAAAAATGCCTTGGCATGACCATGATAACAACTCTGCAAGACTTTCAATCTTCTAGCAATCTTAACCATGTGGATGGAGGATTGAGGTAGGAAAGACTAATTAAGTCATTAAGTTGCAAGATTCTACTTGCATATCTCTGGGGCAATTTTTGAGATGTCTGTAAAATTATTTTGGATTTTTTTTTGTCAGAGGATCATCTTGATTTGCATTCCAGCGATATTAGAAATGGATGTCAGTTTTAAAGCAAAACTGACAATTTGATCAATGCACTTTATCCTTCATAAAAATGATTTGAATCTGACCCTACTCTAAGACAATGGGCTTCTTTTCATCAGTAAAGGAGATGAACACTTACCTCTGTATGTATACTTAGTGTTGCTCATCATGATATAAACACTTTTTGACAATTGCATCTTAGAATACTGTCAGTTTATTTCAGGCTGTCTCAAGTCTTCAAAAGTCAACAGGGATTATTCATTAATTAAAAGCAATTTTTATCAAAGCTATAAAATTAGTAAGAAGGAGATGGTTTTAAGTATGCATATCATATGTCCTTTTTTTTTTTTTTTTAGTTTCTACATTCTTTTGCGTTGTTGAAATATGATGTCTGGAAAGAAGAACTTATAAAAGGTGAAAATGGATGGTGTAACAAAGCACCCATAGGTAAGGAAAAATATTAGTTATCTATTAACTAACAGATAACTCAATTTAGATTATGATACTTCTGTGAGCAACAGATTTTTGACATACACCTAGAACTTGAAAATAGAAAAAACAGGAAAATAGATGCAAACAGGTATCTGTTGCTAATATATTCAATAATATATCAAAATATTTATAAAATAACCCAAAATAAAAAATTACAATCATATAAGAACATTAGCAATATTGGGGGCCCATAATATTTTTATTCTCACTTGAGAAGAACTTTTTCCTATTCCTGGAAAAATCAGATTTTTTAGTGGTTTTTTTTTTTTTTTAGGATACAGTAATTCACAGATATGTTGTGCTCTGAGGCCAGATGTTTAAAGATGCTTTCTAAGTTTCAGAATTAAAATTCTGAGGAAGAAGAGAAAAATTCAAATTATGGATCATATTTTTATATTTAATGACAAAACCAGATTTATGTATTTAGTACCTATAGTTGCACAGACTTTCCAAACTCCTACTTAAAATGGAATACTCCACCTCAAAGAGCTGAAGCTCCCAGATTGAAAATAAGGTAGCTGAGAATATGTTTGAGAAAAATCCTGAAAACTGAGTGTCATGAAAGACAGCATTGCATTTATTGAAGCCACATCAAATTTTCATATGCCTGTGTACACAAGCATGAATCCATCTGTGGCAAAGTTTTCAATTCTGGGGGAAAGGTCTTTAACACCACTAGTTTTAGTATGTAGATTAAATTACCATAGAGATAAAATTCCTGAAATAAAAGAGAGGCTTGTACAGATGACCTAAATTATAATAGGTTATGATAATGTCAGATCTCAGTGACACACAGTAGTACTAGTCATGAAATCAGCAATTATTATTGCTTATCTTTGATAATATAATAAACATAATATAACATAACATATTCTGATAGTAGTACTGCAAAAAAAGTAGCAATCTTCTATGATTTCTGATAAGATATGATTTGCTAATAATATCCAAATCAAGAAAGAGATTTTTTTTTCTTGAAAAGAGCTTGCTTCCTCGCTACAGTTACATTAGAAACTGGACAAAAAATATTGGTTTCTCAGTGAAATTGATAAAATTCCAAGTTTCATGACACAACTAGAAAAATTTTGCAGGTTGTTACACATATTTTTTAGATAACTCTGGAGCTGTCACTTGATGCAATTTGAGATAGTGATGACAGTAAATGACTAGATGATCCTCCTGTAAAATAACTTGGGGTTAGAGCAACTTGACTTGGGGTAAGAGCAACTCCTTTTTAAATTCAACATTTTGTTTGGTTGTTCTTTTATTACAAATTATGCATTTTATTTGCAGCAATGCCAGCTCCTCTTCTGAAAGGTAGTATGAGCTTTCATTCCATTTTCCATATTGAGTGTTCAAAAAAATGATGAGGATTAAATTTAGGATGCAGAAATACAGCTATGGAGAAAATTATTTGCTTGAAAACATCTCTTTACATCTGTTGAAGGAGTAAAATAAAAGTTTTTTGAGGATGGAATTATCTTTTAACCTCAGGAGCACATTGAGAAAAAAGCCAGTACTTATCACAGATAAAGAATAATTAAAAAAAAAACATGTTTAAAGGGAATTCTGAATCTATTTCAGTGAAGTCAATGGAAGTTTTGTCCTTGTTATAAATAGGACTTAGACAGGCAGCAACAAGGAGTGATGCCCAGTATGGATATGCTTCAGACCCCAGGGACTTCTTGATGATCAGGGCCCAGACACATTGTGGCTTACAACTTATTTTGTCACACCAGCACACCAGTGCTAGGGCAGTAGCACCCCTATCCTCTGGAAAACCTCAAAGCCCTCAAAGATCTTAGGTACTATACATCTTGCCTCTACATGTATTGTTTTACTACCATCACCCTTTCCAAATGATGATAAATCATCTTTTCAACAGGTAAATGCTTTTACCAGGTAAGTGATGTACAATACACTCCAAAAATCTCTTCCCTGTGGTCCAGATTTTTGGAAGCGAAGAAAGCAAAATTATGTTCCCTTTTCCACTCACCTGTTTCTTCTGTTCAGGGAAGAACTAAGGTAATGTAGCAATAAGACACATAGAACCAATGTGGCTTTCCAAAGGATTTTTAATATGATAATTTATGCTCTTAATAGCTCACTCTATATATGTTTATTTGCATCCCCTTTTCATGGCCTGCAGGTAAACCTCTTCTAGCTTTTAAAGTTACTGAGGATGGCCCATTTTCTGGATATGTTTGAAATAAAGAAGCCTCAGAGAAGAGATTCCTGTGTAATGTGTTTGTGGAATGAGATGTGTATCTTGACACAGGGGACCTCCTAGTGATGGATGAGGATGGGTTCCTCTACTTCACTGACCGGGTGGGAGACACTTTTAGGTATAGCACAAAGTCAAGAGTAAATCCAGGGAGCTTGGAAGAAACCACACATACACAGGACTGAATGACATAGGTCAGACTGAAACATGATGAATGTCAACTTTGTTTAAGCAAAAACACTAAGGACAGGAAACAAGTCCACCAAAGTTCACTCCAACATATTAGAGTTTTTCAAATTTGGCACTTCTTGTATCACTGGGATCTCAAATGAAATGGCACTAAACCAGAAAAGGATTTGTCTGTACATCTACATTCTTCAGTTAAGAATGTAGCCCACATTAAAAGTAGTCCTCTGTCACATATAGAATTAGAAAAATGTAAGTTAATGTCTATATTAATATAAGAATTATTTTCAAGAGGTGGAAAGGAGAAAATGTTGCCACTTAAGAAGTCACAGAGATCATGATGGATTTTGTCCAAGAAGTTAACGTTTATGGTGTACGCGTAAAAAGTAAGACGTTCCCTATAGTTTACGAATATAAAATGAAGATAGTAATTTCTTACTGTAACTTTTCTGTCTTGCAACTGCATGCAAAAGTACTTTTAAGGATATAAATGGTTTCAGCTTGGCAATTCAGGCTTTTCTGCATTGTTTTGAAATTTCAGTTTCAGCAAAATGCTGTATTTAATAAACATGACGTGCTGAAATTTTGTAATGAATGGAAGAAAAATTTGGGTAAATTAAAAATTGTAATGCAGAAGTGAGAAATATGAAATGAGAAATACAAAGTTATGAACTATATAAGACTTCTCTTAGGCTACAGGCTTTCAAGAAATAGTGATGAGCTAGATGTATGACAAAGTACTCACAAAGTAGATAAAGTCACGAGAATCAATGTGACATTAAGGCAGAGCCTAGCCTGAACAGAATTTTTAAAGGAAAGGTGTTTAAGTTTAGGTGAAAGAAAACCATATAGAAATACCTAAAGAAACAAACACCAACCAACAAGAAAGTACACATATTGGTAAAACCAGCTCAGTAGGTCTGAAACAGTACATTTTTGTCTTTAAAAATTCGTAAGAGCATAACAATAATCTAATGGAGTGGTTCATCTGGAGTAAATGCTCCATTTATAGAATATGGTTAGTTTACAGTAGCCTCTGATCCATGATTTCATAAAAATTTCAGATTCACACATCATAAACAGGGGACTTCTACACGTTTCACTTACAACCAGAAGAGCTACAGACTGAACTTTTTAAACAGAGACTTACAGGATCCTCAAGTAAAGCATGGTAGTAGACATTAGAGCACAGAAAAGTACAACAAAACAGTTCAACAGTTCAACAAGACATGAGCAAGCATTTGTCTTTATATGAGACTTGGTTTTTTACAAGGACCAGGTGCAGGAGGTGCAGGAGAGATGAAGTCTCCAAACTGGCAGTCTTCCCATGAAGGCAAGAAACTCTGTTATTAATTAATTAGTTCTCCTGCAGCATTTTTGCAACAACCTGTCATACTTCCCTGAGTAAAATTTTAACTGACAAGTTAAAGATCTTTATATGACTAAACCCAGTCATTTGCAGTTTTCATTTAGCAGTGGTTCAAAGGCCAAGGATAAACATTTTACCTTTTCATGACTGATTTTCTTTGCAACTTTGTGAGGGTGTTTTGGGGGAATGTCTAGTTATATTACTAGAAGTAATACCCTGCACAGGTTTCAGTAGGAGAATCTTCTGTATCACAACTGCTTGGTCTATGAAGTTTTAGGCATTAAAAAAAAAATTGTTTTAAATAAAAGGAAGTGTAATTCCACTCCTTTTGTAGGCAAGAGAAGTGTACTAATTGAGGCATTTAAAAATTTACATCTGATTGTGACATTAAAGGCTGTCACTTGCGAAACATATTAAGACCACCTGCTTGTGTACATTCCAATCTGCAGGTGACTGGCAACTATTACAGACAACAACAAAAGCTGCTAAAGGAGTGAATATTAAAGGCAGGGGGAAGGAGGTCTGTACTTCACCTTAAAAAATCTTCATTTTTACTTGCAAGGCTTCAGATGGTTTTGAAATTGTATTCTTCTGCAGTAGTTAATCTCTTCTCAATATAACAAGGTAAGAAGCCTATTTTATTGCTATTTTTTTTTTTATATTACAACCATTACCTTATCAGGACCAAGGTCAATTTTAACTGTAATTCAGTTATGCTATTGGTTTAGTTCTTCACATTCATAACCAGGGTTAAATTTTTAAAATTACACAGAAATTAAATGAAACATAAACCAGGGTATATTAGATTAATGCAAAGAAGAAAAATGAGAATTACTGTATATTACATGGATTTTAGGAATCTCTGACAACAGAATGGAGGACATCCAACCGCAGGTAGACACCAGAAAGAGAGGGGTCTTTACTTCAGCTAAGGTTTTAGAGTAAAGTGAAATACATTCCTTGAAACTATATGGCTGTCCAATATACCATCAACTACTTGACACTTTTTCAGAGCATGCCAAATGACCAGAGTCTAAAAGGGGAAAAAATGTTTAGGATTTACATGGCAGCGGGGCTAGAAGAATGGAAAATGTGAGTACTGCTCAACTCAACAAAATTAAGATCAAACATCTAGCTTTCTTAGAGTATTCCTTATATTCTTAGAGATGATACCAAGTAGGATAATCTGTAAGGATTTGGTCAATAATAGTAATGAAAAAATATGAAGCTAGAAAATAGTCTCTCAAAGTATGGAGACAGTGAATTTCTGCATCTCACGAGAGTGAAGAGATATCATCAGCAAGTTGCTTTGAGTGTTACGTGTATAAGCAAGCTAAAAATATTTGTGTGCTAGCACAGCTAGGAACATGTAGAAGCTTAAGGGAGACTTGGACTACACTCTACCCCCAGGAACATTGAGACAGACTGGGCTGCTGTATGTTTTAATCTGCTCTGTAGAAAAACGGATCTTCAGCAGGAAAAAAAAAAAAAAAAAGGCAAATATAGACAGTATGTCAGTGAGAGAAAGAAGTTATCTAAACTCTTAGAATCTTGTCAGTGCAGGAAACCTTGCAAGACATCCACATCCTTCCACTAAAAACAGCTAAGGAAAGCAGAACAAAATGATCATTCTCCCCAAGGATGAAACTTACAGGAAAATGGAAAAGGCATTTTAAAAAGTCTTTGTGTCACTTGTTCTTCTCTCTGCTAGTGGAGTAGCTAGTGGTACTACTAATCCATATCAAAATATTTAACTAATACATAGATACAGCAAAGAGGCTAGTCAAAGCTTTCTTCGAGAAATCACGGAGCACTGGGGTGGTCTCTGCAGCCCCTGGCAGCTGGAGATGAGGCACACCTCTCCACCTGCACTTGGCTTAAGTTCAGATGGCAGAATGAGTTAGTGGGACAGACCACACTGAATAGTACTGGCTTTTTATTTTCCTAGAGTAGTCTGCAATAATTTTGCTAACACTCTAACTATATTCACTACTCTTGTATTTGCACTATTATCTCTGAAAAGGGAGACCTTGACACTGGTCAAGTTACTGTGCTGCTGTAGCCATTATTTTTCCTCCCCACTACCTGACTGGCTGGCGTGCTCAGCTGAAAAGGATTTCAACCCTTCAGAAAGGAGAAATAGGAAAAAAAAAAAAAGCATAACAGAGTGAGGATGAGGTGTTGGGCTCCCATGTGCTGGATATTTGCCCTAACTGCAGCCCTTTCTAACAATCCTGATTTCTACCTCGCAGAAAAATTTGCCAGCAGCTCTTCAATCAGGCATCCTCACCAACATCCAGGTAAATATGCTGCACCTGGACCCAGTGACTCAGATGACTGTTTCCAATCTCAGGGACCTGAATTACTGCTTCTCCTTCCTGCCCCACTACACCCTCCTGCTTAAGCTAGCGTCTTCTAGCTCATCTTGCTCCACTACTTCTGCATTGATGTGACTCCACTGCAGGGTGACTCCAGAGAGGTGCAGTCCAGCTCCTGGATGCTCTTGTTGCTCACTGAAACTGACTTCAAGTTTTGAGTGTCCCAATTCGCTCTTCTTTTGCCCCTGACATCACCATGAGAGGCAGACACCTGGTCTGCTTGCCCTTAAAGCTCCCCTCTGCATCACAATTAGCTGTGGCTGCCAGGAGAAACTGGAGCTGACAAAAGCAAATAAGAAGCCTGGGCAATCAGCTTAGAGGTGAGAATGGCCCTATGAACATAATTGGTTAAGGCTACGAACAGTTTTTCACAGTAAATGTCTGTGTCAATTTATTTCCTTAAACAAAGTTCAAAAGTCAATGAAGCACAGCAAAAGAAGTATTAAATGCTTAGTATAGCTTATAGACCAAGAGTTATATCCCTCCTGAACTTATTTGCCATTGCTCATTCTTCCTTTCAGACCCTCAATTATGCAGCACAGGCTGCGACAACTGACATTTTCCTGGTGTCAGCACTTTGGCCTAGGTTTCATGTCCCACACTTGCCCTGACAGTCTGCATCTTTCTTCTGTAATGTGCATTATTTGAAGAACCCTGCCAGGACTCTGCAAATTCTCTGGGACCCCTCTTCAGGGCAGATGACAGAATGGTGATAACAGGGAAAAAGAAAAAAGGTAAAAGTCTATCACAGTCCTTGCAGTTCATGAAGAGCTGTTTCACAAATTCCAAAACGCCAATAAAATCTGCTTTGTAGGTACACAGAATTTCAAGACGAGGCTCAGCATTCAATTTTTTTAATACTGACCTTCTCCTGCTAGAGATCTCATATGTGATTCTTTGTGAAGACAAAAGAAAAGTGCTCAGTGTGTATTTGAAGGGAAGTTAGATGACCTTTTTTGTATTGTGATATTGTCTTAACGTTTTTTCTGGAAAGAGAGCATTTGTGTGCGTACCTTGTGCATACAGATAAACTTTATTGGGTGAAATGCGCAACTCAGGCTGTTGTGCAGATGAATACAAAGTCCAAGAGACACAAGGATAAGAGGTGACCATTTGGAGGCATTTTCTCCTGTGATTTGTACACTGAACTTTTAACTATTGAACACAATGTGAACAATGGAGAATTTCCTGTAAGGATAGGTTGTCTTTTGATATTTCTCTTGTTTCCAGCTAACATGCCACTGTACAGTGAAGAAGGCTGCTGCCCACCCTGCTGTGGTGACTTCAAACTGGCAGACAGCCCAGGTTGCTTTGACTGTAGCAAAAATCCCAAGGTATGACCTTGCTGAAGAGCAGTACTGGCATTGAAGGGCTTTATGACTGACTATGCTGACATTTAAAAATGAAAAGCAGAAAAAAGCCGAAGTGTGATGCTGAGCTGAAGGCACACAACATAATGGCTCTGCACCATCACCAGAACAGGCTGGGCTTACTTGAAGCTGATTTGCAACATGTCACTTTTCCTTCTACACTTTTAAAAACATCCATGCTTTTCATAAAACAGTTGACTAGAAAATACCTATTTCAATGCATAGCAATCTGTATCATCATGCCAAAACTACTTCATTGGCTTTGAAACAGCTACAGCATCTTGCATATAGATTTGTGGAGTGAAAAAAATGTGATTAATCCAAATGGATACAACTGGGAAAAACAGTCTTCAATTTTTTCTAGATACTACGGTTAAAAATATTTCTGAGTGTTTCGTGTTTCTAGCCTAAGGTTAGAAGTGAGTTGTATTTGTGTCCCTGTTCTCTGCTTCTGACTACTCTTAACTAATAAAAAACCATATAGCTGCCCTAGCAACCTCCTTTTTTTTAGCCTTATACCATCACAGCTATGAGAGTACAACTGCAGTACTGTAAGGGTAAGCCAGTATCTCCAAAACATTAAAAATGGTACTCCAACCTACACTTCTAACAGGTCACTTAAAACGAAGACTCCTCCTACCTGACTTCACATAATTTCAGTTTTTAAAATTGATGTTATCAGATGACAGTGTACTATAATTCATTCTACCACCAGAGAGGAAAATCCAAACCACTTACTTTCTTACCAGTTGATTTAGCTTTCCTTTTACTTGGAACCACGGAACTGGAGAATAAAGCAAGGCAAAGACACAGCTGTTAATGGAGGATGGTATGAGAGGCTGCAAATCAATCTGAAGCCTTTCCTTCCTTAAGCAACTACTACAAGAACATGAAGTGATTGAGACTGGAGAAAAAGATATAGCATATATGGGATAGGATGGCAACATTTCAATATATATTTCAAAATGGACTTCTCGGGGACAAGGAAGATGTGTGTGAATAGGAAGGAAATCAGGGTTTTAGAGAAATTCTTACTACTTTATGGATTTTCTATGCTGCCTTTCTTACAGAATTACTGCACTGTATTTAACACTTTCCTACCATGCTGAGCTCAAGACATGGGCACAGTTTCTGAAAGCAGTTTTTCAAAAGATTAAACTGACTATTTTGCAGACTTTCAGATGAACACTGCTTTAGGAGAATGTATTTCTGTCCACTCTTCAGAGAGCAAATCCTTTGCCAATATCCATGTGAATGCATTGTAACTACCACAACCATCCACTCAAAGCATGCCCTTGCTCTTTTACCGAGAACTATGTCAATCACTACCAAAACACAGAGAGATAAACAAGAATTATCTAATGCCACTTGATGGGTACGAGTAGTTTACTATGATGGAATTATAGTTGGAAAGCAATTCATAACACAGTAGCTCTTGTACCCAGACTTGTAACATCATCTGGTGCACCTATGTTCCCCAAAGCTGATGGTTTTCGTCATAATCTTGTAGTATGTTTCCCAATGGAACTGCATTTATGACATGACTTCTTCCGCCAAGTATCTCCACAGTATTCCTCATTTGTTTAAAATATATCAGAAATATTCATATATCATCAACACCTAATTAATCTAATCCCAGTGGTTTAAATAGTGTTTCATCACAAACAGAGAGTTTGAATTTATTGCAAAGTGAAATATAGTCCAAAAGTACACTGGTAAAAAGGACTACTTCTGTCTTCTTTATGATCTTCTTGGGCTATAGAGAACTGAAAAAAGCAGAGAGTATTTACAACAGAAATTTTACACTTATCTTTTAAAGTGGTTCAGCACTTTCAAACTATGCCAAAGGGAATAAATAGTACTCAGTGGGTGATCTACCTTAAAGGGACACAACAAAGCAATTTTTTCAACATTGCTGGATATATTATACTCCAGAAGAGGACGCTCTTTATAGCCCCTTGCTATAAAGAACAAGGTCTTCACACAAAAGTGCACGGAAGTGCTGTTATTTGTTGTCAGTACGGTTAGATGGCTAAGAGAATAGATTGAGCATCAAAACAGCTCCTTCATATTTTTGATAACAAATAGCTCTAGAGCTGTTAATCACTTAATACTTATCTTTACAAATGAATTAATTTTGAGAAGGACTAATTTTTAAGTCGCAATTCTTGAATGGATTTTTTTTGTGTTACATACTCCTAAAAACCTCATGATCACCCTGTAACTTTGACATTGTTCTGTGGATTTAATCATTGCACCTTCAATAACAAAGAGGAATATAAAAGCATGTGAAGATTTAGAAGTTCAAAATAAGGCAGTCATCCCCATAAAGCTTTGCCTAAAACTGAAACAACTAACATTGCTAGGAGTGGCAAAGGAAAGGAAATCCAAGACAAGAAGGATAAATTTGTCAATTACAGTTCCTTTAGTAATGGTACAGTGCAACAGCATCAACCAAAATACAGCTACTTGTACATAATACAAAAATAAAGTTTATACTGCGCTAGGAATTATGTATTGAGCTTAAAGAGCGATGTATAACATTTTCTCTTAAATAATACAGTCAGGTACACTCAGCCAAATGGAGGTACTAACACGCTCTCTTTGAAGACAAACACATAAAGAGCAGTTTCTTAGTTCAGTGTATCCATATATCATACCTCAGCTAGGATTTGTGAGCAAGCTAAGTCTTTCAAGTTTTCCATTTCTTTATCCACAGCACAGCAGTTCTACAATCAAATGGTGAGTTGAATTTTTGATAGTGGCATTTATTAGCAGATACAGAAAAGTATTATTCAGAACCAGCCTAAGGCACCATAGTTTCCACAACAGACCCAAGACATCACTGGCAAAAATCAATTTTAAAGGCAGCTACAAGTGTTTAGCTACAGTACCATGATTAATAACAATCGAATGTTGACAACATACTCTGTTGACTAGCGTGGCTTCTGTTTATTCTCTAGAAGTACTAGTAAAATATATTACTTTAATGTTACTACAATCTGAAGAATGCATAAATTCTTAGCAAAAAAAATTTCTCATTTTAATCTCTCCTTTTTAAAATTTCAATCATCAATCTTGCAAGACAATTCTTTCACAGACTTTTCAGAAATACATTTTGTAAAACATTATATAGTAAAAAGCCCAGTAAATTATTTCTCTTCTCCTTTAAAAGAAAGTAGATTGTCCCATGTCCCTCTCTCCCAAATGCATTGCATCTGCCTCTGCTATCAACACCACTGGCGAACAATTCATTTAAGCAAAATCAAGTTTCCTCCTGAAGTCCTAAAGAGCAAACGTGAGCCCTTTTCCCTAATAACAACCCATGAAACTGGCTAGAATTTAAACCAATATGAAGTGAAACTACCATCCTGACAGCACCTGCCACAAAGATCGAAACAGCTATCTTGCGAAAACTGTCTTAAATTCTAGAGTGAAAAGTAGGATTAGAATAGGACAATGAATAATTCATCAAATTTCACTACAGATATTGTGCGTTCCATATTGAACATCATAGTTCATGCAGAGAATCACACCTGAGACATATTTAAAGAAGTACTTTGAATTTCAGAATATGTCCAAGACACATCACAGAGTGATGTCGAAAAGTTATGATTGTGAGAGTCACTGTAGCTAACCTGCTTCCATTCACCAAGGGATAGAAAAAATTATCAGAAGAAAAGAAGACTAGGTATTGAATCACACATTACATAATTACTTCAGAGTATTTTTCAAATTACCATCCATCAACTCTCACTGACCTCCTTCCACTTATCTATCATAGAATAGTTAGGCTTGTAAGGGGCCTTCAGAGATCATCTAGTCCAACTCTCACTTGTATCCCCACATTTCAGAGTAGTACTGTCTGCAACTACTTATAAAAAATAAACAATATTCTTTATAGTGTTGATACATTATGTAACAAATCCCCAAAGGTTTTCATTTGTGTATTTATCTACTTGGTCTGCCAAAACCTTGGCTCTTACCTGCACTTAGTGCAGAGTGTTGATGAAATTTTTCTGTGCCTTACAATAATGCGAACCTTGAAGTCAGACATTTTATTGCCAGTGCAATAAAATTTTCCTATGAAAAATACCAGCAGCACATAAAATGTAAATTTGTGTCTCACTACATCTTTTCCTTTAAGGTGCAATGAGCAGAAGTCTTGTTATATTGTTTCTGCATCTTTTATGGTTGAATCTTAAAGTTTATCAGCTTTCACACTTTTACTTATTTTTTGAAATTAAGTGAAACACCTCTTCAGAATTAAACGCCACAAATCATGAGTTATTATATGTTCTGTCAAGTGTGAAGAAATACAGTTCAGATTCTAGCAACACAATGAGAAACAGCGATTTCTTTCATTTCAAATAAACTTAAAATAAATAATTTCAATTAAAGTAACAGCTTCAAACATAACAGCTGTGCAGCATATAATAAAAACAAGAACTATAGGGAATTAATCTTGCTATTGTTATCTAATCATATCTAACCACAGGAATTTTCTGAGTCAACCAATACCAACATTTTCTAAGCTAAAACTCAGATCTAAGAATGGCATAGAAAATGGGACAAGAACATTATGTTAAGAACAGACATTCTTCATTAAATGAGCTAACCACACCCCATGGTTACAATTAACATTGATCATGTTCTGAATGTTCTCAGATACCAATGACCCGGTAACATTACGATACATTGTACATTGCTTATCTATAATCACGTAGTACAGCCTTCTAGTTCTTTTGTATGACTGGGCTAATGATGACTTAGCCAAAGAAAACTGAAGTCTTGTATGGTTGTTCTGATCTCAGTCACATAACAGACCCGACACAGAAGTATCTATGACAGCAGTGCAAATACAAAAGCTCCATGACAAGAGAGAAAATAAGAAAAAAGAAAGACATTTTAAAAAGAAAAAAAAGAGGCTGTATGGTTTTTCTCAGTGATTGTTTACTATTTTGCCTTCTGGCAGATGAAAAAAGTTATCTTCTTTGAGTTTAAGATGTTCTGGTAGATCTAGCTGTCTTTTTGCTTCTTCAATGTCCTCCTGAATTGCTGAAATGAGCGCATCTGAAAAAGGTAAGAATAGGGATATTTAAAAGTTGAGTTTGTATCCTGAGCACAATAATAAGTGAAAATAAGGCACCACAAAATGTCAAACAACAGTCACAAAAGTAGAATATAACTATGACGTTTGAAAGGCAGAATTCTCTGCTTTTAAAATGTTTTTTTTTTTTAACATGCTAGAGCTGCATTTTTATCTGTTACCAGCACTATCATATTTGTTTGCCAAAAGACACATTAGCAGCTCTGTTTCAAAACTAACAAAACTGCATTTTAAGAAGAAATCAGTACACTTGACTTTTATGACAAGCCCAAGATTTTAACGTTACTCCTCAGACAAATGAAAGAAAAGTGCAGGTTTTTAGTGTGATACATAAGAAGATGTGGGGGTATATTTTTTTGGTTCTACATTACAAAAACACTTGACTGACATTTTAAAGGTCAACCAATTAAATCTCAGGATGGAAGGAGGTACAGTGAAGACAGAGAACTTGCATGAGCAAGGCAAAAAATAAACTAGCTTGAGGGAGACTTCCAATACTGACCTAAGGAATCAAAGTTTTTTTCCGGTCGAATGTATCCAGTTATGACTATACTAAGAATTTCTCCATAAAAGTCTTCTTTGAAGGTGTGGATAATGTGTGTTTCCTGAAGGAAGAGAAGTAAGCGGACAATTACTCTGAACTTAAGAGTTTATTTCCCTCTCTGTAAGCATGTAGGCCTAATATCCAACATTCAAATTCTCAAGAGATAAAAAATAAAAGGGACATTTAGTATAGTATGTATAATCCAAAATTAAAAGGCCGGGGCTTTAGTTTGTATTAGGAAGTAGAATTGCATTCTGCATGGAATTAAAAAAAATTACTTCCTTATAGAGTAAAAAGTGTTTAAAGAGAAAAGGAATGAAAAAAAACCCAACAAAAACAAAACCAAAACAACAAAAAGCCCCAAACAAAAAAAAAAAAAAAAAAAGACCCAACGAACCAATTAAAAAAAAAAACCCAAAACCCACACCCCCAGACATCAGGAGAAATGCTTCAAAGCTTCTCAGAGTTAAGATTTCCATGGCAGGAAATGTTAATGTTTTATCAACAAGTGGATACATTAAAATAACTCTGAAGATTTTGACAGAAGTAGTTGCCTCAAGGAGAGCTTTTACAACTATCTCCTAAGGGAACTGAATGATAAAATTGAAGAGCAAGTCCAGACTAAGACACAAACCTAACACTCAAAACTTTTTAATGCACATCTTGATCTCCAAAATAGGCCAACCCACAGCATCTACCAGCAGAGCTATCATTTGGGAAGCTTTTAACTGCTTGCTCAGAAAAGTTATCTGCAAAAAAAATTTTAAGTATAGATTTGCCTAAGAAAAACATTTAAAAGTAGAGATTCATGTACAAATAAA
Source organism: Vidua chalybeata (assembly GCF_026979565.1). NCBI lineage: Eukaryota > Metazoa > Chordata > Aves > Passeriformes > Viduidae > Vidua > Vidua chalybeata. The sequence continues at coordinate 15,981,595 of NC_071570.1, read as the reverse complement.
ATTGTTTTTAACAAATAAAAGAGAGCTTTGCAAGACTCAGGAAAAGTACCAGCACCTGACAGCAAAAAACCCCACAGCTGTCACAGCTCAGAATTTAACTTCTCCATCCTTACATCCTTATATGCCTTCAAATATTTATTCTGTACATTAAGCTTCAGCATCTTATGTATCCATTTCCTCATTTAAGAGAAAAATTAATTAAAAATTCATTACAAATTACACTGCACCAACATCTCCTATCTGAAATTAATTGCAGAGAACAATAGATTACTAATATGTTCCAGCTTCTGCTAGGGTCTCATAACTAGTAAATTCAATGCATTTAAGTTAATAGTTAATCTGCTATCAGCAAGTCAAGCAACCATCATTTCAAGTACTATTATATTTTAATTTTGGAAGTAGTTAAGAAATGGTGGAATAGAAGAAGAAAAAACTTTATTCAACTTCCTCTGCATACTATTTGGTTACAGAGAGTATATTCTTTTCAGAATATAAATATTATATAGATAACAAATGCATTTCTAATGGTGCACAAATTTCTAGATACCATTCATCAATCAAATTCTGCGTATCTTGTTAAAATTCATCTTTTATTACAATAAAAATCCCACAAAAAGCAAGATTCTTACCACTGATTTCTTAATATTCTTATAGAAGGGATTCCATCCTATGCTCAAAACCATTTTATGCACATCTCCATTTCCAACACAGGCCCATCCATAGTATATACCAGTAGGGATATCAGATGGAAAGCTTTCAACTACTTGCTCAGAAAAGTTAGCTGTAAAAATTTTGTAAAGTGTGAGTGACTTTGTGTAAGTCAAGTATATAACAGGATCTTCAAATACTTAAAAGCCAAACTCTGCCTACATACTATTTACAAATATAGCACTGGTGGTGATAAGAATAATGAAACATACCATCGGCAAAGTATAAAACAGCTTCATAAAATTCAGTTACTGTGGCAATACCAGAGTTACTACATCTCCTACATACACACACAGACACACACACACTGTATTGTATAGTTTTCTTTCTCTTTTGCAGTAATAATTAATAAATACGTCACACATACAGCCAGAACACATTTCATTCTTAGGACAATTACCACAGATTTACCATGAGGAAAAATGAGAGGGGAAAAGTCAACTTTCTTCTGCACTATAAAATGGCATCTCAGAACTATTTATTAGTAAAATATTTACTGATGAAATAAACTATGTAGAAGCAAATGTAATCATTGTTTAATCATCTGTCAAGTTTTGCACAAGTTCATTTTCAGAGGCTTCTGTAGATTTGAGATTTCCTTTGAAAACTATATACTTACAGCAGAATAAAATTTCCTTTTGACTGAATTGAATCTTCTCTCAAAATTACTAACCTACCTCTATTTCCAAGCTGAATAGATCTCTGCATGCAAGATACCAAACTGATTTGAAAGAATAGATGGTTACCAAATTTTTATCAAAGCTCACAGATAGTTACAGCTTCCTTTCCCTGTTCCCTAATACAAACACATCATTTATAAACAACCAAGAGAAAAACATTAAACGTTCTCAGAAACAGATGTCAGAAATCCAGCACTAAAAGAGTGGTCTTACAAAGAGTCATGTCTGTTAGACGTAGTGCAGTATGACTATTAACTTCAGTGTCTGCTTAAGAAATGCCAAAATTCTCTTGCAGTATTCATCTGCCTGCATTTAGACAACTGAAACAGAGATAGGCAATAGGAAAATACATTCTCAGTAGGCCAAGCCCACCTGCGCTGTTTCAAACTCTGCTTTACTCCCCTTAAACTTTCTTCCTTGCAGCGATTCCCAATGCCTACTCCCTTTCCTATTCTTATCGGAGATTTATGCGAAGGGTTATTTTCCCAAGCTGCCACACCACTGCATCGAGAATGTGACACTTATCTACATCCTGTACATCGTGACGATCACGAGATGGGAAAAGGAACAAACATCAAGATTCAGGGAAACCTCTTTACAGGCTGGGGTGCAGGGAATAACACAAGGGAAGGTGCAAAACTCTGAGCAGGGTACGAGAGGGGCAAAAAAGGCGTCAGGAAAACACTAGTAGGAAAGAAGGCAAGGCCGTTCTCGGAAACAGCAAGCCATGACAAAAGCAGCTGTGCAGGGCAGCCGGGCGGCCGCCGAGGTCAGGCGAGCTTAGTCACAGCGCTGCCGCACCGCTGCTTGGCAGGAGCACGGCACGGCTCCGCTCGAGGGGCGCGACAGAGACCCCCGGAACCCCCGGCCCAGCACCTCGCCGGCGGGAGCGCTCCCGGGACTCGGCGCGGACCCCCAGCCCCACGGCTGGGCCCAGCCCCGCGAACACCCCGCCCGTGTTGTTCCGAGAAGATGTGCCCTCCGCGCCCGCTCACCGGTGGGGATGCCCAGCTCCTTGGAGCCCCTGCCGAAGCCCTTCACCACCTCCCCGCGGCAGAAGTACGGCAGGTTCCTCATGGCCCTGCCCTGAGTCGTCGGCGCCCCGGGCCCGCCGCGCCGCTCACCGCCTCCCACACGGGGCGCTACCAACGACAGGGGAGGAACCGCTGGAGCCTGCGAGCCACACAACGCTCCCGCGGCTGCTGCCCACCCTCCAGAGTGGACGTACCCGCGCCGCATGCCCAGTGTGCCCTCCTCGCCGGGGGACGGCCATCCCGGCCGCAGCGGGGCGGAGCTGCACGGCCATCCCGGCCGCAGCGGAGCGGGCGGAGCTGGATGGAGATTCCGGCCCAAAGGGACGGGCGGAGCTGGATGGAGATCCCCGCCACAGCGGGGCGGAGCTGTTCGGCCATCACGGCCGCAGCGGGGTGCTGTCACTCGCCAGGGTCGCCGCCGTGTGTGCTCCTGCCCGCCGCTTTCGTCACACTCGGCTCTCCGAGGGCAACTGGGTCTGGTTTCTTTGATGGAAACTGCAGTGACACCTGCGACTGCTGTACTCCACCTGCCACATCCAGACTCTCTTACCTGAAAGGCTGCACCCCGCGCCCATGCGTGTAGATAAGGATTGTTGCTCCCTTGGTATCCCTAGATTTGCCTTTTCGGTTAGAAAAGGCCAAATGCTTCAGTGCACAGCAGACATTCAGGAAAGCCGCGAGAACGGGTCTTTTTGTGACATGCTCCAGCGAGCTGCAATTCCTTGCTTAAAACAAAAACGAATCCAAACAACCAAACCTCAACAGCAAACTAAATTAAAACCAAACCAAAAACCCAAACCATTTTTACTCAACCTCTGCTTTTACCAACGTGCTCACGTCTCCCCTTCTGCCATTACCACCGCTAGTGCAGGCGTTTCCTTTGGAAAAAAAGCACCAAGACAGCAGTGCTCATTCTGTGTTCCCTCAAAGGAAAATGAAGGGTTACACGAGCATTTCTTTTCCTTCACTTCCTGTCTCCAGTTGCTCTTCATGTTGATAAAGCTTATTAATGTATTTAGATGATTAGCACTCTTTTTTTCTATTGCCCTGCCTGATCCAGCTTAAATAAATTTGAGATGGCATGAGTCCAAAATAGTATTCTGTGAAATATGTCCATAATCTTGGTAAATTACAGAACAGCCAGCCCACCAGCAGACAGTCTCTTTGTATCAGTGATACTATAGGCCATTTGAATTCTGGGGTCTCATTCGGCACTGCTGTGCTGCACATAAGCATACTTGTGTTTAAACACATAACTGTTATCGAGAAACACCATCCAGAAAATCCCTGAGGTGAATTGGCACTTTCTTTTTCCCCTCCCTTCTAGAACAGTTTATAATTTATAAATTTATAAGTTTGATATGAGCCATAAAAATATTTCAGGACTTACCTCTAATTTGGTTTGCTATTTTTTTAATGTGGAAAAGCAATGTGATTATCTATGGCTTGTTCTTGTATTTAATTGTATTCCAAGTAAATAACTTTTTAAAATTATAATTGTTTGGAGAAATGGGCTTATATATCATATAAAGTATGATTATATTATATATTATATAAAGCACATGGAAGCTGTGGACACAAGCTGTTTTATATAAGAAAGCAAAAAAAAATTCTAAGTGATTTTACTTCAAACTTTGCTCTTCTTTCCTTCTTTCATTTCTGTTGTTTCCCTGCCATCCTTTTCATGATAACATTTAAACTCATTACTTCATCTTGAGTACTTTGACAGTCTTAGGACTGTCTTAGGGAATAACCATATGTGTAGCTGGAACTTGCATTGGAATGGTGGTGGTATATCTGTAAAAAAAAAAAAGGAAGGTATCCTAAATATGCTGCTAGCAGGTCAATTCTGCTCTGTTGTCTCTGAGCGTGTTAGAAGGGATGTTTAAAGGTTTTGTAATGGAAGTGTCTTTGATATGAAGTCTTAAATCTTGAAGTCATTGCCTAGTTACTTAACTAATGACAGACCATTAACAGTTGACAGTGTGGCCGCACAGCCATTAGCACTGCTAGTTTATTTTAACTGAAAAGCAAGAAACGGAAACAAAACCCCTCTATTTTCTGGAATTAGTTTCCTCACGATATTTGTATTCAAGGCATACACGTTTGTGTTCTTCCCCCTCGTCCCCACGCTTTTTTTTTTTTTTTCTTTCTTTCTTTTTTTTTTTTTTTTTTTTTTTTAACGAATCCATCTTTTCAGAACAGATGTTGCTGTTCTTGTGATATCCACACGATGGCACGCAGTGACTTATTTTTGAGCGTCTGTAGGTTTGGGCAAAAGGTTTACAATCTCAATAACTGAGAAGACCTTGAGAATTACTAAATCAAGGAAGTATTTGTTTAAGAATTATGTGGTTAAGTAATTTCACAGAAGTCTTGCTGACGACTTCTATCTCATTCTCTCAAGCAGTTATAACATTAATAATTTTTATCAGTAATCATGATGGGCTGCCATGATCCAACTAAAATATTAGCAATCCTTCATACTATGTCCTCATTTTTCTTTTGTTATTAAGTATACTAGTTCATATTGGAGAGGGAGGATCTTAAGTAGAATTTAATTACTTCTACTGACATTTGTAGTAGTTAACTACTAAAATTTAGTAGAGTTAGTAGACATGTTTCTTCCAAAAACATCATCAAATTTTAGTGATGAACATATCTTCTAGCATTGTCAGTCGAAAGAAGAACTATTTGAGAGTTCCTATCTCCAGTGAGAAAACTCAGGTGCTATTTCCGGCAGCTAGGGAAGAACTTCTGTTCCCTACTTATGCTACTTTAGCTATAGTTATTGTCAGTGAAAAGTATTTTTCTTTTTTTCTAGAGCCACAGAAACCAGAACAGAGAGCACCTGTTATGTCACCTGTGTAGGGCCCATGTCAGGTTATATAACTGAACATAAGCTTTGAGGACTCATCAAACTAACCAACATTTAATGCAGAGTAGAACATACTCTGTTCATCTTGTTTTGCAGTAAAATATAAGATTTGTATCACATCACAAGCCTGTGCCAGAGTCCCTGTCTCTTACTACTGTGCTGCAAAAGCCTGCCTTCCTATGCAAGGCTTAAGGTGAGAGCAAGAATATCGTGTTTCCTTCACGTGGTGTGGAAAAATAGCAGAACCATATCTGCTGGATACTGGAGTATTTTAGGGCTGTCCCAGCCAAACTGGAAATTCTGGTTACACCAGGCTCAGTGAAATATTCAGGAGCTGACTCAGAAAAGAGTGACATGTAGTAAAACTAGTAGCATTTTAGCCAGTTCCTTGGAAGTTTCCATTCCCAGCATGACAAAACACTCATTGATTCAGGAGTTCAATTCAAGGACGCTCTGGCACTGCTTACTTTTACTATGCTGAAACCAGGTGATGAAATCACAGATATGTACAAAACACTCTTGCTAGAATGTCTAACAAATACCTGATTTGAAAATACTTTTTCTGTATTTTATTCTGGAATAGAAAACCACAGAAATTATTATTTTACTTTTTAAAAAAGTATCTTTATTTTTAGTAGTCTGAAGTTTTGTTCTAGTTGAATAGACCACTTTCTTCTAGGAAAAATACCTGCACATTAGTATGATGGTACTGAGACTGTGTTAGATTACAGTGAAGCAACAGGTACTATGAATGTCTGTTTAATAAGGCATAGCTGATATTATCTGCTGAACATCTGATAAGCACATAAAATTCTAAGAACTACCACTTGTATGTTAGTAAACTGTGTGTGAAAGACAAAATTGGTGCTTTTCAGATATTACAGAAATACTACATAAAACTGTAGAACTTGATGCTTTTTGAAAGTTTATGTCAATTCTCAAGAACTCCTCCAGCTTTTGAATCCCTGTTTTTCTCTCTGGTGTCTTTTCTCCACACCAAATCCTCAGTTAGCTCCTTGAAAAATACAAAGTGTTGCTTTCAGCTAGCTTCCCATTATCTCTTCACAGCATTGTATTGTGCCATGTGGTCATGCTTCATGTTTAGTGCTCAAAAAAAGCCTTTCAATGTCTTTTAAGTCCTTCCCTCTTTGTCCATTTTCCTAAAATGGTTTAATAAATGTCTCAGATTAAATATCTGTAATTAACTGATTAGGTTGGATTATAGGATGGCCATCTTAATGGCAGGTTTATTGTCACACATATTTTTTTTGCAGCCACAGTTGACCCAGATCAAAATGTTTGTGACTAGTCTGTCCCTTATTATAAAAGCAACATTCAGTTAATTGTTTGGCAAAATATTAGGGAGAATCTTACCTATAGAGACTTTTACAGCACATAAAAAATAATGCAGGGCAAGGAAGCTCAGGCAGCTTACCACCTTGAAGATAGCAAAATGAGATTCTGGTCCAAAGTATCTTGCATTTCTCAACAATCAACACAAATTGTTATCAGAAGTCTTGCAATGGAATGCAGAAGAACAGGACTGGGGATCTAGGTGAGAGGTTAGGAGATGTTTACTGTATTGTCATGATGTTTGCAGATGAATAGATGTTAGGCAACTTGGAAGTCAGTGTCAAGCTCTACTTCTGCAGACATGGTGTGCAAGAAACATAGGAAATGGCATGTAAGAAATGTGTTACAGGAAGTAACTGAGATAGATGAGATCTATTAAGAAAGTAATAAACAGTGGGACAGGCAATGAATTTTTCAGCTCATTACATTTAAGAAATATTAGGAATAACTTAATTACAGATTTTGGTGAATCTGCATAATATCTGTTTCTCATTAGTTGTAAAGCAAACAAATATTAGATACCACAATATTTTCTGACCTAGAACTTAATACAACTTGGCTCTTATTTTCTGCTTTTCATGGGGAAGAATAGAAGACAAAGGTGCTAAAGGTTTATAGAAAAAGGCAATCACTCAGAGGGAAAAGCCTGTTAGAAGGGCATAAGCTGAAGTGGGAATGAGTATGGAGATAAAAGGAGCAGATATTTGATGTTCATTAAGCTTCTTAAGTTTGGGAACACTTTACAAAAGAAAGTAAATCAATTTGTCAAAACTGTTTGTCTTTACTGCAGGAATTGGTTTCACAACAACATAAAGAACAAAAAGATTGAACCAGTGACCATGGAATTAATTAATGGAAATGCCATGAAGAACAGTAGTCTCTCAAAACCACTGGAGATGTATTGTCCCAGTGGTAGAATTCCCTTTTTTATGTCCAGGAATACTCTGCTTAGGCACTGACCTCTATTCTCTTTACAGAAGAGATTTTGTTAGTTTTCAGCCTACAAGGGATAAAAACTTTTCACTTACAGCAACATCAGAAAGAGCAGAAAATTAAAATTATTGTCGTAGTGACTGACATTGCAGGGGATGTAATGAAGGAAGTAGCTACAATGTTTTTCCTTGCATACTAATTATCATTTTCAAGATCATTTACTTCTTTCCTTCTCTGGGCTTGCTGTTCCAGCCTTTATCACAGAGTAAGCAACAGGTGAGCAAACAAGAAAGATTCTGATGAAAATTTCTCATTGCTAAAAGGAACCTGTAGTTTGCTAAAAGCAACCTCCTGCTGCCACCAATACGTGATGCATGTTCAAGGCACACCTGCATTTGTGACAGCACTGCCATCTGTATAACACAACTGCTCTTTCAATTGCAATCTTCTTAATATTGCCTATTGCAGAAATAGCCCTAATCATCACTTGTGTCTGCCACTGCAAAGAAATCCTTCTCTCTTCAAATATGCATTTGAGCGCAAACTCATGTTTTCTTAATACAGGAAGTATTTGCACAACAGCAGTGGAAAAGTGTTAGCCATAATTTTCTTGATTTTTGGGCTCCATCCCATCTGCCATGCACACAATCCCAGTAGTCCTGCAAGCAGCCTGTGCCAGACACAATGGTGCTGAGGACAGAAGAGTAAGGCTGCATCAGTCTCCCAAAAATTGCCTCAGTATGGGAGGCAATTGTCCTTGTCCTTGCTAGTAAGCCTAGCTGGGTGCTGCCCTACTCATTTTCCTAATCACACCAAAGCTATGAATACAAAAGGCATTTACAAAGAAGAATCCCAGAAGTAATACAAGGCTTGCTTGAATAACACAGCTGGTACTATTTGTTGCTAAATATGGTAGAAATATAATGCTGTGTGCTGCTTCTTCAATTTTTCCAGTTCAGTTGCATCCAAATGCAATGAAAACAACTTATTTTTCTCAGTTACAATTAAAATCATTCTTTTCCCCCACCACCCCTCAAAAAAAAAAAAAAACAAACAAAAAAAACCCCCAAAACAACAACAAAAAAACCACAAAAAAACAACACAAAAAACAACAAAAAAAAACCCCAACAAAAACAAAAAAAACAACAACAACAAAAAAACAAACAAACAAAAAAAAAAAAAAAAAAAAAAAAAAAACCCCACCAAAGCTCAGAATTGTTTTTGGACATCTCCTATTCCACTTACTTTCTCAAGGGTATCCTGAGCTGCACAGGTTCAAAACAAGTTATCTAAATCAGTACTAGCTTCAGGTGGAGATGTTCTAACCAGTTTTTCCACATTATTAATATCCCTACCTCCTGCACTTGGATAGCTTATTTTGCCCCACACTGTTTACCTTGGCAAAGAAATAGCAGTGGGAACCCATAATTTATGCTACAAAACAGGTTGAGCAGAAAATTCAGTGGAGCGTGCTTTACATAACAGAACAAATTACTCTCAAAACTAAATTTTTTCATAGCCATCATCAGTGTAGTATCAGACACATTTAATAAAAAGATTAATATAATCCTTCATTGCCTAAAAAATAAACCAGAGATTCATGAATGCTGTCAACCCTGTACTTGCACATGTACTTGGCAACCAAAATGTACTAACATGGAACAGATATTTTGAGATATTGCAAAACATTTACTGGTGAGTGAGAAAGGGCACCAAGTCCTGGGATGATTTGAATGACGATCTACTTCCTTCCTTATCAGCAGAGAAGAAATAGTATTTTCTCACAAGTGACTTCAACTATCATTAACTGTCTCTGTAGTTAAGTAAGGAAGTGGCACAAAAGTATTCAAAATGTTTTATCTGATGCAAGAATATTAAAAAAAACGAAAACAACTGAGCAAACTAACATAATCTTCTTTTAAGGACAAATCAAGCTGTGGAAGAGAATCCGTATAAACATCTGTTTTGATCCACACGTTTGTTTTTATGCCAAATATTTAATAAATGTTTACAACCCATAGTAGGCCTATAAAGTAGAATGTAATTTGCTGAATCTGTTGCTTTGGGAATAACTTAGATTCATAAAATGGTTTGGGCTGAAAGGGGCCTTAAAAATCCTCTAGTTCCAACCCCCAGCATGGGAGGGGACACCTTCCACTCGACCAGATTACTCAGAACCCCATCCAACCTGGCATTAAATACTTACAGGAATGAAGCATTCACAGCTTCTCTGGGCAACCTGTTTCAGCACCTCAGAAGCCTCACAGTAAGGAGTTACTTCTTTATATCTAATATATATCAACAGTTTAAAGCCATTACTCCCCATCCTATCACTAAATATTCCTGTTAAATCACTCATACCCTTTTTTATAAGCCTGTTTTAGTAATTGAAAGGCTATTCTTAGGTCTCCCCAGAGTCTTCTCTTCTCCAGCCTGATCAAACACCACCTCTCTCAGCCTGTCATTCACAGGAGAGATGCTGTAGCCCTTTGATCATCTAAGTGGCCCTTCCTTGCATTTGCTACAAAATGTCCTTATGTTGGGGGCCCCAGAGCTGGATGCAGCACTGCAAGTGGGGGGGTCTCATGAGAGTAGAGTAGGGGGGCAGAATCACCCCCCTTGCCCTGCTGGCATGCTGCTTTTGTTGTAGCCCAGGATACAGTTGGCTTTCTGGGCTGCAAGCACACATGGTTATGTATGTCACTTAAAGTTTCTTGTCAGTCAACACACCTAAGTTCTTCTCTGGGCTGCTGCCAATCCATTCTCCTCCCAGTCTATATTTGTGCTTAGAATTGCCCTGATCCAAGTGCAGGACATTGTGCTTGGCCTTGTTAAACTTCATAAGATTTGCATGAGCCCACCTCTCAAGCCTATCAAGGTCCCTCTGGATTGCATCCCCACCCTCCAGTGTGTTGACAACACCACATAGTTTGGTGTTGTCAGCAGACTTGCTGACTTAATACCAAATGACACAGAAGTTTGATACATTTGGAAAAATCTTTGAGAAGCTATGAAATAGCACACAGCATCAGCAAATACAGTTACACTTTTTCTAGTCTTCCAGTTCACCACACTCCCCTGTTTCTGACACCTCACTTTCCACATCACTCCTCAATCAACAACTCAAAATCCTCCAGAATCTTGAATTTAGAAACAAAGAAACAAGCAAATTTTGTAAAGCATGGTGCTGTGACCATTTCCCTGGGGAGCCTGTTCCAGTGCCCAAGCACCCTCTGGGTGAAGAATCTTTTCTTGCTATCCAACCTAAATCTCCCCTGACACAACTTCAGGCCATTCCTTTGAGAAGAGATCAGTGCCTGCCTCTCTTCCCCTCAGGAAGAAGTTGTAGCCTGCAATGAAATCTGCCCTGAACAGACCAAGTGACCTCACCTGCTCCTCATACAGCTTCCCCTCATGGCCCTTCAACCATCTTCGTGACCATCCTTTGGGCATTCTCTAACAGTTTAATGTCTTTCTCATATTTTAACACCCAGACCAGCCCCCAGCACTCGAGGTGAGGCTGCCCCAGCTCAGAGCAGATCAGAACAATCCCCTCCTTTGCCCGGCTGTCAATGCTGTACCTGATGCACCCCAGGACAGGGCTGGCTCTCCTGGCTGCCAGGGCACTGCTGACCCATGTTCAGCTTGCCAGGACCCCCAGGTGCCTTTCCATGGCACTGCTTACAGCATCTCATTTCCCAGTCTGTCCATATGAAGGGATCCAGCACTTTCTCTTGTTGAACTTTATGTAGTTGATGATTGCTCAGACCCCTGATTTATTGAGCTCTTTCTGCAGGGTCTCCTTGCCCCTGAGGGAGTCAACACCTCCTACCAGTTTTGTATCATCTGGGAACTTGATCTGTACCCCTTCCAGTCCTACATCCAAGTAATTTATGAAGATGCTGAAGAGCACAGGACCAAGGATGGCACCGTGTGGAACCTCACCAGTGACAGGTTCCCAGTCTGATGTCACCCCATTCACTGTAACCCTCTGTGCCTGACCTGTGAGCCAGCTGCTCACCCATCCCATGATGTGTTTATCCATCTGTGGGCTGCACATTTTGTCCAGAAGGATCTTCTAGGAGAAAGCATTGAAAGCTTTACTGAAATCCAAAAAGATTGCATCGACTGACATAAGGATACTTAAAGATCAAGCTAATTCCGATTTCAGATAAATAATCAGTAGATCAGTTTAAATTATCAGTAGATTTTTTTAAAAATCAATTGAACAATAATGGTGTAAGTAAAAATAAATTACAGGAGTGCCTCCCTTTATACTTTACTTTTTCACTTTTCACTTTTTTACTTTTCACTTTTTTTCATTATAATGCAACCACATCAGTTTTGCTCCTGTGGGCTATTTGTCCATGTACATGTTTCCCAGGAACATAGATTTTTTCAGTTTCAAACTGGTAAAAAAAAACTTAAGTGATTTTTATTCAAAAATTCCAGAGTTGGGGTAATTATTTCCATTATTTGGTATTATAGTTAGTGATTTTTATTCAATCATCTTTTGATGCTGAACTAATTTCTGAAGAATCATGACTGATGCAGAAAAGATCCTATAACATGTACTTGCTTTATTACCAAATCCTTAGTATGTTCAGCATGAACCATCTACTGCTTCACTTTATGATTCTTCACAATTAGAACATGCAAGGCAATATTTTGCTGTGGGGGAAATGAGGATTTTTTAAAATATTTTTTTCTTTAAACATAGCTCTTGCCATGTGTGTATACAAAAGGAGAAATAGGATGAATGATATGTGCTTGTGTCTTTATTTTTGTGAGAGCACCAGACCAGTTTCCCAGAACAGTCTATCAATACACTACTTCATACAGAAACCTGCAGCAGTATGCCAAAGAAACAAAACTGTCAACATTGGACCTTGCTCTGATTTTTAAATTAATATTACTGTATTTTGTGTTCAGACCATAAATTGTCTTGATCATATCTTGAAATATTACTCAGGAAGTGGCTGCAAGAAGCAAAAGTTGCAAAATATTTGGACACTAATGTCAATGACTGCAGTAATGCAGAACATTTAATCAGTAAACCTAAAAGCACTTCCCTGAAGAAATAACTTCCCTCTCTATTTAATTCAGAAACTACAAATACAAGAAAATCCATACATTAAGTGCTCTTTTGTCTTGGTTTGCATTAGAAACACATTTTTGCTGTTTTTTCAAAAGTTTCATTCTTTTGAGCTTTTAAGATAACTGAACTGCTATTGAGGACTAAATACAGTGTTGATAACAAGAAATTAAACCCTTTCTTTCTGACAAGGTTCTGACCTTTAACTCATCCTCAAGAGATAAATACTTACTGCTTTTTTTTTGGTTGTTGTTTCCTTTTTAAAAGTACTTACTTCTATCACAAAACACCACCACTTATGTTTAACAGAGCACTACGTGATAATATATGGCTTAGAAATAGAAGGACCAATAGAGAAAACCCTGAGAGATCCATCAGGAATTTTGTCCCTCAGGAAGGTTTATTGAAGCTGCCAGAAAAAAAAACAAAATGCAAAAAGAGTGCTTTTCCTTCACACTGGCTTGCATGGCAATGTGTTTTGGATTTGTGCTGGAAACAGTGTTGGCAGCTCAGGGGTGTTTTCATGAGCAGCACTTACACACTGTCAAGGTCTTTTCTGCTCCTCACCCCCACCAGTGATTCGGCTGGGCAGGCACAAAGAGTTGAAAGGGGACACATCTGAGACAGCTAACTCCAATTGACCGAAGGGATACCACAGTTCATATGGCATTGTACGAAACACATAAATCTAAGAGAAGAAGAATAAAGGGGGAAATGTTTGGAGTGATGTCATTTGATTTTCTCAAGTCACTCTTATGAGTGATGGGGCCCTGCTTTCCTGGGAATGGCTGAGCATCTGCCTGCCCATGGGAAAACGGGAACAAATTATTGGTTTTGCTTTGCTTATCTGGACAGTTTTTGCATTACCTATTAAACTCTCCTTATCTCAACCCATGTGTTTTCTCACTTTTACCCTTCTGATCCTCTCCCCCATCATGCTGTAAGGAAGTAAGCAAGGAGTTAGATGGGGTGTGGTTCCCAGCTGGGGTTAAACTACAACAGGAAGAAACTTGTTTTGTCCTTCATATTGAAATTACATTACTAATTGATTCATAAATGAAACTACATGTTCATCAGACTGTACTAAGGAAAGGTACTAAGTATTCTTGACTTAGAAAGTATGGAACTGTTAAAAGGTATCACGTATGAAGAAGAAATTTAGGAAATTCTTACAAGAGACCTCAATTTTATAGGTAATCTTAAAATCTTAGGGAAGTTCTTGTTCAGCATCTGTCTGTGACAGACATAAGACAGGCAAACCTGAATGAAATATTTACATAAGATACAGATTTAAACTTAAGAAAAACAAAGAAGAAAAGGAGTGGTGAAATGCAGAACATAAAATTACTAGTCTGTAATTAGGACCCCACATGTACCCTCCAGGGCAGAACAATAACCAAACCACTAACTCCTGGGAACATAAAAAAACAAGGCAGATTTGGAAACTTCAGTCTAGAAATTCAACAGGACAAGTTTGGAAAGGGCCCTATGGAAGATTGTATAAAGGTACAATAAAATACACATCCCAGCAATATCCACCCTTTTGATAAAATTTCTCCATTCCCAAGAACTTACACTATCTTCAAAAGCCTGTGGACAACAATGAAATTCCTAATAAAAAATGAAATTATGCTCTTATACTGCAGTACACCACACTAGAAACTACTCAACAAGCAGCTGCATCTAGTTGTATGAATAAGCTCATTGTAATTTATGGTAACGTACAGTTTATTATGATTGCATGATGAGCTTATAGTAAAGTCCCAAAAAGGAAATAACTGAATCACATAGCAGGAGACAATTCTTATTATAGATTCAAGTTACTAAATATACAAGTGAAAGGCAGTCTTGTGTTGTGGGAATTATGCAGCTGCCACCTAGTCTATGTTAGGAATTTTGCAGATGCCACTTCAACAGGGCTCAGCCCTAGTTTCCTGCGTGAAGGAGACAGGCCACCAATCTGCTGAGTAAATAACTTGTTTCTTTATCTGACATACAGAGGAGCTTGAGCTGTGTGGTCCAAAAAGGGACTCCCATTCCAGACCACATACCCTAGCTATACTTTGGTTGCTGGGCTGACTTGTCTGAAAAATTACAATGTTCCCTTAGAAATGTTCCTTGGTTCCTAGCTTCATTCTGATTGCATCTGCCACTTTCATCTAGTTTTGTGATTGCATCATTAGCTTTATCGAAAGGTTTACTCTCAGGGAGTTCTTGCAGCCTAAGGCCTCAAGTACTTTAGCTTCAAGTGCTATGCAAGGCTATTAATCCTAACAATTCTCAACACTTGGAAATACACAGTTTATTATTTCCTTAGGGAATGGAACACTTAATCCAGTGATGGAAAATATCAGACTATGAATTTTATCCACAATTGACATGATACAAAAGAATTCCCATGGTAGTACTAGAAAATTCATGTGTTCAGATTTCATACTTCCATGCAGTTTCTCAGGAATCACATATACAGTACTTTTATGAACATGTTATATGGAGTCTGACTGCCCAGAGGGACAGAGAAGGCCATTCTGTTTCCTGCAGAACAAGTTTTAATAAAAAAAAAAAATCCTTAAAATTGAAATCTTGAAAAATTTTTGGCTGATGCCAGTAGAGCAACCCTGCTATAAAAAAGGAACCCACAACAATAGATAATACACAGTGAAAGTCTAACTGAAAAAAAAAAACAGAAATAACAAAAATACTTAATTTTTTACAGAATTTACACAAAATGTCATAAGGAAAGCCATACAGGGAAATTATGAGAATTATGAGTAGATGTTGAGAGCTCAATGCTAAAGACAGAACAAAGTAAAGGTAAGATGCTTATTCTGTACATACAAATAACATTTAAAGGCACTTTAGGTTCATGGTCCTAAGCTAACATTTATGTTTGGATATGCTCAAAAACCGTGTTGATACAGATTTTTTTCTGTATTTTTTTTTCTTCTGTCTACAAGTAGCAACAGCAGGCAATATAGCATGAAATCATATTAACAATAGATCTTATACCAACAGTGAAGCAGCTGTGCCCCCACAGCCCATGGATTTACATGGTGGAGCAAATACCTACCTACTGCCCATGCAGAATACCACACCAGAGCATGTGGGTGCCTGAAGGAGGCTGTGACCCCACAGAAAGAAGCCCACACTGGAGAAAGTTTGTTGGCAGGACTTGGGACCTCACAGTGGCCCACAATGGAGCAGTCTGTTCCTGAAGGACTGCACTTTGTGGAAGGGACCTATGCTGCAGATTATGGAAGAATCTTCACAATGGAGAAGTTTGTGGAGGACTGTCTCCCATGACAGGGACTCCACACTGGAGCAGGGAAAGACTGTGAGGAATCCTCCCCCTGAGGAGGAAGGAATGGCAGAAACAACACACGAACTGACCACAGCTTCCATTCCTTGTCCCCTGTCTCACTTGCAGAGAGAAGATAGAGAAAATCAGGAGTGAAGCTGATAATGGAAAGAAGGTAAGGGGAAAGGTGTTTTTTTTTATTTAGTTTTATTTGTCATTAACATGACATTACTCTGATTTGATCAGTAATAAACTTATTTCCTCAAGTTGGGTGTGTTTTGCCTGTGACAGTAATTGCTGAGCAATGTCTCCCTGCCCTTCTTTGACCCACAAGCTTTTTATTATATTTTTTTCTCTCCTCTGTCCAGATAAGGAAAGGGAGTGATGGAGCAGCTTTGGTGGGCACCTGGCATCCAGCCAAGATCAACCCACCACACAGCTGTAACAACAGTTTTGATGCCTTGAGAGGCTGACCTTGGAACAGAGACTAGACAGAGTTAAAGGAATAAAGTAGGTATTTGTTAAAAGGCCTTAAAGGATACACCTTGGGTAGTACAAGAGCCTGACCAGGGCTACACCCAAAATAGACCCAGAATCCCAGAATGGTCACAAAAATTGATGACCAGTCACAAGGTTTCACACTTTTTTTTTGGTTCATTTGCATATTGGAGTTAATTGTCTAGTTATAGCTTCAGGTTATGAAGTTCCATCCTCCTTGTTCCTATCTTCAGTTGCCCCTTGTTTATACCTTTTGGGCCTGAAGCTTGTAACAGTTGTCCTTGGTCTCAAGCTGGAAATGGATTGTTTTGTCTACCTACCTCGTGAAGAGAACTTACTAACACTTAATATGAAGCTCAGAGCTATACACCTAGACAGCACAGAATCTAAAAAATTTGAAAGCTAAAACCCAAGGCATCAGCTTCAATAAAGCAAAGAAGGAGAAATGAAACAAACTTCTGTGGGAAAGCTGACTTGTGAAACCATCAATAGACAATCAAAGGAAAGGCTTGAGCAGACCACTGTGGATACACAGTCTGCAGTCCTTTCAGAAGTCTGCAGTTGGACCACCTGTAAGCAATTGTGAGACCAAGCTCTGAAATTTGTGAAATGTTTCAAAAGTGTAGAGAAAAAGTGAAACCAATTAAAATATTAGTTCAGAATTCCTGACGTATACATACACACAGATCTGCATATATGTATGTATTTATTTATGGTTATATACATAACATCCGTTTTGATTTATTATTACTTTGGGAGAGGGGACTTTCTAAGACAAATTATATTTTCATAAATAAAAATTGAAATAGTTCAGAATGTTGAAGTTTTTCTTATTTGTTAGTGTCTTAGGAGAACCTTGACTTGATTCTCCTTCTGGTTAAAATATTGTCTTTGCCAGGCTACACCAGGCTGAGCTTTCACCACTCTTGCCAAAGCAGTCAGCAGGAGGAGTTTTTCATTCCCCCAACAGACATGGTAACATCAGGCTTGCTTCTCACCTTTTCAGTGAAATCAGCAAATCGTACTTCTTAACTGGATCAGAGTAACAAAAAGTAATCTAAGTGGTTCAATTTGGTTTATTTGGCAAAGTTGGTGGGGTGAGGTGGGAGGCCTCTGCAAGAACAGTTCAGGGGATGCCTCGTATGGGACACAGTGTGTTCCAGACAATTCCAAGATGGACCCACTGCTATCAAACACTGAACCTGTCAGTGACACTGGTGGCACCTCTGTGATAACTCATTTCAAAAAGTGTAACAACCGCTCTACAGCAGCTGTGAGAGAGAAGAGTGAGAAAAATATGAAAAAAACAGCCCTATGGGCACAATGCCAGCAATGAAGGAGGGGGAGGAGGTGCTTCAGGTGCTGGAGCAAGGTTCCTCTGCAGACCCTGGAGAAGAACATAGTGGAGCAGGTTGTCTCCCTGCACCCCATGGATGACCACAGTTGAACAGATAACCACGTGCAGCCCACGGAAGATCTCATAAGGAGCAGCTGGGTATGTGTTTTGAAGAAGGCTGTAGGCAGTAGAAGGCTCATTCAGGAGGAAGCTCCTGGCAGGAGCAGCTACCTGGCGCAGGAGCCCCTGCTGGAGAAGTCTGTTCCTGAAGGACAGCAGCCCATTGAAAGGACCCACACTACAGCAGTTTGTGAAGGACATGAAAGGGAAAAACAGCACCAGGATAATGGACTGGCAGAGAGGAGCAGTTAACAATGACAATCATTGTTCTTCATGCCCGTGCAGCACTCAGGAGGGAAGAAGTAGGAAGAGTCAGAAATGAAGGGGTGAAGTTGAACCTGAATAGAAACCAGAGTAACTAAGGGGAACATATTTTTAGTTTTGTCCTTTTTTTCCCCCTCTCACCATTGCACTCTATTTTTAATTGACAGTAAATTAATCTTTCCCAAGCTGAGTCTGTTTTGACCATTATGGTAACAGGTGAGTAATCTCCCTGGCTTTATTCCAATCCATGAGTTCTCCATCTTATTTTCGCATCCTGTTCTGTGAAGGAAACAAAGTAAGAGAACTGGGTAGGCATCTGGCAGCAAGCCAAGGTCAAACCCACCACAGTGGTAGAACAAGAGGCCCCTATTTTACCCAGTGTATGTTTTACAGTAATTTTGGCAACTCAGGGTTGCAATCCACTCCATATTGTTTTTGTTTCTGTAATTAGTACCAACTGCCAGCCAGTGTCCTAGCATGTCCTTGATCATGCAGTACTGACACAGTCCATTCATATTAAACTTATTTTAAACTTACCTGAAAAATTTGCCTCTCAAACATGACCTTCCATAATGAACTTTAGGCATGAGCCACTCTTGTCCCTACAAATTAATACTGACCCACATCAGTAGACATTTTGTCCCAAAGAGAAGCACACTACAGTGTGCTTTAGACATGCTTTTCTTTATTTTCAAAAATGGGTTGAGGTGTCTTCCATCAGACAATATGTTGTGTTAAAATGGTTTTGGCAGCTGCAATCATCTTCTTTGGACCTTTACTTCAGCACATGGTGTTCGCATTTTTGGCACACTCCACCCCCACCCCCGATTTATGTGGAGGTTCAGTCTTGAAGAGTTCACCTGCAAATTAAAGATTACTTTTTCCCCCTACTCAGGTACAGAGCAAGCAGAATTGGGAATCTGGGACAAGAACATTAAGTCTCATAAACTTTACAACAAAGGTAAATGTTGCTAGGGACGTTTATGGAGAAGATAATAAAAAATTCTTGCTTTTTGTTCACTTTCATCATTATTTTGCCTCTAAGTTCCACTTTTTCTATTGTTTTGTCCGTCAGTAATTCCAAAATTGTGAACATCATAGCTTTTTTCTTTTGTTTTACAGCTGCCATACAGTCACATCTGTCACTGGCCTGTCACATGGCAGAAAGTGTAGTTTGTGGACCCTGTCATCTTCATATTCCAGACTCAAGGTTAGAAGAGTAAAAACCAGGCACAAACTCATTTCATCCATTTTTTTTTTTTCAGGAACAGCTAACAAAAACTATCCATGACAGAACTGTAAGTGAAACACAGTCCTTGAAATGTCACAAAGCTGCACTAAAAACATGATGGGTCTCTGCCAGCATAGTCAGCCAAGGATCACAACCTCTGTAATTATGTCAGTGTACAGAGAACTCCATTTGTTACTTGTGCCAAAGTTAGAGAATAACAGACTTCTTAACATCAGTCCTCTACCTGAAATAATTACACGCAGTAATGACTTTAATGCCTTTTTTTTTTCTCTCCACAGGAAGTACTTGTTAGACAGTACTTTGTTAGTCCACCAATATCTATCAACTCTAGTTGGTGACTTTGCATCAGACATCTTTGCATCTGTAGCTTTGTAAGTAATTAGGGCAGGGTGGATGGAAAACAGTGCAAACACCTGCCCCTAAAGCTTACCCAATTCATTCTCTTAAGAATACTGGTGTTCAGCTCTACTGCTTGTACTGCAATATTGTGATTTTTGCAGGCGGTTTAGCAAGAGAACAAATACTTAAATTTACATTATGATTTATTTTTCTCATTTACATGGAAGACAAACAAGATACAGTCACTGTCTACAATAATAAATCATTAGTAATTATAAAACATTACTCTTCATAGGGAAAACTAATAGGAAATCTTGCACACTCCCCCAAATTTCTGTCTCCTGCTAGAAACTTCTCTTACCAGCCTCTGCTAGGTTTACGGATAAAAGGCCTTTTTGGCATGGTGCTCCATGAACAATCAGAAGTGAACAAGAAGCTCAGGCCTGTAAATAATAGACACACTAGAAAACCATCTTTCCCCCCACATCTGTCAGGAAAAGGGGAAAAAGGAAGAACTACCAAGCTGGCATACAATTACACAGTAATTCTTTACCAGCATATATATATATATATACATTATCTTGACAACATGATGATGAAAATTTGAGCTGTTGCAGTCCATTTCTAAAATAAACTGTCTGATCCATGTGGATGGATCTGATGTGTGGAGACAATTCCCTCTTCTGCTAGCAATGTGTTCCAGTAAGAGCCTTGAAAGCTAATCTCATGTTCTTGTTAGCTTCCTGTCTCTTGATCAGTGCAGATGCAGGACCTCTCAATACAATCTCACAGTTGGGATGAGAAATGGCCAGGAGAGTTCATTAAGTGTGCTTCCAGCTGCCAAATCAAGCTGCACGCCAGATAATGCTGATGTGCAAGGATTTTTGAGGAATTCTGTAAGCACTGTTCAAGCTGCTGCAGGCTGCAGTACTTGGAGTTTTTTGATGTGGCACACGCTCTCTTTGAACTTTTCATTTCCTTGAAATTTAATTTTCTGTTTTCCTTCAAAGTACTTCGTTCAAATAATAAGGGGCTTGCCCCTAAGCTCCACCTTCATCTTTCACAGCGCTCCACACCCCGTGGTGAAGTGACAAAGCGAACAAGAAATCAGTGTCTTCTTCACACTCTGCCTAGGCACGTCTTACTCCTCACCGCTGCAAGTTTCGTGCACCGCTTCCCAGCCACGTCTGCTCCCCTTCCGTCTCTCGATGTTCCTTCACGGAGCTCTGCCGAGCCCACATGCAGCAGCAGGCGAGTGCCGAGCTGCGCAGTGCCGCGGCAGGAACACCGGCCCCGCCGGCCCCCCGCTCCCCAAGGCGCGGCTGCTACAACCGCCCCGAGCCCGCCCAGCGCCTTCCCCCCGTGACACCCGGCCCCCAGCCCCGGTGGGTGCGCGGTCGTTTGGGGCTGGGAACCACGAGACAGCCCTTCGATCTCATGAGCCGCAGAGGAGTTGGTCCTATGCGGGTTCCAACGTTACCAGTACTACAGGAGGAAGCGTTAAAGAAAGCAACAGAAAGGATAAACAAGCGCAGTTGCCACGGTCTCCGTGCGGGTGAGGTCGGGGCCGGGCGGGGCGCGGAGAGGCAGGGGCGGGACGCTGGGCGCGGCCGCGGCGTCGCGGAGGGCCGGGCCAGCAGGACCCGCGGGTGGGTGCCGGGCGGGGACCCGCAGCCCAGGGCAGGAGCCGGAGTCCGGCTCGGCGCCGCGCCCGCCGGGGACGTGTCCGGGCTCTGTGCCTGCCCCTGGGCTGCTCCGCACCTGGTGCTGTGGGCGTACCGGGAGCGGTCCCGAAGCGGGTGGCGGCGCGGGCTGGTCTGGAGCATCGCTCTTCCCGGGCGCCGTACCCTGCGGAGCCTCGCAGTATTACTCCAGGAGCCGCCGTATCGTCGGGCAGGTGCTGCACTGAAGGGTAGGGAGACGCATCTGTTGTGCCTCTGTCCTTTTTTCCCTTCTTTCCTTCTTTTTTCCTCCCATGTCTTTTTTCTTTCCTTACCCCTTTCCCTCTCTCCCCTTCCTTCCCCTCCTCTCCTCTATCTCCTCCCCCCCCTGCCGCCCCCACTTCAGCTCTCTCCTTTTTGGTTCCACTTACGTCCTTTTTCCTCTTTTTTTCTCCTGTTCTTCTCATTTCCCTTTTCCCCCTTCTTCCCCTGCTTTTTCACTCTCACACCTCCTTTTTTCTTTGTTTCGTTTCCCCACTCTCTCTCTGTCTGTCTTCCGACCCTCAGTTCGCCTTTTCCCGCGGCGGTGCATGCAGGAAACCCCGGGTAGGCTGTTGCCCTCCGGGCTGGGTGTTCGCTTGGTGGGAAATCTGCTGGCGATAACAGGGTTTAGGGTTCATGATGCTCCTAAGGTGTTGCAGTTGTAGATTGTGCTGCCTTTTTTTTTTCTCTCTCTCTCTTTAACTCAGTGTTACTGTGAAAACCCTGAAAAAAAGTTCTTTTTGGTCAGAATTTTAAAAAAAGTTAGTTAGAAGATTGTAAATAGGGTGTTTTTGGGGTTTTTTTTTGTGGTTTTTTTTTTTTTTTTTTTTTTTTTTTTTTTTTTTTTTTTTTTTTTTCCTGTGGCCCAGGTTGGGTGAGAGGACTGAAAAAGAAGGCTGACAGGAGACTCAGTTATGCTCTGGCACTTTGCCTTTTTTCAGCGTTACTCAGAAAAGTGGACTTTGTGGGAAAGAGGAGGAGTGGCAGCAGGAGGGAATTGCCATTTTGGAGCCTGCTATTTTAAATTTAATTTTTAATGGAATATGAGGTATTTGACCACAGAGCTGGCAAGAATGAGAGTCAGAAATGGTAGTGAGAGAAGAGGGGACAAATCTAGCTTTTGTGTCTTTCAACTTGAAAATCTTTGTGAAAAACAGTGCAGTATTTGTAGCTCAAGTTGGAGATCACTTAGATTGCTTTCGAAAGTAGGTCTATACAAAAGAAAGTATTTTCTCCTCAATGATTAGCTATTCTGCCTATAGTGTATACCAGTTACCAGCATAATGTCTTTCCTACAATAATCTGAATTATTTGGGGTAATACTCACTTGCTGAGGCCAGAAGAGCCAAAAGTTCCTAAAAAACCTGATGAATACCTTTGCCAAGTGTGCCTTTTTTTTCTAACATAGACCAAATGCAATGCAAACATACAGGCTAAAGATTTACAGTCTATTTGCTGAAAATACTATGTTTACTGAGCAAAATCCTGGTCTCCAGTTTTGTTTCCACTGCTAGAAACCTACCATTAGACCATTAGAAAACCCACTGCTAGTCTTATTAAAAGAGTTCATTTTTTTAATAATCCCTCTCAGATTTGCTTTGGATTTCAACATAAATGAAAAGCTCTCCCTTTATTCTGGTTCATAAGCTCCTGAAACTGAGAACACCTAACTATCAACATAAAATTCTGTCTTAGAAAAGGCAGAAAAATGTAGTGCCACAAAAATGTATCCTACCCAGTAGTACAAGTGAAGTAACTTTCAGTGTTAGGTACTTCATAGCTCCAGATACACCACTTTTTGCAATGTGCAGCATTATTATACATAGAATAATTGTGGTGCTGTTAGAGGAATTTAATAAGGCAAACAGAAACCTCATCTTGGAAAACTGTGATAGAAATCTCAGGAAGTTCACTGATGATTCTTTAACTCACTGATGAGCTATAACTGTAGGTATGGCTTTAAAATGCTGGCTTCTCCATAGGGATTAAGAAAATCTCAGAATATTTTCTATGTTGTGTTTGAAGAGGGATCCCAGTACTCAAAAATTGGACAGCTTCTTCCTTCTGCCTTCCTACTGGTTTTATAGATTACCTTTCCTGCCAGTGTGTCCCGTTATGAAATACAGCATTGTCACAATGCAGCAATGAGCAAAATTTTTTATGTGGGCATGAGGAATGCAGCAACTGCTCTCTTCCTGACGATTATAGGTCCTACTTTACAATAATGTGAAAAAAACAGGTGTGTATTTTACCTTGAAGTAGACAAAGTGTACAAATTACCTTGAGGAACACCTGGCAGTTCTACTGCATGTTAAATTGGCCAACATTAGCTTAAAGATTTCATTATTTTTTGTTTTGTGATTTGTACTTGCAGTGTTAGTAGCCTTAAGGTAAAACCTATCTTTTTGTCTATACTAAGAGTCACAGGCTTCTTGAGGTAGGAACTGGTCACTGAATAACTTTGCCATAACATCTTTACTCTTAGTTGAAATTCCTTACTGTTAGCTCTATCTGTGGGGCCTCTAAGGAAAGACAGGATTGGAAATCGTAATAAGGTTTTGAACTGTTCTGCAGAAGGTTTACGTGATACACTAGTATAAAAGAGTACTAGAAAGGCTAGTAAAACTGACTGCTTTTTCAATTTACAATAAACACAGTGTATGTTCATGTGAGTGTTATTAATTTTTTGAAACAGAAATATTTTAGTGTTAGATTCCTAACAATTGAATAGAATATCTTCAAATAACCCGGAGGTTTGAATTTATTTTTTTCTTTTTTTTAGCTCTGAAAAAACAGTTGTCTACTTTTTGCTACTCTCAGTATTTAATTTCCATATATTGGTGGATGTAGCAGTACTAGTCACTTGTGGAGTTTTGTTTAAAGCTGTCTTCCACGATGACAAAGGACTATAAATGTGTTGGGGTTTTTCCTGTAAAAAGAGAGTGTATTTTCCTTTTTTATTGTTTTTTTGAGCACCTCTGAAGGAAAAGCATCTACTCCTACAGAGTGTTGTCAGTTGCAGACAACTGTGCCCACATGAAACCCTGCTGCATATGATTTCAGAATTAAGGGTCCCATAAAGGCTTATGGTAAGCCAACTATGCAGCTTTTGACCAGTTCTCATTTTCACTAAGACCCAAGACTCAACACTACCTAACAGAACAAATATGAGTTCTTGGATTGATTTACAGGCATATCTACTTTCCAGATTGTGCTACTTGGTGTCATGGAAAGCTGAGTAAATGACTTATGTGCCTGGCAGATCTCTGCAGTCCACGAAGTCTGTCTGTGTTTATGCATATTTGTGTTTGTACAAGCTGCTTACTGCTTTGAAAATCACTTCCTTATCAGAATGAATGTTCTGCATTACTGAATCTGAATGGAAGCATGGTAATTGTAGTAACTACAGGATGCTTTGAAGCATTCTAGATATGTTAGGACTTCCCAACAAATCCATCTTCGTGGCCCCACTGACTAGAGAGCTCCCCAGAGGCCATCTGGTTGGATCTGTTGTTGCACCCCTCCTGGCCCAATGTTTGGGTGCCAGAGATGGGAGTGGGGTTGCTCCTTCCACCAGTAGCACATCATGGTGCTGGAGCAGTGGTGCGGTGAAGCTGCAGAGGTTGTGCTAAGCCAATGGCCAGAGGATGGTGTCCTGGCTGCTGGAGTAGTGGTGCCCTGCTGGCTGTGCACCCTCACAAGCATCCTCATTTGTAGGACCAGCAGCTCCAGTCCAACCTGTCTGCACAAAACCTCCATACCAGCTCTGGTCCCCCTCCAAGCTCTGGTATACTGTTGTAAAAATGTTTTGTCTGGTGGGATTTTTTCCTTTGTTTTGGATATTTTGGGCAGTTTTTGTTTTGAAGACATAGGTTTCTCTTGGAATTTTGTGTTTGCTAGAAATCAAGCTGAAATTACCTTGGTTTTGTTTAGTCATACCATACAGTTTGTAGAAAGCAATAAAGAATAATTTTGGCAGAAAAGAGGGAAGTGGGCAGCTAACTCAGCCTTTGTACTAACTCC
Organism: Vidua chalybeata; assembly: GCF_026979565.1. NCBI lineage: Eukaryota > Metazoa > Chordata > Aves > Passeriformes > Viduidae > Vidua > Vidua chalybeata. Next base: position 15,956,081 of record NC_071570.1, on the reverse strand, counting down.
CCCAGCTACCAGCAACGGCTTTATGTTTCCCCTTTCAACGACGTCTGCTTCAGAAATACAGATTTTGACTTGAGGAGAAAGCAGTAGAAAAAGGAAGTGGGTCAGGTATGTAAATTCTGCAACTGAAGTTCATTTGAGAGAGAGAGGAAGGCTGCCAAATGAAGCATTTCCTCCATAGCTTTGCAAACCTTCCTCCACCTTTCCCACAGTGCAAAGTGCTGCCTCTGACAAGGTAGTTCTGTAGTGTGCGCATTAAGGCTGTGCAGAGCTAAAGCTTTAGTGATGTTAAAAAAGCTTAACTGAATGCAATCTGAAACTATATTAATGAGTGTTCTATGCTCAGTAAGTGAATTAGGTGTATTATTAGATGAAAGGCAACAAATCTTACCCTGTAAAGATCAGCTTTTGTGAATGGGATATGATCAGATTTTAGGACTTTAAAATTGTGAGCATAAATAAATAGTAACTTGTTAAAATTGGTCCGAGGAAGCAGTGTGCCAGTGAGAGAAATTTACAGGGGAAAAAAATTTCATATAAAGATAAGAGCCATATTAATGTGTAAGTGTTTGCAGATCTCTCATTTTGGTATCATGAAAATGCTGTGTCTGATTATTCTGAGCTTTGAACAATAGGGGAATTGCACCCAGCTGGGTATACAAGATCTTTCTGAATGGGGGGATTCTTTATCCTACACTCAACTAAGTCTTACTCTTAAATGGGAGCAGGAAAGACTTCTTAGCAAGCTTTTTTTGAAAATTTTAGAAGGTGAAGACTGCCATGGTCACTTTCAATTAAGACCATCTCCCTCTATTGGGACAGTGATGGGTTGGTAATCTTCTTGAGTGTGTGTTATTTCTCAAAGCTATAAAATGCTTCTCAGTGCTCCTATAAAAACTAAGAATAGGATAAAATAATAGTGCTAACAGCCTAAAGAAAGGATTCCAATGTCTATCAGCTAAAGTATCACAAATATAACTGTATTTGAAGTATACTTTAACTTCTAGAAACGTCTTAATTTTTAAGTTGGTAGGCAGAATACAGTAATTGAAGGTTAAGCAGTATCACAGGCTTCATCCTATGAAAATATATACGCAATGGACACTATCACATATTTAGTCTCCTTCCTTTGTTAATTTAATATGTGATGAATGTTATTTTGGAGGATTAGATCTACTAGTGAAAACAAGCAGGACATTGAGTACAGAAGTGTGTGATAAGTTACAAAGCGTGTTAAAACATGTTCTAAATTATGTTGCTGTGTTCGATGTCACATTGCAAATTGAAAGACAGAATTCTGGAATTTTCTTTTTAATTTTTTTTTTTAATTCAAGGTGTAAGACCTCATAGTTAAAATTTCCCTCTGTGTGCTTTCCATTGTAATTGCATGCTAGCTCACTGGGCTACTTTTGTTAAGTTTTAAGTTTTAAATTTCCTTCCAGTTTGACTTTACTGTACATGAAAAATATACTGTGAACAAAGGTCTGCCTTCCTTAAAATAGATTAGAAATACAGGATAAAATATTTGCCATTGTAATTCTGAAAACAAAGTACATTTCAGTGTAAATAAAACGTTTATATGATGCTGTTAGTGACAAATTTATGTCTACTTTGTGGTCTCTGCTTGCTGTTGGCTTGAAATACAAAATAATTGACTATAATACTTCCTGATTCTCATAGCTGTGCTAGACATTTGTGCAGTGTTCCACACCTTCATCCCACCTGCTGCTTCCCTCAGTCAGTTTGCAGTGCCATGGGCAAAGTGGTGGACCCAACGTGTAGTGTATCCCAGGCAGCATTACTAAAGAAAAACTCTGTGATTTCATGCCTCAGTTTCCTAAATGCACCTGTTCTAAGATCTGCAAGTAGCAGTTTAAGAGCCACAGTTTAGGAATTAAAACTTAAAAATATCCTCGGGTAGCTTAAAGAAAATAGGGTGGAAAAGGAAATGCTTACGCTGAACAACCTATAGCAAAACACAGCAGTGGACACAATACACACTTATTTTTCTTAAACAGAGTTTCTTACCAGTTAAAAAGGTTATTCTGAGGCACTGTCTTTTTTCTTTAAAGTAGTAAAAATGTAAGAAGACTTGTATCTCTCAAATACTTTATATTTCATAAAGATTCACATTTTAAGATTCACATTTTGGAAGACATTCTTGTGAACTGTGTGGGCTTTTGCAATTAGAGGCTGGTTTGAAATTCAAACCCTGCACTAAATTATTGGGCAGTGAATTTGTGATTAGAAGTGGCGTCTGAGTAGCAGTGTAAGTTATTTAAGGATATCCTGTTCTTGATCAATTTACCTGCATGAGATAGTACTTTAAAAAAAAGAAAGGCACACAGTTCTGCAATACAGTTCTAGGGTGCAGTTTTCTCAACAACTACAGCTGTAGCTGCTACACAGCTGGAGTGATTCTATTCACAGAGTACTTAAACAGAAAAAAAGGTGCTTAAAGAGTAACAGAACTAACAAACAAAAATTATCTAGTGCTTGTGCAGTAAAGTAGAAAATAAAATTGGCTAAAAATCTTCTTAAAACCCAGCATTGCAGCATACCTCCACATGAAAGTAATTGCTGAATAAGAACAAGTGTGTTTAAATGATGGTAATGCAGCACTGCTGTGCACTTAGATGAGTGCACTTGCAGTGACTTGATACAAATCAGCTAGAGATACAGGTCGTAAGTATTGCCTCTTACTTTATAAACCTATTTCAGCAATTCAGTAACAGTTTTTCTCCCAACTCTGAAAACTGAGATGCCCTATTGTAATAACTTTTTTTTCTTGCCCTTCTCATCAGCTCTTCCCTGGTGGTATTTCTAAACTCATATGAAGGATGTTGAAGAGACTGTCTCACATAAAGATCTTGAAAGGCTGCAGGGACTTCTTTGCCAGTGAGAACTAAAGCATGACTGCCATCCAGGAAGTGAGTGGTAAGTTTAATGATAAAGAAATCTATGTCAACCTTGAAGTGGGTATTAAACATTCTTGTCAAAAGAATGCTCTAAAATGCTCTAAAGCATGAATGAACAAGAAATACTTGTATCTGACTTCAATTTTGTTTTAGATGCAACTGAATCACCTCTGTTTTCTTACTGAACTTCGGTTTGTAGTGTTAGTACTGTAGAAGTTTCATGAAAACTGTATGCTTCTCCCAGTGTTTTTCTATTAAAAAATTATTTGTTAATTTTTAATTTTCAACACAATATTTTTTGCTGAACTATTCAGCTTTTTACTGTCACTAAATAAGAATGTAATTATTAGTCACTTAATTTTTTAAAGAAGCCTTTTAGTCTAAGAATGACTATCATATTCCATTTTGTTTTAGGATTTTTCCTTCCATTTCCCTGAAAAAATTGCCAAAATCCTGAGAAATTTTTTTTTTGGAAGTTGTTGAAGCTCTTATGAATAGAGAAGAGGATATTTTTTTTTAGCCCTATAAAGCTACCTGGTATTTGAAATGCTGAAGAGGAAATTACGGTTTTGCCACAACTCCCGTTTCAGGCTTTTCTTGGGTTTAACTCTCATTTTAGTAATAATTTCAGTTTTGAAAGTTAGCCAGAAAGAAGACTTCCTAAATCGAAGACATCTGGAGCTAACAAAAGAAGATCCTATTAGCGATGTTAACTGCACCAAGATTATTGAGGGGGATATAGAAGAAATACAAAAGGTACAGCTTGAGGCATTATCGGTGTCATTTAAGAAACGTCCCAGACTAACAACAGATGATTATATTAACATGACTGCAGACTGTGCCTCCTTCACCAAAACTAGGAAATACATTATGGAACCTCTTAGTAACGAAGAAGCCGAATTTCCAATTGCTTACTCAATAGTGGTTTATCACAAAATTGAGATGCTTGATAGACTTCTAAGATCAATCTACACTCCACAGAATTTTTACTGCATTCATGTAGATAAAAAGTCTCCAGAATCCTTTTTTGCTGCTGTGAAGGGAATAGTCTCATGTTTTGATAATGTCTTTATTTCCAGCCAGTTAGAGAGTGTGGTATATGCTTCATGGAGCAGAGTGCAGGCAGACATTAACTGCATGAAAGATCTCCACAGAAGAAGTTCAAACTGGAAATACCTAATAAACCTATGTGGTATGGACTTTCCTATAAAGACCAACCAGGAAATAGTAGAGAAATTAAAAGCCCTTAAGGGTGAAAACAGCTTGGAAACAGAAAAAATGCCTATTTATAAAGAAGTAAGGTGGAAGAAACACCATGAGATTATTGATGGTAAAATAAAGAACACAGGCATAGACAAACAACTACCACCTCTCAGTACTCCAGTTTTTTCTGGCAGTGCCTATTTTGTAGTTAGCAGGAGCTTTGTAGAATATGTACTAGAAAACAGCAAAATACTTAAGTTCATTGAGTGGGCGAAAGATACTTACAGCCCAGATGAGTACCTGTGGGCAACAATTCAGAGAATCCCTGAAGTCCCAGGTGCGTTTTCTTCCAGTGACAAGTACGACGTTTCTGACATGAATGCACTGGCCAGGTTTGTCAAATGGCAGTACTTTGAAGGTGATGTGTCCAAAGGTGCACCCTACCCTCCATGCAGAGGAGTTCACATTCGCTCTGTCTGTGTGTTTGGAGTAGGAGACTTGAACTGGATGCTACGAAACCATCACTTATTTGCTAATAAGTTTGACACTGATGTCGACCCTTTTGCAGTGAAATGCTTGGAAGAGTATTTGCGGCACAAAGCTCTGTATCTGCAAAAGAACTGAAATGTGTGCTCCTGTTAGGAAACATAACTACAAATACTCTACTGCGACTTACTTTAACGTGTTACAGCAATCGTGGTGATGCTGATAATGGGTGTAATGGCTCCCACCATGTTGGTGTGGTGGTGCTCATGCCCTGCCTTGTCCACGGACAAAGGGCAGAAAAGACATGTCTCAAGTATGCCTTGTGGCACACTGAGGTTTGGAGCTTTAGATACAAAATCAGACATCAGTTTTTGGAAAGCCAGCTATTTGGAATATTTATTGTCTAGAAGTTATAATTAATGGACTTCCTTTGGCTAAACTGTTTTAAGGCACAGAAAATGCGTGTTATTCATGGTTATTCTCAATTTTTTTTTTCCCATGAATGTAATACTAGCTGGAAGAGAAAGATGAAAGGGTGGGGTACAAAGCAGCTGGACTGCACTTCATACTGAATACTAAAAGATCTCAGGAATATAACATTAGAAATTATCTAAAAGCTATGCAAAAGGGGATATGCAAAGCCAGCTGTTACCATTTTACTTAGATCTGTTTGCTGCAGTTCTGTTACATGTAATTCTTAATCCTACTGAAAATTTTGTCTTCAGCATGGAGTATTAAAGAATTCAAATCTTTTATATTCTTAAAGCACCCCGATATTGTGATATAAAGTTTATACTCTAGTTTGTAATTACATCTTCTCAGGGAAACTTCAGTTTTGTGCCTGATGAGATTTAGACTTGTAATTTTACATTTCTTACACTATGGGGAGTTTTGCTTTTGTATCCAAAATAGCTGAAGTTTCTCAAAACTTAAAGAGCTGCAGTAGTGTTTAAATATTACTGATGGAACTGCCGGTTTCTGCTTTCTGTCAAGCATTCCAGATTATTTTAACACTAAGTACAGAAAAAATAAAATTATTTTTTTTAATGATATTGTCTCTTCCTACAATTGAAGTCTCCTCTGAAAATACCACAAATAAATTCTAATGATGAAGGCCAAAGATATTTTTGGTATAGTTTTCCATACATGACTGAAGCTGCAGCTTACATAAGCCCTGCCTTTCCTCCATATGATCATTTGTGCTTGTTTAGGTTTAACTTGTTCATCTGATTTTAACTCCAGTTAGTGCTGCAGTGTGGCACAGAAGCTTGGGGATGAAAGAAGAGGACACTGAGGGATGATATTATTTCCTTCTGTATCAATTCAGATTTGTCATGCATAGTTACTGCGAGCTGTCTCATTCCTGAGATGGCAGTGGACTTCATTACAAGTATTAGCAAATGGCAAAACGGACTAAATATTTTTATTTGTGAACTGTTGCTGTAATTGCAGCATGTGTCTCTTACAAAGGCAGTTTGTTCTGAAGTTTCTCCTACTTAGACATTAACATAAAGGACTGCTTACTGTTGGTCATGCAAACAGCTAGGGAGGCAAGCAGTTTAATCTGAAGTGCAGCTTGTTTTTGCCAACCTCTTCCTTCAGAACCACCTGAAAGTTGTTCAGGGAGTCTTCACAGACTTTCACATTAACCGGTAATTAAAGCATGTGAGCAAAGGCAGTTGAGGGAAATACCCCATCTCTTGTAGACAGTTGTGCTTTACCACCTTTGCACAAGCTACAACAGACTTCACTGTGTATAGTACTGGGAATTTCCAGGAAGTCATTTTTAGCAGAAAACAGTTTTTAAGAATTTGCACCTCAAGACAATCTACATGAGTATCTTCTATGATACCAGAACTACTAGTTCAAAAAGACTGAAAAACTGATGGTAAATAATAAAATATTCTGTGCAGCAGATGGACTGCTGACTCAGTTGCTTGAAATCTACTTGTCAGAGCCTCTTTACCCTACCTCTTTCAGCCTGCCTTGTACTTAGTCATTTGTGTAATACCCTGTCTGTATTTCTGTTGTTAATAGTACTGCTACTATGGGTAGCAAAGATGCTGCTTGATTAGATGCTTCAGATATTACTGTTTAGATAGAGTCAAGAGAGATCCTGTGTATGCTCACTGTATCTTCTGTACAGAAGGAAGAGAGCATAGCTATTTAGGATACGTTTGCCATTAGATAAGGAAGAATTTCTTCTGGGAAAAGTGAACTACAAAAAAACCCTCCAAAACCCTCTCTAAAACTGACTAGAGAGCAGTCACCTTGCTCTGTTAGAATTTAAATGCCCAAGTCACATTCTCAGCTTACACCAGCCTTCACACCATGATCCTATCATCCTGTGGGCAGCTAGGAGGGAAACTGGTTTGCATTCTGCCTACTGAATAACCTTTTTTTTTTCTTTTCTTTCTTTTAATTTTTTTTCTGTGGTTTAAAGCTGGTTCAATTTCTCAGTTCAGCTGACCACCATTGCTGCAAGCAATGAGTAGCCGCTGAAATCGTTGCTGAAGTACCATGTGTGCCACTCAAAGGCCGCTAACATCATTTAATTTTCCATAGTAGAGCTTTCTAAAAGAGCTCAGTGCATTAAAGTCACTGCACTCGTTCAGTCCCCACTTAACACATAAGCATTTTGAGTGGCATTAATAACAACAACTATTTACTTGTTTTACTGATGATAACTCTGGTAACAAAGTATCCTGTAACACCAAGGATCACCAGGCTGAAAGCCTTTAGGATCAAAGGGTGGTTTGATCCAGAAACCTAATACTTGCGCTTTTATCTCTTGACTGCCTGAAGTTTGGTTTGACAAGGGAGCATGTGTTTGGCTCTTGCTCCTTCCTATCGAACACAAGAAAAAATGACAGAAAACCTACAACACTGCAGTTTTAGTCAAGGTCACCAGTCAGATCATCATTACTTGTGCATTTTCAAGCAATCTGACAATTAAAAATTGACCTAGGTCATAACATGAGTGCAGTACAAGATAAAAATAAAAGAGGTCATCTGCTTCAACATACATGTACTATGCTGATAAGGAGGATTTAATCCTTCCAGATTCAGCACTGTTGCCAGCTCTGAATTCAGCACCAGTCATGAAAAGTAATAAACATGATTTAATATAACTTCTGCCACAATACTTTTTAAATTTCAATCTTCTTTTATTGAAACTCATAGTGGTGGTTTTCTTTTAGTCATGGAATAACTAGGAGAGCTAATATTGTAGGGAGTACCTCTTCAGTCAACTTAAATAAGGAAAATTTTGTATTGTAAAATGGCTTCCAAATTCCAGCTAGCAATACCATTCATTGTTAGCTTAATGTTTCAGTAATCTAGGTACATTTTCAAATTATCTTCTTTTCAATGAATCAATTTAGTGCATTTTAATGCTCTAGACTACAGTGTGATAAATTAACAGTAACCTGCTTTTGACAGACAACAGCCTTCCAGGTGCCTTAACAGACATGAAAAGCAATAGCCTTTAGATTATGTTTTTTTATTTGAAATCAAGCCAGCAGACTTTTAACAGATACACTTACCCAATTTTTAAGAATCTAACTAATAAGATATTTTAAGTTATTTCAAGATGTTACTATATCTTTCTGGAATATGTACCCTAATTCTTCTGTTTTATAGCAGAAGTGAGTTGGTTTTGCATACTTTCTTTGCATACAGATAATAGTTTGGATTTTTTTTCTTCTTGGTTCCCCCTTCCTCCCCTGCCCCATTCTTTTTTTTTTTCACCTCTTTTTTTTTACCCCCTTCCCTTTTCTGGATCTGACAGTTCTACATACAGATGTCTGTGCTTGCATCATTGCCTGCCTTATTTGCCATGCCTTATATACAGTATCTTCCAAGCAGGAAATATCCTGCTCAGTACCCTCTTTTAAATACTTTGCCTCTCAAACTGAGCTTTGCTGTTAGAGTCTTAAACATGGTTGCATTCTTCCAGGATCTGCCAGTATTTGTTTTATTTTGTTTGGTTTTTGTATCTATAATAGAGCTTGACAAGAAAAAGTTAAGAACACAACCAAATCCTTGAAGTAAAACAGTATAATTAAAAATATATTGTTTTCTTCAAAAAACGTGAAGTTTTTGAAGTTTCCTAAGAAAATGACTAAGTTGTGTAAAAGATGAAAAAATTCTGCTAATAATACGTCAGGATGGGCCTTGAGCAGATGCCATCTTTTAAAATCCATGTCACCTACTCCAAGACAGGATGCTGGAACTTTTTCTGACAGATACAGATCTAGCTACATTTTTAAAAAAGTACTTCCTTTGGATTTGGAAACGTAGCCTTCTGCGAGATCTAGTCACATACAACTAATGGTGCCTTATTCTGTATCAAGAAAAAATTAATCTTGCATATCTTAAATTTTTTTTAATTTTATTTTTCAGGGACGTGACCCCCTTAATTCTCTCATTTAAACAAGTAATATTTCAGGACTCTTTTAGCAGAAAATATTTAATTAATAAAATTGTCAGTATCTTTGATGAATTTAGTTTGTCTACAATCAAAAACAATCAACAAATCAATGTTTCCTTTTAGACAACTTGCCTTTGGTACGCATGGGGGTGGGGAGCAGAAATGGTCGTAAGGCTTCAAAGTGTAATTTACTGACTGGTGTGTGATAGGGAAAGTGAAAATTGTGGCTTAGCGTCAACAGTTATGAGTGAGTCTTTAATATATTGTGGCAAGAGCTGTGTGAGTTGCATTAGTGATTCTGGAAATAGAGATTCCCCAGTGTTGATGTGAAATCATGTTAGTATGGAAAATGTACTGGAAGAGTGCACATGACATGTCTGTAGGTAATGCTCATAATCTCATTTAACAAGAGACTGTTGTTAATTAAACATGTTGCTTTCACGAGGCAGTTAAATCTTGATTACCCCTTTGAATCACTAGATTAGTAGGATAATTTTGTAATACCTACAAGAAGGAGTTGAAGTGCTGTTGACCTTAATTTTGAGTTAGTCCAAGCCACCCTTTAAGCCTTTTCAAGTTCTGCAAAAATAGCAAACCTGTTTTTAACAACATTCCAGGCAGTGATGTTATGCACATGGCATGTCTTTGCTGGACATGCAGAACAAGGAAGTGCTCTTAAGAATTAATGTATGATAAGCCTTGAAAACCTTGCATCCTGGCATATTCAATTCCTGTTCCTACAGGGGTCCCCAAGAGCAGAGGGGATTTGCTTTTACACCAGAGCAAACCCAGGTGAACCTAAATTGTGGCAGTGAGACCAAAAGCATTTATTTTTTCTGCTGTGCCTGTGGCACTGTAGCACTGAGCAGCTGTTGCCTGTGAGATATATAAATCCTCAACAATGAGACAGCAATGAGATAGCAATGAAAAAATAAATATCCAGACTACACAATTAATTTATATCTTCTTCAAGCACTTCTAATAGAAGGAAAAATACAAGTACTACACATACTCTTCCTTCCCTCTCTTCTTCCTCCTTCCCCACTAAATTTAATTCAAATAGCTGCTATGCCAGGAAACCCTGCAAACAAAATATTTCGCTGAGATAATGTCCCTGCTCCCTAGTGCAACAGACCTTTGGAGAGCTCTTGTTCTCTTCAAATAACTAAAATCAGAAGGGCCAAAGAGAAACTTCACTTTGTTTTCACAGCAATTACTCAAAGCATTTTCCTTTGCTGGTTTTTAAATATTTCTGCCTGCTTGTGTAACTAAGGGCACAAAGAAAGAGGTCTGTTCCTCCAGTCTCAGTATCTCCAGTCTCATGGGCTCTCCTTCCTTAAAACACAAGACTTCTCCCACCCTTGCCTCCTTGGTTCAGAGTTTCCTGCCTTCTTTGCTCCTCCTACCATGATCCGTGAAGAGAAGGCACATATGAAAGAAACACTAAGAAACCTTCTTAATATTACTGGCCAAGGTGCAAAGTGAAGTTTCAGAGAAACTATTTTCAGATTAATTAGATCTAGCATGTGAGAGGTGACTGTTTCTCAATTTAGTAGCTATATTTCAGCTTAATTTTTTAGTAAATTCTGCATCTCAAACCCTCTTAAGAATAATTGCTTTTGCATATCTACCTTTTATTTGGCAAACTACATTTTGCTAGGGTTTCATTTTTGAAATCACATTGTTTTTACCTATTAATGTATCAAAATCTGCAGTCAATATAGAGTTGAAGGTTGAATTTTTACTAGTAGCCTGAAGAATCTTCAGAAAATTCTAAATCTGCCAGACTGGCAGTGCAGCCATGTAATTAATGTATTTCAGTTAATTTGGATGAAACTATGAGAACACAAACCTATTTCCATCAGCTGAGCATCTTTCTAGCATTAAAATAGTCACACATGGAAAAATTTTAAATGTGGGAAAATCCTGCACAAGGCTACTTTCACCATCCTAAGATGAACGACACAGACTGGAACAGTCTCTCAAAAAATTGGAAGTATGCTAAGAGCAGGAAACACTGAAAAGAAAGTGACAGTCACAGCAGAACAGAATGACAATGAAAATATCAGAACACTTCACATAGCTCTTTCTGAGATGCTACAGTCATGAGTTAATTTACAGCCAGTGGAGGTTAAAAAAGCATATTTGAACCAGCTGCTCGAGGGAGGGCAGTGATTTAGTGACAGATGATGAGGTACTTCGTGGCTTTCAAGAGAGCTGTCAACCTACCTATGCCTGTGAGCCCAGCTGGTCTGCACCCAAAGGTGCTGAGGATGCTATCTGCTATCCTCAAAAAGCTGTATTCCTTCAGCTCTGATTAATCATAGAGCCTGGAGAAGGCTCCAGATAGCCAAGGTAAAACAAACATTGTACCCATCTAAAGGAAGGGCAGATGGAACAATCTGAGGAACTACAGGCTGATTGTCTCATTTTCAGTCCCTAGGGAAAGCATGTGTGAAGCAAGAACTCTTAGGCAAGTACAAGCACACAAGGCAGAAGATGGAGACTGGCTAAGTGATACCTGATCTGATGGATGATCATCTGTGACAAAATAATTGGGTTTGTGGATGAGGTGAGAGCAGTAGATGATGCTGGCCTGGTTGTACATAAGACTTCAGCAGACACTGTGAGGAAAGGCAGCAAGCTGGACTAGAGGAGGGCAGCTTCAAGGTGTCTGCTCTGCCTACAAGGAGGTTACTGGCAGCTAGGAATTTTTGACAATAGTTGCCAGAAGTAGAAACAGGAGAGTTTTCAGCCAGAGAAAGCAGGCATCAGGAATTTCCATGGCAGGGTAAATAAACATTGGGACAGGCTACCTGGAGAGGCTGTACCATCTCTGTCCTTCGTGGACTTCAAACCTCAGTGACACAAAGTCTTGAGCAACCATGTCTGATCACACAGCTAAGCCTGTTTTGGGCAAGGGGTTGAGTTTGGAGACCTGCTGCACTCCACATCATTCCATATAACTTTTCCTATATTCTTCCAGTAGTTATACAGTTACAAAACTACTCTAGAGAAGTAACAGCTGAAGAAAAATATTTCCAGAGTCAGATAATCCATTACTTACAAACCAAATGTTTTAAATAATATGTAATACCAGAGGTTTGCTGCAACTCATTTTCCCATGTTGCACATACCCACTTTGTCACCCCACAACTATCAGTCCCCACAAAGTCCCAGTATATTGGTTTTCACCTATTGTCTTATTTTTAACTCAGTATTCCTTTCACAAGAATTAAATTTGGTCAAATGGTTTGGGATTAAATTTGGTCAAATGGTTGCTTACATGAATGACAGTTTCACTCTGTGAGGGCCAGGGTGCTTGCTACATGTAATGTGATGGGATCTCCCCATTACTGGCAGTCACATTTCAGAGGCTTACATAGCCCAGATGAAGCTGGGAATAGCAGGGTTTTTTTTTGAGCAATGAAAACACTTGGCACTTTCTGGTTCTGTTGTGACCACCATCTGGCTTTGCTCACACCACTAAATGAAGTCACAAACGAATCCATTTGTGAGATACAACAATGGGATGATAGGAAATACTTCCTCGCTTTTTCTTGGAGTGCAGTTAGAAGGAAAATGAGTCTGCACTTTTACAAATCTCACTTTGGACACGAAGAAGAATCTGCGCAAGCAAGTCAATCTTCTATAAATGTCTCTAAGAAGGTATTTGGCTTTTGGCTACTTAAATATTGTTTAGTAGCTATAATGATGAAGTTGCTACTTCATCAAAGTAACTGTGGTAATGAACTGTAGGAAAGCAATTCTGTTTAGTGTAATTATTTTCATGTGTGCTCCGTCTTGCTCCAGAAGGTCTGTATATCTGGACTTGTATGGTACTTTTATAAACAACTGTAAGAAAGGTTAGATACTTACTTGATTGTGTAGTTTGCCATCTCTTTGGAGAGAAGCTGATGCATAGAATAGTTTAGACTGAGAAACCACATTATAGAGACCTTTGATGGGAACTTACTATCTGATACATAGTCTAACAATACCAAAGAAATTCTTGTCTTAAAGTTTGTATATCAGAATATATCAGCAGTGGTATTATTATTTATATAAATGCGTTTGGGTTATAGTAGTATAAATGGCTTTGGCAGAAGGCAGTATTTGGTTAATGTTTGTTAAGTGCTACTCTCTTTAACTGCTGGGTAAAAAAAGGAAAAATAACTCTACCAAAATTATTTCAGTTTCTGCCCACTGCTCTGTGTCATTTGTTGGCAAAGGTAGTGGAAGGAAAAGTATCAGCAACAAAAAAAGTGACCATGAAATGGTTGTTGAACATTAACAGCATTGGCTCAAATTTTCTTTCCCATATTTGGTACTACCAAAACTGTAGGAAAGGACTATGATGCAATTAATATTTCATGCTGCTAGCCGGCCAATTCTTAAAAAGAAATGAAAGCACTTAATAGTATGTTCAAAATTCCATCCGTGCCCCACCACACCTCAAGTTAGAGGCATCTTGTTTCCATCATCATCTAATCTTTGATCTTTGATCCTTCATATGTGCACTTACACATCTCCCATCTGGCTTAGCCCATACTGCACAGCCCAGCAACTGATTAGTTTTAAAGCTTGCACAAAGACATATGCTGTAAGCATACTCAGAAGGCTTTCCTTTTCTTCCCCTCCCTGTGTGAGAGCAGCACACACACTCATTTATTGAAAGAATGAGAAATACATGTCGCTGTCTACACAAGACTGATCTCTTCTCTGAAGAAGTGAGTTCTATAATTCCAAGTGGGTTAAAGACAAACCCTTCTCCATACTCTTCACTGCCTTTGCCAGCCCCATGCAGTTGTTAATTTCCTGTGCTGGCTGTTCATAACGTTTACGTAGCTTTGTGCGTAATCTCAGATAGGGAATCAGGCACATAATGCCAACATCCCTTTGGGAAAACATTTTAAATGCAGCCCAGTGTGTACATCTCCACTGATATTTGCAGATCTCTGTGCAGATACTGCATGCTATTTACACTTTGTAACTGCTAAGGAGGAAGTGTCACTGTGCTTGTCTGACACCACATTCCTTTTATCTCTCTCTGAGGTTGTGGTACAAACCAGTCAATACCAGAGGCCCACTGCTAAGCTGGAAGGGTGGCTCAGAGTGATGGCAGGTCTCAAGAATTGACATCTGAAGAATGCCAGGCAGGAGAAGTCAAGAAAACACAACAAAGCAATGGAAGTTACAGGAGCCTGGACCCTGCATAGTTTCAGAAAGGAAAGTTTATCAACTTCAAAAGGCTTACGCAAATAAACATCAGCTGGAGAAAAAAAAAACCAACCTTCACTACCCTGCCTTTTAAACATCTCTAGTTACCAGATAGAAGATTCTCTATCTTTATTTTAAAAATGGCAAAATAAAAATGGTAGAATAAATTTTCAGACTTGGTGTTAAATTAAAATATGCAAAAAAAGGATTAGGCTGTTGGATAAAACACTCTCAAATAACACTTAAGTATATGTCAAGAGGCCTTTGGCACTTTTCCTCACAGAACTGATTCCAGTGCTGCAGTTTAATATGCAAATCCTGGTTTCAGAGCTGCTCAGTCCACATTATCACATTATTTCTGCCATAAGGGAGTCCAGCTGCTGGGCAGATTTGGGACACTGCTGCGATCTAGACTGCGATCTAATTCCTGTGGCTCTACAGTGTATTTTATGAAGGTTCACACAGTACATTTTCTGTTAGACACAGAACATCAGCAGAGGCTTGCAAAACACAGTAACATCTAGGGAAATTATTTGCATTACCTTAGAGACCAAAAATGTCTTAAAAATAAGCTGTGAAAAGCAGAACAAGTAATGAGACTCTGCTTAGCACAAGCACTTGCTTTTTTCCACATAGCAGGGAGAAGGCAAGAAGGGACAGAAGATTCAGTATTAGATGTGAAGTAGTGAAGTGGCTAGGGAATCCCATGAAAACCTTGGGAACACTAGTACAGAAAAGAAAATGGCATAGATCCGTTCACTTTTTCTGGAGTCGTGGCAGTGGACACACACTGAGTGGACACATAGTAAGGGGAAAAAGAAGGAAAAAAAATCCTCAGTATGACTTTTTACTGGAGTTAAATATTAACTTGTCCAGAGGAAGTAAAAGGCAGAAAAATAGCACAGGGTTATTGATTTCAGCATAACTTTATCCAAGTGCCCTACTGTGGCCAGTGTAATGTAAACAAATGGGAAGACAGACCACTTCCTCCAAAGAAACTCCAAAAAAAATCACAGGACACTGCACTAAAAGGCAAGGGAGATGAAGAATATGTTTTGTTAGAATGAGAAAAATAGAATGAGAAAATGTATAATAAAATCATAAATAGATTGGAACTAGAAAAATAGGCAAAATTTCAACAACCCCAAAACAGGAAAACAGGAAGGCTGACAAAGGAGGAATAGAAAAAACTAGTAAGAGGTAATGACAGTAAAACGGCAGGATATGGTGGAAGAAACTGTTCCAATGAAGTTTTGCCATTTTAAGAAGTTGTCCATTTTGTCTGTACCCATCCTGTCCATCACAGCAGTGGTGAAGCATTATAAATGACTTAATATTGTACTTGTGGGAAACTGCAAGCTTTGACAGAGAGACCACTGCACATTTAGGGGGCAGTGATTCACACCACAGCTCCACTGGGCAGGTGCTGCATGCCAGGCTGGTGGTCAGGCTGTGCTGAGCCACACTGTGCCATTTCACACCGTGCTACACACCTTCCTCCACCACAGCCTTTGCATGGTGCTGGAGGAGCCTGTGGGCAGCCCCCACTCAGCACTGTTGGTAAAGCCCTGTCTTTTAACACAGCACAAGAAATTCTGTGGAGAATGTCTTTCTTTTTTGACAGTAGAAATTATGAATAGAGTTGCTTTCTTGTTAGGAAATCCTACAACAGCTTGAATGACTGTCAGGGGTGGCTAACTAGCTCTCTCTGTCATAAATAGGGTCTGTGGAGTGTCTTGCTAAAAAATACCATTTTGAATGATACCTTACAAGATCTGAGTGTTTTTTCTTATGGGGATGGCAACAGACCCGCACCTCCAAGGCAAAACCAGAAGCTCTAAATGAAAATCACTCTAAGGAACTAAAATCAGCACATAGTTAAAAAACTAAAATATAATAAAGCTAAAATCTTTCCACTAACCTCCCCAGAACAACTAACACAACCTCCTCTCACCTGCAAAGTAGTATGTATGCATTCAGTACAAATGACATCAAGCAGTGTAAAAAGATTTGGCAGTAAATTGAAATAAAATCTTTTTTAAATGCACCAGGGGCTTCTCCTCCCTGGAAAGTTAAATTTCTAGCTTACCTAAAATGGAACAACTATTTGGGAAAATCTTTCCTTGTGGAAAATTAATTCAATGTAATAATGCCTTTATACTTTTTAGAATCTAATTCTGAAACAAGCCCGTCCACACTGACTTCTTCTAAACAAACAAGTCTGAGATAGCCTCACAAAGAAATCGGTGCAGATCAGGATGCTCATTTCCATCTGAAAGTTGAAAGAACAGGAAGTTAAGCATCACACATCAATCATCTTAAACAATGACAAGTCTCTTGCACAAAGTCCTATCCTAGTGTTTTCTCACAAATCATCCATTAGCTTGTCTAAAGCATAACAAGAAGTCCTCTGGTACTTACATAGCACTCACCTGGTCTGTTCTTTGAGCCTAAAAGTAAAATAAATTGAATTTTTGGGTTTACTACTACTAAACAGCTAAGAATGCCTTTCTTCATTTGGGAGAACATGCCCTGTTTACTACAGCAATTTATGAGATACTGTAATCCAGACATTTTTGTCATGAGACATACAGTCACTATAACTTGTATTGGAATAGATTCCAGATACTTCACATGCAGTAAATGGAGATCAAACTACATTATATGCTTATACTGCAAGAAAACAATTTTATCCTCTGTAATCTCAGCACAGGGGTGATTTCAAGATGTCACTCCAAGATTAATGAATTACAAGAGTACAAAACCAGCCCCAGCAAAGACTTGAATCTTTGATCTCAAGCAAGAGATCTCAAAATTCTTTCCTATTGCACATAGATATGGAAATGCACTGTCATAGCAAAGAAGGACTGAGGGAGAGTCGTGGAGATGGGCAACACTGCCCTATGTTAAAAACGGGACCACACTCCCGGTACAAAAAGTGATTTCAGCATTTATTACAATAAAAAAGAAAGGCCTAAAGCAAGGGGGCCCGCGGGCTGAGCAGGAGCGTTCCTGTCGTGGATGCTGCAGCACCGGCGCTGGCTCTTCTGAGCAGCGATGTCCCCGATGTTCCAGGTGGAGCGGCACGGGTTCAGTGGGTCAGATGCCCCTTTTTATCCTGTTTTTTGTCAGTTTGGATTGGTTTCTGTTTGTATGCTTCATTTGCATAAAGGTTCAAGGCACTTGATTGGCCCATTACAGTTCTGTCCAAGCTGGCTCGTTTCGCTTGGGGGTGGTGCACTTCACTTAGGTGTATTGTGGTACGTTGAGTACAGTATTTCTGACAACTACCCCTTCAAACCCCTTTTAACAACAGTTTCTAACCTATTTTTAACACTAGACTTCCTGCTACTGCCAGCTCTGCAGATTTAGCCCCTAGCTTTGGGTGAGGCGATTGCTTCCCAGCACAATGGTCCCCTGGGGCTGCACACAAGTTTGATGGTGGCCAGTCAGGCACAGTGAGTACTGGATAAACACGCAGTGGCACACTGTGGCTCCCTGGGGACAGCCAGAGGGAAGAGCGAACAGGGGACATCCTGCAATTCGAATGAGGCAGGAGCGCCCCAGGTTGGGGAGCTATGTGCTTTGTATTTTTTCTGCATTGATGCGGAGTTACTCTTGGTGTGACAGTTAAGATTGATTTCAGCTATCTCCACTCAAAAATGCACATTCCTTGTTAGACTTAAAAATCAGAGAATTCTAGATACCTTAACAATTACTTTAAGTGTTAAAATACTTTTTATTCAACAGAAATGGAAAAGGTTAAGAGTTAGAAATGGGCTATAGCCATCTACGTGTGGCAAGCCAAACGACCAAACTTCTTTTAATTTCTGTATCACAGTGTTATTTTTTTTTCTGTTAGGCTGCTAATCTTTAACAGTAGCATTGCCACAAGGATTGCACAGTTGTCTATTCTTGTAACCACAAGTAAAGATACGTTAAAACCCACTGAACATTTCTGTAGAGAGGGTGACTGGCTGACTTCAACAGAGCCAAACAAGATCTGTCTTATTTACCAGAAAATTTTCAAACAGAAGCCTTTTACCTAACAGGAACCAGCTGCCCTCATCTCACTATTCTTTCACCACTAAAATTTTCTTAAGTTCCTCCATTTTATCTTTATCCTAATTCTTCCACCATCATGTAGCATCACATCTGGACATGTGCACTTTTTGCAATGTCAGACTTTTATAAAACTTAAAAATTAGGCATTTAAAAATAGAAGAGTACATTGTTTTCACCACATACTTAAAAAAAAAATATATAGTCTTATGCCTTCATTCAGTGTAGACCTGCACAGCAATCCATACATTTAGTTAGACACATACCTGTGCAAACACATACACAAATTAAAGAACAGGCACAATGCCTTGGCAACAAAGAGAGGTTTCATTGCACTGTACAATACATAATATTTCAAATGCCGGAGATGGTCATACTATTGGTTAAGAAATCCCCAAAATAACAAAATAACAGGGATAAAACCTTTTCCCAATGCCCACTGCACTGTTTTTAATTTCACATGCAACATTTGATTTCACATACAAGACTGACAGAAGAGTGATCTGTGCCTGAGCTTGCCCCACACACTTTCCAGGGAAGAGGACATACGAATTTGAATGCTCAAAGCCTGAAAAGGACATTTGTAGATGAGTATGTGATCACAGAGCAGACATTCAAACTTGCATATTAAGGAAGCCAAGCCCCTTTAGCCTCATCCATAGGGATTTACTTATCGCACCTGTATCTGGATCCTCACTCAAGCAACAGACAAGTATTGAGCAGCTCAAAATCAGGTACTTTTGGGTAGCAACTGAGTAGCAGGTAGTATTTTTGAGGCCAGGTTGTAGAAACAAACAGATGGTAGTTAAGGGATCCTCCAACAACAAGGTGTCTGAATCTTGCTTTACCTATGTGTATCATTTAGTGGCTCTAATTCAAGGCTAAACTGACAGGCCTCAGAGGAAATACAATCCCAAACCCACAAACATGCTAACCCTTTTTACCTGTCTTACTTTGATCAATAAGTATCTTCTAGTTCAAACATGTTTTCCTTTCACATTTCTTCAGTCATCTGTTTATTAGCCTTGTTCTGGACACAGGAACAAGCTGTCTGGAACAAATTGGTCTTGGACACCACCTCATCTGTCACCTCATCTGGACTGTTGAGGCCACCTGTAATGTATTTTTAGCTTCAAAAGTCACATTAATTGGCTGTAGCGTGGTGCAAAAGAGGACTTTAGGCTAGCCTAGATGCTATGGGTAATTTTAACTCCATTTGCTTTAACTGGTCTTAGGCTTTGCATCTTCCTCTGTCTTTACATACTAGCAGCCTCAGAGAACACTATGTAGTTTAATTTCATTTTTCACATAGTTGAACATTTGCTTATTTCCAGCTCCCTTTCTCTCCCCGTCTGGTAATTAATGATGGGAAGTCCTGTCAGCAGTTGCAATACCTTTGGGAAGTTTGATGCCTATAATTTGTGTCATGTATATTACCCACTTGTAATTTGTTATGATGACTGATGACTTATTCAAAGACCTTCTAGGCTCAACTACTTGCACTCTAGCACTCTTAACACTCACAGCAATAGGCTGACCATAAAAAGGATTCATCCTGTCTCCTGTGCAGGTATATAAAATAATCTCAATCCTATTTATAAATCCAGGGTAAAGAAAGATAACTGCAGATGTTTTCTACAGGAATAAGATCAATAAATTGACTAACTCTATCTGGGTAGCAGTACTTCGTATTCATCAGGCTTTATTCCATTCATAAACTGAAAGAATACTGTGCTGGTTTTGGCTGGGATAGGGTTAATTTTCTTCCCAGCAGCTGATATCGGGCTGTGTTTTGGATTTCTGCTGAACACAGGGTTGATAATACAGAGATGTTTCCGTTACTGCTGAGCAGGGTTTACACACAGCCAAGGCCTTTTCTTCTTTTTTGTGCTCCATGCTGGTGAGGAAGCTGGGGGTGCCTGGCAGGCTGGGAGGAGACACAGCCAGGACAGGTGACCCAAACTGACCACAGGGATATTTCAGATGATGTGGCATCATCTTCAGGATATAAAGAGGGGGAAGGAAGGTGGAAGTGGGGTATGTTGGGACTGATGGCTCTTGTCCTCCTCTTGTAGGGATGGCTGAATACCTGCCTGCCCATGGGTAGGGCTGAATGAATTATTTTACCTTACCTGTGTGTGTGACTTTTGCTTTCCTGTTAAATTCTTTTTATCTCAACACGTGAGTTCTCTAGCTTTTACTCTTCTGATTCTCTCCCTGGTCCTGCTGGTGGGGGAATGAGCGGCTGTGTGGAGCTTGGCTGTTGACTGGGGTTTAAACCATGACAATTACTCACAGAGCAAAAGAAAAAGACAAAAAAAACCCAAGAGAAGACAGAACTTAACATGGCAGAAAATAAGTATTAATACTAATGAATTAAGTATATTAAAAAAAAATTCAAGGGTAACCATGAAAAAAGGTCATGTACTGGTAGGTAAGAAGTAATGGCTTTAAAATCAAAGAGGGTAGATACAGTTCAGGTATCAGGAAAAAAAAATCATCACTATGATGGTGGTGAGGCACAGGAACAAGTTGCCCAGAGAAGTTGTGGATGTCGCACCCCTGAAAGTGTTCAAGGCCAGGTTGGATACACTGAGCAACCTGGTCTACTGTCCAGGTGGGTAGGAAATAGATGATCTTTAAGGTCCCTTATAACCTAAACCATTCTGTGATTCTATGATATGTGGACATTTGTGAACTGAGCCAAATCTGAGGTAAATAATTCTTGCTTTGTTTTTAGTTTTTTCCATGACTCTGCATCTGGAATATCATCAGGACAATTTCTTTATCGTATGAAAAAGGTCTTGATAAAGCAGTGGTCAAAAAGAGCTTTATATTGCAAAATGTTGTTCACTTCTCATCAAGTTTTCCATGAAGCATCTGACTTTCATATAGCATTTTACAAGATTTATCCCAGATCTGTCCTTATTGAAATCAATCCCATGCTATTTTTCTTTTCATTGTGTGGTTTTTTTTTAGTTATGGTTTCATAGTAAATGGAACCTACCTCTGTAGCAGTACTTCCTGTTGTACTTCCTGATGTACAACTACAGTACTGGTTTCCCCATATGCAGAAAAGGACCTGTCCTGCACTTAACCTCATTAATGAAAGCTGAGAAATAACTGTTTTTCTTGGCTGAACATTTAGTTATTAGTTCAGTCCACAAACCATAAGGTGTGTTTGTTAAAGGCTCATAGGAGAATAGAGGTCAGAAAAAAAAAATTACATTAAAAAATGTTTAAAGTTCAGACTAACTTTCAGATAGGGTTATGAAAAAGAAAGAAAACCTGTTTGGTAAGTTACAAAGCAAGAGTTATCAGGAAATTCCAGATCCACAGATGTTCTGTGAGTGTCGGAGGGGTCACTCTATTGTCTTTAACATCCTTTTAGCTTTAAAAGGGATGTAGTAGCTTTTTACATTTATTAACCAACATTTATATTTCACTTTTTAAGCTGTGGGGAAATGCTACAGAAATGTGTATTCCTTCTTAAACATTTTATTGATCTAATTATTTACAGAGCACTCTATTTTTTTGAGGAATTTTTTTTCAGATATATATTTCTATGAACAATGAATTTATTTTAATGATAAACTCAATCTCAGTGCTAGTCATCTGTAATAGATCACTTCACTCCTTAGTAACTTCAGTGGCTTCAGTCAGTGTTTCTGAATGCTGCTAAACATGCTGACTGCAGAAAAAAAACAATAAAATATTTAGATTTAGCTAGGTGTTAAATTTTAAGCCATTGTAAGTTACATTATTGTCCTCATTATAAGCTAGTTCCTTTTCTGTACTCAAAAACAAAAACAACTCCCACCCCAAATGTTCACTCAATAGTAGCACCTTAGCCACAAAACCATCAAACTGGTGATAATCTTGCAAGTCTTTTCCAAGTGAAAGGATTCTGTGATCTGTAAAATTACCTTGGTTATCTAACCCTCTCCAGCTGTCCAGAAAGCTGCAGGGCCATGGCACAAACCTGCTTGCTCTGAGGCTCATCCCAGCACTTCTACTGCCACTGCCTCTACAGCTGCTGCCATTGCCACATCTCTTCCCACTCCATCCTCAGCGGGGGCAGCAACATAACACCAGAGGAGGGCAGTAGCACTGGTATTGCCAGCAACAAGAAGGAAATCATGGACAACAGCAGAGCTGAGGATCGGAGCAGCAGCAGGGGTGCCCAGAGAGGAATGAAACTGAACCTAAATGTGAAATAAAATGCTATTTAATTAAGCTTATAATCAGAATCCAGCAAGCTGCAAATGGGCTTCAAAATTAATTGTGCACAACATAATATACTACAGTAGTGGTTTTAAATACACTTGTTTATAGCAAATGGCAACTATTTCTGTTACAACTTTAGTAAACAACATTCCCTTCAAGAATGGAAATCTATCATGCAGTGTTCCAGTTCTTGTTTGCTCACTGACACATTGGGCTTTCTGAAGTTTTTGTGCCTAAATGTGAAACCTTTCTTTCCTAGATTTTTAAAAAATTTGACCTGTGTTTCTGCAGAAGCTTTCCTGGATACCTGGATTTTATTTCTAGGTTTAAGCCATAGGCTGCCCATTATTTTGTCAAGTCTATTCTCAATGAACTGTAACTGTCTGGAGGAAAAATATGTGTTTATTATGAACTATTTCCTCTGTAAGGGATTAGTCATGGCAAAGATCAGTAGCAATTGTATCCTTTTTAATCATTTTGGCATGCCACCCATCTGTGCTTACACGCAGCGCCATGTCATGCTAGGCTGTTCAGGGCACAGCATCACAAACATCTGCCACATGCTGTGATTGTGAACCCTTCAAGGAAACAGGAGCCCCAACCTAATAGCCAGTACTGTTTGGATGCAAAAAATAACACTTATCCAACTTTCTGCTCTGGTTTTGGTTTTGGAATACAAGTTCTCCTTGTCCAATCCCCAGAGGATGAAAAACAAACACTGACTTTAAAGCAAGCTGCCTGAATTAACACGGGCAGCCCTCAGGAAAAGCTTATCACATTGAGTGAATTCTCATTATTTTTTGTCTGTTTTCATGGAATAGATCAGTTTTTGCAACTCTCCTTTTAAATATGTTTAACATTTGTAAATACCTTGGCTCTCCCAAGTCTGAGACTCTAGCCCAGACAGCTCACTTCATCCATCCAAAGGGAATTCACTGATGTAAAGGGCGTCTCAACTAACTATGACATGATCCTAAAGTCACTTCTGTTCACTTCAATCTGGAAATGAGGATTCAAAGCAAAGCAATTATACAGGCCTGACTAAAATGACACAGACTTTCCTGCTGTCTAAATGAATGTGAACAAGAGTAAAACTGGAGAAAAAGAACAGTTCTGTTGAAAAGTCCTGAGCACATGCCCATGGAAACTTTTAAGAGGCTAATAAATAAGACCATCTGAGTGAAAGAGGCTTTTATTCTCAGCTTGAGACTGCAGTGGGTGAAACTGATACCCAGCCAAATTAGTATCAGGCACTCTCAACAGAACTGAACTCTCTCATTTAGTAGTAGTTACTACGGTTCTGAAGAAAAAGCTTTAGCTAGTGTGTGATTAATACTGTATGTTGATTTGGTTACAGCACCAATGAATGAAAATGAATGAAAAAGGATTTAAAAGGTAATTGTATCTGCCAGCTTGAAGAACTACTTTCCACATTTGATGAACAGAACAGCAAACACAAGACAGGAAGTCTCTGAAAAGAAAGCCAGCTAATGTGTGGAAAAAAATGTATGCATACCAAGAATGTCTGGAGGCAGGTACTGAGATAAGTAAGCCAGCTGAAGTTGCCTTTATGCTAGTGAGCAGCAGCAGTCAGTGGGCTCACCCTCCTGCCACAACCTCCAAGAAAATGCACTGACCTTTTAAAATATTGCTGACTGTTAAAAACAAATTTATAGTACATCGCAGTGCAAGAATATCAGTACTTTGCCAACACGTGGCATCTTCTCTTCATTTCCCATCTTAAACTGGTTAGTACTTAGAAAAGAAATCATCTATGAATGTGAAGAAACCCCAGACTGGATTGTTTAATTCTGTTTTCACACTACTGATGTTACCCCATTTACAGCAAAGAACAAAAGCACACATGTAACTTTCTAAAAATTATACACTAAAAACCATGTAGAGACATTTAACATTCAAAAGATGTCAGCTGACCATGCCGTCACTATTGAAGTTATGACCAGTGTGGCTACAAATTAAATTTAATTTGTTATTTGGTCAAAGTCACAAAAAAGAAAGAATACAAAGTCATGTATTAGTAAACTTAATACATGAAGCGAAGCTTCATGCTAGCATTAATAGGAAGAGCTTCTGGTCGCCAATATAAGTGTTCACATTTTAGGAAATGGGAGAGTTTAGCAGGTTGTTTTCAGCTGCACACAGCTGCATTGACTCATTCTGAAATGTTTTTGTCAAGATGAGTATACACATGCTACTAACTTGTACTCCTTATCAGGTACTCCTCACCTACCAGTAGCAGAAATGCTAGAAAAACACTTTAGGGCATGTTAGCTTTTCTACTAACAGTAATAACAGATGGCTCCTCCTGTCTTTGAAACAGAGGATTATAAATACAAAGAATGAGTAAATTGTTAGGGGAATGCAGTAGGACTATATGAACACATAAAAATAACAATATGATTCACCTTTGAGGTAAAAGAGTCTGAGTCCACTGTTCCAGTTAAGCAATCACTTCTTAAAAAATGTCTTCAGTAAGTCTTCAGATTAATAGGCAATTTGAAATATACTGTGTTTGTTTATCCAGACTACATTTAATCTGGTGCTAAGCACAGTGTTGTGTTACCTAATTCACCTTTGCTAACTGGAACTGTAAGCAATGGAACATGGTGGTGTGTTGGTGATCATCAAAGGCAGGTACAGCTGCTTATAAATGCAGTAAAGCATATTGCTGACAAAAATTGCAAGCTTTTTTATTACATATTTCCATTCCTTGACTTTACTTTTTACCTGAACTTTCTCTCCCACATTGTTAAAATGCTACCTTAAGGAAAAGAGGAAGAGGAATCCATCCTCCTGAAAGTCTGAGACCAAGGCAAGGGGAAATCTTGTAAGATTTTCACATAGTCATTTTAAAGTCACATTTTTAAGGTTTTGGCTTAAGCTGTGCTATCCCATTTGTTATGCCACTAGAATAACTACAGACCTACTTATTACACAAAGATTTTTTAAGAATAATACACCTAATGCTTATCAATCACTGAGGCCTTTACAGGCTGAATACTGCCAGTGGGTTTGGGGATCTATTTCCGCAAATGTTCCTCTCTCCAGAACAGGAGTAAAAAAATAAACATTAAAGGACATTTGATAGAAAGGATATGGAAGTAAAAGTGAAGGTAATATATAGAAAAACTGGGAAACTATGTAGCCAGTATCGAGATGTGAGACTTCTGAAACTCAAAAAAGTCTCACTGGGGAAGGGGAGAAAAACCTGCAGCCAGACTTTTCCTGGGGGATTTATATACCTGTAGAAATTGAGCCAAATAGTTTGAATTCAACATTGTTGGCAGTAGCTACCCCAGATTTGTTACTTATTGCAATTTCCCCACCTCATAATGACCTGCTTGTCCCAGGCAGAAATACAGTTCAGCAAAACTTCAAACTTAGAGGAGCTTGGTTACTTTTATTAAATCTATTTCCTGAGCTAAATCCAATTTTATAGATACTGGGTAATGTCTCAAATGAAGGTGTTTAAGAAAGCCTCATATGTAAGTCTTGCAATAATATTTTTACTAGGTAGCAGACTCTTTGTATCATCCAGACCAGTTCAGAACTAGTTTCTATGGAGTAACAGTTGTCTCCTTAAGAAGCATTGCAATAATAGGTAAAACAGTCCTTCCCATGTTTCACTGCATTTAGGATAGACTATTGCATTGTTAGTAGAACAACCAGAGAATGTAGGTGTGTAAGTGTACTGGCTCTAGGCTGTTATTTAATTATGCAAATAGTTATAACCTATTGCATACAGTCTCAGCAATGCAAGAACAGGAAGAAGGCTAATCCAGAAGGCCGGAGAGCTTGAGCGGGAAGGGTGTGGGACAGCAGCAGCAGGACAGTGAACAGCCACAGGCACGAGTGAACCTGGCAGCTGGTAAAGAGCTGCTCAGATAAAATGCTCACTCTAAACAACAGCCTCTCTGCGGGCTATCTTGGGAAGCAGAAATCACCCAAGCCTGGCGTATGTGAACCGATGGTGAGGGAAAGGCATTTGCTGCCATAAGCTGTGAGCAGAGTAAATTAGGCTTCTGTCTTTCTGAGCCACTGCATGGTCTTGAGGGAGAATTCTTAAGAACAGGGAAAAAAACCATTCCTTTATACATGTATTTACTTTTAAACTGTGATCTGACTCTACTGGAAGAAGCACTAAAAACCAGACATGGTCAGGTTTTCACTTTTCTTGTTAATATACTCAGAAGAATCTCAGCTTCTCAACCTGGATCTCCAAATTATTAATTTTTATTTCTGATTTGCCATCTGCACCCAGTTTCTAACTCCTGAGTGATCTTAGAACTGCTGACAAAAATGTTTGATGAATCTGTCTGCTGATGACTGCAGCAGTTGATGACCACTACATTCAAAAACTTGTGTTTCCCAAGCAGAGGCACTGACCACGCACCCTGTAGCACCTGCATGTTCAAAAATGATGTGCAGTCAAAGTTTGTTCAACTTCTTGGACAGAGCTTACTAAATATTAAAAAAACCCACTGGAGACCCACAGAATTTCCAAGTTACTCACATCAATATTCATATCAATATTGATGTTTAAATAATCTGGAGTTTTCTAAATACATTAAAATGTTTTTAGCTTTGCCCCTTTTTTATGAAGCAATCAGACTTGTTTGCTCTCTTCTCCTCTTTCTTCTCTATCACATGTTGTCAGGGATACTTGTGTTGACTTCCTTATTTGCGTTTCTTTAATGAAGACAAAAAGTTCGAGCACCCGGCAAGCTCAGTAATTTACAAAAACAAAATCATAGGTGAAAGCAGCACAACGTAACTCAAGATTTTCTCTCACAAATTAAGCCTTAAGTTTTAGCTTTCATATTTTTCAGATCCTGTGCTACCTAGGTGGGTAGCTCTTGCACATCTCTATTAGTCTTCACCAATAACTCTGAAAGGCTGCCACACATCTACTCCTCCATGCATGCCACAAGGATTAGTGGAATGACAAATCAAGCTGGTTAAACCAGCTGGTTAAACCAGGTGCCAGTATATGGGGTAGGTTCCTTATGGCCTCCATGACAGGAGGACACCTATCACAGGAGAAGCTCTGAGCACTTGCAGAAGTTAAGTGGCCTCTATGCTTCTCCTCCCATGGGAAAACAGGAGGTGCTGGAACCACACAGGCACCTCATGGACTTCAGATCTGGATGTATACAAGTGAAAAGAAACCAAAACAGGTAGACCCTCCAAAGGTTTTTCTTCCCCCTGAATTTAAAAAAATCTTCCTACAATTCACACTAAGAATGGAAAAAAAAAGAAAAAAAACCAAAAAAAACCCAGCAAATAGCAGTGAGATGTTCTGTTACCAGATGGTGAATTATCACTGAAATAAAGTTAAAACTAAAAGAACCACAGACTCTGCATTTTTGCAGTGTACCTGAAAAAATTCATAGATTTATTCTGTTGGGCATAAAAATGGCGTTATCCCTGAGACAGCTAACCTAACATCCAGCACACCATTAGGCAGCAGAGCAACAGATGCAGATCCTTCAAAGTTTGAATGTAACATAAAGGCTTGAATGCAATATGATCTTTCTCAATTCTGGCTTTGCTCATAAATTTATGCAGCTATACATATGCATATATATTTATTAATATGTGTCTACTGTAACACATCATATCACACCTGTCTACCTAGGTGAGTTGTCACCACTCTGTTTCACAATCTCTGAGCTTCAGGTCACTATATATTCTGAGAAACCTTCTTGTGCTTCCTCAAGATTCCCACTGCACCACATTCCTACTTCAAGAGAAGGCACTTTAAAAAAGTGCTGTTCGAATCAGAAACATGGAAAAATGAAGCCATTCATCAATAGTAGTTATTCGTTTGAAGTTGGCATAAAGTTAGGAAGCTTATTCTCAGGGTCTGTGGTGTCTCTATGTGTCGGGATGACCCCAAGATTGTAAAAGTCCTTGTTTCCTAGCCCGTGCAGCCAAAGAGTCGGAAAGTGTAGGATCAGCTTCTCAAGGTTGTTTATTTTTCCTTATCTATAACATTCTTTCTCTGACCTGCCGAGCTCCGTCTAGCAAGGAGGCCATGGCATTCTGTGTGTCGCTTCAGGTGGTGTTTACATTTTATACTAGAAATTACGTGTACTGTATTTACAATATTGTGCCAATACCTATCATCTATGTTAGACAGTGTGTCTCTACCTTAAACCAGTAGAAAAGTGTCACCATCACACCAAGACATGGAAAACAAGAAGAAGGAGAAGAAGGTTAGGACACGCCCAAATCCCTCCATCTTGTACCCCTGAATCACATTCTAAAAACTCCAAAATTCTACTTTTTCACCCTGTGTCAATTCAGCTACTACACTACTCAAACCCTTGTGACTTGTAATTCCTCATATAAAGTTGGCAACTTTTCCCATGGGCTAAAATCAAAGCCACAGATGTTTTTGACTTCGTGCCAAGGTCTCTGAGCCCCCTGCCAGGGTCTCGAGACTGCCAGGCCAGCCAGATGGATGTCCTGGACTCCAACAGTTTATAAATGGAAGAAGTGCTGGTGAATGGCAACAGGCAAGTGAAAACACCTAATATGTATTATTAGTAGTAGTAGTAGTAGCAGTAGTAGTAGTAGTAAAAATAATGATGATAATAACAACAATTTACCAGGCTAAGCAAACCAGAGAGGAAAAAATCAGAGTAAGCTATTAGGGATGCAAAAGAGTGTCTCTTCTGGGTTCTATTCAGCATTCACAAAAAAAGCCCACCTTTGCTCTCGTCCTGCTTTTTTTCCTAGGCTGTTCCTTCTCACACGAGAGGAAAATAAAGAACCAGCTTTGCAAAAAGTGCAGCAGCTGAAATCACAATCAAAAATGAGAAGGGTGTCTAGGCAGCTTCAGAAGGGCAATTCTGAGGGGAGTTTACCTCTTTACCCCACTTTGTCCCTGTCTGATTTTGTACAACAGAGTGCTTTTTCCCCCGTCTTCCCCCCACCACCATCCCACCCCCTGGGACCTGCTAGATCGGGCAAGTAAGTTAACAAAATTGGTGACAGCATTGTTTCTGTGGGTTCACATCACTAGCCTCAAGCATTTTTACTCCCTTCATACTCTGGCAATTGAGAAGGTGCACCACAGCAGGTACTGAACCTGTCTGACAAGCCTCCTATGAACTGAAAATGTCAGAACACCAACAGCATCTAGACCAGTGTCTAGCTGATCACTGCTCTTTTTAAGGTACAACATTTTAAGCTAGAGATGCCAGAATTCAGATTTAGCAGGCCAAAATTATGTTTATTAACAGCAGTTTGCTTTTGAGCTAGTGTACTGGTTTTGGCTGGGGTATAAGTTCACTTTCTCCATAGTAGTTTGTATGGTTCTGTTTTGGATTTGTGGCCAAAACGACATTGCTAGCAAACAGATCACAGAACAACAGAATGGCCTGAGTTGGAAGGGAATTTAACGATCATCTAGTTCCAACCCACCTGCCATGGACAGGCACATCTTTCATTAGACTAGGGTGCTCAAACCCCTATCCAATCTGGCCTTAACCAGAGGTGGGGCATCCACAACTTGTCTGGGCAATTTGTTCCAGTGCCTTACCAACCTCTCAGTAAATTATTTTTTAGTCACTGCTAAGCAGGCTTACACAGAGTCAAGCCACTTTCTGCTCCACCCACACCACCAGCCACTGGGAATGCACAAGGAGTCAGGAGGGGACACAGTCAGAACCACTGAACCTAACTGATTAAAGAGCTATCACAACCTGACCATAAGGCAACATGCTCAGCATACAGAGCTGGGGAGAAAAAGAAGGAAGGGGTGTGTTCTTGGTTTTTCTCTCCATCTAATGTGAGCTGTCAATGAGAGACACTTCTCACCGTTACTGTGTGTCACAGCCTACCAGACAGAATAGAGATTCCAAATCTCCAATTACTGAAAACGAAACAAAATTCTATTTTAAAGGAAAATTTTCCCAACAAAACTGATTCCAGAGAAAACAGCAGCAGCCAGTACCTATGAATCTTTCCTTCTGGGAGTACAGTGACCACCTGGATAGTGCAACCTTATTGGTGGACCATGTTCTGGGTTCATCTGTTCAGTAAGTATGATCATATCAGTGATGGAACTCCACCAAAGCCAACCCTTCTACTTAAAGAGTATCAGACCGCCTTTAGTGAATCAGCAAGGTCTCACTAATTTTGCTGCTTGATCCCAAAAGCTGCAGTGTTCAATTCACTTCTTTCACCATATTGATTTTCTTTCCTGTTCCAGTGGTAATGCAGTAGGAAGTGAGCCAGCAGATAACTTGAGGTCTTTTATTTCTATATAAATCTATACTACCATATACCACTGTCACACCTTCAGGAGATGGCAGCTTCTTGTCTGAGCACTGCTACTGATCCGTCAAATAATACAAGAATTCTCTCCTGAGGTGATAAGCTTTTTTTGTTATTTTACATTGCATTTCTGGTCTCCATTATTCCTCTTTGGCATAGTTCACCTTCTATTCTGTAATTTCTCTCCTGCAGCTATTTTCCACTATGAAACACCATGTTCCATATCCCTATTGCATCTTGCTCTTTCCTTTCTATATTTAATTTGTTTCCTAATTCACACTTATGATGTCTTCTGACTCATGCTTATTCTGTGCAAGTCACTAAGAAAAGTGCAAAATTTCATTTGCTAAATTTGTGCAACATTTTCCATTTCTTCAGTTTTCTCCCCTGTGCTGTCTACACACTGGCTGAATGGGTTTTATTCCAAACTGAGAGAACACCAGATTAAGCCACTTATCTCCAGGTATTCCATCATTTCTTTAAATAAGGGAGGAAAATAACATTTGGAACAGAGCTCACTTGTGCTTCTTTTAAGCAATGGCTCCAGGCAAACAGGCCTGCTATGCTTCAAAAGCTCTCCCCAAGGAGAATCACAATTTGGAAGGAGACTGGAGCCTCAAGCAGAAAGATGCTTGTAACCCTACCCTCTCCCAGACATTTCCCTGACCTGTCCTTCCTCCCCTAGTTTTCCTTTCTCTAAGTGATAATTTTAGCTGTGTTCCTTATTCTTACTTTTTACATCATAAAGGCCAAATTTCACATTAATATTCTGTGTGTTCTTTCGGCTGACTGTTTAAGGCAGTTATTCATACTTCAAAGGGATGAAAACAGAGATGAAGTTTTATGGTCTTGATGGCTTAACACAGGTCTGTGCTAGAAAGCCAGCACTTCATTTTCTGAGTCACTCTCTCATGGAGAGAGTCTGCTTTACATACCAGGCCTCAGGGAGCAGCATGGGAAGTACTCTGTGGATTATTTTCCTACCATTGCTAAAGGCTGCTTTGCTTGCTGTCTACTGAAATACATAATAGAGATAAGAAGATAAAGTTTTGACATGGCAGATTTGAATTTTTTTTTAACTGCTTATATTTTAGCAGTGAGTTTGGACTTATAAAAATCTAAACAGACAATACTAAGAAGTGAAATTAAGGAATACATTTAATTTCTTTGAACAGTGTGGCTTGAAATGCTTAGAGTCTATCAGTTTTTTTCTGATAGACTAGATACTGTGTGAGAAACACGGTATTTTTTTTTTTTCTGCAGCAGCCCCCCAAAGAGGTCACAGCTGGTCAACTCAAACAAAACAGAAACCTCATTCTTTGGAGTCAGTATTTACTCCTAAGACTGTTCATAGGTTACTATTGTAGTGTTAGGACAAACACATGGGTCTATTGGGACCCTCAAAGCATTTAAAAATCATTCAGAAACAGTGCTGTGCTGCATTCAAACAACTTGTTCATAATATATGATATTAGCTTGAAATGACATTTCTTCTGTCTTTACCATAGCGGTAACATAGTACAGTTGCATTTTCACATCTAGCATAATTATAGATGATTTCAAGACCAAAACCTTCATCCTTTCAAGCCAACAAGGACCTTGCTAATAATGCTAATGTATATGCACTTACTAGCACACAAAATTGATTTTTTCTAATAATGATAGTATTAATTCATTAAAAAGAAAAAAAGCAATTTTGCTTTTTGATTTCTGTTCTATATAAAAAAGACACCGGATTTTCCAAAAAGGAAAAAAAAAAAAAAAAGGAGATTGCAAATGTACTTATA
Organism: Vidua chalybeata; assembly: GCF_026979565.1. Lineage (NCBI taxonomy): Eukaryota > Metazoa > Chordata > Aves > Passeriformes > Viduidae > Vidua > Vidua chalybeata. Next base: position 15,923,442 of record NC_071570.1, on the reverse strand, counting down.
AAATCAGCAGTGTGTGTTTTTCTTTAAAAATAATAATCGCTGCAGGATCAACGAGCACAGATACATCAAAAAGCCTACAGCAGTAGTCTGCACTTTTAAATGTACTATCATCTACCAAAAGTCTTGAGAGATGTTCTGCCTTATTTCCACAATGCTACATTTAAGAGGGTTATCTCAAATGCAGGAAAACAACAAGGAATAAAAAAAATGTGGCAAGCTTAGGCTGTAGTTCCTTTCAGATTCTCAAATTTAGCAGGGCAGAGCACAGCCTAGTCAATTCTACTGCTCAGGCTGAATGGACAAAGCAGAGTCACTAAGACTGCTGACAGAATTCACACAGTGTGAGCAGTAAGTGACCACTTCTGAAATGCGTGAATGTTTCTAGGAAAAGTAAGTGTAAGAACCAAGTACATAGTTTTTGAAGAGACTTCAGTACCTCTGCAAAGTAATTTTTTAGGAGGACAGGTTGTATTTTGTAGTGTTTGGCCTTTTGTAAAGCAAGGACTACAGAACTGTAAGTCATGACAGTGCAAATGGGAACAGCTGATATTTTAACTTCACAGTGCCATTCTCTGGTCTTCTCCTGAGCATAGGAGATAATTGTCTGCACGGCAGCTGCATTTTGCAATGGGAACAGGGTGCCAGAGGGGTTGCATGACTGGAGGAACAAGACAGTAAATGAGAAGTAAAACTGCTGATCTCCTGATGCTTGCTCAATTGGCTTCATCTGTGCCAGACAATACAGGAACACCCCTCTTGTTCCTGGAAATAAATAAATTTGGCTGCACAGCTAACACAATCTGACCTGTCAGTTATTTCCACTAGTGCCACTAGTAGGAAATTGAGGGTCACTTTCTACACTTAAACTGGTAATTAGGTAAACATTGTTAAATCTCCAAACCTATCAGAAGTCAAGAAACCTATTTTCAGCAAGTATGAAAGGTTTGTTTAATCCAACTTCTTTGACTCTGAAAAGGTCTAGGAGCACTCACAGAGCTGCTTTCAAGTGGGTGGCAATTAAGAAGCCACAGCTCATCCCCTTTAATCTTGTATTTGGTGCCTTGCTGGATAATGATCAAGATAGCTCCAAAAATCATCCAGGTTTACTTAGTGGCAGTACAAATTGGCCCACTTGACACTAGGCACAATGTACCAGGCAAGTGAGAGGACTCCATGTCCACCAGCAGCTCTGACCCCTTCCTTCACTGAAGTCAATCAGGTTGTTGACTGTGAAACCACCCTGAGCAGGTTAATCTCCTTCTGCCCCGCAGCTTTTGCCTTTCTGACATATAAGATGGACTGTCTGTGGATTTGTTTTTGTATAATAGCACAGACAAATTAGAAAGAAATTTAAAAGAGTTCCTTCTGCTTTCTTTCAGGAACAATACTGCTAATATCAACAAAGCCAGGATTTTAACACATGGAGATGGGGAATAATACTATGAGACACAAAATTGACTCTGTTTCAGTTTCTGGATGGACAGACAGGGAATGCAAAATAAAACAAAATATTTCTAACCATGTAAAGAAGTGAACTAAACCAATCACGTGTTTCCATGCACCCAGGGAATAAAAAACCCTGCAATTTGGAGCTGAAAGGAAGTATGTCCAGTGGTGGGTTGCAATTCTTTATTTCTGATTCATAGGTATATATCCATACAATGCTATTAGATATCTTTGTATTGTTTAATCTATAATTTAAGTCAGCATTGGTATTTTAACAAAAAAAGTTGCAACTACTAATTTATATTTCATCTGAGCACTCTGATACACAGTAGAAAAAATCCATATATAAAAGCTTGTATCTGTGCAATTATATGTACTATATTTCTCTTTCAACAAACTACTGATTTAGTAATATTGATATGTTATTGTTAGTATAACACAGAATTGCCTTATCATAACATTAAAAAAAACTTTTCAAAACATATTAATAAGCAAAGATAACCACACTTTGATCCTGTAATCAATTTTTAACTATCACATCAATGACCCGTTTTGTTTTAATGTGCCATCTGGCTTAAGCAAATTCTTTTCATCTCAGGCTGCCACCATTATTCTGCCCAAAATAATCATATTAATTTGTAACTTTGCTGCTTAGTAATTTCACACAAAGTGAACAGAATTAAATTAAACTCTGAGCTGACGTCCACCATTAAAACCACAAATCTCTTATACTCCAGAGTGAATGAAGAAAGAGTGAATGAAGATTTGTGCTGAACCTCTGCTTTGTGGTGAACTTCTCTTCCAGTGGAAACTTTTCTCATCTATTGCATCACACAGGTCATGTGGCTTGTCCTAAGAGGCTTCAACTACAGCTCTACAAAAGATGCAACTTCATGCTACTAAATGCTTTTAATAGTTTAGATCTTAATGAAGCTTAATAAGCATCTGGAAGTCAATACAAATATTAATCTGTACATAAAACATTATCCCCAATATACTAAGTGACAACACTTTTATAAGGCAGATACAAGCCAGGATTCAAATATCTGAGAAAAGGTGAAGACTACCAGACCCTAGTTTAGGACAAGGTTACAGAGCAGCAACAACGGTCAGCAGGATTAGGCCCTTCCTTTGTGAAAATTTACAGGAACTGACAGAAAGATGTGATACAGCACACTAGCAATTAAGACAGAGACACCAATACAGAGTAGAGGGCACGTATTTTGGGTTTCATGCTGGCCAATAAGAAAGCATTCTTCTGCCTTTCTGACAATTTTGTCATTCTTCATTACAATAGCTGAATAAATATGCACACAGTGACAGACACTTGCTTCACTGCAGACTACCTTGCAAATACAAGACAGAAACTGACAGAGTTGGAAATGTGCAAACCACAAAAAAAAACCCATCAAACTTTTAAATGAAAGACAGAATAGAACTTTCAGTTTAGATCCTGCTGAAAAAATGAAGGCTCATGCTCTATTGCCTCTGCTTAAACTTTATGCCCTGAGAAATACTTTGCTTGTTTTCTCGTTCATCAGTAATTCTGAACTGAAAGCAGGACTAGAGTTAGACCATACTAATAAGATGCAACTTATCTTGAATTGTTACGTCTAAGGATTTCTTTACAAAGTAAAGAATCCACAGACGTAATTCTAGAGCATACAAGAACCTTGTGAAAAAAGAATAGTATTTCAGAGAGTATGTAATAAGAAGAGTTCCATTAGGACTTCCCAAAATGCAGGTGAGTCAGCAGGTTTGGAAAGTGCCTATGTGTATTCATTATTGTAAGAGAAAACATTTGTCATTTTCTTGACTCATGTCTTTTTAAAGCAGACAAAAAGAAATCACTAGATAATTGATTTGCACACTCCTGTAAAAGCATGATCTGAGAAAATGAAGCTATTTCCCAGTAAGGAGTAAGACTTACTACAGTATCTTTTGTGCAAATAAATAGGACCCCAGCAAACAAAAGATGCTTAGGGTTTTTCCCTTTTTATGTTTTTACTGGTGTGTTCTGTGACACAGACAATAAATACAAATATAAGACTTATTTTTTTATCTAATAGAAATACTTGGAGCAAGATTTTAACAAATATTCCTAACAAATGAATATGACTCCCAGCTTTCAGCTCCTAGTAGGAAATAATATGTGATTCATATTCAGAGAATTAATACCCTTCACAATTGGAGACAGGATGTCACTTGAAGGCTCATAACCTTAAAAAAAGTGTTCTGGAAGAAACAGACTTAAAAAGCAGCAATAAATTAATGCTCCAAGGATTTTAGAATATATGAAAGTGATTTACAGGATTAGCTGCTTCTAGGAAATTATGCCTAAAATAAACATACAAAACTGAATTATTACCATAAAATTAATTTCAGTTACTCATTCATGCTTGGGAAGTATAACAAGACTAATTATTAATTTTTTAGTATATCACACTTTTCTCTGATCAAATTAAAAAGTCATTTAATGAAGATGGAAATACTTTTCAAACCTCAAGGAACATAAATTCATAAATGCATGAATACTTTGAGTTGGAAGGGCCCTTAAGAATCATCTAGTTCCAGCCCCTTTGCCTTGAGCAGGGACACCCTTCACTATGACAGGCTGCCAAAAGCCTGATCTAACACAGCCTGTCAAATTCAAGAAAGTCCTGCAGAATTTCTAAAGTTATTTTTAAACAGTAAAGTTGCTGCTGCTCTGTGACACAAGCAAAATAACACTTATTGTAACAATAACTGTTGGTTCAGCTATGCATAAACATTAATATGCTGAAAACAAAAATTAAAAAATCCTCATTGTCATTGACCTATTCATGAGGCACACTGTTGGTAAAATGGTATCCTTTTAAACAGAAATGGCACACACAGAGAAACCAATGCTAGATGATATAGCTTTCCTAATGAAAACTGTTTCTGAAAACAACAAAAATAACCAGGACCCAAAATTCTTCTGTTTCTATGGCCATAGGACTGGCCCTCTTAGTCTTCTTGAACTGCTGAATGACAGGGGAAACTTAAAAACCAAACACAATTGATCAAATCACTTATTGTACAGCGTGGTTGTGATTGTTTGGGTGATGAAAATCCATGTGAACTCTCTTCTTCAAATGCCTGGCAACGATGCTTCTTATTTCATGTTGATGCTATTTATTAAAGACAAAATGACAAAGACAACAACAAAAAATTAATGAGTGCTCTGATAACATAGAGCTAGTTATTTCCCCAATCCTGAGCTCCCACAAAGTGTTGAGTATCCTTATCTCTCATTTATTTGAATGCAGTAGTGTGAAATAACTTACCTCCTATATACATCTATGGAAGTACACACCTTAGTAAATTCTGTTACTGTTTTATTGAAATTAACAACTACTTTTTCAGCAATTCCAAGCTGAAGTGTATCAGGTCGGGGGAGATCCACTGGTGGAATGAAACAACAGTGTGGGATGAATGGGTACCCCTAAAAATGTTCCTAACCGTACAGTTTTGCTACTTAGTGCAAAGCACATATCCTCAAAAACTTTGAAGGTATTCTTTAGAATACTTCATAAATGTTGCCTCAAGATACAGTCTCCCTTAAAGAATACACAATTTAAAGTTTCCTCAATATTTATGAACTGTTACACAATGGTTCTTCCACTATGAATTATTTCCCAATACTTTTTTTAAAGTCTTGAAGAAGTGCAAGGAGTTGAACAAAATAGAACACAAGGGAGCATGACAATAGACAAAAGCCTTTGGAACAAAATGAAAGACACAACAGAAGCAACCTAAGTGCTGGGCAGACTCCAGAGGCGCTTCAGCAGAAAGCATTCAGAAAAAAAGTCTGTGTAAAACTGCTGTTCTCAGAGTGAAGGGATTTACATAGAATGATATTTCCTGAAGAAATGACACAAGAAATAAGGGATATGATCACAAGAAAATTATTGCCACTTCTGAAGACAGATTCATATTTATGCAGAGAAAATAAATGCCATGAATTAACATTAATTTGGCCTTAACTATATTTATTTAACATAAATGTGAATTCTCTTCTCATATTGCTTTTTGCTGCCCAGCTTATCATTTGAGAAAAACAGGAAAGTTGTTCAAGCCACAAAAGGTCAAAATCATACACAAACGTAGTTTTTTTTAACATGTCTTTTTTTGTTCTTATGACATCTTTTGTTCTTACTTTGAAAAACAGTTCTCATGTTGACTCATTATAGAATAAAACAGTGTCTGAGGAAAAAGAGATGAGGTATAATGTCAACCAGTTCAGGAATCAGGAATTTAGCTTATGGTTCTAACCATAAGTTCTAACCATGTGTATAAGGTATGACAGAGTGATACCTTACTAGAGCGTTGTTTTTTTTTTTTTTTAAGTGAAACCCAAAGCTTCAATTTGTTTATGCAACATTTTGCTACATACACTTCTAATTTGCCTGTTTACTTATACTCATGCTATTGAAGGAATCTTTTGCTGAGGGTTCAGGTTTACGATAAAGTATTTCCCGTACAGCGTGAGACAACAGTGTATTTCTACAGACCCATCAGATGGCAGGGAGAGCAGAGGCCTCAATCCCTCTGCCCTGTGCACCCTGGCCAGGACACACACTCCGCTGCACGGCTGGCTCTCCTGACATGCTGTTCCAGCAAGGAACTGTCAGCACTCCTGTGGCACATTGCACCTACAAACACTCCCACTGATCAACAGGAAGAGCAGCACTGCAGGGTTTTCCATTTCCATACTACAGTTATGGTATCAGACAGAGCAACAGCACAGAGGACTGACACATTCCCATTTCCAAGGGAATAAGTCCATCTTTGAAAGGAAAAGACAAAGATGCTTGAGATTTAATCAGGAAAATAATTATAAAAGAGGCTGAGAAGCAAAAAAGCAAAGAGAAGGCATATGTTAAGAGTATGGCAAGAGAATAGCAAGTTCAAAATTTAGGATAATGCATGGAACCATCTTCACTGTGGTCATGCAGCACTTTTTCTATCTGTTTTTAATATAATTTAATTGGAATATTCTCAAGCTACTAATTATATCTCTCTCTGCTTGGAAATGTTAAGGACACTTCAAACACATTCCCAATGCAACACAAACATAACAAATCTTCAGTATATAACACATATATGAAGTAAATAAAATGTAAATATAACAAAGCTTCAGTGCTTTGTCTGCTTGTACCATGTTGTTCCTGAATATTACCATAAAAGTATTTAGGTCTCAAAAAAGCTTTAAGGAGTCTACCCAGCCTCAGTTCCTAGCAGTATGGTTGTAAAGTAATCTTAAAATGTAATGACAGTATTAGGCATAAATTCTTACTCCTGCTCCACTGAAGCCATTTCTGGATCATTTGAGAGGCAGCTAGTTCTGGATACAAGGAAAAAGATAAGTAAACATTTTTTCTGTGTTGATTTCTTTCTCTTTTAAAATATAACATCAAATTTGGGGATGTAATAACTAACTGTAGTGAGTATCTTTGACAGCACAAACACACAAATGTTGTTGTTCTTAGGAATGTAGGGATCTTAGTGCCCGCAACACACAACAAATTTTTAAGCTATTTCTTTAAGTTGGGGAAGGGAAATGCACTACAGTGATCTCACACATCCAACAGTAACAATAATCAGTGATGCCTCATATGAATATTTCATTCCCCTTTCACTTGCTACACTGCTGCCTCTACTATTTTAAATGGAGTAACAAGAAATCAGCTTTTTCCACAGAGTTCTCATTGTCACATATACAATGCATTTGAAAATGTTTGAACAGAAGGGATAGAAGTTGCATTTCAAGGGTGGCTAGGCCTTTTAGTTTAACAAAATAATCAGGTGGTATCAGATAACTACTTATGTGAATTTATTGCTTTTGAGGTAGGGTTAACTCCTAGAATCAGAAAGCAGTGGCCAGTGTTTTAGATATTTCTCTGTGGTCGTTTTAGAAACTAACCTCAGAAGAACTGAAGGAAAATGTGTACTGCAAAAGAAGGAACTTTGGGAAAAAGTACAGCAAAGAAGCTGTAAGTTGAAAATCCTGAAGTGCACAAGCAAAAGGAAGATGACTGCAAAGAAACTTCAAAACTCAAAATCTTTAGTTATAAAAACTGCAAGGGAGAATGTTATACTAGAACCAACAGACAGAGACTCCTGCTCAGGAATTTTGTGTACAATACTCACATGAGGGAAGTGCACTGTACACTTCCTTAAGCTTTGCTTAGTGACTCAAGGACTGTGCACTTAAGGATTTCTTTGGTACTCTACACCATACTACCACATTATATTCAAGTCAAAGCACAGAGTTACCATTTTAAAGTATCTGATCATTACCTGGCCCTGGTTTATTAAGTAACCATAGACAATATAATATTTTTTTCAAGTATAAATTCCCCAGCCTATCCAGCTAACATTGGAAAGACAGAAGAATTTACATACCTACCTTAACTGAGATAGTGATTTAGTGAACAGTGAAAAGAAAAAAAAAATTGTAGAAAGAACTACCTCTTGAAAAATGTATCAATCCGGCATAAGAGGGGAAGAGTAGAAAATGTTTAATGATCCATTTTAATGGAGTATGTGATTCCAGTCATTCCCATGACTATAGAAATAATCATTAAAAAAACAGCAAAAAAAAATTTTTATAGTGTAAGGGTATGATTATTGATTACTGAGATCCAGCAGTACAAAAGCAGTGAGAGAGGAAGTAAATTGTCAAATGGGGCAACTTACTTACACAGTAATTGAAACTACAAGCTGCCTGCTGTACCAAACACAATGTACTACTGCATTCAAGCTATTCCTGTGAAACAATACAATGCCAGGATTCAGCTGAAAGCTATCTTACTTAGCTGTTTCTGAAGCTTCCCTCAGCTCTTCATCCAGTCTGCATGAGTAAAAGTTATTGATATAAAGAAACAGAGAAGCAAGCAGAGCATAAGAATGAAGCAGAGCAATAGCAGAGCAAAGAACAAATACAGTACATGCTTTTGTAATAGGCACCCTGTACAATTCAGGGCTAAAGCTCTTCAGTTCAGTATGATACCATTTATCCCTGTGCTCAACCCACTTTAAATTTGTAAGTCCTTATTTAGCTCACTTGGAGGCAGAGACAGAAAGGCAGCAGGGGTCTGAGGCATGCCCAGTGGACAGAGCTGAAAGCATTCAGTTGCTCTATCAGGTAATGTTAAACTAGCTGCAGCCTGGGCCAAGTCAAGGACATTTTACAGTTCAGTGAGTTTTATTTGCAAGGGAGGCTGATCTCAACAGCTTGAAGGGGAAAGTAAGATGCCGTGTCATTGCAAGTCTTCTCTCATTCAGCTGTTGAGGTCACCTGCAGGTGAAAGGCTGTCACACAGATTCACTCCATTATGAGCAGCAGCATAGGCTAGAAAGCAAGTTTTACCTCATTCTTCTCTTAATACACTTATCTTCATCATACCTTACAAGATAAGAGTTAATGAAGGAAGAGAAAATATGTACAAGTTCACATACAACAATCATATTGTATCATGCTTCACTGTAAACTACCAAGAAAACCACATAACCCAAATTCTGGCATAACACTGTTTACTTTCTAAAGGTGGAATTTTTCTTGCCCATAGGTGGTATGCTTGTTCTTGGCAATGGAGCAATTATGAAGCCAAAAGATGAGTTGTATTTTTCTATGGGAATCTCTCTGAATTTGCAGCAGAAGGGAAGCTATGAACTGAACACTGCTCTTCTCCCTGCAGTATGGGAAGAGCCACTCATAGATGCCTTGAATGCACACAGCCACTAAATCTTCTCATTACATCATGTTGAAATGCTTGCCACCAATGGGTGCAATTGTCATCTTTCCAGGTCTGTCTTTTTCAGCAAAATCTTAATCTGTCGTCTGGCTGCTGTTGATGTGAAATAGGCACTACCCTAAAGCTCTTTAAGTACTAAAGTTTCCTTGGTACTACTGCTGTGATCACTTCATCTTTGGTCTAAGAGGTGAATGGACTTTTCGAACATTTTTAATTTTACAGGGAAGAAAAAATTTCTGCAACGCAGATGTGTGTACTGCCACACTTTAACAGTAAAACATAGCAAGGAAACAGACAGAAACTCTCTGAAGTTAGACAGTAATGGTAAGGTTTCTAGCAAAGGGAACCATAAGAAACTAAAATGTTTACAGGAACCAGAAGAAAAATTGTTAGGGATGTTAGAACATTATGGACAACTCTTTGTCAGTTGACCAACAGCCTCTGCTCCACATTTTTATCATCACTCCACCTCTAAAGAAGTTACAGCAGCAAATTAACCTGAGTGAAAGTCCCTATCACCCCGGATTTTGCAACTGCAATTTACTGTTTTCACAATTGCTATTGCCAGACCTGAGCTTCCCATCTGCTCCCTGGAATTGCACCACCAGCTGGACAAAGGAAATTGCTTTACAACTACTGTGAAACGGGTGTGAAAACTCCTGCCTGGGTTGAGGAGATCTATGACAACTTCAAAAGCTGTTACTGACCAGTTATAATGAAAATACAATCACATTTGCACATCTACTCTTCAAACTACCTTCTAGAACAAGCTATTCAAAACCTGGGACATATGCTAAAGAGAACAATTAAAAAAAATTAATTCCTGAACAGAACATCCTTTTAGTAACTACATGAAAACCATGATTTTTTTCAGTCATGCTTTCAGTCTTGGCATACCACTTTTTTTGATGTTTTCAGGTCTGAAAAAAAGTCAGTTGAGGAGAGCAATGCCAATCAACTTCCTACAATTTTTAAACAGATATTTTCCTTTGGAAATGCCTGCATTTAAGAAACCTCTTCACATAAGCAGCAAGAACTAAAGAACTGTCTTTGAGCAGTTGTGAATTTAACCACAAGAACTGACAAGGCAAGGACCAGTGAACATTTGGAATTTTACTGGTCTTCTATTGAATAGACTATCTTTTAATTAACATTTCTGCTAAAAGCCCTGCATGACTAAAACTTGAAAACACCTCCACTTAAATAGAAGTAAAAGTTATGAAAAAATACGGTATAGATGGTACCTCAGGAAAGGCCAAACCATTTTCCCACTCCCCTAGAAGTAAATATTTATTGTGGTTTGTGTTTCCATAACAAGGTGGTCTCCTGCTCTGAGTTTGACAGTGAAATGTTTGAGGAACAACATATAATCATTTTTAAGAACATCAGGAAAGTGCTTTCTGTTTTTCTTACAGTATTTAACATTATTATCAGTTTGTGGAAATAGTTTCCATTAGAACTAGCTACTGTTCATGCTACTGCACATCACTTACTTGACAATACTGTCTGGTATATGCACATATTCCATTGGAATCATCTCACGAAGCTCTGCCAATGTGTTGACGTACTGTATCTTACTGCTGAACTTAGAGCTGTAACACAGAAAAATAAGTATTAATTGACTTTGCCCCTCAATCTTCTATGACATGCTAAAAGCAAATGAAGAAACGTATTAAATGCATTAAATAATTAAGCATTTGGATATTCATATTTCAGTTACAGACTGAGACTGGACTGTTTATGATTAATGACTCAAACAATCCACCTGCCACAGCTAAATAAGGCTGGTAAGAGGCAAGTCCTGTGAGGTGGGAGAACACTTTTTATCATGTCAGTCCTCTCTTACACAATGGCTCAGGTATGAAAACTTCCCTGTAGGGAAGAACCAGGACTTTTACACAGAGCCTGAAGGTATTAATCCCCGACATAACTGGTGGAACATAAACGACTCAGCTTCACTGATGTAAGAGGCAGCTCTAACATCTTAGAAGGCAAGGTACCTGGGCATTCCCACCTGAACTTGAGTGAACATAAATGCAATGGACTCTGTGTTTTGTGGGCTTCCCCCACTCAATGAAGACAGTGACCATAACTTTGACAAGACCAGAAACATCTTCACCAAAAGACCAGAAGAAGAGGACCAAGGAGATGCCATCAAGTTCACGGAGTGATGATACTTTTTCTACTTTGTTTGTCTGTGTTTGTCATGTTCTTTCACCTCTCCTCCTATCCACTCTATTTCTTTCTATCTCTCTCTCACAATTACTGCTAAATAAAAGTCTCTGCTATTGACTTCAGCATATGGCCTTGTTTGCACCTTAACTCAGACAGAATCATCTCTCTAATAATTTTAATAACCATATCTTAATGCAGTACAGCTGATCGTGAGCCTACCTGAATCATATTATTAAGCCAACATTATAAATTGTAATGCCTATATATTAGGCAATGTGATTAGTTTTACAGTTGGAAGGAAATGTGTAAAAATTCGGAAAATATTCAAATCCCTTACAGACTACTTAAATGTAAAAAGAGACAGGAAGCATTACTTGACATGGATATAATCATACAGTCATCAAGGGATTGTGATGACTTAGCATTTCTATTTTACACCAATTCTCAATCAAACACAATAAAACTGAATTTCATCATGTATTCAGAAGAGCACAGATCTGATTGTGTCTATTCTTACTGCAGTGCCTTTCTATGACAAAATAATGTGTTTGTTTCAGTTGTGCTATGTGATTTATTCATTGTGCTTGTAAAATGATCACTTGGAAAAAAGGCTAAATTGTTCAGAAAACACACTTAAAACACAAGGCTATTTACTTGTCTAACCTAAGTTATTTGATAAGCGTGAGCTTACAAGAAATCTTTCTTATTTGGCTTATAAAGCAATTTTTCACATTTAGCTCTGGTTGTATTTAGATTGTCTTATAACATTAGTAATAGTGCAAGCTCATATTGACTATATATGTTAAGTGTAGGTCTTGAAAAACAGAACATATTCTTTCTATTTACTCCTAACCTGCAGATACAGCCAGACAACATGAAGCCTCTGAAATAGCTCTGAGCAGAAAGTTACTGCCACTCCCCTCAACAGATGTATCTTCCCAATAATGCCAAGTGAGACAACTGGAACCAGAATACATGACGGTGCTGTGAACAGTTGTTTAAGCTCATTCATTGTAATTTGTCTCTGTACCCAATTAGCATCATTAGGCACACACACTGGATCAGACTGGTCACATTTTAGATGCAAGAATCACCCACAACTGTCCAGTCAAAGCACGGTAACATACAGATTCATCGCATTTTATCCAAATTGTTAATCATAGTCTGCAGTATCATCATTGCCATCTGAAGTAACCTGGCAAACTGCAAGCCAATCATAAGCTTCTAAAGATGGTGGGAAGGGATTAAAAAATCTTTCAGTGGGTAATTTTTCCTCCTGAGGATTCTTCTGGGTCCACTAATTCCACTACAGTGACTGATTTCTAATTCCTTCATGTGGGAGTCAGTGTATGAGCATCCCAGACACAGTTTCTTTCAGACTTTAGGGAAAGCATGCTGCTGATAGTGGTAACTTTCCATAATTTAATTTTTTCCATCAAATGCCAAGTATGTTTCACACGGCCTTGAAAAACCCCTTCAAAATCTAACTTCTTATCTAACACAGCTCAAATAATTTTTGGTGTGAGTATCTATAGGGGTTTATAGATATTCTCAGTTCAGTCAGAGAGAAAAGGAGAGAGATTTCTACCAGGCTAAGCCTGGGAAAAAGTCTGAGAGGAATGTAAACTATTTATTATCTCTCCTTCTGTTCATATTGTTTATAGATATGTTCTACCACCGTGTGCTATTCATAGTGCACCAATGGTGTGAAAGGTTTTCACTTTGAGACTAATCATATTTCACCTTGGTGATCCTGGTTATAAAGGAGGAACACTACTTGTTAATAAAGTTTGGATCATTCTTTAACTTCTGACGATGGAGTCATTTTCATTCCTGTCCCTGCCTCAACAGCAACAGGGGTTCTAAAAGAGTATCTAAGATCTGTATCTGCTACCTCTAGTTCTTTAATTCTATATTTAATTCAGACAACGCTTTGTCAGTCAGGATGGGTCCCATACTCCACTGAATTATCTTGCCAGTTTTTGAGTTAGAAAAAAGATAGAGCTAAGGTAGAATTGAGGGTAGCCCACACTCAGTGACTTGACTGCCCCTTACCATTAAAGTCTTTCAGGCTTTTGATTTCTACTGTTTAGCCCCAGACCTCAGCTGATATACAATTAAAATTATGTTGCTTGCCTTTAGCTATCTCACTGAAATCTCTGCTTGCCTTGTGGCCAATTAATTTCTCACTCTAAAATTCCCACTGTGCCTGTCACGGGTTTAGGGAACAGCTGAGGGCTAGCAAACTAAGTTACAGTCACCAGCTTTCAATCCAATCAAGTTTTTATCTCCTTATCTCCTGAAGAAAGGGAAGGGAACTCATAATGTTCTTCTGTCCTTGTTAAGGGTCCAAATATCTCATGTCATCCTCCACAAAAGTCACACTAGCCATGTGTCCTGACCACCTTTTTCAGCTTCTATTTGCCCTTCACTTTCTTTTTGCACCAAGACTCAGTCTACCTGGCTGAGATGGTCTCTAGTGTGTCTAGTTCTGCATTGCTAATTTGCTTTGCCGAACTATTTAGAGTGAACATTTTCTCCTGTTTTGCAATGAAAAACCTCTAATCACTGCTGCTTAATATGGCTAGTTTGAATAAATGACTAATGAATTGAAACAGACATGACTTTTAAAAAAGACCAAACTGTCATTTCTAGGAGCAAATAGGAAGGCAACAGAAATACGTCAGGTATCAAATGCAACTCAGCAAATCCTCGTAAGTAGTGTTGATAATTCCAAGTACTGTTTCCCTTTTACTCTGGTATTCTGAATAGTAACTTTCAGCTTGGTCTTTACGATACCACATCTAGAAAGGAGCTCCTTTATGACATTGTGCATGTTGCACTTGGCAGCAATGGGATAACTCATGTGCTTCCCCAACCCAATCAGGACAGAGCACCCTGGGACAAGAGATCTCCAGTGTCTTCACCTGCAGACTGTGAGCAGAACTCCCTGAGATCTGTCATGACATAAGTCATTCTCTGTGTGGCCTTTGTAGATGATGCTTCTTCTCTTGCCTGAAGCAGCTCTTTTTTACACCTGCCAGTGTGCTCTCCCTGACTGTATACTTGCCTATCTTCTGCAGTAAAAGTAGGTCTCTGAAGTTCATAAATGTTTTTTTTTAGATTGTTTTATTAATCAAATAATTATTTTTGACAGCATTAAACATTTTTTGAAGTCAAATGCATTCAAACACCTCAGGATGCAGGCACTTCCTCTTGTATGAGCTATGAGCAGCAATGATATTTTAAAAACCCAGAACCCTAACCTAATCTTGTTCCATAGCCAGGATTTTCAAAATAAGGTGATTATCATTACATACAGTCCCCTTTTCTATATGCCTGGATTCTGAACAAAGACTATTTTAAGGAACTGAATTCTGAGTACATACACCTACAGGTTTAGAAAACCATGCCTATGTCTTCTGCAACAAGATACTCATATGAATCACATTTTTTCCCCCTATTCACTTTTGGAAAGTGAAATTCAACTTCCAAAATCCCAACATCAGCTATAAAATGAGTACTATTCAGTGAAAGATTAACAGCCACTTTAGAAGATTTAGGGTGCTTATGTATTCTCAAGGACATAGAAAATCAAAAAAGGTATTTACTACATACCTTATAAAAGGTCGTGTTACAGCCAGAATTGTCCTGATAAACCACGATGGATGAACAATTATGAATGATTTCAAATTCTTCCGTAATCTAAGTAAAAAAAAGCAATAGTTTCTTAGAAAAACAGAAAAAATCACAAAAGATAAAGAAAGATAATATACACTAAACCCTGGCATACCGTAGTTACATAAATGGACACTGTTTAAAATAACAGCTGTGGATCAGACAGGAAAATACTACTTACCGTCGATCAATCATCTGATAACATTTTTTCATCCAACCCAATCCAGGCATCCTTCTTCTTGGCGTTGCTCCATTCAAGTAGACAATCATATAGTCTTCAGCTACCATCAACTCTAAGGTACTGATTACGTATCTGATAAAAGTACAGATGTCAGTGAGCATATACTGTGCACTACCTGATTGAGCCCAAACTAAATCAGGCTATTACGAATAAATGAAGGCAGATTGAACACTTTATGACAATACAGGCTTTTCTTTTCCTTTAAACAAAAGCAAATATTTAGCACTGATCACCACGGTACCTGTAGATACAGTTAGAAAACCACGGTCTTACCTGTGTCTTCAAAAATATGTGGCTTCCTTACAATAACAGAGTTTCGTAGTGAGTTTTCAAGTATCACTGGTGAATTTGCTTTTTCTTGAAAAGTAATTAAATCAGGAGATTTTGCAAGGGAGAATATGGCATCATGTGAAGTCCCAGGAACTTCTGAAATTAACTCTTGAGAAACTTATATTCACTATTCTAATCACCAAGTTTGTTCAATACAGTAATAAAAGTTGTCAAAAGATACTTGTTGATACTTCATGTGATCCTTACACTCCTGCTATCGAGTCTGTGACTGCAAAACACAAATACTTTGACACTCAAGACCAAGAAAACCTGTCCATCAACCTGACATATGATGGAACAGAGCACACCACACATCACTTCATTTTGTGAGCAAAACACTCCCAACACCCATTACCAGACAGTGATCTTGGGGTCAAATGCATTCTACCTAGAAGAGCACACTTCTCATTCAAATAAGAAGATGGTTTTAAATTCTTGTTTGGGCCTATCTATGCAGATGATCCACTCAGAAGACCCTATCCCATTTGGGAGCTGATCATCACAGGAATGATGAAACAGTTTGAAACAGTTCAAATTGCTCTCTCTACTATCCAGACTCAAGGCATGCCTATGTAAAACAAGAATGCAAAACCACAAGTCACACCTTAAAAACCTGAATGCCTGAGTGCACTCACTACAAAAGGCAGCTCTATCCCTAAGCATAATGGCCCCTTTCACAGTTGTACGGGAATGCCTCACAATCTAATCTGACCCTTAAATTCCTTAGGATGCAATGTCTTTAGAAGAATTGCAGGAAATCTAATTCTCACCAGAGAGTGGTATATTACCTGGGCATAAAGTAGGCAACATTAACTAGACCAGTTCCATGCATTTGGTAAATCCCATCCAAATCACTACCCCCTCAATGCATTCCACTGCTCATTCTTACCTTGCAGTTGAGCATTCCCTGCTTTTGCCTCACATTTGTGAAGACTTATGTCTAACAGTGATATAGGAAAGCAAGGGATTGCATGGGCATTCTGATCCATAAAGCTTCATTTAAATAGCTACTTCAACAAAGCTACTATTTGGCAGGTTGTAAGATTAGCCCTTCCCACAGGGCAGAACATCTAGTGCTTTAAAGGCACTTGGACACTGAAACATACAGGTTTGTAAGTACAAGTGTGTAAGTATGTATGTATTAAAATACATACAATGTATGTATTATGTATTAAAATATGCATTCAAATACTACAAGACTTTCAGGTCTCTTCAGGAACACGACAGTCTAAAAATGTCAAGGGAGCAAGAGCTCCCTTGCAAATTTTACCCATCTAATAATTTCTTATTATTTTATAATAATGGCAAT
Source organism: Vidua chalybeata (assembly GCF_026979565.1). Lineage (NCBI taxonomy): Eukaryota > Metazoa > Chordata > Aves > Passeriformes > Viduidae > Vidua > Vidua chalybeata. The sequence goes on along the minus strand of NC_071570.1, from coordinate 15,906,482 downwards.
TTCTTCATTATTTGAAAATATGGACAGAAATTTTCTCATTGACTAGAACAACTGAAACACTCAGAAAGCAAAGTGCTGATTTTGTTTTCAAAATATAGTTTTTCAAATTGAGATTATTTTGAAATTTTTTAATCTGTGGACTGGCTTTAATCTGACTTCCAGGCAGCCACAAATGAAACAGTAGATTTTTTAAATGTTGTTCTGCATTATCTACAGAAAATGCTGTAGAAGCTGTTTCAAGCATTTTCACCCAAATTCAACCCTTTAAAGACAATTTTACAGAATTAGTCAATATAAAAAATAGGAAGAAGATAATTGGAAATGTGAAAGGAATTCAGATGGGAAAGGAACTATTGAGGATAGCTGTTAATCAGAAGCTAGAGGTAGCTTATATGCTATCAGAAACATGCTGTATAACAAAAGAGACACAGTGGTTTGCAGGTCTCTCCAGACCCCTATATAATTCAATAGTAAAGAATCACCAAATATTTAAAAGTATCAGTTTCTGTATATTTAGCAAACTGTTGTACTTCCTCTATTCCATGCAGACCTAGAATGGAAAGAGAGTTGAACTTACTCCTTTTTCTTGTTTTCTTGGAGAGAGCCAACTGTCTACAAGCCATAAAACAAGCTGCAAGTTCACAGCCAACACGAACTCACATTTATATTACTACTCCAGAAAAAGTGACTTAAAAAATTGACTTCAGCAATATTCTTAAGCCATGTGGAAAAGGCTCTTAAGGCTTTCTCTGCAAAGTTAATTTATCACCAGCTCTATGTGAACAAGGGTCTTGGGTGAAGACAAAGAACAACTATTGAATGTCAGTCGTGGTTACAGTCAGCTTTGTTCCTTACTTATCAAGTTAAAACCACTGAAGTAATTCCTTTCTCTCTTCTAAATCACTGGGCATTGAGTGTACCAGTTACTATAGATGACAGGGAGTTCTTAGAGGCTCTACCAGGAAAATGATACCAGTTGTTCTGACCAGAAACTAAAACAGAGTCTTAATTTTCACACATAGAGACAATGTTAAAAGCACTGGCTGCCAACAAGTGCCTCTTCAAAGACTGGAACATTAAGGAGACTGGGTCTGTGCTCTCAGTGCCTTGTAAGCTGCAAATGGCAAAGGCTAGGTCTCCTGCTGGCTTTAGAAATTACTTACTGCATTTTAGTACAGAAAGCATTGGAATGATCGATTTTTTTAACAGCTGTAAGTGGAAGTAGCTGAAGGCACTTCAGGAGAGAGTTGCCTTCAAAATTTTGGGCTGCCAAACCAATTGCTATTAGGAATAATTTTCCTGTGATAGATTTGGGATTATGTGGCCAAATTTGTATCCTGGCCAACTGGCCCCTGCCACTTTTAGCTGAATCAGAAGCAGCTGGAGTCAGGAAGCATAGTTAGAGATGCTTGTGTCAGCAATTGCCATTTATCCTGTTTTTAAAAAGCAAGTGTCAAAAAAAGGCCCTGTAACTCCTAAACCCAAGACAGCATATATTAAAATATCTTCAGGAATACATCATAATAATAAACAATAAACAGTGAAAAACTGTCTAAGCCCCTACTGGTTGTTCTCAGCAAGATGTGGAAATCTTTAGTGAAATAGTGCAAAGACTGTAGACCCAACAAGGTGAAGATATTGCACTCCTTGGCTTTTAGAGAAATACTAACAGTCAGATTTGGTCCTGACAAATACACCTTAATTTAGGAAGGTGAGTAGGTAAAGTTTACCAAAATAATACTCCACTGAGCAGTTTATCTACAACTGCTATTTTCCTTGTCACTCCCCTTTCAATAGCCAAAATTGCCTCTTAAGGAAAGACAGGTTACCTCTCACTGTATAATTCTGAAAACTAACTCAAAAGACTTTGTCACATTGCTCACATATCACTCACAGGAAAAGATTTTCCATGACATAGTTGTAATCAGTTCGACTGCTGTCTGGCAAGAAGCATGCTGCGAACACAATGATAGCATTCAGACCATCACCATAGTATCCTGTGGAAAAAAACCAAAAATGCATTTTTATCTTTGTCAAAGGCTGTTAACAAGATTTTTTTTTTTAAATCCTGTAATAAAGCTACTATGTCTGCTGCTGAAGCATCCCAGAATGCTTCATACTTCATGAGCTATCATGAAGTGATAAGAAAGTTGGATAGTCAGCTAAACAGAATCCTCAAAAACCACACATAGCACAACTACTAGTAAACTTTTTATAGTGACCTGCAAAAAAAGGCTTCTACTTCTGGTTCATTGCAGCTCTATGGCAATCATGTACTGGATGTTCACCTCAGACTGAGGAATAAGGGGCTAAAGAAAATAGCCTACATTTGTTGTCCTGCATTGTTTGAATTATGTTCAGCAAACTCTTGCACTCCAATCTCAATTGGCCTGTGCAGGTCCAATGGCTTTAGAACATTACAATTATGACTGCACTCCACTATTCCTTAAAAGCTCCTGGGGATCAGTTAAATCCTTTGCTGCAAGTTTTGTATAAATTTCTTTTTAACCTTTGATACTCCAGTTGTCCAATACTGGCATTCTCTGGGCTGCATCACTGCCTAATGATAGCTGTTACTCTTCAAAGCTGTAACACCACCAGTCCAGGGCCCAGCACAGTTGCTTATTATTCAAAAGAATGTTTCTTTTTCATTATGGATTAATGTTGGTTAATCTTTTCCACAACACTTTGCAGCTGCCATGGATTTTTGGCATTTATCTTAAATAATAAATAAAAAATACTCCTGCATTTCAGTAGAAAGTTTTGCTTAAAGGATACATGCAATAAGGAGTGAATTTATAAAGATTCTGTAAAGAATGGCTGTAGGTAGACAGCACTAGTGATGCAGAGACAGAAGACAGATATACTCAGAGAACATTCAAAAAACTTTTGAGTCTAGAAAAAACAGACACTAAGGAGAGATGATAATATTTGTGAAGGAAACTTCAATTCTCCTCAGGAACATGTTTTTATGACAAAAATTAAAGGCTAATACTAACACTTAAACAACCTTTGCAAAAGGAGATTCTAAGACTTTTACAGTGCTTTTTGGATACTAGAGAGCAATATCCAAACCTAAACTAAAGTGCTTTTGGAACTCAAGTCCTGTTTTCAGCTCGTATTATTATTCAGCTAGATTATTTGGAATTGTGCTGGTTTTGGCTGGCATAGAGTTCGTTTTCTTCACAGTGGCAAGCATGGGACTGTAGTTTTGATTAGCACTGAAGTCAGATGGCTGATAATATAGAGATGTTTTTGTTATTGCTGTGCAGTGTCCACAAAGCACCAAGACATTTTCTTCTTTTCATACTGCCCCTCACCACTCAGTGAGCAGGATGAGGATCCGCAAGAACTTGGAAGAGGAAGGGGACACTGCCAAGACAGCTGACCACAGGGATATTCCAGAACATATGGCATCGTGCTCAGGAGAGGAAGAAGGAGGAAGTGGGAGGAGACATTTGGAGTGACGGCCTTTATCTTCCAAGTGTTTTGTGTGATGAGGACCTGCTCTCCTGGAGATGGTTGAATACCTGCCTGTCTTTGGGAAGTAGTGAATGAATTTCTTGTTTTGCTTTGCTTGTGTGCACAGGTTTTGCTTTATGTATTAAATTGTCCTTATCTCAACCCAAGACTACTAATTTTTACTCTTCTGATTTACCATGTGGGAGTGAGTGAGTGAGTGAGTGAGTGAGCGAGTGAGTGAGTGACTGACTGACTGTGTGGGGCTTGGCTGCCAGCTGGGTTTGAACAACAGGAAAATGCAGTATTTCTCTCCCCCTCAGATTTACAAATAGGGAAATAGGGAGTACATTTCCTTCCTTCCATAAATTTAATAAAATTTTAAAAGACTTTATAATAAAGCAATCTGTCCAGCTGGCAGGGACAGGAATTTGGCAGGAAGAGCGCATTATGGCAGGTGCATCCACTAAATTACATAACAGAGTTTGCAGTTCATGGAAAGCAAAACAATTATGTGCAGATGCTAGCTAACAACACACAGAAGAAAAATCCACAGATAAATCTAAGCCACTTTTTCTCACACATGCTTGAAGAGAAGGAATGTTCACCCTAGGGACAAGTGTATTTTAATTCATCACTAAAAGCCAATAAAAGCCATTTGCCCAAAATCTCAGTTAGCCTAAGCAAAGAAAAAGATCTCTAAACAATTCCTCCACCACCATATATTGAAGACAATCTCAAATCTAGGCTGCCAAATCTACTCTCCCCTTTCCTATTCTGTAGCTACCACCTAGATTCTGCATTTGCTGTTATCTGTCATTTGGTACAGAGGAATGTTCAGTAGATCTTTGAATCATTGAGAAATGCTTGACTTGACTTCCTGTTAACTAATTTTAGTCAGAAACTATTATTATTATTGAGATTAAAGAAAAGCCTCCTGCCCTCTAAACACTCCATTGAAGTATTACCAAAGGGAACTTCACATGGAATGGGCCTTGCTGCCATAATGTAGAAACTGTTCGAGTTGTCTGAAGTTTTCCACATTAGATATAACAAAATGATTTTGTTTCCTTGTCTTCAATCTGCCACTTCATAAATACAGAATTTAATCCAGTCCATAACTTATTTTGATTTGCCTAGATATGAGGAAAAATTTTCAGTTTAGGCAGCAGCAGGCTGAAACTTATTGTTATATCTTATACTGTTTGTTTTACAATGACTAATGCTATTGACTAATAGCAAAACACCCTTTCAAAAGTAAAAAAAACTAAATGCTCTTTATCGTACATTGGAATGATCTAACAAAACACCAGACACATAAAATTTGAATTAATATTATTTCATACTGAGAGTTGAGCTGAATTACCTAGTCTCCCATTAAACACTGATTTTTCAAAAAAAGTTGATATAAACATAAACTTCAACATCTAATAGGAAATAGACAAGTTTTTACTGCAAATGCATATTGACTAATTTACAGCACACAAATATATATAAATAAACAACATTAGCAAGGCCCAAAAATATTCTGTGTTTGTTTCCTAAATTAAGCCATCGGGATATGTTTGCTAAATTGTGTCTGAGGTGTCATCACATTTATAAACCTTTGATGGTAGTGTTGTAGTAGAAAAATGCTTGGAGGCCTAAACATCTTTATTAATTCTGGTTAAACCTTCTGTACACTGGCCACCATGAATACCTGTAGGCTAGCATTTAGCTGCTTTTAATGTAAAATTTAACCATCATTAATTTATGTAATTTTACCAGACAGAGGTTCAACACTGAAAACACTTTAACTTAAATATTCTAGTATCTTTAACAGATGCTGCAGATCAACAACACTGTGACAAAAGCATCCTCATATAAACTCAAAAATCTTTCCTCTGAGATGCTACACTGCCTGCCTGAGTTTTTGCTGGAATAAAACAATTCATCTTAACCTAATACCTTGCTTAACAGATAGTAAAGAGTGCCTCCCAAAAATACAGAATCCAAAGATAATCCAAATCTGATACACCAAGGAAAAGGCACTTAGAGTAATACTTATCAATTTTGAATTAATTTATACAGAAGTGTACTAGTAACACTGAAACGATGAATTCTCTGAGGAAGCTGGGAAGCAGATAAGCAAATGAGAAAATATAGCAAGTACATGGGGCCATTTTCCTACTTTAAATGTTTTCTTTGATATGTTATTTCATAGTTATTAACAAGTTATGTAAAATGTCCCATAAACCAGTTCCTGGTGAAATGCTGCTGACAACATAAAAGACAGAAAAATAACATAAGGTGAGTAGCCAGATTAATGGAAGCCTCAGGGAAAATCTTTTTTCTTTTGCCATTCTACTTGTTTCGATCTGTGCAACTACATAAATCATTCAGCAAATCACAGGGCATTATACTTCCTCACACAAAAGGTTTTGTCAAAACTCACTAAATAAAGTTTTCAAAAATTTATTTTGCTGTAGGTCAAAAGCTTTTTTCCTTGTCCAAGACAGTTTTACCCTACAATGACCAGACTGTTCCTGACACCTATATGTCAGTATGCTGCTTCCAAAATAGCTTTAAATTTAAAATTCTTCTTAGTCATTGCCATATTGAATTTAAAGCCTGGCTGTTATCAGCCAAGGCTGAAAAATAAGTTTTCTCTCCCCTTGTCAATATGATAATGGAACAAAAATAAAAATAAATCATGATCAATAAAGCATGAATTTTTACATCAATTTAAAAAATGCTTACAGCTGCTCCTACCTCCATGTGAAATGACTTTTTTGTAAGGTTCAATGACTTTCATATCAATTCGCTGTTCTTGTTCTCCAATAACCACTGTTCTCCATAACCTGTTGTCCTCTCGCTCCTCTTCAGCAGAGTACTCAGGAATTGATTCAGACTCTTCCTGGGAAGCATCCTTAGCAGCAGTCTGCTCTTCTGATAAGGAGAACTGTATATATTACCTCTTTCTGTTAAAGCTCTAAATATTTTTGCCGTCGGATGACTGAAATTAACTGCATGTTTACACTTCTGGTATAAATAAGAGCAGAATAACACATATTTGAAATAAACTGTCCTTTCTAAAATATTATTCTGTCTCTGCAGGTATAACAACAGAATTTGAATTGCAAGTCAGTAAGTGAGGTAACAGTAAACAAAGACAGAGTGATACATAATGACATACACAAGAATACATAAAAAGCTGCAGGCATTCTATTTGAAAACACTAATGAGGCCTGTGAGAATTAAGAATAAATTCAAAGAAGTAATTTTAATTGACAAGAACTAAAGAACACAATGTTTCAGAGGTGCCCTCAAACACTTAATCAGAGAGGCACATCTGTAAATAACCCAACACTTTCTATGTGTTGGGTTATCTACAGATGTGCCCCTCTGATTAAGGCTTCTTCTTGAACTACTCATACAAATCAAGGTATGTGATCTTCAAAACACACTAGTTTATCATAAGAATTTAAGAAGTTATTTATGAAATCAGGAATATGATAGTATATTGTATGTATACCACATATGTCTACATAGAAGCTACAGGCACATATACATGCATGTACTATTACTTTGTAAAACTGAATTTTCCATTAAATCCTACCAATAATTTCACCACATCTGTTACAAACACTAAGTTTCTCTAAGCCCACAAAAAAAGCTTCTAAAAAAGATACGTTGAGGACATATTTATTGCTACAATAGGACTAACAAAGTCTGAATTTCTACCACTGCCTGTCTTGTATTTTCTGTACCTAATACAAAATATTATTAGAGAATTATACTGGCAGAAGGTGCCTCTCTGAGGTATATTCTCTCATGTGCAATGAAATCTGAGTCTATAAACAATTCTCTACTTTACCTAGTTCCTGCCTGATGGAATCCTGAAAGAAAGGAGGAATATTTCACCTCTTTCCTCACTGTCTAACTAGCCAAAGAGTTAAAAACATACTCAAATAAAATTGTATTAATGGTGGAAACAGGGATGGAAAATCAAGAAATATATGCACATGCAACTCTAATGTGACCATATAAGCCTTTTTTTCCTTAAGAACTCCAAATGAGTTTGAGGAGATCTAAGGTTGGAAAAAAAGGACAGTCTGACAAAAAGTGGGCTTTTTTCAAGTATAGCGTCAAATTGGTTTAACAGTTGCTGCTCAGCAGATTATATACTGAGGAATTGAAGAATATATTCATGCCTTTCTCAGGGCACAGTGCTCACGATGTTTAACAGTAGCATTCAGCTTTGGAATACCACGTATTCTGTGACAGTGGGATTAAGCTTACAAAATGCATAACCCCACTACCTCCAAACCCAGGTATCTTAATGCAATTTTGTATGTTGTCAGTTTTGCAAAGGTACTGTTGGTAGCAATATGAAAATTACATGCACACAGTCAATTTATGCAAACTTTGACAGGCCCTTGCAGGGCAGCCCATTCCTTTAAGGATACAGGGTCTCCACAGGACACTATTATGCAGCTCAGGTACTTTTAGAATAGACAGATGGGATTATCAACACAGCCTAGGAAGACTGTCAGGTCAGCTGATTCCTTGTGAAGAACAAGGAACATGACTGTTCCTCTGAGGCAGTGAAGTGTAGCTGGCAGAACAAACTTTAATTAAAAGAATCTTGGCTATGTACATGGCTGACCAATGCTGATATTGGGGTTTGATTTTTTTTTTTTCCTTTCGTTTGGTGAAACTTATGACAACTAAAAATTACTAAAACCCTGATAAAACTTACAGTGTTGAAATTGGATACATGAATTATTTTTTAATAGAAATGGTACTAGATTGCCTCTTCCTGATGAAATAGCTCTCCCTTACTGCCTGGAGTGTTGATTTTGCAGAGAAAGATGCACCAGTGTGAAATTCAGAAAGGAAATAATATCTGCAGAAAAAATAATAACCATTCTTTCTTTATAAATATGCTGACTGGAGAGCAGGCCTTCACTGATACCCATATATGGTTTTCAGAAATGCAATTTTTATGTCATCTAAAGCAATAATCATAAAAAGCTCATTTCAGAAACTAGCATGGCTTGTATAGGGAATGTTGAAATGTATGGTATTAGCGAGTAAAAAGCCCCACCCCATGAAACTGATGATCAACCAATCTCTGACCAAGTCAGGTGCTAGATCAAGACAAGTATTTTAGTATTTCTGCTCTCATCTTTCATGCATATTGCAGTTGTGATAATTGCTCTTCACCATTCATTTGAAAAAATGGGTGTCAGTATTACGTATAATACAGAGACATTTTTCAGTGATGAGCAAACTCCTGAACCATGTTAACAGTCTTGTTTTCTCAGTTGTCTTTTGTAGTTCAAAGGGACCTTCAACAGTCTGATCATGACAAAAGTCACTGTTCTTTCTGGTCTCAGCAGCTATGTTATTCTCAGTGTTTACTTTTCTGAGTTTGGCAGCAGTTAGAAATATTGAATTGTGGGAGATTGCTGGTAACATCATGATGAGTGCATACCAGCTAAGTAGAGTACAGGAGTACAAAGATAACAAAGGCTATTTGCCATGCAAATAAGCCATTCTGCACTGGTTCTTATGACTATAATCTTAGTTATCAGATTAACATTACTTATAGCCAACTTCTTTTATTGCTGGCTTATTTTGATAAAATGTTGATTTTTTTTTTTTGGTCTTTCCTACTCTTTTCATGATTCATCTCAGTGGAAGATATATTTACTATAAACTATCTAAAATAAAACTACACAACCATATAAACGTCACCAAAACTAGAGGGACCCTGAGCTCTTCACTGAAGAGTTTGGGGAAATTGGTCTAACTTTAAGAACCAAACGAATCATCACATTTAGAAAGCAAGAAAAAAAAACCACTGGGAGGAAATGCCATCAATACTACTGCTACCAAAATCACTAGAGTTGAATTTAATTACTTGAGGGCTTAAAGGAAACATCTGTTCTACTGCAGACAAGAGACTTTTTCTCTCACATGGTGGTCACAACAGTCTAAGCATGTGAGCCTCTGTGTGTGGGTTAGTTTTACCTTCACCATAAAATCTTCTAACTATCAAGCAACTCATCACCACACTCTGCATCAACATATAAGGAAATCAGCCCCCTCATGAGAAGTAACATTAGAGATGCTAATGCATGACTGAGTAAACACTAATACCTCTTTGGCAATACCACTTAAAATAATGCAACTGTTCTTGTATGCTCCAGCAACCTCACTAGCATTAGGGAAAGTAAATGCATGGGAAAATTCAGTTTGAACTGATCCATTTTAAAAGTTTCTTTCTGCTCTCAGCTGTAAAATGTTCACACTTGTTTTCCCCTCAGATAGCTTGTGATCTCTTTGTACCTGCATCAGCAATTACAGTTCTTACATATTTATGTTTTATAAGGTAATATAGCAAGGAATAGGAAATGCCCTATTTTGAACATCATAAAATTAAGTAAACTGAGTATAACTTCTACATCATATTTCTCTAAGAGAACATCATTAATACATGAAGAAAGAGTGAAGTTTCCATTGCACACTTCAGGGTGCATCTATATTGTAGAGCTAGCCCTGCTAAGAAAGAACATTAAAATTAGTGGAACAAGGAATTTTGTTCTTCCATCACCTGAGCTAGCTTTATTATGCCATACCTTCCATATCTCAGCTTTCCAATTGTGGGAATAAAAAGCAGACCTTTCTTCCTAACAAAAGACCTCTCAGCACATTGTGTCTACCTCACTTACATATTGCAAGATCTTTGGTGCAGCCAACATATTTTGCACAAAGTTACATTCTTAAATATGACCAATGTAACTGTCATCTAGAGCTGGACAGAGGTACAGCATTCTCTACAGCAACAGTCAGCTGCTCTCTCCTTCTAGAAAAACTGTTTTCAGACAAGTCCTTTGGTACTCGACAAAGACAGGACTTTGAATTTCATTCTCCCTAGGTAGCTGCTCTTACTTTATTAATTCACCTGTACTATTTCTTTCAGCACTCTGAATAAATAGAAAGATAATACTTTACACTGGAGGAATAAAAGTTAAAAAATAGCAGACAGTAAAAATACCTGGATGCCTAGCACTGATGAACCCTGCATTTACAATCTAGAATATTACCTTGTCCAGCGTATTCAAAAGAGTCAGCTTCATCAGGAGTGTCAAGGTCATCTACATTAATGTCAATTTCATCAGGTGTATCCAAATTATCATCCGACAGTATAGACCCTTCACTCTGGTCCAATGAGAGATTGATGTTTGGAGCAGTGAGCTTTATCCTTCTGGGTTGGGAACCATTAAGATCAAGTGAATTGGGAGGTTCTGAATATAGAGAAAAAAAAAAAAAAAAAACAAAAAAAGAGAAAAAGAACTGTATCTCCGAGGTACTCAAAACCTACCTTTAAACATACTGGGACAGATCAATTCCAGTAACCCCATGACATTTAAGACCATCTAACACAAAACACAAATATTAGCATTAATGCTTAAAGAAATGAAACAAAAATCTACAGGAACAGGAAATGTAGTTCAGAGGTCTTAAATTATGCTAAATCCAGATTCATTTTTTTGCAATCATCAGACAAAAATGAGGTTTTGAACATGCTCTGACCCACAATATTTAAGAGTTTAAAGGGCAAATACAAATCATTTCAGTTATGAATCAAGACATTGCTGAGCCGTGGGAAAATTTGTATGAGTTAAAAGCCATTGTAAATATTTATTTTCTTATGCACTCAGGCCTGATTCACAAATACTTACATCTTTAGCTTTAACTAGAGAATACCTTACTCAGTACAGTAACAAATAAAAAAATCTCTGAGTCTCTTAATCAGTCCTAAATAGAAGTAGTATTCAACACAATGAGAGCTAGATATACCTTTGCTCCTTGCCTCTGCCTTGTATGGCACATTTCAAGTTGTTCTGTCCAACTTAGTTCACTTAGTCAGAAGTCAATTATAAAATAAATAATACAGACTATTAAAACTTTACAAGGACTAAACAAGTGGTAACAATGCCCAAGAGAAAGTGTCACACTGTAATTATTACTTCTCAAGTGAAGAAGAAAATTGACTAAATAAAGCAAACTCAATGCTTTTTTCTTTTTAACACTGAACTGATTCTTTACCAGCACAGAAATGTCATTCTCACTGCATAATTAAATGCCACAGGAATAAGATACAATTAAGAAAATGAGCAAGAGCTTCTCTCACCAGGTCTCATCTCCGTAGAACTGGGGCTTAATACACCCTCAGTTAAGGGGATGTCCATTCCCACATCCTCTTGCACCAACCTGAGAGGTAAATACAAAGTAAGATCTTGAATAGATCTTGATTTATATAGAACTGAAATTTCCTCCAACACAGCCAGTTCAGAAGTCTGATTACAAAACCTATGTTGCAAACAGCAATATTTCTCATTTTACACAAATGAAGTTGGTCTTTGGCTATCCAGCAAATGGGAGACATCATTGCAAGGAGCTTCAGCTACTCTTTGTAAAACAGTATATTCATGACTGTATACACAGTTACTGTATAGCAAAAATGAGTAGGTTTTCCCTTTTTTGGTACCATGTGTATCTTACAGCAATTCTGACCCAAATCAGTAATACTGATGCAGGTAATCTGTCACATTGAAAAAGTTCAGAAAGTAAAAAAGCGAGAACCAAAACTACATCAAAGATTTTCAAAGACTAAATTGTTCCAAATATCTTACCTAGACTCCATTTTAGGAAGATACTAAGAAATTACATTTAACATATATACATATGTACATACATATCTACACACATACATATATACATAAGACAAGGAAAAGGCACTAAGTGGTGAAAATAGCAACAAAGATAGTGAAATGTTTAAAGCAAGTTGACTTGAACCGTTTTTATGTCTACTTGCTATTTAAATATTTTACTAAATACTTGCTGGAAGAACAGTGCAACCACAAATATGAAACAACATTTCAAATTTTCAGGACACTTTTAACAGCTACCAAACTATGTCCAAATGTATGACTTCAAGAGAGCTTCATTTACTTTATCATAATACCTGTAGCATTTTATTCTGAAATCTGTTTTCTTTCTTTTTTTCCCCAGACCATTCTAATACTTTGACCAACAGAACTGTGATGGGATCAAAGCTGGTACTTTTCCCTGCAACAGCATCAGCTAGCTATGTTTTGAATGATTCAAGCGATTCAGCTGAACACATCTGAAGAGGTGTGGCTTATTGCTCTTGCAGTTTTTTCCTGCCCTCACTTTCCCAATGAGGAGGCCTACCCTCATTATTTGTGTCCAGACGGGACCCTTTGGTCGATCACTGTATCAAAGTAAGAGTATCATTTCTGTGATTTCTAGTTATTTAATATAAATTATATGTAAATGTGCATATATAGGGCTGCCAAAGGCTTCACTGTGCCTAAAGCTGAAAAAGCCTTTAAGCCCCGTGAGATCAAATTCCCAGTACAGACCAGCAAACTAGTGAACTCCCAATTTTCCATGAGACCATAGAGAACACAGTTTAAAGCTATGGTCAAACATGTTTGTGCTGCTCAGCTTAGAACCAAGCCTTGTCTCTCAACAAAAACTGATTTTACTAATTTTGTTTTTATCAGTACATAGTGTAGAGTGTGTCTTTCATAAACATATTTTACAAAACATACCAATTCTGGAATATGTTTAATTACTGTCAAAGAAGGCTTGAAACACTTTCTCTTAGGATACAGAACAGAATAGTGAAGAAATTTGATCAAAGTATCCTGAAATGAAGGCACGAATTGCCTGTAAGATACCAGCTCCTTCCCCCCACCCCCTACTCTGTACAATTATCTGTATTCAGAAGTACTGAATACCACCACAACTTACATTGATAATGTAAATAAATCATTAGAGTCCTTGGCTTTTTTTTTTTTTTTGGTGACTTTTATATAATCCATAGTAAAATAAGTGTAATGAAGTCTGATTCATTCATCTGAACTAACTAGAGAGAAATCCTAATTTAAAAGAAGTGCTGTAATTAACAGCTGGCTAAGGCAAATAACTGTAGTGGAAAGGGTGTGGGGAGAGTATGAATCTTTCTAACCCATTGTAAATTCAGATTTGGATTTTATGTGGGGCTTTATTAACCTTTCAAAAAATAAACCCATGAAGAGTTCTTCGATTAAACCAGCTTAGGATTAGTAAAATGATGATTTAAGGGTACTCAAGAGTTCATATTTTGGTTGGAAATAATAGAATTTTGGTACTGTCATTCAAACAATTAATTTGTGATATTTCTTACAGCTTTATCAGACCAAATGGCAATTCCTTACCTGCACAACCTTTGGAAATTTCTGGAGGAAATTATTTGATAGGAAATATATAAAGCTGTGTGAAGAGTAAGGTAGAGCAGGACAGTGAAATTTCAAGCTTTCTGTATTAAAAAGAGACACTTTTCTCTGCATAAAACAAAAGAGTTGTTTAAGAATGAAAATCATCTTTTGCTTTATATCAAAAGAGCACGACTGAGTTTTACAAACTCTATACCTACAGAAACAGTGACAATTATAATCTGAAAGAAAGCAATTTCCCACAAGTAATTAATTGATAAATTTAGAGCTGCATAACATTTTTGCAATGCCCAGAACAGAATTATCCTAAATCGTGATGTTTCTAGGATTACCTCAAGACTGCTTTTCTCCCTGTGGCATGTTTTTTCAACACGTATGTACTTGAGTTGGAATTGTTGCTTTCTCTAGGGCCTCTTCCACTTTCACAACAGAAATTTGAAGTATTTTTCTGCTTTCAATGGGACTATTGCAGCTGACTTAAATCAGAATTTTTATCACATTTGTGAAGAACAGTACATTTCCAGGTATTAAAAGCTATATGTGAAACACTTGTTTGAATATCTTATGAAATTCAGCTACAAGCAGTATACTCAAAAAATAACCCTACTACTGGATTACAGTTAAACAGCATCAGAATTTGTTGGAGAATTTATAACTTTATTTTATTGACACAGTGCTTTTAATGTCAAAAATCTGTACTTTTCTTATTGGGTTATTAAATTTGGAAAGACTCTCTGGTACTACAAGCACTGGGTCAAAGCTGGCATTTAAAAAGTCCAGTTGCCAAAAGCATTGCTCATGCAAGGTTGTCCATTTTATCTTTAATTACATAAAATGCTATTGCCTTTCAGAAGCATTTTTTTAGCAGAGATTAGGTTTCCTGTTTTTTTTTTTTTTTTTTTTTTTTTTTTTTTTTTTTTTTTTTTTTTTTTTTTTTTGTGGGGGTGTTTGTTTTTTTTTTTTTTTAATTGTGTCAGGTTCTTATGAACTATCAAAACCAGTCAACATGCTTTTCAGAGAAAAGTCTGCCTTGGGAGCTAGCCTTATTTTTCCCAATCCTCTGTACTTTACCCAAAGACATAAAAGATTCCTTGCCAGACACATACACCTTAGGTTCAGTGAAAGTTCTTCATTTTCATATGCCACAGTCAATATTTCACTCATAAATTAATGGGTAATACAGGTATATTTAAAATTGTATTTAAATGTCTGTGATATTGTGCCCCAACATATGGCTTTAGAATTGCTGTCACTAAGAAAATAAGGAGGATATGGGTGAAGATTGCTTTCTACAGACACAGCTTCAGATTTTCTGATGGATTTTGAGCACATGTTATGCTGAGCTGCTCAGCACCTTGCAGAGTAATTTCTGGGTGTGCAGAAGCTCTCAACAGACCTCAGCAGGAACGCTGGTAAAGGAAGTCAGACTCCAGAAACTTTAAAATAGGCAACTACCTCCTCTTCCTTTCCAACAGACTACTTCACATGCTTTCAAAATTCTGGCTTATAAAATTCCTTGCCTTGCCATAAGGGTGCAGCTTGTAACATGGATGATGTGGACAAAAATATTAAAGAAAGAGATATTTTTTTTTATCCCCTTTTAATGAATGCTTCTATTGAAGAAATAAGTTACTTTAGAAAGCACATTCTAATCAGGTATGACTTACTGGATTGATAAAAAAAGGATCTTGGAACAGAGGTCAAAATCAATTAAGGTTTTTTGTGTCATAAATGACTTCTTTTATGTTGTACACAGACCAGTAATTTAAGGATCAGCTGCACTGGGAATCAAGTTACTGATTATTTGCTCTGATATTCAGGTCTGTGATCTTGTTCAGAAGCAGCTGAACCCCCCTCATTTCTCAAAGATGGATCAGAGACAGATACCAAATTCATTTGAAAGGAGGAGAGGCAGGAGGCTGAAATACTTTCCTTGCTCTTTTTTTTGGTTCAGACATCCCTACAGCTCAATAAATTAATAAGCTTTAAATAATTCTTAATGCCCTCTCAAATCAGTATCTCTCAAAATTAAAGTTATCCTTCCTGACTTTTCCAGGTACAGCAGCATTCTGCTATTTTGGAAAGAGCAGATTTGAATATTCACAGCAATATGTCACAATCCCTATGGGCTGTGTTGCCTCACCCTTATGTCATCTGTGATCTATCACCAGTTTTCCAAGTTGCTCTGCAGCTATTATTATCAAGAAGTTAATTTCTTTAGTCTAATACAAGATATGCTTCCAGTGCACTGCTCTGAATAAATACCTACAACACACAAAAGAGATCAACATTAATCCAGCTGTGACTGTCACCACAATTTATTCACCAGCTGGACTTCAAAATGTATACATTTTCTCATTTTCTCTACTCATCATTGCAGACGTTTAATCTGAAGTGGAGTCCACAACCGGCAGGCACTTTTCCTAGGTAAGTAAATCATGCTTCCTTCAAGTTGTTCCCTTTACATAGAGCAATAATTTTATTCTTAAATTTTCACAAGATATCAAAAGTTTTTTTATAAAGTTTCAAAACATGGTGAGTCAAAGAAATTACATGAATGAAATCACCTTTGCGCATATTAATACATGCTTGGTTTGGATACTAAATGTGAAGAGGGGAGATGAAGTGCAGTGGAAAGGTTATTCAGAGGCTAGACATTTAGGCTTTTTTCATCTTCTCAAATTCCACACATTATGCAGGTATACCCTGGTTTTGGATGAAGTAAGAGTCCTGCTGATAGCCCACTTTCTCACAAATTTTGCAGAAAAATTAAGCTGCATTGAAGAATAATGCAGGAAGTAAAATTTGAGGTACAAAAACAAGTAGGGGAACATAAACTCATTGAGTTACTTTTGCAGCACACAGGCAGCACAAAGTTCTTCTCCTTTGAACCCATCCCATCCCCACCCTGTGACACCACCCTTATGCAATTACTGAGCCCAGGAAAACAGACAGGAGAGCTTGAGGGACTTGATATGAGAGGAGAGTATTTTCCTTGGGAGGTATGAAAAAGCCCTTGGCATTTATCCAGCAATGCCTGTCTACTGAGGCTCAGCACAGCTCTGTCTGAAAGTGCCTTAGCATTAAGGAGAGTTAAGTGTTTTGCCAGAGTATGCAGTATCTTCTGTAAACCCATCTCTGGCCTGCCTGATGGGTTTCACATCATTTTGACCCCACCTGGAAGATGTCTAACTTCTTTCAGACAAAACAAGAATTCCTTCCTACTCAGAAGCAATTAAAAACCTTAGAAGAACCTAAAGCAATCGCTCAAACACTCCACAAACTGCAATTTACATCAAGCATGTGTTTACACAAAATGTTTTCTTAACTGCTCCATTCCTCTTCAGTTTACAATTATACAAATGCCTATAAATTTAGAGCCAAAATATGTTACCAAATACATGATTTACAAGGGGTGTTTTGCTATCACCCATCTCTGTAGGTACCTGTCATGGTTTAAATTGAGCTGGCAACTAAGCATCTCACAGGCACACATTCACTTTTCCCTACCCCAGTGGGATGGAGTGGAGAATACAAAGTTAGACTTGAGGGTTTAATGAGGAACAATTCAATTACTCAACATCCACCATACCATGCCAAACTCCACCCCCGAGCCACAATCGGTCCCCCCTTTGCTGGGTAACTCCCCAGATTATACACCAGGCATGATGTTCTATGATCAGCTTGAGTAAGCTGTTCCAGCTATGCTTCCTCCTGGCTTCCTGTGCACCTGCTTGCTTGCAGGGCATGAGTCACTGAAATTGTCCTTGACTTAAGGTAAGCATTACTTAGCAGCAACTAAAACATCAGTGTGTTATCAACATTATTCTCATAATGAATCCAAAACACAGCACTGTACTAGCTGAGAAAAAATTAACTTTATGCCAGTCAAAACCAGGACACTACTCCAACATTCACCTTATATAAGAGAACAGCAAAACCCACATTCTGTTATCACAATTAAACACTTGATATATTATTTCATTTTTGAAAAAGAAACTGTTTTGCTGTTTTGCATTTATATCCAAACAGCATATCTTTTGCGTTCTTTCATAGGACTCCACACTTCTGGCTTGTAATTTCTGTGCCATGTCTGTTCAGAAAAGATATTACAGGTTTGTAGACCATCACTACAACAGCATTTTTAAAAAGAACAACAAATGTCTACTTCCTGCTTTTACTACTTGGAGTGCTCAAAGAAGAAAGTCAGTCTGTCCATCATCTTCCAGTTGTAGATGTAACTCCATAAACTGTTATAACTGAGATGTGTTATTTCCGAGACCTTTAACACTAATGGACTAATAACAAATCCCAATATAATCTACATGTGTTTGAGTTTTAATGCTTATTGTCCAGGTTACACACGTAGCAATGTTCTGCAAAGTCAGAGAAATGATGGACATACTTCAGTATTGCAGTGCGTTGCAACTGGGTTGCTCATGTCCAGGGAGGGTGCAGCTGCTAGCGCTGGGCATGGGAACAAAGGAGACGGGTCTTTGTTTCAGAAACTCGAGAATCCACTTATTACCCCTGGGGAGGAGGGAGGGATGGAGAAGAAAGACCAGGCAAAGGCAGGGTTGTGGGGTTTTTTATTGCAGTTAGGGTTTGGGTCAAGGGAGGAGTTACTACCAACACATGAGAGGTAAGATCAAATTCCTGTGTCTTAGGAACAGGGTTATTCCACACTTCAGTATCAACTGTGTCTGCAGCCAAAAGGAGATGCTTTAGGAAATACAGAGTTAATGTATGGATTTCAGAAATAACAACTGACAAAATAGTGGGTTTTAGTGTGAAGAAACTTTGATGAAAATACACAGGAAGAAACAGAAAGAAAGCAAGAACATTAGTCGTACCCACTAAACCCAAAATTACTTCCTGTAACTAGTCCTCTGCTACAGAAAATCCAGACAATAAACAGTAATTTATGCAGATACCTATTCAGAGATAAAAGAGACTGCAGCATGATTTTTTTAGGTTCAGCAGAATTAATGACCCCTAAACTGCAGAACAGCATGCAACAAATCAAAGTGACATGCACTGTGAAAGATTTAGTCAGTATCAGTCAGAGATTATGCTTCAGCTCTATCCATATACCAAGAAAATGAGTGTATTGGAAGGAATCCACTCCAGGATATCTGAGACTAGAAAAAAGTAATTACTTTTACTCACAGCTGCGTAAAATAATTATACTGTATACAGGTGACTTATAAAACTTGATTAATTTTATAACCTCCCAAGACCTGAATTTAGCAACCATAGAAATGTTCAGCAATGTTAGAAATTAACGGTGTTTCTATTGCTCTTTATTTTGTAGCTCTTAATCACAAATTAGTTTAGGAAAAATCTATAGATGCAAATGCTAACTCATCATTGTCATACTGCTTGCTGCCTAGTAGATTACATGCTCATAATCATATTTTACAAAAATATATGTGATTTATGAAAGCCACAGAATAAGCCAATACTAAATATTAGAAAAATCATAAGTTCCTTGGTTTTTATCCTTCAGTTTTCATATGCTAACATTTTGCTCCATTTTCAGCATGGGAGTTGAATGAAAATGTTAGGCATAATAAGAGGCAATATTCTTTCTGTAGAAAAATCCTTATACAGCCACAAGATTTGAAAACATGTTAAAATTCTCACTTAGACCCATTGAATACCTTTTTAACCATTCTTTATTAAGAATTTCCTAGTCTCCTATCAAATTCATTGTTTAGTGTCTGTTTATCTACCCATCTTTTCCCTTGTTCCTCTTTTCTAACTTATACTATAAGCCTCATTTTATTCCAGGAAGCCAGTCATAGTGGTAGGCTCTCCTGGCTCCTCATATCAGCTGAAGACTGCCAAAAAAAAAGTTGCTGTTCTTAAGCATATGCTGCTGCTTTTACTGCTGCTAGGCAGGCACATGTTGTCTGTCCTGACCCTTTGGCAGCTCCCTCCCTGTGTCACAGCACAAGAGAAACAGGAAAAGCCATGGAGGGATGCAGAGAGCCATGAAGGGACAAATCCAAGCAAACGGATAATGGATTTCACTAGGCTATTTCATCAACCTCTATGTACATGCCCATGGATCAGGAAGGTCTATGGAACAGATCCAGGGCTCGAGCCTTCTTCGATTATATGTGACTTCCAGACATGAAATAAAAATGCATCTTAATATAAGATGAGGGAAATTCAAGTTCCAAATCTAGATGTCTTGCTGAAATGGGGACTTAGAAATGCAAACCAGACTGATGCTGCCAGCAGCAGGTCCTAGAGTCTCCAAAACCACATAACAACATCATGGCATAAACATGGACACGATGGACAAATTCTTTAGGGTAGTGCTTTTGGAAAGCATCCATATAATAGCACTGTCTCCAGCTATGCCTCTTACAGAGAAATGCATAACCTGCGAGGTTCCTAATATTACCATTTTAATATTACCATCTTAAAACAATATTCTGTGTGCAAAAGCAGAAAGTAACATGTCACTTGACATCTATTTCTTTACTTAGCATTGCACTTGTATACCACCACACAGTTTTGCCCTAAGAGCAGGGGTTGTTCTCTGTTAGGTTCCTAGATCAATGCTCCTTTATCTTTACTGAAACAGTGGAAAATCACCAGAATTAACAACACAAAGATGGGTGCTCCTCCATCAATACTGAAAGATCACAAGGTCTGGCAATGTGCTGTGTAGGTTCAAAGCAGTATCAGCATTTAGAAAGCATGTTTCAATAGATGTTGTTAGTATTCTACAGATAATATTCCACATATCTAGATGATCTGTTAATCAACAACCACTCTTGAAATTATTACATTACAAATGCAACACGGTAATGCCAGCAGAGAAAGTAGAAATCAAATCAATCTGATTCAAAAGATCCTTAAGTATAACCTGAAGATAAATTTTAAAAATATAATTTAAAAAGAAAATGTATTAAGATACCAGGGATCTGATTCCTACCTTCCACTCTCATTGAGCAATTAATTCTTCCCTGAGAAAACTCAGTTTTAGTTTTCCTAACTTTTAAACCAGTTTCTCTTCCTGAATGTGTGGCTCACAGTGACCATTTTCCTGCCATATTGTGCGGTCAGGACCAACCATCAGAATACCTGCAGCTCCAAATGATGTAACTGGCATGTCAGAAGCACTTGAAAAAGCAGGGTGCACCTTCTACCCAGTGCAGCCATCTGTACTTTCAGTAAGTATGCTAATGATTTGAGAGTAGTTAGCAGGGGAGAGGTTGCAGGATCAGAAGCCAAAAAATCTTTAGAAAGTTTTAATTTTTATACCCCACTGAACTTGTCTATTCTCCACTTGTGGGAAATTCTCTCCAACTATAACAATCTACACCGTATCAAGCACATTTGTTTCCAAATGAAAACATGCAAAAATGCCTCACACTGCTCTTAACCATTATTCATAACCATTAGTTCTGAGACTGAGCTAGTACCTGAAGTTCAGTGGCTATTTCTCTTTACCACTTGGTTTTCCCATAATATTGGCAATTTCTTGTATTGCTTAATGGACTTATTTCTCTGCATGTCCAGGTGATGACATGTACAGTGCTGATGGTACTTATTACCATCCTAAACTAGGCTGGAACAAAATGCTTTAACAGAGCATCTCACAACAGGCAAAGTATGTCCTGCCCGCGTGGTAAAATGTGATGATGACTTTTAGAGCTGCTAATTACAAGAATTCACTTAACATCAAGATGTACAGATTTTTTTTTTTTTTTCATCCATCCATTAAAGTATTAGCATTTTGCTAACACTCTTCTGATTTCAAGCTCAGCTTTTGGACAATATGTTGATAGATAGAAAAAGATACATGGCAACTTTTTTTTTTTTTTTAAATATTGTATGACTTCTGTCTTTTCCTCCCCTCATACTGCTTTTCTCTGGTCCTATTTAATAATCTCATTCCCTATCCTCAAAATATTTCTATTTCCTCAATACCTTAAATATTGTGAAATTCTTTGCTTTCTCTTCTCACATGTGTGTCACTGTACTGCCAAATGTCTACCATTCCATCTTTTCCATTTACTGTATCAATGATTTCGCAACATACAGTGTTCAATGTTATTATAATTTAGATTCCTAGCTGACCTACTACAAACTTAGAAATAACTAAAAGATGCATTTTCCCTGTCTAGGCTATGGGTGACCTAAAGAAAAGGCTCTGAAAAGGTGTTAATGTCAAACTTTAGTGCCTCTTAAAGCTACAATTGTTGGAGATGCAATAAACATTAGGGGAATTTAAGTGACAATGAAGAATGTAGAGTGGGAATTTTAGCCGGAAAATTAAAATGGAAATATCCTATTGGGTGTAAATTGGTAACTGAAATCAATTCCCATCCATACTAGGAAATTATCAGTTTAGGAAAAATACAGAAGTCCCAAACATGAGTCAGGGAAGACTCCTAATCAGGACACACAAGCTCTACAGAAGCAGTAACACTGGAAAACATGCAAGCCTGCAGCTTGTTTGCTCTGGCAAGAGGTTTTAGGTGCAGGAAAGACTGTTAGACCCTGCAGCTGGCAGGTCTAAAAGGCATGTGTAAAGAGAGATGGGAGATGCAGAAAGCCACCAGTTATCTTCAGAAGCAGAACTCTGTCATTGAGTTGGAAGTACCACAAGGAGCAGTAGGAAGATAAAAGCCAGCCCAAGTGTGGGAAAGAGTAATGTCAGTCATAGCAAAAATGCTGTGAAAGAGTCAGAGTGACAGGAAATGCCAGACTGACTAAGTAATATTCAGGAGGAGAGAAAATGGGGCTCCTCCTTCTTCCACATGGCACTTACGTATTACAGCTAGGGAAATACATGGGCAAGGTTAGCTATATGCTCTACTTTCAACAAGCAGGCAATGGTATATCCTGCTGAGCTATTGCCCAGCAGACAGCTCTTTAGAGTCTGCTGCCAGTGTGTAGGACACAGTCAGGTTTCATCTGTTAGCCTAAAATATAGAAGTCCCATCTGCTGCTGTCATAGATTTTTCATAGGTGCAAGGCTGTAGATAAGAACACAAACTAACATATATAAAGAACTAATAATGAGTTAATTCTTAAAATCCCGTAACAATTAAACCACTTCCTTCACTGTACAAAGGAAAAACCAAGTAGATAAACTATGAAATCTGGTAAGCAACTGGAATGTCACTCCCACCTTCCCCTGCCTCGGTATTATTTGTTGTTGCAGTAGCACTGTTATTTTCTGGTATTTATGCAGGACGTGATAGAAGTGTCTCCAATCCTGAAGACATTACAGTGATTAAAAAAAAGCCTTATCAATATTCACAGGCGCTTTCAAAAACATATTCTCATCTATACGTTATCTCTTACTAGGTTTTGCAAGCTGCAACTTTTGGCCAAACAAAGACTGGAGCTTTAAGATGGCTTTTTTTTTGGTATGCCTTTTCCTACAGATATATTACAAGCTGTAAATAACACTGTTCTCTTATTATTGCTGAATTCTATACAGAGATGCCACAAAACTGCAACAGACTGCTTGTAGCATGAGGTTTTTAATGTATGCAAAAACTAGATTTGTCTCTAACTACATTAATTTTCTACTGTCCAGATTTATGCATGGCCAAACAAAAAACCAGACTAATCAAAGCCAGGGAAAAAAAGCTATTTTAGATCTTTGTACATCCCTACCCCACATAATATATCAGTGAAGAGCGTTGCTGAGAGTAAAAGAATGAACATGGCAGCCTGGAAGAAATAAACGTTTGGCAGGGTAAGGATTGGTGTGCACTGCTCCCTGCTCTGACCTCCACAGTTGTTTTAATGCCTCCTGATAGTGCTGCTAGAGCTGTGTGCATCCTCCCTTTCTCAAAACAGCTCTGCTTTCCAAGTAAATATACATAAATCCAATTATTACATCTCTGCCTGCCCCTCCTTCCCTTCCCTAGCCCCCTTAGAAGAATTCTGGCAAAGAAAAAAGCCTGCATACATTTCCTTTCAAAGTTGATTTAAGTAGCCAATATTTTTACATTCTGTGTATTTCAACATCTCCTGTATATCACTAGCATCACTATCATTTATGTGCTTACCATACTTGGAACTGATGAATATTTTCATTCGTTCATCACAGACAGAATAGCAAGTAACTGAATGAGCTGAATCAAGCGCCTATAATTAATTTTAAAAAAAAATAATGCCTGCACAAACCAACTTTAGCAGTATTTGAATCCCTTACCAATGAGATTACTGCTGCATCCTTCATCAGTTAACCTTCAAAAATTACATACACTGTTCACTGCAACATTTTAAGAGGACATTGCAAAAAATTAAAAAATCATATGCTTCAGTTGATAGGGAAAAAACCCCCAAAACTATAATGCCAAGTAGCCTACAATGAGAGCTGTCACAAACAGTGGAGCTACCAGTAATTAAGCACTTTTAAAAGCAAGATATATGCTGGCAATGCCCTTTCATCCCTTTTTGCCCATTGTATCCTCAGAGCTAGGCAAAAAAACCTGAAAATAATCCAGTACATTAGGTGACTTTGCAGTGAAGTTTTGTTTCCTAATTATAAATACCATGCCTGTGCTCAGATAAAAGAAATCCTCCTGAACTGATGTAAGCTTCTCTCATGAAAAGCTGCAACAGAATTAAAATACAGCTGCCCTGTTTTCAGTAATGAGGTCCGGAGTGCTTTGCATCATGCTGACTAACATTTACCCTTTTTCTGTCTAAAGTAACTGCAATAAAGAACCGCTAACCAGAAAATCTTCTGCACATCTGCCGCTCGAGCCAAGAGAGCTTACCTTCTGAAGACTTGAAAAGGCCTCTCTACTGCAAAAATAGTAAAGATGCTTCACTGCTGCACTTCAGCATCCGTCGTTCTCTAGCAGTTTACTAGGAATACGGATCCTCCACCATTTTCTTGTCACGTGGGCAGCGGTACTGCTACATAAGGGCGATCGATCACCTGCCTTCACACAGCCGGCTGTGTCAGCCAGCAGCTACAGCGCTTTGGTTACAGGCGCACCTAAGCAAATGCAGAGCTGTGCTTCGGCCGTGAAAATTACCATTCTTTTTCACATTCTCTGTGGAGCTTCCTCGGAGCATCATCAAATTTTGATGCAGTGAGTCAGCCGGCAGCAAAAAGGCTCCCTGCTGCTTCATTTCACTGCCTGAGGAAAGCTTATGCTGCGATTGCATGACAAAAGTTCCTATGGATTCAACTTATCTCAGCCCTCATTTCTGTTTGCATTGATGGCTATAGAGCACATGCACATTCAGACATGGTTTGCATAATTTTTTTCCGTTTGCAGTTTAGCAATGGGAATGCAGGTGCAAATTTAAATATAAAAACCAAAACACCAACAACCACCAATTCAGAAGGCACAGTAGATTCTGAAAACACAAACTATGTGCAGCAGGAAGCAAAGCCCATAGCCTGTGGTCCTGATTGTGCTTCTTAGGGAAAGAAAGGATATTTCTTCCCAGGCAGTGTAGTCTCACAGTCTCCTTTTATAAAAAGTCTGTTGTGAGTAGGGTCCCTAAAAAAATCCAGGTTTCTTTCCAAATGCAAAACACCTTCCAATCCTAATCCCTACAGCAGGGACTAGATCCTGGAACAACCTAACCTTCATCTGGTTTCTCTCTTCATACTGCACAGATACTCCTGGAAAACAATGAGAACTGGAGAAGCTTTCACGTCTGACTGCTTAGCCAGAAACAGTCAAAACCAAACAAAAGCCTAACCCCGTTTTCTCTTTTCAGTACAGCTCCACGCACAGCTACAGCACAGTGTAAATTACACTTCAGTGGCTCCCACCTTGCTCTTCATGGTGTTAGTAATCCTACAGAGAAAGTGGTCATTATCTGCAACACATATCCTGGTAACTAAGTCCCACATGCTATTTTAAAGGAAAACAGATAAATACAAAGCATTTCAAGAAATTTAAAAATCATCACTGGTATGAAAGTATACTTCCAAAGAGTACAGTGCTGCAGACACATTATCTTTGATGTTTCTGTCACCTAGCTGTAGGTAAAATTTCCAGTGATGGTGATGTTTCTAGTACTTTTTCAACTGGCCAAGATTTATTTCATTTAAAATCAAAAGTTCATAAACCCAGTAATCATGGACCCAAAAATCTGTAATTCCCAGACTTCCTGTATCCCAGATATAAAGCTATAAATTATTTATGTACAATAGAAGTCATTAGTAGCAAGATTACAGTGAAGCTGAGAAATTAGTAATGTGGCAGAAAACAAGTTCTTAATTCTCCATGCGCAGAGTACCACAGAATATTTTTGAGATTTTAGGATGCTATTGAGGAAACTTCCCTGCCTGACCATCCACGAGCCATTCTGGCAGTCACACTCATAGCACCTGAGCTGGGACCCCACACGCACGTGGTCAGACCATGTTTCCTTACCGGTGCAAACCCATGCTTCCCATAGGAGTCTCAATCCTTAAAATAACCTAATGGTGCAACAACGAAAGAACAGCTTGAGCTGGGTGCCTCTGAGGAAGGACCCCAAACACAGGAAACTCTGGGCTTTTATGCCCTCACAGTCTGTGTGTGCAAAATTCTGGGGGTCATCCAGCAGAATCATCAGACCCCTTCTGTGTCTTTCAGTGTCCAGTCATTTGCTGCCACAACATTTCCTGTGCCCTTCATTGTGCAAAGGCCAGAACCAGTTCATGGACTCCTTAACAGATGCTCTGCTGGGACCACTTACCTCACTGAGGCTCACTGTCAAAGTCCGGTCTATGTGCACAGGATTAATGTTTCACAGCTTGTTAACACTTTAGGCTGAAGTCTCTTGTCATCGATCACATTGATTGGAATATATAATTAATTAGGTAAGAAAACAGTGGTGCTTTTAATAGTGAGGGATTTTTTCATTTAACTGCTAAACCATACTAACAAAGTCCAGGTCTTCTTGCTTTAAGAAAGTGGCTCTATCAGGCCAATCTCACAACTTAATTAAAATTTCAGTACAATTAGTAAATAATAGTAAGTTGTGGGTTTTTTCCCTTTTGAAGTTGTTTTTCAGTCAGTGAAGTGCTGTTCTTTTCTTCTTAAAAGATTTTTATAAAGGTCTTGATATTTGCCATGTAAATATTAAAGCTGTTTTTACAAAAATGAGATCATCAGAACCTTCCTACAAGCAATCTTCTCAGTTGTTGCTGCTTTACTTACGTCTTTGGTTTTTAACCTTTAAAGCATGGTCTTTGTGTCAAGTCAGATGTCATGCTTTGTGCTGCCAAGTAGGAGACCTAAGTTCAATTCCCATTTCCATAATTTTGTAATTCAGCAGGAGCTGGAAACATAACTGAAGCATCATGCCTTGTCCCCAGAGTGCCTGGAACTGCTTTCCAGTGAATCTGGCCAATTAATAAACAATCCTGAGAGAAGTGAAAGATGGCAGCCCCACAGGTTTCCAAGAAAAAAAGGAAACAGATATCCAAAGGAAAGTAAATGTTACTTCATTTTTTCTTACAACAGATTTTCAAGCCTTTAAGAATCCTATATTTATACGACCCTGCTTTGTCCATAAAAGAGTAAGGCAAACCTGGGATCCCTAACTCACTGCCTTATTCTAGGTTTGGGATGACAGAAGAGACATTTTGAGAAAATATTTGGTGAAACCTTTGGTCACTGGAATCAATGTGAATTTTTTCCTGGGTCCAGTCTATCAGTATTTAATTTCAGTACTGGGCATTGATATTGACTCAAATATGGCTTTGAGATTTATTTGTATTTGACTAAGTCACAGAGACAGCAGAGTCATCTCAGAATTCTTATTAACCTTGTAACAGTCACATGTTTTTCTTTAATTAAATTTAATTATCTTTATTCACTGGCAAGCACAGGGGAATGTGATGAAAGCAGGGTTTTCTATTAATAAAACACTGGATTGCTTTCTCTACTGGGCAATTTTAATAGCCAGCAGTATGGTAGTGGTCACAGAGGGATATTTCAGACAGAGGCAGTGGAAGAACTATCTTTTCCAAAACATCATTATACATGTGAGCAGAAAATAATTATTCCTGTTACTTCGAGAAAATGCTATCAGAAAGATAAATGGAGCTTTCTTTTAAAGTCTTATTCTAACAGGTTAAATACATTGTGGTAGTTCTTCAAATGAAGTTATCTTCTGCTCAGTTTTGCCACCAGTTTTCTAAGCTCTCCCCCAAACCTTCCAAATATCTCTGTTCTTATTTCTACTCTTCTCACTGCTTCTTGTACCTCAAATCAATACATCATTTAATAGTATTTTGCTCAGCTCTTTCTAACTCTTTCTAATAAGGAAAAGGATAATACTGCCCTACCACAAAGGTAAAAGCAAGAATGATCTGGTATACACAGACACTAAAATACTTTGAGGAATATGCTGGGTAAAAACTAGCACAGCCATCTGCAGTGTTCTCCCTCTGCCTCCTGACCAATTCATTGCCAGAAACTTTCACATAGCTCAGTACAACAAGACACCTTTTATCAAGAAGAAAATTATCTCCTGTCTTCATAAATTTTTCTGCTGGCATACCTCTAGTCAGCAGTAGCAAAGTATGTAATCCTGCCCACCTAACATGCTGTATAAAAAGTTGTTTTCTTTCCAGAAAGACTGACATTAGTAATGTGCTATCAAATGTTTTTGCACTTTTTTGAGGAGTCCAAAGAAGCTCTAGGGTTTGTTACTTTTGGTGTTTGTGTATTTCTGAGACAAGCTGATGTCTTTTCTCCAGTGTTTTAATACTAGTAAATATCCTTATTCTTCACTCTCTGCTGAAGCTTTTCCTTGCAGAAATAAAACAGGAGAGGATGGAAGAACTTCACCCCTAGCCACAGACTTACTTAAAACACCTTTGAGAGGTATTATGTGTGACATTGGGATGAAGGGCACAGTGACTAGCAGACATCAAGATTTTAAGGCATTTCTTCATTCTGGTTTTTGTTAATGCTTTCTGTTTTAAAACCGTAATTCCCTCTTTGTTGGAATACCAGGCTCTTTCTCGCTCCAAGGTCAGGGCAAATAAAACTCAGGAGATGTTGTTTTTGAAGTCTCACTCTGAAGTTTATTATCCTTATCTATTACAAACTCACGAGATGTGAGCATTCTCTAACAAGTTGAGAAAGTGAGCTAAAATGGTGTCTATTCAAGGCTATTTAATTCCCAGTTATCCAATAAACAGTTGACATCTATATTATTTATGCTTCTAACCCAATTATGATCACCCGAAACCCAAAAGGCGGATATCTTTCACCCAATTAGAGAAAACCACCAAGGTTCAAGAAGAAGGAAGAAGAAGGTGCAAAAAAGACAACTAACCCACACCCGAAATTCTCCATCTTGGCTCCCATATATCACCATATACTAAAATCCTAAATCTAAGCTTTTTCATGCTATGAGATCACATAATACTATCCACACTACACACACACTGTTACTGTGCTATCACTCAATTTTTGAAGCCTTTTCCAAGATCTCAGGTCAAACGAGGTGTTTACTTGAGGGTTGGAACCCTTAAATGCAGAAAGCTTGAAGTTTTCAGCCATCAGAGTTCAAACATCTCTTCTTGCCTTGTAACAGGCAATTTTATTAGAAGAAGTGGCAGACATCTGCAGGATGACAGCAGAAAACAATGCAAACTGCATCCTTCACTGACCTTCACTCCACTACAAAAGGAACCTACACAGTACAAGTAGGAACTTTTTCTTTTTTTTCCTAAACAGGGACATATAGATATAAAAGGGATTACAAGAGAGTTACTAAGTAAGTGCCTTCATGAACTTTGGACTACTAAATCAGCTGTTCATTGGCTGGGTTTGAGTTTGAACACAAATTATAAGTTTTTTTATTTTTCTAAGATGATGGAACCACAGAATGATTTGGGTAGGAAGGGACCTCAAAGATCACCTGGTTCCAACCCACTTGACTGGGGAAGGGACACTTACCAATACATCAGGTTGCTCAGTGCCCCATCCAGCCTGGCTCTGCACACTTCCAAGGATGGAGCATGCACAGCTATTCCACGCAACCTGTTCCAACGCCTCACCACCTTCACACTAGAAGAGTTTCTTTATAGCACCATCAGGTGCCTTCCAGAAAATGAATTGCAACAATCAGGAAAGTCTTAGTTTCTTCTCTTATGTGATGACACCAGTGTTTCTTCACTAACCTCCCATAGGCTGGCAGCTCTGCTGCATCACATTATTTTAAACATCAGTGACAATGAAGGGCAGTTAATTTCAGACTAAAAAGTCAAAAGCTGCATACTGAGTTATGTTTTAAAAAGGAACTTCTGTTTTTAAAACTGTCAATTAAATACCTTAAGAAAGCATTTCTAATTACACACTTCTACCATGTCAGTTGCTAGTTTTTCAGCTGTTTATGTAAGAGCTTTCATTAAATGGGCATATAATCTAGAAATAATGATTCCTATATGTGTTTCATCATAGTATTTTTTTGTGTGTTTGCTTTGGTTTCAAAGGAATCAAGGCCTCTGTGATCATGCTGTGGGCATGCACAGGGATGCATATGTCTGTTCTCCTAGGAAGTCTGAAGTCTTTACCTAACTGACCAAAAATATAAGCTTAATTTTATTGAACATAACTACCAAGCAGAGGGGAAACTGAGGGGAAAACCACATGACAAAAGCAATCTCTATTACATATAAAATCCTCACAGAAGAGGATTAATTACTTTTAATAACATTAATGTTAGAAAAAACTTCCATTAAAGTTTACAACTTACCAAGAAAGAAAACTTAAACCCAAAGCAAAGTAGATTTTAAGGGTTCCATGCTCCCACAATTAATTGTTAATGTGGAAGCTGAATACATATTCTATACCAAGAATTATTTTATCTTTTTATTGCAGGATGCACCATATTCCATCATACATTTAAATTTTTATTGAAAACACAAGAACATTAACACGGTCCAATTTTGGATTTTAATGTAGGAATTAGTCTGAGCAAATACGCTAAGTTCTAAGAATAATGAATGTACTGCATGCAAAACTCCAATGTGAACTATTGTTGAGTGGCACTTCAGGATTTGCTGAAGTTCCTAAAAAACAGCAGAGCTCTTCTCAAAATGGATATAACAATTTATAGCAGTAAGATGCTAACCCACCCCTATAAATCCACAGCATAGAAATGTTTTCTCTAGTACCAGTCTAAGTTCAAAAATCAGATCTTCTTCCTGAGGTGTCTAACTAAGAGTCATACTGCATCAAAGTTATCTCAAGTCAAAAATGTGCTGGTTTACTTACAAATCATTCTAAATCGGATACCTAGAGTTTTCCTCTCTAAAAACATCATGGGAATGTAAGTATGACAAGTCAACCTCTAGGATGCTGCCTGAATGTAATTAATCAGTGTGACTTAGACTGGGTCAGCATCTACCTGGTTTTAATTTAAAATGCTTTATGGGAGACAGAGGAAATAACAGACAATTTCTTTACATCAGACCTGCAAGCCTGCAAGCCAGCACTCCTAAACAACTATTCCTGTTTCCTGTCCCAGTCATTATTGGCTGTGAGCAGAACTGGTAGGCATTTCATGATTCTAAGATTTTTAACTAGAAATGCATGGTTTGTCAAAAAAGCATCTTTACTAATTGAAATTAGTTGTTTTTAATGAACTCCCAGTGAAAGCCTGCAGAGTTTGAAAAATGGCTTCCAGGGTTAACAATCAAAGCACCTCCAAGTCAAAGGACATCTATCTTTCCTAGATTTGCAGATCCTAAGCTACCCTTCCACCCAACAACATGCATGCAAAACAGCTGCTTGGAAATATTGCTTGTTTGGCTTTTCCCAGCTTTCTCTTTTACAGGACATTTCAAAATTTCTACTTTTCCTTCTGGAATGGAATTTAGACGCTTAGAGGATTGGGTGCAACAGAAATGCTGTGCCAACCCACCATACTTTGGCTAGTTTCAAGGTCAAGCACTCAGTATTTGGTTTACTTCAGGCTCTGCAGGTCTGATGAGTGCTCATTTTCTGCTAACACTTCTGAAGATTTTCCTCTCCCTTGATGGCAGCCTGCTGTTTGCAAAAGAAGAGAGATCAACAACAGAAGCACCCTATCCAATACACTACAGTAAATGGAGTCAGGAGGGCCACCCCTCACTCCA
Organism: Vidua chalybeata; assembly: GCF_026979565.1. Classification (NCBI taxonomy): domain Eukaryota; kingdom Metazoa; phylum Chordata; class Aves; order Passeriformes; family Viduidae; genus Vidua; species Vidua chalybeata. The sequence continues at coordinate 15,874,625 of NC_071570.1, read as the reverse complement.
TCTGATGACACAGTAAAGAGTCACTTGGCAGGAGGAATACTGCCAGCACAGAGACTGCATGTCCACCCAAAACCAGGTCCATATGTACTCGCTCTGCTTCAATTACCAGTTCAATTCCAACAGTCATAAATGCTCCTCTGATCTGTCTAGAACTTGAAAATAATCACAAAGACCACAACTTCCCTTCATGCTTTTCTTTCCTCTACAAGCAGCACATTTTTCTGACTCTGGGCCTTGACTTCTTCCTTTTCAGCAGTTTTGCATTGGGCAGAGGTAGTACTTTACTTCAATCCTTCCATAATCTCATCATATAATGGCAACATCATCAATATCTGGCTTGGGCCTGTATGCCCTGGCCATATATCTTTCAGATATAAAGGTAGGTAATACAATCAGTGGGATTTCAATGAAGGAAGATAGATTTAATCCTGCAAGAATGTAACCTTCAAATCAATTGCAAAACAACCCTAATTTGGGTCATATCAAGCAATGAAGAACCAACAATCTGTTTACAGAAAGGAAGTAATACATTGATGGTTAAATACTGTAAATGCATACTTCAGACTTGAAAGTCTTGCCATCTATTCATAATGGCACACACCTCAATAACATAAGTAACAAATGAACAGAAGACTTTGGAAAGAAAATAGGTTGATTTTTTACTTACCCTGATTTTTGATTCAATTCTCTGTCACTGTTGAGAAGAACTGTTTCCTCCTTCACTTCTTGTTCTGTTGCTACATTATTCCCAAGCCTCTGTTGAGAATTTGCTTCCCATGTTCTATCACCACCAACTACCTGGAACTCTGATGTTCCTGCAATGCCCAAACTCACATTCTCAGAAGCCAGGCCACATGAAGAAGACCAGCTTTCATGTTCAAAATATTTCTGAAGGGGAGTTTCTACCTGAAATTCTGTACAAGTGTCAAGAATCAATTCCTGCACTACAACAGATGCCAGTTCTTCACCAGGATGTCCAGACCCTGATTTTGGCATCTCTGTCTTGGCAGAAATTTCTTCAGGTGATATGTCACTTACTTCATTTTGTCCCAATATAATCCAACCTTCATCTTGCCCACAGCTTTCTTGTGATTTCCTTTCACCATCCAGCTTTTGAGGCACAAGAGAAGAATTTTTCTCTTCTAAGTGAACAGCATCCCCTCCAGTCCCACAAACAAGATGATCTTTGCTTTCATTTGAAATGGATATTGCCTGAAAGGCATCCAAGGAGCCTGGTGAAAAGCCTTCATGGGATTCTTGAAATGCAAAATTAATTTTGCTTCTTTCAAAGGTATCACTTGTTGCAGGTGTATTTTCTTCCTCAGTAACAAGGATGTAATCCATCTCCAGTGAGGCTGGGAGCACCTGCAACCTCACATCTTCTTTACTGTCTGTACTTCCCAGTTCAGGGTTCTTATAGGAATTTCTCAGCTTTTCCTTCCTACAAAGTTGGGAGTCAGTGCCAGCTTCTAAAAGAACAGGCAAATAGAAACTCTTTTTAATTTCAGAATTACTGATTTAGTCACCATAGTATGCTTTAATCACTACTGTGAGATGAAGCTCTTTTCAGTTTGCTTTGCTCTGTTAATGTGTACTTGAATTTTATAACATCATCATCATCATCCTTATTGTTAAAGGTTATACATTAACACAGCAATCATCCCCAAGGCACAAACAATTCAGTGTCCCAAAGACTAGGCCCTGTACAAACAACAGAAATTATATTACTACACTGTTGAAAAGCTTTAGATTTATCTGTGATGCCTTAAGCTTTAGCTTTCATATTTTCCAGATTCTGTACTGCATTAGCATATAGCTCTGAACTTCATATAAAGTGTTAGCAAGTTCTCCTCACAGTTTAGTTAGACAAAACAATCCTTTTCCAGCCTGAGAAACAAGGACCCCATTACAGCCTCAGGTCCAAGAAGTGTCAACAACAGCAAATGGAGGAGAGCAGTTTGGGAGGATGTGACTTCATAACCTGAAGCTGTAATTGGACAATTAACCCCAATACGTAAATGGACCAAAACTTACAAAAGTGTGAAAACTCATGACCCATCTTGGGTCCATCTTGGGTGTAGTCATGGCCGGGTTTTGTACTGCTGAAGATGTATCCTTTGAAGGCCTTTTAATAAACACCTATTTTATTCCTTTAACTCTGTCTAACCTCTGTTCCAGGCAGCCTCTTCAAGGCATCATCTGAGAGAATGACACTAGAGCTCTTCCCACAATACATGTTCTGTACATTAGGGAGACACATAAACTCCACACTTCACTCAAAGCCTCCTCCTCATAGGCTTCATAGAAATACTTCCTCCTTTCTCTGTTCTATGTATTTGCCCTGGAAAGCAGATTTTCTTACCATCACATGATCTTCTATCTCCACCTGGTGGTGAGTCAGGATCAGTTGTTTCTGTTTCAGCTTTTCCTGTCAAGAAATCAGAATCTGGGGGAGTTACTTTATGCATGGAGAGTGATGGTACTGGGGTGAGATTTTCCTCAAGGCACTCTCTGGATATCTCAGATGCCTTATCTTCGGTCATTAGGACGCCCTCTGCATCTTCCAGAGGAGCTGGCAGTGGCAATCGTTTTTCCAAAGAAACACTGTCATAAAACGGCTGCTGTAACAAGAGCTCACCATTTGCATACTCTCTGGTACCAGACGGTTCAGCATCAAAAGATGCAGAGGATGGTGGAGTACACACCGCTGGTGATTGGTCATTGGGTATTTCCTTAAACACAGGAACATAATTTTCAATTACAGCTTCATACTCTTTTGTTGTGTCATCAAACAGTTGATTATTTGAATCAGATTCATCACCTTCATTACCCCCAGGTAGAAAGGATTTGGGAAAGAGTGTCTGTTCATCCTTTGATTTCCCTTCTGCTGCCTCACTGCCTGGCAGTGTCAGTATATTCACTCCACCAGATATGCCTGCCAGGACATTAGTCACTGAGGTGTCCCTGATGCTATGTTCTATGCCTGTGTCAGATTCATCCACACATTCTTCTGACCTATCTAGCTCAACACCAATTATTGCTGTATGGTCAGTATCAGGATATTTTACAACTTCACCCAAGGCACTAATTTCTTTTAAGCTTTGTTCTTCCCTGCCCGGTTGAGTGAAATCCATGGGAAGCAAATGCATTTGAGAGGTCACTATTTGAGCTGTATCAGTTGGTGCTCCTTGATGGTTTGCATTACTGAAACTTCCATGGAACATGTCTTTCACATTTAAGGATGGCACTTTTATAACTTCACTGGAAATTTCAGTTGACTCAAGAGGGTCAAAAAACAGCTTATTTTCTAGACTGTATTCTTCTGGAATTGCAAATTCAGGAGGCTCCTGAGGATTATAAGAGTTAAGCTGATAGAATTCACTGGTCTTTACTGGTTCATAGTCCTGGAGGTTACCATTTTCAGAGTGCATCTCCACCTTCCGCATTACTAACTGACGCTTTGAATCAATATCTGCCTCTTTATTCACATTTGATCTTGTATGAATTGGCTGACTGTCTTCAGGCTCCACTGCAATCTGAGAAGATGGAATAGAGGCATGCTTAGCTCCATATTCCTGGCACACATCAGGACTGCTTGATGACTCTGAACCATTGTCTTGGTCACAGTGACTTAAAATATCAGGATTTTCACCATCGGATTTCAAAGTGACAATCTCCTCAGCATTAGTACACAGGTCAGGTTCCACTGAAAACTGCTGATTATTTCCTTGTGTGTTATCCTGTAAAATATCTGGTATAAGTGCAGTTTGTGGAACTAATATATTCCACTCGGGACTTGACTTTTCTGCCATTTCAAAAGATAAGTCTTCTACAGTGGAAGCACCTGGCATGGTGTTGGGCACTTCTACTCTTTCACAGGTGTCCTCCTGCTGTCCTTGAGGAGTGAGACTTGCATTTCTCTCATTGTCTTTTGGCAGATCCAGTACAGTGATTGCTTCAACTGCTGTATTTGGTATAGGTTGTTCTTCATCTGAAAAAGACTTCTGTGGAGTCAGCTGATTTTCATCTGTAGAAAACAACTGCTCTATCAACTCCATTTCTTCTTTATCCGGTATGAAAGAATCAAATTGATTGAACTGTAAAGTGTCTTCATTTATCTGACCGTCAGGACTATTAATAGGACGTACTAGTCTTTCATTTTCTTTTTCATCAGAGTACAGGGAGGAAGGTGGATTTTCATCATTACCTGTATCCATGAAATGTGCTTCTGTTAGTTCTTCATCTTGTGAAGGGGAGTCACAGGAGTACTCTTTACTGTTTCCTAGCTGATTTGTTACAGAATGACTTGAAACAGAATACTGATCTTCCAATTGCTTTTCTTCACAAGGATGTGAACTCCACCATTCTGAACTGTTTTCTAGAAAATCAGATGTTCCTACTGTGGATTTTGGATTAGTTCTTGAATCAGTTTCCAGTGACATACTCCACCTATCTACAGCTTTTGAAGAATGCTCTTCTTTATCACCAGCAGCAGAAGTCAATGCAGAATCTTCATTCATTTGATACAAATATGAGTCTTCCCCACTATCTGTTTTTTCATTGAAAATACCGACCTGAGTTATTTCGTCAAGTGTTTCACAGTGGCCTGTAGTAGATTGAGTAGTCCTACTGTGATCAATAAAGTAAATAGTCCCATCCTCCTGCAATACCTTTTTGGCTTCAATTGTTTCAGAATTTTCATTGCAGGTGCTTACCAGGACCTTCTCTCCCACCTTAGTTTTTGCACCTAAATTGTCTTCATTAGGTTCAGGACTTGTTGCATTGGACTGATCATAATGCTCTTCATTTTCAGTTCCTTTGTGCTGTTTGTTTTCACCCACTGAATCTTCATTAATCACTTCTGGACATGCCTCTGAATTCTCTGAATCCTCATTTATGTCAGGACTTGATAAAGAAGATACACTATCATCATCTACATGGGCATTCCAAAAATCTAAGCTTTTAGGAACTTTGTTCCCTTCACTGCTTGTTTCTAATCCTTCTTCAAATTCATTCCCAAATTCCTGCTTTTTAAAAGAATCTGCAAAATTTGTATTATTTTTCATCTCCCACACATCCCTGCTTCTTTCATGATGACTAGCAACGGGTAGGTCTCCCCACACGTTCACAGATGTATCACTTAAGTCAGGACTTGTTCCACTTGAGTGTGTGTAATAATTTATTGAATTACTCCACATATTATCCTCTTCCAAATAGCTTTTGATCTGTATATCTTTTGAAAGGCTGCTTGTGGTATTTGCTATTTCAAGGACTTCGCTGGCCTCAGGACTTGTTCCAGGAGACTGAAAATCTTCACATGGCTGTGAATCCCAAGCAGTTTGGGGAAAGTTGTCATTAAGCACTGCAAATGGCTCTCCACAAAGATTAGTAGCAGGTTCAACATTTTTAGAGTTTTCATTTCTCCCAGAAGCTATTTCAAGTGAAAATGAATTTTCCACCACAGACATATGTGTAATATCAGGAACACTAACAAATCCAGAAGGATTTTTCCTAAACTCATCTGTGAAAGAATTTTCATTGGTCCTCATCAGTTCTAAGCTATTTTTAAAAGATACTAAATCAGAATTACAAATGTCTGGATGGTTAGGAGTCACTTCATGTAAGCATTCTTGCCCTTCTTCCAGAGGTTCCTGTGGTTTGTCCATCAAAGGAATTGATATGGCTTGGCCACAACCATTCTTTCCAGAGTCATTCCATACACCTGAGCTTCCAGGTATTTTAGAATAATTATTTTCAGGATTATCACTACCCTTATCAGAACTTCCAGAAATATTTTCCATCTTGGGACTTGTTACATCCTCTCTCACTGTAGCCTCTTTTCCAGCTCCCTCAGAAAGCAGCTGTCTCATTTCACTATACTTGTAATTTTGTGGTAAGGGGTCATCAAAAAATTCATAATCTCTGCCTCCTTCAGAAGTACTTGAAGATTCTAAACTGTTCTGCAACACGTCTTTTCTCTCTTCCTGACTAACTGGATTGCTTTGATTGGAAGATGACACATTCTCTGTGATTAATACTTCCAAACAAACACTATTTCTCAGTTTTTCTGGGAAGGTGGCAATGTCAGTTGTTGGCTCATTTTCTTCCAAATCTGTTTTACCTGAAGATTCATTGCCCTCTTGCACTGGTTTAATACAAATGTCATTAATCATGTGCTGCCCACTTGTTACATGTGTTCTCTCACATTCTTCTCCTTCCTTAGAGATGACAGTGGCATTATCCCAGCCTTCCTCACAACCCTGCTCACTCTGTAAACCCCATGAGTCCACTTGGTGCACTGAATCCTGAATACCCAGCTCTTCATCAATACTGGCAGTGTTTTGTGCTTCATTCTTAGTAAGTATCTCACTCCCTAAGTCACATATTTTCAGATCCAAACCATTCTCATTTTCTGAAGCTGGCATAGAGGTGTTTGTGTCTTCTACAGGAACACTGCTCATTGTTTCTGCCTTGTCAGCTGCTCTCTGTCTAGTATTTAATTCATTCTGTGATGGTGATAAGTCATTCATTGTTTGATTATATGCTAGTATTACGCTTCTGCTTTTAGATACAGGAAAGTTATTTTCACTGCTACATGTTTCAGTTGAAAAACATAGATCAGCTGTTTGTTCTGAGTTAAGGCAAGATTTAGCAGAGACAGAAAGAACTGGAACTTCAGAATTTCTTTCTTGTAACTGTGTGATGTTATTAAGGGGAGTGTTCCAGATATCTGTATTTCTAATATTTGAAAAAGGCACATTGTTAGGAGATAATGGTTCCTTACTTGATTTCTCAAGTACTTTTGACTCAGCCAAATTTGTGTTCATGAATTTACCAGTAACTGTTTCTTCATCAAAATCTTTGTCCTCATTTTCTCTTTCATCTTCCACATATGTAGGTGAAATATATGAATCAGATGTTGAATAATTGGTGTCTGGTGGAGAAACAACTAAATCTTCCGCTATATTTGAGGAACTAAGATCTGAGTTTTTATATAAGAAGGTATCCTCCCATGGTACCACTACTTCTGTTACTTCTTTTCTGATGTTTTTATCATACATATTCCAAGTATTTATATTTTCAAATTGTTTTGGTCTATGTTTAGGATCACCAAACACTGTTTCCCCCCCTGTATTCAGCTTGGAATTATTTTGCATATTGTTGAAAACAAAAGATATATTTTCAGATTTTCCATGATCTTCTGTTGAATAATACCTTCCTTTATCTGGATTTTCAATTTCATTGTCAACTGTGATTTCTGAAGAATCTGATAAACCAGTTTTTGATATAGCCCATTCCTCAGGAATATTCAATGATTTTAACTCTCTATCTAGCTTGGGTATGTTCCATACATTTTCTGAGGATTTACTAGCATTTCCTTCATCAAGCTCAGTCCAGATTTTGTAAGAGTCTCCAGCTAGGTGGCTACCTTCTCCTTCACCACTACACCATGCATCTGACATCACAGGTGTTGGCTGGCTGACCTTCCACAGGTCTGTAAAGCTCTCCACTTCTTGCTTTGTCTCATCTAAAGAAGCAGTTTGCAAACATGAATGTTCACTGTTTTTCTCTTGATTCTCATGGTTCCAATTATCTTCTTTAAACTGATTATCCCATAGACCTGCTCTCATATATTCCATTTGCTTTGGCTGTTTTTGGAGGAACACAGAATCTGAGGCTCTTCTATCACTATGTTCTCGTAGCAAAGGACTTTCTTTAGAATCTTTCCATAAGACAGGACTCTGAAATACAGATTCCTGTTCACTTGAACTCCATGCATCAGCATTTCTGGAATCTAGGTCAAAGCCATCCCACCAGCTCCCATATCTAACACGAGACGGAGAGTAATTTGTGCCATCTATTTCATTAATTTTTTTTATGACATCTTGTGAGAAAATTAAAGGCTGCCCATTATCTAATGGTGAAGTATCTACAAGACTATTCATAGGAGTTGGTGGAATTCTTGAATCAGCAGATTTCAACAGTTCTGGTGAAGAAGAATCACCTTCAACTAAATCAATCAAACTTGAAGTTTTCTCACACATTTCTCCTGAATCCTCATAAAATTCAGCCGGATTGTCTTCCTCAATTTTTGTTGCAAGTAAGTCAGTTGAATACTTTACTGTATCATTTTCTAATAGATTTGTCTCATCAAGATTTTTCTTCAGAGTGAGCTGATGCCCTTCTGATGAATCACTATTGAGAAAATAGTCATCTGCTGGGGAACAATCAACAGAACGAGAAGATGACTCAGATGGAGCTGTAACCATGGGTGCCAGATCAAAATTGAAAAGATCAAAGTTATCGCTATTGCTTCCTGACTGAGACTTTTGCTCTTCAGCTATTGCTCCTTCAGGAATAGGGCTGTAGGAATCAAAGCCAGGCAGAAGACTGTGATGTGAAACGGCACCTTCTGCAACAGGACTATCATCACTAAGAAAAACAGAACTCTCCTTGGAAGACCGGCTGCTTCTAATGGTAGCCAAGCCACTGTCTGGACTCACAAGGTCTACATTAACATCAATGTGGGCTTGCATAGACCCATTTAGATCTTGAGGATTTTCTATAAAATTGGCAGAACTGGGCTGTGGTTCTACATCAGAACCATATAACTCCATAATACCAGAAGATCCTTGTGAAAGTGGAGCACTTCCAGCAACAGCTTCAGTAGAAGAAGTTCTACTGTTTGATACCATTTCTGGTTGCCTTCTATTTATAACTTCCTTAATTAGAAGAAAAATTTCATCACAGGTCACTGAAGAATTTTCTTGATGATAAATGAGAATTTCATCACATTCACATTCTAGAGGATCCAGCTCCAAACAAGGATTCTGACATTCTTCTAATTCACAGCAGATCTGTTGAAAAATGGGATATTTCAGAAGTCACTGCAGTCATGGACGTAAGGCACATATTGACTACCTCATCATGTAATACAGTCATTCCTGTCTCTTCCTATTAACCTATTGCTTGGCAATTTCCCTGCAGCATCTTTATTTATGATCCCCAAATAGATGATGTATTACAAAAGAGGATCAAGACAAAATCTTTGTTATATGATTGGTAAGAAATGATACCATTTGACTTTTCAGTTCACTTCTTGTTAGAAAATCCAAATAAAATGTTTGGTTGTTTCCTTAAGAAATATGAGTAAAATTTATGTAATTAATTTAGGAAAGTATTTCTAGAAGGGGGTAATTCTATTAATAAAATAAATAAATGCATTTATATTAGCTGTGAGAACAATGGAGTCAATTAGCCACCTGTCCCTAAAATTGTACGTTTTCAATACAGAGAAAAAAGTTCAGAAAGTTGCCACTGAGATAGTCTCTTCCATCGGGGGATAAATATAGTTTAAAAAATGGAAAGCACCTAGCTCTGGACAAATGTATACAATAATAATAATTTGTTTTGATTTCAGAGCTTGAATTCTTTAGGAATAACATATACATATATGATTTCTGGTCATTACCACTTACAAGGTGTTTGCTTATCACTCATTGCCAAAGACACGTTTGCGTTACTCGCACTACAAACCCAAGTCAAAACTGTGGAAAAAAACCCAAACCAACATTTTAACTGAATTGAAAAATCTTGCCTCTTTCAGTATTTCTCATAACCTTCTTCTGTTAGCTTGGTCTGAAGCAATAATAAATATAATAATCTTGCATTCTCTTACCATATAAATAATGCAGCCATTTCAAATAGCTGCTCAGTTGCTGGTCAATTGTTGCTACCTTTTGACCTCACTTAATTAATCAACATCGTGATATAGATTACCTAAAAAAAACACTGACATTTTTTTCCCAGAAAAAACATCTGATTCTTTTTCCAGGTACTTACTTGATTGCCTAGCTCTACATTTTCTGAGTATACTGCTATTTGTTGTTTTGTTTGCTTCTCATCTGACAAGCAGTTGGCCAAAATGACAAGTACATCAAACCCGTATTTATCTATGAACGCTTTCAGATTACCAATGAGACTCCTGTGTAACATGCAGTCCTGAAAAACATTAAGAAATTAAAAGAAATGTCAGCAACTTTTCTGGTTTTTTTCATCCAAATATGTTGTAAAAATAGCCGTAAATGTTAAAAAGCATCAGCAGGTCTAATAATCAAGAAAATTCCATTTCACTTGTCAAAACAACTATGTACCTAATAAAAATCAAGAACCGGTCCCATAGCACACTAATGGAAGAACACTAGAATACTAAATGCAGGTTTTGCCTTCTTAATCTGCTCGTGAAACGTAATTCCTACTTGTTCCTGCTACCTGCTTTTGCAACATTGCTTAAAAACACTCCAAACTCTAGGCTAGTGTATACCCCTGGTAAGGAAACTGGGCAAAAAGAGTAGGAGACTTGCATGGATGAGTATGGAACTTCCAGTAAAACTCAAACTCAAGAAAGAAATATATGCAATGTGGAAGAAGGGACAGGCCATATGGAAGGACTCTAGGAACATCGACTTGGAGGGATACAATGAGTAAGGCCAAGACCCACTTGCAACTGAGTCTGGCAAGGGATATCAAGGACAACAAGAAGGGCTTCTATGATTTTATCAGCAGCAAAAGAAAGATTAGGCAAAATGCAGGGCCATTGCAGAATCAGATGGGTGTTCTGGTGAAGGAAGACACAGAGAAGGTAAAAATACTGAATGCCTTCTTTGCTTGTCTTTGCTGTTGAGACCAGCCCTCATGAGTCCCAGCAGTAAGAGAGGAAGGAGAAAGAAAGGCTTCCCCTTGGCTGTCAAGGGTTGGGTTAGAGATCAGCTAGGCAGACTTAAAACCTTAAATCCATGGGATCCACCCACAGGTGCTGAGAAAGCTGGCAGATGTTGCTAATCTTTGAAAAATCATGGAGAATGGGAGAATTGCTTGATGATTCAAGGAAGGCCAATGTCACTCCTGTCTTCAAAAATGCCAAGGAGACCTGGGTAACTACCAGCCAGCAGGCCTCAACTCAGTTCCTGGAAAGGTAATGGAACAGATCATTCTGGAGATCATCAAAAAGCATATAGAAGACAAGAAGGTCATCAGGATCACAGGAGTAGTCAGGATGGATTCACCAAAGGCAAATCAAATTGGACCAATCTGATAGACTTCTATGATGGCATAGCAGGATGGGTTGACGAGGGGAGAGCAGTGGATGTTGCCTACCTCAGCTTCAGCAAGGCTTTTGATGCTGTCTCCCATAACATCCTTACAGGTAAGCTCAGGAAATTGTGGGTTAGAGGAATGGACCTTGAAGTGGATCAGGAATTGGCTGAAGGCAGAGCTCAGAGGGTCATGATCAGTGCAGCAGAGTCCAGCAGGAGGCCTGCAGTCAGTGGTATTCCCAAAGGATCAGTACTGGGACCAATCTTATTCAAATTCCTTGTCAATGACTTGGAGGAAGGGATCAAATGCACCCTCAGCAGGTTTGCTGGTGACACTAAAGTGGGGGCAGTGGCTGATCCACCTGAAAGCTCTGCTGCCATTCAGTGGGACCTTGATCAGCTGGAGAGTTGGGCAGAGAGAAACTTGATGAGGGTCAACAAGGGCAAGTGCCGGGTCCTGCACCTGGGCAGGAACAGCCCCAAGTGCCAGCACAGGCTGGGGCTGCCCTCCTACAGAGCAGCTCTGTGCAAAAGGACCTGGGACTGCTGGTGCATCACAAGCTGCCCATGAGCCATCAGTGCCCCCATGGCCAGGAGGGCCAATGTCATCCTGGGGTGCATTGGGAAGAGTGTGACCAGCAGGTCGAGGGAGGTGATCCTCCCCCTCTACTCAGCCCTGGTGAGGCCACACCTGGAGTGCTGTGTCCAATTCTGGGCTCCTCAGCATAAGGGAGACAAGGAGCTACTGGAGAGGGTCCAGTGGAGAGCCACAAGGGTGATCAGGGGTCTGGAGCTTCTCTCTCATGAGGAGAGACTCTGGGAGCCGGGACTGCTTGGTCTGGAGAAGACTGAGAGAGGATCTCAGCAATACATAGAAATATCTCAAAGAAATATCTTAAAACCCTCTGCACATGTTCCTGTGTCACCTGCTCTCAGTGACCCTGCTTTGGCAAGGGGCTTGGACTGGATGATTTCCAGAGGTCCTTTCCAACCCTAACAATTCTGTAATTCTGTGATAATGGTCTATTGCTATTTCTTGAATAAATCACAGGGTTTTTGTTAGAAAAAGAAATACTTTATGAAATTTGTCATATTGATATGTCATCTAAAAAAGTAAATGTTAAAATAATAGTATTGAGAAGTAAAATCCGCGAGCTGATTTAATTTTGCAGCCCTTTATATGTATCCATGATGATGTTACCCAATTGTAACACACCATTACCACAGATTGTTCCTACAGATCCCGTTGTTCCCACTCCCTGAATTGTGCAAATCTTAAAAAAATACACACACACACAAGTAAGGACTGAGGCAATACTCTTTGTATCAAAATTTGCCTTCTTTTACACACACTCCACACCAAATACACAGGATGTAAACTTTTATGTTTCCTACTGTCATTAATGCTTGGACTAGTTCAATTATGTAGGACTTGAAACATAAACCATACATCCACCTTTCTCAACTGGGAACATAATGCAAAAAGTATAAATGTCTTTTTTCAGCCCTCACTTCTGATAACTACTGGTCAACAAAGATGTAGAAATTTAATTTTCTCCTTTATGTTTCTACTGTTTGTCATCTTCTAGCCAAGACTCCTTTTGATGCTGCCAAGCTACACTGGCCTTGAATTAACAGCAGTTCATCATGAACACAGCACAATTGTATGTGCAGACTGGCATGTTATTCCCCTGCATCCATCTCCTACCTAATAAATTACTGTTTTCGTTACAAATATACAAACACTATTTATTAATCTACTCAAATATGTCCACAAAATGCATCACCCTCCCTCTAAGTTAAACTTAAAAAAAAAAAAAAATCTTGTTTGTCAGATGCTTTGGAAGTAGATTCCTTTCTACAACTAGAGATTAAGTTTCCCTTTGATGTTTGTATAGCACCTAAAAATGAGGTTTATGTGAAATTCACACAGATTAATGCACAAATAGTCAGCTGCCAGTTTATTGGTGGACACTCATCTGTGAAATCTGAATAGAGAATTATGGTGGGGAATTATTCTGAAAAAGTTTTGAACGACCAAACCAGTAAAATCTTCTGAAGACACAAGTATTGGATAGATTAGAAACAGTTCCAAAATGTCCTTGAGCATGAAAAAGTTACTTCAATTATCCCATTCCTAACTGCAGCTGGATCAATTAAAATCTATTCAAATAAAAAATTTGAACTATTTGAAACACCATTTGAAAATTCCTGATTACTTGCCTAAACAACCCTAAAGTTTATTCTTTTAAACTAGTACCAGCAACAAAATTCAGATACTCCCTTCACAGGCATTCAAACATTCAAGTAAATAATGACAGTTGCAAACAATTCTTAAAAACTACCAAAGGCCATATATTGAAAGACATGATGCATATATGGACTCTCTCATGAATTTGCTAACCTAAATTAACAACCAGAATGTATTATAAATGCTTACAGAAAATGAAAATTTTCCTTCAGAACTGAAAAAATGCAAGTAATTTCAACAGTTAAGCTAGTACATCCCAAATTAATTACATGCATTTAAAATATGCTGTTGATGAATTAGTATAGCAGGAGATATACTGACATAGCTAAACAATGACAAAGGTCAGTTAATTGGTCATTTTTATATACTCCTTTTCTTTTACTAACATGTGCTGTCTTAAGTATTAGGTATTACCTGGTATACAGCAGATAAACAGCATATGTAAACACAGAATGTCCTCTAAGTAACTTATAAACAAAAAAATTGACTGTTAGTATACTTGAAATGTATGTACTTGAAATAAATAGAACTGGTAGTACATATATTTTGCATAGTTAACAGCAGTATGACCACTGGAGTAATTTAAAATTTAGTGTCATAAAATGTAATAAAATGGTGCTTTTGTCTAATGCGTATAAATAGTTCCTGCTGTAACATAGCAATATGATGAACATTCTGAAATTTACAAATATTTTTCGTATCAGTTAGGTAAGCAGAATGAGAAAGCTGAAGAAATCCAAAGACTTTTGAAGGATTTTTGAACATGACCTGTTTAATAATTATGTACTTTTGTTGACAAATACCATTTTATGTAAGTTCTATACTGCTTGGAAATTTCTTTCTCTGAAACTCTATTTTCTTTCTTTATTCTCAAGAATTTCTTTTTAAGTTTAACAGATAATGTAACTATAAATATGGATGATCCTTTAAAAGAGGCAAAATATCAAAGAAATATCTGAAGAGAATCTGTAACCTCTGTGTCTCTTGCAACACCGATTCATGAAATCAACAGCCAATTACCCAAGTGATCACTGCAAGTGTACATTACACACACTTCTGACTCTTCTAAGATAACTGTGTCAATATTAACCTGACCAAATTAAGAACAAACTGTCTCTTTTGTTCTTCATACTTCTCACATGGGGAGCACAATATGGCTTTTGTCAGAAGTGCTCCATCATTTTGGCTCAAGGAAACTGTCAGTACAGTTTGGGATTCGTTATTCATGGGCAGATACCCTGATGGGTCTAATGAAGCCTTTCTGCTGACAACTCATTTGCTAAAAATACCCAACCATCACAAAATATAAATGAGGAATATCATATCCCATTACAATTTTCACAACTGATGCAATTATCACAATACAGAAGTCATACATACTGCTACTGCATTCTCTTAATATTTCATGGTCGGTACTCCTGCATTCCAGTTTATTTCTGTGTGATCACTGATAAAACTTTATGACATACTTAAATTGCAATATAATAGGGTAAACACCAAAGATACAGCACACATGCAGAGCTAACAGGCTGTGTGCCATTTGTTGTAAATCCAGCTAATTACTAGAAGCCCCTTCCTTTATTAAAAAAAAAATTATAAAGAAAGGAAAAAGAGTGCAGAAAAATACTCAATTTTTTATAAGACATTTTCAGGTAAAGGTCAGTAAAAATTGAAAGAACAGTATAAACAGTATGATGTTTACCAGACTCCAGATACACAAACAAGTGTATTTTTTGTTTTACCTCTTTTTTTCTTCTATCAACACCATTGACAAAAATGCTCTATTAAAAATCCCTCCCTTCTCTGTAAGGAAGGACTGCATTTTTCTGTTGTGCATTTCAATGTACCAAATAGCAGCTCTTCTGCACTGATATTTATCAGTCTTCCGGAAAGAACAAAAATAACAGCAAAATCTGCTTTCCTTATGTCAACAGTTTCCAAAGACAAAATAGGTATTAAGTCCTAAACTAAAGAGTAGGAGAATGGGTATCTTTGAGCCTTGTAATCTTGCTCTATAACACCCCCATCACACATTTAACTTTAGGCATTTGAAACTTAAGTTGGAATTAATTTGAACTGGAAATACTATAGCATTGTGGAAAGCTCCTATTGAATAATGTAATGAGTGCCTGTTTGGCACTCACACCCTTAGTACTGATGATGTCTGTGTTTTTACAGTCTATTTAATTAAATGCAGAGTAACTAAAAAAATAAAAAAGAAAGCTAAGAAAAATATAGGGATTCCCCTTTAATTAAAAAAAGTTAGCATGCTTTGTTCAATGAAAGCATGTTTAGACAAGTTCATACTGGAAAGAGTGCCGTTTCTACAGCATTGGTGCATTTCATCATAGTGTCATAACAATGATCCATTCTTCAGATTGTAGCTAAACAGGTTTTACTAGCATTTGATACAGGTACAAATTCTGTATATTCAAATTCAGACTTGTCCATTTTAACCCGTGTTTAAGTAGATAGAACTTATAAAGATTTATTTTTTTGTGTGTGTATTTAGCATAGTACATGATTTTTGGGCAAGACTGTGAAGCCTCAATTCATTCATAAAATCTGAGGTAGAAAAATTTTGCTCAGGTATACTGCCAAACTGTAGTTTCATTATTCCCCATTTACAGAACTAGCTGAGACAGCACTGAATTTAGCAGCTGGGGTACAGCATCTTCATGTATCCTAAAAGATACATAATATACATGTAATATAAGGATATCATCATGGCTCATTTGGCTTATAACATTCTTCCTAGAGTTACCTCACCTTCAGTGCTAAGGAATACAATTTCTTATCCATAAGCAAGGCAGCCCCCCAGGAGTGCTGAGGTGTACAACTAACTCTCTGAAATACAGCAGTGAAAAATGCTCCCCGGTGTCAGGGGGTTTGTGCACATATACTCAAAATATGTAGCAGTTCAGAAGGGCTGGAGATGAAGCCCTGTTAAGGCACTGCCACTACTGCACAACATAGACATTGTGTGCATAGCCTAAAGACATTAACAAACACAGGTAATGGTCTGCACACTCCTGTGCTATTAATAATAATATTAGATTGCTGGGACCTCAATATCTAGAAGAAAAGAAGTTTTGCAGCAGTTCAGGAGTCAGAGAATATCAAAGTATATCTTGTAGTCTGGTGTAGAGGTGAAAGTACTCATTTATTTCTATCTCTAAAGGAAGAAATTCAAAGTGCTTGTAATTTGTCTCATTGTTAGTGGATGTTTTCTGTAATAGGAAAATTGTGACTGATAAAGCTTCCAGTTTTGAGCATTTCTGGCAGTTAAAGGGTAAGTAGTTTGGAGTTGTTAAAAATGCAAAATACATTAAAATATATAGAAGTATTTTTCAGGTTTAAAGGCTTAAATGACATCTCCCTTTTCAATCTGTCTTTAAAACTCTATCTCTGTAAAATAAGTGAAGAGACCAACTAGAAAACTTGCAATCATAGCAGTACGACTTTTGCTCCAAGTAGAGAAGTATAGAGAAATGTAGTTTGTTGAAATGTACTTCCTCCAGATAATTTTAAAGGTTGAAGTAAATATGAACATATTTTTTTGGGCAAAAGTACACGGAAAGTCTTTTAATTTGAAACCACAAGCATACAAAGCCTAAAAGTAAACACAACTGCTTATGCACCATACTTAAAAGCAAAGATCCCCCACACAAAATATGCATGAAATATGTACAAAATTAAAATAAGTATCTCCACACTGAAGTACAGCATCGTTTATACAATCTAATAATTATTTACCTCAAAAATTTAGAGGAAAAAAATAAGCATTATTTCTTATTAATCAATAAGCTATGTGGACATAGCCTATAATGCACTTTTTTATTCTTTTTTATATTATTCTATCTTCTGATTCTAGGTTAAGAACTTGCACCTGATTTTTCCATAGCTTGTAAATCAATTAAAAAATACTGAAAAAGACACAACCTATCACTTCAGTTACAAGGTTCATTTAGTCACATACAATATTTGATTTCACTGTTGACTGATTAGCAAGTGGTAACAAGCAAAACGCTGAATAGACAGAGTGATGAATTAAAACATAAGAAACATCACAACTAAATATATACTGACCAGGAGCTGTCTCTTTCAGCCAGCTAAGTCTCAGGTGTAAGGTTATACATAATAATTCATACCTTACGAAATAATCCCCATGCAAACATGATAATGCAAAAACACATTTCTGGCTGTCAAGAAAATTTCTGGCAAAATTAATCAACCATTCATCCATTCAGGCTCTTTGCATATCCTTTTGTCAAAGAGGGAATACTAAGAGATTTCTTTCCTCTTTCACGCACTCATTGCAATGGTTTGTAAAATCCATCAAGCCTGAGTTGATTTATTGAACTGTCTCTTAGCTCAGCAGTGTAACTATAGCAAATGAACTGGTAACTTCTTAAAAAACAGCAGTGATTCAACAATATCTTGTTTATTTGATTCCTTCTAACTTCATATTAGTAATTTCTTAAAGGCACTCACTTGCATTATTTAGTAGTTCTATCTGCAATTTTATACCAGCACATTTTGTTTGTACTGCCCAATATTTTTAATATTGTGGTTTGACATTTGACAAAGGTATTTTTGATTTATAACTGATGTAAGACTCTACCTAAATTTTCACGGCAGTTCATATACTTCTACTGCTACTCAACAGAGCTTTCAAATTTAAGTACAATACTGCTGTGTACTATTATGTGAGCCATCTCCCTCATTAGGCTATGAATACTGAAAACTAATTACCCCCACCTATTTCTTTAATTATACAGACAACTTTGCATGCATATTCAACTGTTTTTGTATTTATCTATTCCCATCTCATAGTAATGAGAATTGTTAGAAAAAGTAGTTAAGGCACAAAAGACAGAGATATGCCAAGCCATTTGAAGCACATGGATTTTATTGCTACACATCGTCCATTGAACCCCATGAAGCACATTCATCACTCACCAGCTTTGCATTTTTCTTCATAAAGATATATGACCTTTGCCTATTAGATTTCATTAGCAGGGCACCATACAAGGCTCATCTGCAGATGACAGGATAGAAAGCTAAACAACCTCGCCTGAAGGATTTGTGAGAACAAGCCCATCTTCAATCTTTGTCCCTGGGAGGCACTTCTAACACCTGCCAACCACAGCACTATCATCAGAAAAACATTTAGAGATTTATCTTCAGGCTGGTGATTATAAGAGATAATTTGTTTGGAGTATGGATAAAGTTGGTCTAGCATAAACAAACTACAAGCTCAAATTATACGACGAACCTCATTAACTATTGATTTAACCACTGCAAATCCATGAACAAATGTATCAAAATGTTAATCCTTCATGAAAATATAATAAAAAAACCAAAAATGCCAAGGCAGGACGGCAGACTATTCTTAGTGCACTTTTAATGTTTGCAGTTTAAACTGGAAAATGGAGACTTGCTTTTTTTATAACATGAACAACACTATACTATTGTGGTTTTCTCTTAACATTGAGTTTTGTCTGGCAAGAAGCGCTAGATCTTTTCAGTTACTGCCACTATAGAGAGATGAAACAGTGTTTTCTCTCCTATTTTCAGGAATACTTATTTTGTTTTGAGACAGCAAGACTAGATGTACCGTTAAAAACACTTTCAATAGCAAGAAGCTAGAAGTATTATAAATGGATGCCATCACAGGCAAATGAACTAAAAAACTATATATTCATTGATACCTTCTATATTTACAGATATCACACATATCCTATGTTCCATAACACGAAATAACTTTCTCCTAATCTTTGAAAATTATTTAAACTCAAGCTAAAAATAAACTCTTAGTCTTCAGCCAACAGTATATTTTAGAAATAATACAGCTGCATTATTCCTGAGGTCTGTTTTTGAGGGGGAAAGGTTGGGTTTTTTCCTTCTTTCCTAATACAATGGCATTCAGGCCTATCCGCTCTTTGGTAACAGAGAGAAAAAGTGCTGCCAGACTTCCTGTTGCAATCCAAGAAGAGCCAGAAAATGTTTCCACCTTATGCTGGTGGACTGTGGCCTAGGAGAATTCCATTGCACTGGCTCTGATAGCAACACAATTCTTTAATATGCCTATCTTGAGAGCTCATTTGTGTATAGAAGGTAGAAAAAAATCCGCAGCACCTCCTACACTCCAGCAGTCTAAACAAATCATTCAGTGTGACTTGCACTTAATAACAAAACATCAACACTTTTAACATTATTATTACTCTAGAAACAGCAAAAATCTTTTGGAAGGAACTCAAAAACTTTCAGGTAAAACATTCAAAAGAAGAAGACATTGTGAAAATATTTTCATGGGATGACATTATCTCTCATTATTAATTGCTTCTGGATGGGAATGGGATTGTGAAATTATTAGTTTATTAATAAAAAAAACAAAGGCAAAATCTGCTGGGGAAGACAGTCATACAACCTAAGTGTTCCTCACACAGCAACACAGCCATTCAAAGTTGCATGGCAACTTTAGTTTTTTCTTTTACTTTTTACCTTTTTTTCCCCTGTTAGGTTTATTTTGCTAATTAAAGTATTCAACTCACAATGTCACTTCAGGAATAAACCATAGTTATTTAATTATTAAAGCCATTTCACTCCATATATATAGACAAGAAAATGATGTTGCAAGATAATTGATAGAAAATTAAAAATAATCAGCTGAATATACATCTAAAGAGCCACTTGTGCAGGATTCAGTTATATCACTTCTAATACATTCTAAGTTGTTAATATGTCATTTTTTGATTGTTTCATCAAATTTCAGTAACTGGTGAAGCTTTCTCTTTTATCTAGCTACGTCTTTTGCCTTTCTAAAGCAGCTCTTTGATTCCTTACAGTCTTCTGACTGCAAATAATTTTTCTCAAAAAATTACTTCTTCCATTTATGCTCTTGACTCCAAAAAACTATTTTCCCCTACAGGTTTTCTTTCTCCAGTGCTGAAAGTTCTTGACTTACATAATTTTTACTTTTGCTATTACTTGTCATGAACACTCTTGTTCCTATTTCAAGTTCTCATTCTCCCTCCTATTACCCCAAACTCTCTAAATGCAAAATACAGTTTCACATTGAGGCACAATGGTCTCTAATTATACTTAGTATTTTTTTATACTTTTATCCTTTGGTTCACAATAAATGTTCCCTTTCAGCACCACAGATCCACATTTTTGAAAAATGCTACTCTAAACAGGTTCTCTTCATACGGGAAAATTCAAACAGTAATTATTATCTTCAGATGTTCAATTTGCAAGCCTGAACAAAAAGGCCTATTCAGAATTCCACAAACTAAAAGTTAATAGAAATACGCTCACTGACATCACAGGATTTGGCACATGCCACTAATCTACACATAAGAATTCTCCCAATCATATCCGTGATGATATTCATGGTATTGCTTAGGCACTCAAGTTTAGCAAAAGGAAGTAAGTAAAAGGAAGGAAGTAAAAGTTCCCTGCTAAGTATTTTAGAAATGCATTTTCAATTATTTTGATTAAATCACTTTTGCATTGTATGCTAAATCACTGGTACTTTGGTTGACCACCCGTAGTGCCTTGTCAGTATGGAACAACTGTCTGGAATACAACTGAAGACAAAAGAGAATTAATCTTCTATTCATTCAGTTTATCTCTCTGCTGTGGGAAGCTGAACACCTTCCTCCAAAATACATGAACAAACAAGGATCAATGTATTACCAATGCAACTGACTTTAGCCTCACTGCAAGTGAGACTGAACTAGGAACTAGAAGTTGGAGAAAAATGGTCAAATGCTGTACACCAAACTTTGCCAACAACAACAACAACAACAACAACAGTGCCTAGACAAATAAGAGTAGCAATTCAGTTTCTTGTGATTCATTTGAGTTTCCTATGGATTCTTCTAATAAGCACTTACAGTTATGCAAACAAAATGCCTTTAGCAACTCGTTTGTTAAACAGTCAGTTCCTTCAGAAGAGAGAGAAGTCATTACCAACACAAGCAAAACAGGATAAAACGAAGTTTTTTGTAGATGCCTGCCAGGGGACTCATACTTGGTTACACCAGGCTGAAGTTAGCTGTGGCACCCTTGTCTCTGTTTTACAGTAACTAAGAGAGCAGCTTTACCACTGATATAGTTCTATTTCCTGAGAACCAAATACAAACTTTCTGTAAGGCTGCTTTTGGACCTACAGGACCAAGTTCTCCAACATACATGCTTTCTTCAGGTTGTGTCCTTCAGAAAGTTGTTCTTTGCTCTCTCACTAGACAAATAGAAGTGAAAAATTAGATGCAAAGCAAAACAGTATCCTAAAATCAATCCGAAGTTAATCACTCTGAGACACAGGACTGCTTGTAAATGCAGTTAAACAATCACCCAAAAGAACTGGAATACATTTCATATTGTTCTAGTTTTACTTGATACTTACATTAAATACTCAATGTTTAAAAGAAATTATGACTAGAAGTTTGTCAAAAAGAAAAAGGTTTTTCGCTGAAGAATAGTAACACGGGGATTTTGTTGGGGTCAGTAAACAGAAATGTGGTTTTAGATTTAATATTACAGGAAAAGTGGCATGTAAAATCTTTTTTAAAAAACATATTCAGTAGCCAGGTCAATTAATTTCCATAATCTTCGGCTATATCACTACAGCCCCCGTGGCATAACACAAGTCTCAAATGGGTTTTACCAACTTACTGGCAATTAAACCATGTGCACTAGTGACTTCAGCTAGCACAACTGGCTCTGCTCACACCATTACAGCTTTCTTCCATTAACTTAAATCTTGAGCCAAGACTAAACATGTGCTTACTCTCTGCTTCATGACTACAGTCATTCATTGTGACTGAAGCATCTAACACACTAAGAAATAGGTACTTCTCACCAATAATATATTATCAGAACCATGTAGTAGATGCTAAGTAATAAAGAAAAGGCTTGTTTAACAACATTAAAAGAGTGCATCATTTAATAGTGCATCTACTACTTTAATATAGTTTTAGTCTCTTGCAACTGTGTTAAGAATAAACAGCAGTAACACAGACCTACAGCTCCTTAAGTGAATATACCTGTATCATAATCTTTAAAAAAGATTGTCATGGTTTGACACGGAAGTGCAGTTTCTCAGGAAGTTGTGGTCAAACCAATCAGTGGTCAGGTTTGAATATTGGCGACTGGAGTGACCACTGAAGGCACGAACACGCCTCTGAGAACACAGGGGGTTAAAAGCAAGAACTCCCAGGGGAACTGTCTCTTTGGTTCCGGTCGTCGGAGAGTGCAGTGCAGACTCTCCCCTGCCCGGCCATGGGCTGCGTGCGGGAGGGGAAGCCACGCAGCCTGGTCCAGGTAGGCCGAGGGGCTGAAGGACTGGAACTGAGCCAGCTCCTGCGGACGGAAGGGTGGAGAGAAAAGGAGATGCCTTTGTTCCCCCTGACCCAGAGGGAAAGAGACAGAGAGCCTGACAGCACCTGGAAATTTGCTGGCAGAGGAGAAGGAGGGGGGGAAGGTGCCCAGCTGTGGGAGCTGGAGTTCTGGGCAGAGATTTCAGCTGTCCGGGGAGTCTGAACTTTTAACCCTATCCCGGGAAATGAAGGCTTTGTAAAATATTACTCCTCCTCAATTTGAAGTAGAAGAGAGACAGTCTGGGATCTGAGATGTTAGAAGAAGGAATCTTTTTGGTGGGAGGAGATGATTGAGTAGCTTTTGTCTGGACTTTTCTTGTTAGCCATAGACTGAACCAATTCCTCCTGCAACAGAGACTGCATTTTTAGGGGGATTAAATGGTGAGCCAAGAGACCTGGTTCAGTGACTACCAGCACAGGATTGGAGAGAACAGAGAAAAGCTGAGGAGGGTGTGGTGATGCCCTCTGTGCTCAAGAAGAAGATGATCTCTGTTCATTTAGAACCCTTGGCCCCAGGGGAGAAAGAAAATGGGGGGGACTGTGGTCCCAAGATGAGAAGCTGAACTGTTGTCTCTTTTGGTACTTGGCAAAGCACCCTTAAAGGAGCCCTATGAGCAGTCTGTCCATGCACGGTGGTGAGAGCACTGTGACATGGAAAGGAGAGTGTCACACTGGCAGATTTTCTCTGGGCAGTTGCCATGTGTGACATGGAAACACAGGAGGTGACAACTGTGTTTCCTGGGGGGTCTGTGGTGTAAGAGAGACTCCTCTCTCCCTTGATGGACTGAGTATTGATTATCTGAAGGGTGGCAACTTGATCAGGAATCCCGGGTGGTGTCTCACTGTGGTTGGTTGGAAATTGGGTGGGGGGAGGAGGAGTGTTTTGGAGGGTCTTCATCCTGGATTTAGTGTGGGAGTCTTTTATAGTAGAAGTAGCTTAATAAAGTTCTTTTCCCCTTTATTTCTAAGCTTGGGCCTGCTCTGCTCTGTTCTGTCCTGATCACATCTCTCAGCATATATTTTGGGAAGGTGTATTTTCATGGCAGGGCGCTGGCATTGCACCAGCGTCAAACTGTCACAAAGATGTAACTTTAAACATCCAAATTGCAAGACACAGTGGTGGAGACCTAAAAGAACATAAAATACACTGACTTGCCTCACTTTACAGTGAACCACAAGCCTTGATGTTCCTCTCTCAAACAAAAGGAACTGACCATAGTTCTGCTGTATTCTTCAGCAGAACAACATTTTTACATGTAATGTGTGGTTTACCTTCACCACTCTACATCCACCAGGAAGAAGAGGGAGAGTAATGAGAAGAGATAGTACAAGACACAGAATTCTTTGCCAGACCTTTTAGCAAACAGCTGCTTACAGGTATCAGGGAAGACAAGAAGGTATGATAAAGAAGTTGAGAACAGATATAAGGAGAGGGACAAAAAGAGGGAACCCATTAATTGGACTCATGAGTTTATACCAGAATAACACTTGTAAAGAATTCCCTACTAGGTAGAGTTCACAGAGTAAAACATTGAAAAATACAAAGTAGAGGAAGAAATAGGAAACCAAATATGTACAATAGCAAGTATTATGTAATCTGAGTATGAGCATTACCAATAAAGGGAGCAGACAAGAAGTCTTGATTAAAAGACATTTAAATCTCATTTAATCTTTCTTTTTCACCCACCAGATGGTGCCCTTGCAGCATCCATGAACAAGCTAAGTGAATCTCTGCCTCTGTCTACAGACACAGACAGGTTATTCCATGTGTTCTCATACCTGGTTCTGAAGGGACAGTTTAGCTGTATCACTGACACTTGAACTGTTCTTAAAAGAGGAGACTTTTCAGATAGTTCTTGGCATACATATTTTTCAAAATCTCATTAGAAGTCTGACTAATTTTAGTAGCAGCATGATCTACAGGCCATACCTACCCCTATGGCAGCTGGTATCCGCTGTGGTATATGGATCTGTGAGCAGGAGAATGACAGTTTGGCATCAATTAGGAGAGCACACAAACTCTTAGAAAGCACTGGAGATTTATTTTGTTGCCTGAAACATGGTTTCTAATCTGGAAATACTTCATCTCTGCAGAGCTGTGTATTTCTCCCACAGTGATGGAGAAAGCTTTGCATCTGTTCAGGTTAATGTGCTCCTGTTTCTCTGCTGACATTTAAATTCAAGGATACACAGCATTCCTGACTGGCACATGGAAGTAAAATGTGTATTCAGTATTAATCTCCTAGTCTATTACTACTATCTACATAATCTACATATATTTTACAAAATTCTTTAGTAAGAAAGGCTGTCAGAGCAAATGATGCATCAAATTCAAACAGGCCATCAAGATTGCTAATGGATTTTAATAGCAGCTATTACAGCATAATGGTATTTTCCCAACAGCTGTTTGTTTATAAAATTTTCAGTTTACAAGACCTTTATGTCCAATCCCAGGAGACATCCGTCAATTCATTTATAATCATTTGGTTCAACCTACATGTAAATGCTGTCTTATTTGCACTGGGTGTGATTGTGTATGTGTAAAAGACATGAGCAACTACCACAGCAATGAAAATGCTGGGGAACTTTACAAACTAAACTAATTAGTGTGTACCTTTTGATTTTAGCAGCAAATTAAAGTGTTTTACTTGTTTCTTCCCACTTCTGAAAAGCTCATTGCAACTAAGGAAGAGCTGCCTGGATTACAGCCTATTTTATGTTCCAAACTGACATATAATTATTTGTTTAGTTCCATGTAGCTACAGCTGTTAAAGATTTGAAGACATAGCACATAGCTGGGCAGAACTGGAGCAACTGGCCAGCAGACAATGACTCAATGTGGCCTGCAGAAGTGGTAGAGAAGCATTAGAGGAAAAGTATCTTGACAGGCTTACAAAGTTTAATCTCATCTGGAAAACCTACTGGACACAAAACCCATAAAAGCACGACTAAGATTTTTTCCCAGGTCTGTGATGATTTGCTTTGGTTTGATTTGGTAGTTTGGGGGCATTTTTTAGTTGATTGGCTGGGGTATTTTAGTGTACGAGCAAGTATTTTTTGATACCTATTAGACACAAAATCAGGAAGAAACAGGAAACTAGGACCCTAGCATGCTTTTTCTATTGAGTCGTATTCAGAGCTGAACTGTGTGAAATGAGTGGGATTTTTAAAAATTATTCAGAAGATAACTACAAATGGGAGCTAATTATGAACTGAGGAAAGAAAAATGGATCAATTTATTGAGATTTTTTGATGTTGCACACTTAGAGATGGCTGTTTGTCCAGCTCTCTTCATGATTCTCAAGCTGTCTATGTAATATAAATTTGAGTAACAGTTAATACTGAAGTCTGGAAAAATGCCTTTTAGTATATGTACTAATGGGTAAGATTTTTCTAGCAACATCTAGACCTAAATAATTTTGCTTCCATGGTGTTAGCAAATACCCTAATACTAACAACAAGCAACTGAGAATTTTTAATCATATAGGACAAGATAGAAAAACCACACACTTCACCTTAAACAATGCCCTCTTTAAACAGCAGATGGCTCTAATTTTCCACAGAAGAAGGCTATGACTAAAATTTTCAGCCAGGACTCTCATTTCCATCATACAGGAATAGGGGAACTGCTATGCAGTAAGCAGGATATGGATAAACAACCTATTAAGCGGGTGCTATTTGTAAGCAGTGTTAGGTAGCCATGTTACAAACCAGCGGTCTTCATCCATACAACAAGTACTGTTCTGGGTAATTAGCTTATCGTAAATGTCAATTACAGCAGGCTCTGTAGATTCAGATTCTACCTCTGTGCCTTCTAATCTCTGTAGTCTGATATGCACTTAAACATCTCAAGCAATAAGGAAAATTACTAAAATAAGAATCTTTATATTTTTCTTGGAATGCCTTGACATTTATGGTGCTTTATATGGAGATGTGCCATCTTTTCCTCCTAGTCGTTTCAATACCATACCATGACTTACCATTACTATTCAGTTTACTCTGATTTTTCACAGCCATTCTGCACAGCAGACTTATTAGCAGTAATTTTCATGGAAGAAGAAGAATTAAAAAGTAAAAAAAAAAAATTTCTTCAAAGACACAAGAAGAAATCTTGTGAAGTCTAAGTCTCCCATCATGTCTGCCAAGAGAGTTATAGTCAGATCTATGGACATGGAGTTGATAAGAGAAAAGCAATTAGAAAACACAACCTAAATATGATCAACTGAAAAAAAAAAAAGTACTTTCTACCTCTAAATCAATGCAGTAGAAGAGCCGGGCTTTACAGAAAACCACCAATGAGATTAGACTGTAATTCATATTTATAAACCAGCTGGCCAGAACTGTGGGGCACAATAAAAGGAGTTTTTTTCAAAAACACCAATGGCAATATGCAGCATAAAAATAACATTGTCCCATTACAGGATAAGGATGGTTATCTCACAAACCTACATGGAGAAGGCAGAGATGTTTAATGCAATCTTTACCTCTGTCTTTAACGTTAATGACTGACCAAGGGGGTCTCAGTGCCCTGAGCTGAAGGATCATGATTGCAAGAACAACCAATTCCCAATGGATCCTGAAATTGTGAGGGACCCGTTGCTCCAGCCGGACTCCTACAAATCTAGTCCTGATGGGATTCATCCAATACTTCTCAAAGAGCTGCTGTCATTTGAAAGCCTCTCTCAATGATTTTTGATCAATTAATTTTGGAAACCCAGACAAGTCCCAGCTGACTGGAAGCTTATTTTTCAGGAAGATGAAGGAGGAGGACCCTGGAAAATACAGGCCTGTCAGTCTCATTTCAGTGACAGGTAGTTATGGAGAAGATTATTCTGGGGGTATTGAAAAACACCTGAAGGACAACACAGTCTTTGGTCACAGCCAGCATGGCTTAATGAGAGAAGCTGCTTTATCAAACTTGATATCCTTTCATAACACCCAGTAACCCACCCAATTTATCAAGGGAAGCCAGTTGATGTGATCTTCTTGGATTTCAGTAAAGCTTCCAATACTACTCTCACAGAATCCTTCTAGACAAAATGTGCAGCCCACAGATGGATAAACACATCATGGGTGAGCAGCTGGGTCACAGGTCAGTCACAAAGGGTTACAGTGAGTTGCGTGATGTCAGACTCCACCACCTGTCACTGGTGGGGTTCCACAGGGCCCCATGCTTTGCCTTCTGCTCTTCAACATCTTCATAGATTACCTGGAGGCAGGACTAGAAGGTTTACTCAGGCAGTTCCCAGAAAACAAAGAAATGGGAGGAGCTGCTGACTCCCTCAAAAGGCCAGGACACCAAGAGAAAGTGCTGGATCCTTCATCTGGGATGGGGCAACCCTGGATGTATGGACAGACTGGGAAATGAGACGCTGTAAGCAGTGCCATGGAAAGGCACCTGGGGGTCCTGGCAAGTTGAACATGGGTCAGCAGTGCCCTGGCAGCCAGGAGGGCCAACCCTGTCCTGGGGTGCATCAGGCACAGCACTGACAGCCGGGCAAAGGAGGGGATTGTTCTGCTCTGCTCTGAGCTGGGGCAGCCTCACCTCGAGTGCTGGGGGCTGGTTTGGGTGCCACAATACTTAAAAGGATATAAAGCTGTTTGAGAGCATCCAAAGGAGGGTAACAAGGATAGTAAAGGGCCTTGAGGGGAAGCCGTATGAGCAGTGGCTGAGGTTACTTGGTCTGTTCTGCCTGGAGGAGTCTGAGGGGAGCCCTCATTGCAGTCTACAACTTACTTGTGAGGAGAAGAGGAGGGGCAGGCACTGATGTCTTCTCTGTGGTGACCAGCAGGACCAAAAGGAATGTCCTGGATTTGTGTCAGTTGGAAAGTTTATGCTGGATATTAGGAAAAGGTTCCAGAGGGTGGCTGGGCAATGAAACAGCTTCCCAGGGCAGTGGTCACAGCATCAGACTGAGAGAGTTCAAGACACATTTGGACAGTGCTGTCAGGCACATGGTGTGACTCTTGGGGATGTCCTGTGTAGGGCTAGGAGTTGGACCCAATGATCCATGTGGGTGCCTTCCAACTCCATATATTCTGTGATAAAAAACAGGCACATCACCTAAAGCCTGACTCTGATTATTCATAACTCACAAGCATCATACTGGAAAGAGACTATTTTTTCATGGGAAAGTTACTTGTTGAGAACAAGCAGTGATACTTTGGAGAGGTCTATGCAGAAAAACTTACAGAAAAAATACTGATTCAAAATGGTATTTTTGCTGTTTGTATGTGGACCTTCCTGCATCACACAATAACCTATGAATATGATACAGAAGATATTGATTGGTTTTCATTGAGAAATACACAAATATATGGAAGAAATATTATTTACCTGCTAGTTTTGGAACTCTGAGAAACTATTTGGAATTGAGTTTCTATGATCACAGCATTATTTAATTTCACTGAATGCCATAAAAATGAACATTGTCTTAGCTTATCTGAAAAGTGCACAGTGTATGTGCAGGTGCCTTCATTTAGTATGCCATAAGCTTCCCAATGTCTTAATTTTTCTTTGTCTCATCTATGATTTTTCTGGAAGGTTTGTTCAAGTACTTTGCAATAAATGAGATATATTCTGAGATATCATCACAAGTGGTCTCTGCATTAGCAAGTTAGCAAAGATTATAGAGTCTTCTGGACTATTTGTCTTGGGTTGTCATGACACCACAGTGACTGGTGAATTTTCCACCTTTAGTCAAAAGGAAATGTCAAGTGCAGCAAAAAATACGACAAAGAAAGCTTAAGAAATTTAAAACAAGGGTGTGATGGGAGATGAAAGACCAGCCCTCTCCTTCTTTCTTCCAAAATTCTAATAGCTTTTCAAAGTGAGAAAATCAAAGCACAGTAATTAAAGAAAACACCTAAAAGTTAGTAAAGGCAACATTCAGAATTGAAATTTCTACTTTTGTTTACTGATAGAGCTGCTTGTGGAAATAAATTTGTTTTAAAAAATCTAATGTATATCTATTTTTACTGCATATGCACTGCATATTATTTATATATATATATATATATATATATATATATATATATACACTATATATACACTGGATAGTTCATATTTCCAAAGTCTCCATATGCATATATGTATTTTTCAAGATAGTATATTTGTACATAAATACAGACACACACTACTGCTTAGGCATTTCAATTCAAGTTGATCCAGTACTGCCAGTAAGTAAGTATTCAGGGAATTAAGACTTTACAAACACTGTAATTCAGAACACTGTTTAGTCATATAATAAACTGTGGGTCAGAAAGTTTATTTATATTAGAGATGTTACAATGAAATATTTGAAAAGTAAAGATAAGCAACAGAACACTAACTCATTTGTGGTAATTTTTAATTTTAGAAGTCTTGGTAAAGGAAAACCTGTCATATATTCTAGAGTATATTTCCTCAAACTCATTTAACTGATATCACTGTTATGGAAAAACACAGCAGTAACCACAGAAGTACACACTATGTAAACAGTCAAAGAAATTCAAAGCTAGGTAATTAGATATAAATACAACTTTTCAGTTATTAAATATTTTCTTCATAGTGTTTCCTCACAAATTTATAATAAATAAGTAGCTACACTCTCAGTTCTGGCAGAGCTCTGCTAAACACAGTATGTGCATTTGTCTTTATAAGAAGTATTCCTGTTATAAAGAATAATTCTTGATGTGCTTCATACGTTCACACAATTCTGGTTTTAAGATACAGCCATGCTTAGCAGAAACCAAGTAATGCCTGCAACAGAAATTGTTTTGCAACCTATTTTTTGATTATATAATACTCAGCTATCTCAATGATTCCAAGAAGTTAGAAGACTTTTTCTTTTTAGTTTAAATTGCAATTTTGAAGAACGCTGAGTACTTAATTCTTGCCACTGTTACATGCTTTCCACATGATTTAAAATGTATCCTACATTCTCCAACCTGTGTACCATGCTGACCTAAGGAAATGTCACTTGAATAATAAAACCAAGAGATTCTAAAGAGAAATTGAAGATACAAAGTATCAGAGAGATGACCACTCAAAAGCAATTTTCAGCTCTTGAGTATGTGTAACACATCAGCTTACTCTCTGAATAGTTTCCTGTACAATAAATGAAGGGAAGGGCAGGGGAGCCAATGGAGTTTTCCTTGCATGTTCCTTGTGCTTTCACCGTTGAACAGAATAGTATCCAAATATATCATACTATATTCATATAGGAATGCCATCTCTTCCATATATACATAATACTAACTTATTCTTCTGTACAGTGCATTATATTTCCTTGTACTACTGAACAAATACTGCATTTCTTGCTGACACTGATGAGTGAAATAAGAATTACATGGAGCAGATACTTAGAGATGAGAAGATTAAGAGAATACTGATTATTTGGGGCTAAATTCATAAATCATTATGTGATCTGTCAAGATTTAAAATGATCCATACAAAAAAATTCCAAAGAACTAGCATGAAAATTGCATATTATGTGATACTCCTCCAGAGTTTATATGTCAAATGTTTTGCCTTAATAGTAAAGAATTTGTCTATTCCACAATTGGAAATACATGTAAAGTAAAATGTAACACAAAATTTCTGACAATGCCAAACAGATGTATAGCTAGAGCAGAAAAATATAATGCATTACTTGCTATGGGCATGATAAACTGGGAGCTTTTAAAAGGAACAAGCAATTTCAACATTTTTTAACACAAAGCAAATATATATCCTGTTGCTACCAACAAGTATTTCTGTTCCTTGGATTTCTGATAAATCCTCCCCACTTATTTTTACTGATCAAATTATGCACTATTTATTTAATTATTAGAAACTACTCCTAAGCCATTCAGAGAACTCTCTAATGAGTTGGAGGCAATCTACCTATGCTTTCATCAAGTGAATAAATGTACCTATTTAATTTTATTTGTACTAAGTTTTATTTTAAGAGGGACACAAGGAAAGGTAACTAATAATCCTGATAATAGGATAATAATCCTCATCTTCATGGAATGTATAAATGCTGAGTAAACATTTTTTACATTAATCTCTCAAACATGCCTTTGTCCTGTGTTCTCACCAAAACTGCCCTCTTTTATGTATCAATGGAATTTACAATATCTAATAATTGCCTGTCCACTTACTAGGTCAGATTCTGATTTCAACTGTATCTCAGAAGATGAGAAAAAATGGTTTCAAATGAGTTAATGTAAGTCACTGGAGACAATTTAGATTGGAGAGATACCAATACCAATGCACTGTAGAGATAGCAATCTATTTAACCAAACATCTTTTCAGATAGAATGAGTTTCTATGTCTTTCATGCTCCTCTGTTTTTTATTCCATATTATTTAAAGAACTGTTAATATTGATTTACTTCATATAAATTAATGGAGAAAATGCTTTCTAGAGCATGGTATTTCACCAGAGAAAGCAAAACAATGTCTAGAATCCTAATAAATACTGTTATGTCTAAAATGAGTTATCTCAGTAGTGACTTGGGCTCAGATTTATTGTACAGTTCATCAACTTCTCAGCATGATGGATAATGAATGTTTCATTTACATTGCTAATTGCCAAGCCATGGTTCCTTCAACCTTTAACCCTTACGCTTTATCACATTATCACCATATGTCAATATAATTGCATTCAACATTCCAAACAACTAACTTTTTCATGAGGTCAAGAGATTTTCTTTTTTAAAGCTTTACCAGTGGGATATCTTTAAAACTACCAAGAAACCCAGTAGTATATAGACAGTGGGAAGCTAAGGCAATTTTTTCTTCTGAAAAACTGCTTACATCATTTGACACAAAGTAAGTTCTTTTCTGTTAAAGTCACCATTTGCCCACTGTAACTAAATCATGCACAGTTCCATGAAGAGCTTCACCTTTACTATCTGTAATTATGAAACACTATTAACTAAGTCCTAATATGAAATATCTTCTGTATCTGCTTGTGCTTTTTTTTTTTTAATCTGTGGAATTATGCAGTTATTTCCACATCTTGATCTTCATTCTGCATTGTCCTAAAAATTATTTTACTGTAGGTATCATTCTAGATGCTGTCTTAGGCCATGTCTGTGTTATAAAAGCATTGCCGCTCATTTCTGGTATTTATACTTTCCCTCAATGGAAAATTGGGCTGTATCTCCACCTCACTCTGCACCTGCAAATTCCTTTCTTTCTGTTGACTTTCACCACAAATACTTCTTTCACCCCTGAAACCTGCATTGTCAATTGCGAAGTTTAAGGCAAATCATACACAAAATAAGCTGTTCTGGAAAAAGATTTTACTACTGAGTGTAACTGAACCAGTTTTATGGCTTGTATATGGTCAAATGTAAGAGAGAAATGTGCTCCTGGTTGTTAACAGTTACATCAGCAGAGACTCTGGCCTTTCTCCATTTCTTTGGAACAAGAAACTTTGACAAGGCATCTTCTAGAATAATTCTGAAATAAAGTTAGAAATTTATTTCTCAGTGTTTGAGTCAAAAATCCAGATGCACTCTCACAGACAGAATTAAGCAAACTTCATTAGAATAATGAAAATGGGTAATTAAGATGAACCTAATTCATCT
This sequence comes from Vidua chalybeata, assembly GCF_026979565.1. Taxonomy (NCBI): domain Eukaryota; kingdom Metazoa; phylum Chordata; class Aves; order Passeriformes; family Viduidae; genus Vidua; species Vidua chalybeata. The sequence continues at coordinate 15,841,327 of NC_071570.1, read as the reverse complement.
TCCATGTAGCAAAACTTTCACATTATGTGGCAGATAGACAGGTCATATGTCTCAGATCTATCTGGTGTATATGCATATATATACACACTGACATAAATGTATGGCACACTTTTATATGGCATGTAGTGCCACAAATCAGCAGCCTCATCTCTAAGAAAAATACTGTTAGCATAATCTTGAAGCCCACAAATTGGTGGAAGCTTCAAATTGGTTTATATCACACTTATACTGCTTTATATCTTTATGTTCTGTACCATAGCAGCTCATTCCCCTCTACTGCTGTAATTCCATATCTCTTCTTTGACTCTTGGAATGTCCTTTCTGACCAAACACCAAATCCACGAAGGCTCCTTTCTGTCAGTTACTTTTATCCCCAACTTCTTCTGCAGGAGCCTTGCTTGATTCTACACCAAGAGCACTACAAAATAATAACTGCACTTGAAAATTTTGAATTATAACAGAGTTGCACTTATGAGCACTCATTATATCTTGAGGTTCATATACCGCTCCCTTGCAACTTGCATCTATTAAAAAAAGTTTTAGCATACACTGCTGTTAACATAACCTTCTTCCCAAACTGTAGATAATCCCTTTTCAAATCCTCTGCAGTATCCACCCAATAAACATCCCTTTTTTAGTGTTCAACCGATCATGTTCCTGGATGTCACAGAAAAGGACTGCTTCTGCTCCTTGCTAGCTTGGACAAGACACAACCTTCTGATTTACCTATACGTAAGACATGAGAAAAGCCTGGAATCAGAACTATAAACCCCCTTTGAAGTAGATTAAGACCAGAAATGTATGTTTTCTTCAATGTATGTTTCAATCCATTAAATATATATAAAAACATTTTATAAAATCAAATTCCATGTTACCACTGAGAAATGAATATTCCCTCATGCACACCAGCTGAGACACAACATAAGTATGTCACTCCTAAATATGAGGAACTTTCAGCAGTATATGCCAAACAGTGTGTTCCTAGGAGATTTAAGCATGTGGTTATTAATTTCCAGCTGCTTCTGTGGAGTCAAACTTGGTTATATTATCAAGTAACAGTATTATCACATTTTGTGAAGAATAGTGACATCAAGCACAGGTAATCACTGACAGTGTAGAGAGCCTTTTGAAAGCATGCTTGTTTTCTTAGTCTTTAATGTGGATTGAAAAAATACAACCAAATTTAATTGTGTTCAGAATGTGAATTCATGATGACTGAGTACACAGTACACAAAGGATCACTCATCACTTAATTTACTTTAACCTCCCACCTACTTCCAAGTTGACACATGGAACTAAATTAATATTGTTCTAAAATAGTTTAAGGCCTAAAATACAGAGTCCTGAACAGTTTGAATACCAGTGGTTCCAGACTTCAGCTGATACTTGTAGAAATTTAAATGCATAAGTAATGAAATGACTACTTTCAGTGTTCTGTTCACCTGGGCATCTTTAAAACCTTACTTTGAGTTTAACAATTACACTGCTAATACCCCAAGTCCACAGTAAGAGATGCTGAGGACTGGCTTCTGAGTAAATATTATTTATACTAGGAAACAAAATTCCATTACCTGAGAAGATCTGTGTAAGTGTAACTGACTGAAATACTATAAACAATTAAGCTAATGATACACGTGATATACATGAAGGAAGAATTCATAACAGATGATAAAACAACCAATGCTTTCTATTTATTCAGGTATCAGTATTTACAGATTAGTTTGTGGAGAAGACCAACAAGAGTCAGCACACTAGAGCAGGACAAAATACCCAAAAACAAACAGAAAAAACAAAACTTGCCATTCCAATTAAACCCTATCCATAAGACGGAACAAATCAAACATAACTGCATATACTAATATACAAGCCAAATATGCAACCTGGATCACACCAGCAATCTGTGGTGACTATGCTAAGACAAACATTTAGCAGCATCCAATGAAAGAGGTTTGCATTTATTTAACCTAAATATCTCCAGATGATGTAAATGTATTATTTTATCTTGAAGGCATGGAAAAAACGTTGCCTAAAGGAAATTGTTCCACGATTGTTCAATGTTCAATGCACCTTCTTCTAGATCAGAATCATGAACAGTTCTGAATTATCATAGAATCAAGAATGGCCCGGGTTGGAAAGGACCTTAAAGATCATCTAGTTCCAAGCTACCTGCCGTGGGCAGGAACACATTTCACTAGACCAGGTTGCTCAGAGCCCAATCCAAACTGGCCTTGAACACTTCCGGAGATGTGACATCCATGACTTCCTTGTTCCAGTGCCTCTTCACCTTCAAAAGAAAGAATTTCTTTGTAGTATCTAACCTAAATCTACTCTATTTTAGCTTGAAGCCATTTCCCCTTGTCCTATCACTACATGCTCTTGAAAATAGTCTCATTCCATCTTTTTTGTAAGCTCTCTTAGGTTTTGGAAGGCTGTAATTGGATCACCCCAAAGCCTTCTCTTCTCCAGGATGAACAATCCAATTGTTTCAGCCTCTCCTCACAGGAGAGGTGCACCATCCCTCTAATCAATTTGGTAACGCTCCTCTGGATTCACTCCAACAGATCCATGTCCTTCCTGGGCTGGGACCCCAGAGCTGATGCAGCCCTGCAGGTCGGATATCAGCAGAGCAGAGCAGAGGGGCAGAATCCCCTCCCTGGTCCTGCTGGCCACGCTGCTTTGGATGCAGCCCAGGACACATTTGGCTTTCTGAGCTGTAAGTGCTCATGGCCATGTAATGTCCAGCCTCTCCTCCACCAGCACCCCCAAATCCTTCTCAGTTGAATCCATATCTGGAATGGGAATGTGCAGGTCTCTTGCTGGAACAGGCAGCATCCAGGCAGAAAAGAAAGCATATGCGTTACCAAGGTCTAATGTATAACAGTAAGACAGAGAGCAGGATGCAAAACACTGCTTTTAAAGGCATTTCCTTTTGTAGCTATTTAATGTTTGCAATTACACTATGGAGTGCACAATGGCAGCCATTTCTATTATTTGGAAAAATGCATCCATTTATGCTACCGAGTTTCTTTTGCTCAGATATGCCTCCTCCAACATGTAAAACAGTTATTTTTGGGGGTATTTTTTAATATAGCAATGCAGACCCACCTGTGGGGAAAAACTCTTTGGGCTGGAAGCAGTGATTGAAGACTGGTCACTTGGGTTGCTGATACATACAAGGCCTAGGGTGGACCAAGCTCTAAAGAGTCCTTGAAGGACAGTAATTGCAGTGAAGTCCCTACAGAAGAAAAGAACCCACAGAGAGAAAGAAAGCATGTACAGAACACTAAGAGAAAGCCCCAGGAGCTCATTGGAGATTGGGGGTTTTCAAAATATTGATGCTATGGATTTCCATGGCTGTGGTTGAGAAAAAATTATTTATTTTTGATTTATTTTATACCTCCTGTACCTGATCCAAGTCCTAGCAGTGGCCTAGATTAACACATTCATTTAGTTGGTGATCTTCTTGAAGAGGCCCAGGGAAAGCTAAAGCACCCCATACCACAGCAAGAAAAGTGATGTTTTCCACCAACTGCCCCTCATGGAGAAAGCACAGCCCTGGGGCAGCTGGCAGCATGCCAGACTGGAGCAAGGAAGGTATAATTTACACACTGCCATGCAAGCTCCAGCAAATCACTCTCATGGCAAGCAAAGTGCAGCATTTCAGTCTTCACAAACTCCCAGGAGAGTGGCAAATACACACATACTCAACTAAGTGCCACAACTATATGGGCTGAAACTGAATAAGCAGATTTCAGTTTTAAAAAATTGAATGACAGGAGAATATGAATATTTTCATTGCCTTTTTTTCTGCTCACTCACTGTGTGTTTACCATAAATTAGACCTGCTGAGAGTGTAATGCTGAGCAACCCATATGGCAAATACTCAACTAAGAGATGTGAAAGGAAAATCACTTTTTTATTTCTGTATTATATCTAGCCCGTTTATTTAGAAAGTCTTCTTTAATAGCAAATGTTCAGAAGCAACTCAGATAACACTATTTATATTAAAAAAGATAAGGTAACATATCTTTTAGACCAAAACCAATGTATTTTCAGAAGAATATGATTCAATATGTGATGAAATAGGAAAAAAAAATTACACTTAAATCAGTGTTCAGTTAAGATTTTTGGTTCTAAAACACAATTACCGATTCTTGGTTGTAAAGTTGCCATTTATTCAAACTCATCCTCAAATCCTTCTTCCAATGAAACAATCTACAACTAGTCTAAGCCCGTGGTGTTCTACCAATTGTAGAGCTGACCTAACAGTTCCCATTTGAGGTACAAAATTAATCTATTTTCCTTACTAGACCATGGCAAACACTGATGATGAAACAAGCATGCACAGAGGGCTGTCATCCATGAAACCTAAAAAACAATCAAGTTCTGCATGTGGAATTCAGGCACAGATTGCTGACCAAATCTCTCTGGCAATGTTGCAGTGGGGAAAATAAAGAAGAATGGACTGAAAATTATTCCTTGTGGACCTTTTTCACTCTTACATTTCTTTTTCTGTAAGTCTAGGTCTTCCTTTACCTTCTCCCCCCTGACCCCCATAAAGGATGGAGAGAGAACCAAGTTTTATAAAATTTCTCTGAGAATGTGACTACGGAAAGAACAGAAGCAAGATGGGAAGGATAATATGCAGCCAAGTTACAATATATCTAGCAGTGACATTTGTCCCCCTGTAGAAAGTGCCAGAACCCACAACAGATACCAACTGATCCATTTTGTACATAAAGGGAAGGAGAAACTTTTTCCAAGGGCTTTAGTCATTCATGCAAAGGAGGAAGAAAAATCATTCAGCAATGAAGATAGATGATTTTTCAAGTTCTCTGTTTCATTTTACTACCAACTCTATAATCCTGTTTACGTGAGCCACAAAACAAAGTAGCCCATATTCAGACATATTAACTCTTTCTCACAGAACTGAGAGTCATCCTCCAGAAGTGTGAAAAGGTTGTATATATGCCTCAATTCCCCACAGCTGTAAGGCAAAAACTGTATTTTTTTGTGTTTGGGAAGATAAAATAAACAGCTACTACTGTTGTGCTCTGGCACAAACTTGGTGGCCTCAATAGGTTTTTCCTTACCAGCCTAACAGCTATGTTTATATTCTGTTTAGAAGTAAGAATTCTGGAATGCAGACACTCAATAGACATAAGAAATTCAGACACATTGAGAGCTACATGCTAACAGCTGAATAAAGTATCCTGTTCTGCTTGCGTCTTTTTTTTTTTTTTTTTAGTCTAAACAGTAACAAAAACTCTCTAGCTTTGTACAAAACAAAATTCCAAAAATTATGCTACCATGAGAAATGATAAAATCCCTGAATTTTCAGTCAAAGGATGATTTTTTTATTAACCACAAATCACAAATAAGTAGAAAGTTTTGAAATTCAAAATACTGAGATTTATTCTTCTGAAAACGTAATTAAGAAAAAAAAAACAGTCAGGAAAACAAGAAATGTAGACCTTCCTACTCTTTTTCTTTCTTTTTGTAATTAATAAATTCAATCTGTACTAAGCAACTTTGGTTAAAGATATTGTCTCATTTCAGAAATCCAGCAATTTCAGGACAAAAAGTGGTATGTTCATGCACAGAATTTCTTATGGAGAAAATAATAAAGGTCTTTATCATGAAAGCAATGCAAGACTACCCTGAAGGAATTTTCATTTTACACTTATCAAGTCTATATGGAAAAAGAAAAAAATGGTAAAAAAGTAAGACGTTGCAGTACCCACAACATACACAGGAGTTTTGAATGTTGGTTTTTCTGGCTCAAAGACACTGCAGATTAGACTTAGTATGTATTAATTTAAATACACAAAGTATTTAATGTACTCAAACAATGCAGCTATGGAGTTGCAGAAGAAATTACATTTTTTGGGGAATACCATTCACGCAGCAGCTTTATGATGAAAACTACATTTGGATGGACACACATAGAAGCTGTGAATAATTTCAAATACAGAAGTAGTGATCCTTCTGAGAAAATGTTATATGTCTCCTAGAAAGAAAGGAAAATTGCAGTCTTTGGTAAAATTAATATTCTTAGGTAATTTGAAAATTTGAAAACTCAAATAAGGCCTGAAGGCTTTTAACTTGAATTATTTTGTAATTTTTAAAAACCTCTGCGTTATAAATAAAATATATAAAAATGCACATTAAATTAAATAAACCCTGAAGTTTCTGGTTAAACAAAACACTTCACGTCCTGAGAGTGTACCCAGTTACAAAGTCAAAAAAAGGATCTTTCCTATCATCATCTAAACAGAGAACACATGTGCATCATAAAAACCTTTCAGAGCACTTGATCTGCCTAATTCAAAATTCAAAAATGTTCCTACGTCCTAAAATATCCAATAGTTTCAGGCCTAGGCTTTTGATATATACGAGAAGATATAAAATTCAGTGGGGTATGATAAACACATAGGCTATTGTAATGTTTACAAGTATTAAGCATTCATTTACATTAGAGTTCAGAAGATGCTTTAGGACATGCTTTGCCAAATGGAACAAATGTAGTATTTCAAGATACATCAGACAAATTTCATGGAATTTCTGCATCAAAATATCACTATTCAAAAAAACATTACATGATTTTAGAAGTGGAGGGATTTTAAGATTTTTAAGTTAAAAGCAGCCAAGCAGTCACCAAGCAGAATATTTGTTTAGAAATACATTGTATCTCTCTCCATGTCCTGTTGACAGAATTGCTGACTTCTGTAGTACTGCAACACAAACACTAGCAAACTCAAAATGTCTTTTCACTTACAGCTAGAGTTACACTGTAATGTTGGATCAACAGTTCAACATTTTAATTAATTTGTTTCTCACACAATAGCAAAGAAAAAATAAAAACTAAACAGAAGAAAATATAATTTCTGTAATATTCCTATTGTCATCCCTAACTATTATCAGTTCTTATATTCTTATGCATTACAGCCAGATTTTAAAATGTTAAATGTTCATGCTAGGTTTTACACTGATTTTTTTTAAAGTGCATTAGATTTCATAGAAACAACTCTTTATGCTGAACATTTCTCAAAACAGCACCTCCCGCTGTCAATGTCTATGCCCCATAAGCAGCTAAGCTGAGTGCTACTGACAAGAACTAGAAGAGTATACAAATGATAAATTAGTCAGCTTTGTATAAGTCAGAAATACAGGCCAATAATGATACAGTAGATTATAGCATTTTACTTAGTTGAAAGATAGTGCATATTTTACACTGTATTTCATAAAGAAACTATCTTAATTTATTTAAACACATTTCATAAATGATACAAAAGAAAATGGTTTATCTTTTTGAACAATGTACTTGTGAGCACAAGCACATTTTTACTGTAATGTTAGTATACTGTTTATGCTCATTCCTTTGGTAATTTTCATAGCTATTTTACTTTGTTTATTAACTTTTGAACCAAGACTGAACTAAACCATTAAAGGCATTATCATAAATGATAGCTTGGACCAAATTTGAGCAGATGTCACACTAATTATAAACAATGGCATCTATCCAATTTATTCACATAGCGAAATAAAAATGAAATCCTAAAAACATACCACTGCACACTTTGCAGTGATTCTACTGTTTACTTTGCATATTTTTTAAGTGATACTGCAAGTACAAAAAAATTCTGATGCTTCTGGCTTACAATCTGTTATGACAGTACTATAGAACAAAATAATCAAATACACCTTGCAAAAATGACAGTTGAATAAATCAGTACATGCTGATTTGGGAAGATTCATAAATATAATGGTCTTAGCCAGTTTTTCAAGTTCATATTTTTCTCAAATCTCAAGAAATCATAATAACATCCCATATGACTTCATGCAGAAGCATCTCACTGACTGGGGGAACTTTAGTTCGTATCACCCTCACATAATCTTCTGACACGAATCTGATACGAAAACTATAAGCAATCCTACTAAACACTGCAATAAATGTCATTTTTGTTGCCATTTGATTTCATGTACTTAATTAGGAATCTTTTGAATCATAGAATAACTGGTAGAAGAAATCTCAAGGATGACCTAGTCCAAACTTTTTTGTCAAAAGCACTCTAGACAAGGTGGTCCAACACCCTGCTCAGATGAACCCTAAAGTGCCTAATGTTGAGCAATACACCACTTCTCTGGAGATTATTCCAATGACTGATTGTTATAATTGTGAAAAATTTTCCTCTTGTGTCTAATCAGAATCTCCTCAGGAGTAACTTGTACGCATTATCCTTCATTTTTCCAAGTGACTCCTTGTAAAACAGAGTCTCTGTTTTTTTTTGTAGCCACTCTTTAAATACTAGAACCAGGTGTTAAGGTCTCACCTAAGCATTCTTTCCGAATGTGTCAAGCTTCTCAGCCCTTTGACCATCTCTGTAGCCCTTCTCTCCACCGTCTCCAGCCTGTCTATATCTTTTTTGTATAGTGGAGACCAAAACAGACAAGAGTATTCCAGATGTGGCCTGACAAATGCTGACAAGAATGGGATAATCTCTGCTGCTGATACCCCTGTTGATGCAGCCCAAGACCTCACTGGGCTCCTTTGCTCCAGCAGCACACTCCTCACTCATACTGAGCTTTTTGCTCACTGGGGCTCCCTGGTCCCTTTCCACAGAAGTGCTCCCAGCCTGTGCTGCGCTCCTGGATTTGTTTTCCCAGGTGTAAGACCCTACACCTGTCCTTGCTAAACTTCAAAAGGTTCTTCTTTGCCCACTCTTCCAGCCTACACAGGTTTTCCTGCAGCGTGGCTCTCCCTTCCAAAGTGCTCACTTGATCCCTGAGTGATTTTAACTGCTCTGGATGACCACATATGAAGACACAAAACAGCGCTGGGCCCAACACCAATCCCTGAGGACCCCACTTGTGCCAGGTTGCCAGTTGGAAAAGGAGCTATTTACCCCCACTCTGGGTGCTGCTTGTGGGTCAGTTCCCCACCCACTGCACGGGCAGCTTGTCCAGACTGTTAAGCAACAGCTTCACCAGGAGGCTGTGGGAGACCATAGAGAAAGCCTTGGAGAAATACAGGAGACAACATCCATGGCTTGCCCCCATCAACCAAACAGGTTACTTTGCCCTAGAAAACAATCAGGTTTGTCAAGCACAGTTGGGCTTTGGTGAACCCATGCTGGCTGTTCCCAATCACCTGGTTCATCTGACTTGCAATGAATCCTCCCAGAAGGGTTTGTGTCATAGCTTTTCTAGGGCCTATAATTTCTTGAGTTCTCTTTTAAGCCCCTCTTGGGGATGACATTAGCCTCCTTCCAGTCTTCTGGGATGTCTCCTGATCTCCACTTCTCTAGGTTTATGGAGAACAGCCTCACAATGACCCCAGCCAGCTCTCCAATAGTCTTGGGTGGATATTGTAAGGTACTATCTATTTGCAGGAGCCAAGTTCCTGTAATAGCCCACACAGCATTTTTTTCTTCACTGACAGTGGGTCTTGTTTGCATCAACATGGATTTTTGCTTCCAGTGTCTGGGGCCCAGCTATACTGGTGACAACAGAGGTCAAGGAAGTGTTGAGAACTTCTGCCTTCTCAGTGTTGTTGGTGACTAATTCACCTCTCCCATTTAACACCGGGCCAGCAGTTTCCTCCTCAAAGACCCCTTTCTTGTAGTTTTTGACATCTCTTGCCAATTTCAATCCAAGCTGAGCCTTTGCTTTTCTAATGGCATCTCATGCCCTGGCAAGGTTCTTGTGGTTCTCAGTATTTGTAACGCCCTTTCCATCTCCGGTGTGCTTCTCTTTTGGTCCCGAGCAGACTCAGAAGCTCACAGTTAAACCAAGAGGGTCTCATGTTCCACCTACTTCCCTTCCCTTTGAAGGGGATGAACTGGTTTTGTGCTTTCATGAGAGCTATCTTCAAAAACGCACAGCAGTCACTAGCTCCTTTATTCTCCATGGAAGCTTCCCTTTCAATTGAGCTCTGAGCAAGCTGAAGCTTGCTCTTCTAAAATCTAAAATCTCTGCCTTAGTACTAACCTTCAGAGTGCACAACCTGACCCCAGACTCCATAATATTGCTTGGAGATGACCCTTTTAACCTTGACCCAGAGGCATTTGATAGGACTTCCATGGTCACTGTAGTTGACTTCTGTACATTTGAGGTTCTCCTTAACTTCAAGTGCAAGTCCCCTTCCTCTTCTTCCCTGACTCTCTTTACAAAACAGCCTATAGCCATCCATCATATTGCTCCAGTCATGGGAGTTGTTCTATCATGTTTCAGCTACTCCTGTGATACCCTAACTTTTGGACTGGGTGTCAGGTTCCTAGTGTTTATTCTCCTGGCTCTGTGCATTTGGATAAATGCACATGAAGTGCCAGGTCTTGTTCATATTGTGGGAGGCAGCTAAGGAACAGTTGTCACTGCTCTGATTGGCCTGGTTTATTTCCCAGTTGGCTGCAATGGCAACCACTCAAAACCACCACTCAAACGGTTCTCCCCACCAGATTCCTTCCATATCTTTAGAGAAAAGTCACTACAGAGAATTCAGCTTGCCTAACCTCTCCACACCTTGGACTGTACTTGTTACAGCTGGGGTACTTTGGCTGATCTGAGGCATCAACTGGACAGCTATTGTCCTCCAGAAGACGGCAGACTGATGTTTAAGCATGAGTACAGTATTTATGTTAATGCACATGTGGCTGCATTACTCAGTCATATGAGGTTATGACTTTAGCCACTTAATACTTCTGAAAACGCAAGTGAAAGTATGTTTAAGCTTTATGCACTATATGCTATAAATTTTCCTAAGGCAGATATCACACACTGACATTTTAAGACCTTAATTAAGGTTGATTTATTTACAAATGGTATGTTTTCAACTCTCAGAAATGATGTATTTAATGTTTTATTTTTAAACACAATTAAAAAATAATATATAAATATATACATACTGCAAATGTAATACAGATAACAAATTCATTTAAGCCCATTTATGCACATTAGTGACACACCATGTGGCAGAAAGACTAGGACTACAAGAAGACCCCGTGGCGATTTATTTTATATTAAATCCCTAATGGCCTCTTCTCATCTTCGCAAAAATATGCACAAAAGTCCAGACTATGCAGCCATTGAAATGAATGGTTATTTATTTGCTAAACGAGAACCCTATGTTTAATGTTCCTTAGACATAAGGTAGTCTGCAAAAGTCGCATTCCTACAGCTCTATACATCATTTATTTTACATACCCTAACTTCTCACAACAGGCATCAGAAAAATACTTTTGAACTGCATTGCTATTGTAAGTTGCTGAGAATTTTGTTTCCAATTCCATTACTGGAAGATTAAATGTTAACATGTTTACTTGGGGTTTGCTTCTTGTTTTGTTTTTTGCATTAAAAACAAATTCATGGACCAATCTGCCATTTAAAATACGTTTATATTTATACCAAGAGAAAAAAGTTCCCAAATACACAATATATATACATAATCATTATAGACAGACCAGAAGTTCAAATCTTCAAAGATATATGTTGTAATCTCACTTATTTGGCTGTAATGGTCTACCTAGCACTTGTTTGACATGCTTCAGCTAAGACAGAGGTCTTTGATTTGCTGTACAGAAGTATTAAAAACATCACTTTTCAAAACACAGAAATAAAATTGTTCAAATTATGAAACAGTGGTATTTCTTACTAATTCTACAAAACAGCCTTAAAATTAAAATCTATCTCCAAGATAAGACTATTTTTTTATAGGAAGATGATAAACCATGCACCCAAACAGTTCTACATTTCTTAAATTTCTGTTGCTGGAATTGGCACTGTAAGTTCCTCTGAGGCATAAAGCCACAAAGGGAGAAGTTGTTATGAGAGATAGAACTTCCTATTGGTACTATCCCAAACTCATTTGGACTATGGAGGCTACCTAAGGACAGTCAAGCTTCCCGCAGCAGCATGAATATGCAGGTCACTTTCTTGAGGAAACAACACTGGTGACAGCAGCCTCCACTACAGCTCTGACATGTTCTCTAAGCTTTTACAAGTGGCATACAACGTCTACTACCTGGAAACTGTCTTTATGAAGTATGTGGATGCCATGGCCAGAGGCATGAACCTCAACAGACCTTCAGAACACCCCCTTGTCTGCCACAGTTAGTAGCAGACAATCATAGAACTTGTTTGCAACTGACTGACCTGCTTCCTCAGGTGGTAATTGATTTTTCTAGTGAGCAGTTAGAATGAATTTTCATGAATGAAAGGATAAAAGACTTAGTCCAACAAGCATATTATTAATCTATGTTATAATAAGCCATTTCAACTGAACTGAACATTCATGAAACCTGGATTGCTCTCCCAGTGCACTACACTTAAAAAAGCAGAAAACAGAGTTCGCTTTGCAACAGAAGTATTCATTTCTCAGGAATAATATTACTTTCCCAGGAAGCCATGTTGAGAAGACATTTCTCAATTCCATGAGAATTCCAGCAGAGAAGCAGCAAAAGATACTCTAAGGGTATAACAAAATGTAACAGAAATTGTAACAGAAACTGTAACACAGCCATTGAATTTTGCTACAATATCTTACGAATTATCATTATTATTACTTAGAGAAACTTTCCAGCAAAGGCAACAAAAATAACTGTGATCTGGGCAGCGTCACTTTTATTTTGTCCTTATATTAAAAAATAAAGTGGTTACGTATGTAAAATTCAAGCAGTGTACACTCTGACAGCCAGTCACTGGTGACACAGGTCTGATTTCAACTTACAGCTTTAATATCACCTAAATCCAGGAAGGCCAGATGCAAAGGTGGGTATCCCAAGAAATGCAAAGCTCCATACAGATATGGAGTGTTAGACAAACCTAAATACATTCACACAAAATAACTGCCCTATAGAAAGCACTTTAATGGAAGATACTTTTGCATATTTGTTGATTACTAAGGAAAAAAGTGACCTTGCGATACTTCTGAAAAAGCAAAAACTCAAACATGCTAGAGATTCAACACCTGTTGCAAAGCCTGTTCTTCATGTTTCCTTAATATTTAATCAGATAATGTCTGTGGAGCACTTTGAGGATGAATAACAGACTACTCCTATCATTGCTGAGAAAATTGTGAATTCATTAAAGTCTGTGTATTCTGAGTTTATAACAGAATTCTAAACTGAATAAACAGGTCTGGATAGTTTTATCGTTCCTTTTCCTATATGTATTGTGCTTCTGACACTGGGTGAAGTAAGTACATGTGATCCCTATCACTAATAAAACTGAGTAAAAAAACCCCATCTTTTGCTGGCCAAGTGCCAAAAATGAGGGTGTTTTCATTTCAACAAAGAGCAGTAATGCAGCAAATGCAAAACTCATCTCCATCCCAATAAATTTACAAACATTATACCTAAGGAAAAAAATGACACCCCTGAAAACTTAGTCCTTTACGGCACAAACTATTCACAGAACAATAAGAGCAAAAAGCAAATGTACTTGAGGCTTCCAGAATGAAATCCCATCAGAAATACTAGTAATAAAATTACTTAACAGACTGGGACTAAAAATCATCTAGCATCAGTATAATCTGTTCAGTTTGTTCTTGTAGGCAAATGAATCTCCTCTGCCCTTCCACAGTGACCACTAGCTATGTAAGAAAAACAGCTATGAAACATTTGCTGCTTGACCACCAGATCTTAACGCTTCTTAGCCAAGGTAAGTCAGCATGACATGTTACACTTCACTGAAAAAAGGCTGAAAACTTGCCTATTTTGAAAGCTAGGAACACCTACTCTTGACGAAGTCAAATTGTGAGCTCCAGCCAAAAGGAAGACAAGTTCTGAGTTAGAATTAATTTGAGCATAGAGAGTTGCAAAGACAAGGTCAGACAGATTTACCTGGAGCTTAAACCTCTGGAGTGCAAGGTCTGTATTCTACATAGTTATCAAACATGATTTAATGCAAAATAAACAAAAAGAAAATGTAATGCTAAAACTAGCTCCTAGCTCTGACCATCATTAACTGAAACTGACAGAATAAAAGAGAAAGATTTAAAACAAAAGAAGATGAGCATTTTATTAAGAACTTTATAAAATCCCATTTTCTCTTTTGGGGATTTTTCTTACAATACTCTTTTCCCATCCCCTTTTTGCCCAGCCTCAGCCTAATTTTTAGGATCAAATTATGCCTCATAAAGCAGTGCTATTTTGGTGGTAAAGATTGCTTAATATTGAAACAATTAATTGAAAACTAACAAATTCTACTTCATTTCTTGAAGCTTTGCTACCTAATTTGCTTTGTATATTTTAGGATGCAAGCAGAAATCTATGGGTAATTGTTAGCTGGATTGTAACCAAAACTTGTTCAACCACAGAAGCACCTTATTTTTTGTAAAATGCATCACAAAACACATATTATAAGAAATCTGTTAGGACATACAAGGGAAGGGCTCTACAAGAGATTTTTTTTTTTTTTAGCAGCATTTGACATAAAAAAAAAGGTTTTGAATTAGTGCAAAAGTAGATTAAAATTTCTTCTATATTTCAAATACTTCTGTATACGTGACTTTCATGCAAATGAAGAGTGTGAAAATTACAAACATATACTATATAAAGATGTTTTTGTTATTGATATTTTCTTCAGACCACTCAGATTTTATTACTTATCAATATGCCAGTATGCAAACTTCAATCAGAAATAACAGTGTCATGTCATACTTGTTCAGTGATCTAAGCATTCATATTTTTAAAATAATATTTTTACATAATATCCAGCAATATGCAACTCTCCTTCAGATCAAGGTAAAAAGCTCATACATTCAATTCACCCAAAGGTTCCAATTTGTTTATGCCATTGTTTTTAATACACCATACAATCTAAAGGGAGAGAATAATCATAATATCATAATAATGCAAGTCAGATAACAAATAGCTACTACTTCTCTCGAAGTTAATTAAATCAGTGAAAATTCTGCTAATACTAAAAAAAATATTGAGAAAATAACTTGTTCACATTCTGGTTTAAAGAACTATCTCCCATGTGTAATAAGGCTGTTAAACATGTTTGAAGTTCCCTCTTACCTCCAGTGTCATGTACACAGTGCTAATTGCTACTTTGATTTCTCCATCTGAAATCTCCTTGAGATCCTTGAGCATAACCTCCTCAATGCTCATACCTGTTTAAGAAAATAAACAAATTTCCATATATACAATTATCTACAGCTAACAGATGCACAAACAAATTAAAAACACAGTTTATAGACATTAATGCTGAACCTTCTTGCTGTATTTCAGGATGTCGTATGAGAAAATTAACGATAACATTAATATTTCAATGCCTAATGTTTCTAGAGGGATTTTTTTTAAGAAAGGAAGAGATTTAATGGAGGATACACACTAACAACAAGTATGAAGAATTAAGTCTACTGCAACACCCGTGATCCTCTGTGAACATTGAAATTTTTAAGTGAATGTAATTCCAGCTGACGATAAAAGTATAGCTAGGCAATTTCTATGGCCTAATATGAAATCACAAATATAAAATTACTTCTGAAATAATTAATATATTGAAAAGCACCTGTGGACTACTATGGTGTTTATGAAATATTTAAAAGCAAGGAACTTAAGATATGCTGTAAACACAGCCATTCAACCTTTCTGACCTTCTTCACAAATTGCTAACACCAATGGCTTTTTCTTATGTACGTCAAATCCTTCATGAACGAAGTATATGTTTATGTACCATAGAAACATTATCATCAGCAACAATGGTGTAAAACAGGAATTGCAACCAGACATATTGGTATGTTTAAACCCAATGTATGGAAAATTCAAGTGACTAAGTTTCCGTCATTGGACACGTCTGCCTAAAATGCTGCGAAGTTTCTCAAAACAAATACATATTATATAGAGGAACATAACTACATCACATGGTTGCAACACAGACGTTATAGCCAAATGTCTATGTAAAGAATGCTGCAAGCCATCTATCTCAGTGCAGGGGAACAACTAAAACATCCACCAATCTTTAAGGCATAGCAGTTTAAGATGCACGATGTGTTTGTAGAAATGATTTTCAAGAGGGAAATAAATACCAACCTAAGTCAAAGAAATTCATCCTTTCATTACTGTTCCTGTACGGAGTCCAGCTACTGCAGCCAATTTAATAACAAGATGAACATTTACACATCTGTCATTTAAGAAATTTTGTATATAACCAATAAACTTTCTGGGGGGCTGCAACCTATTGTGCCTTAAATAACAAATTAATTCAGGCCAATAAATCATGATTTCTACCAGAAACTGAGAACTATTTTGGCTGCATTGTCCTAATATTGACTCAAATAATGAGTATATTACGTAAAATACTCAGTAGAGGTTACATCCTTCAAAGGGCTCCTGAAACTCAGTGGCATCCTACTAAAAGAAATGTCACGTGCAATATATGGATATGTTTTATGAATATACAGTAAAAAAAGGAGTTATAAGGCAAAAGAGAAAAAAGAAGAGTGCGTGATAGTGTCCTCCCCATGCCTCATGTGACTAGCAACCAGTACCACACAGACTAAACCCACTACATATACTTGTCCAAGTTTCGAATTTGATATTACAGAAAACTTCATGACAAAAGTACTAAACCATTTCCCCTAGCAACTGGCAGAACTAAGAACTGACTTCCATAAAAGCCACTTTCACCGCCACTTTCCAATCTAGACTGCATACTGATTACTTGAGTGGAGGAACTTAAGAGAATTCACGTGAATGTTTATAGACTGAACTAAATTACCCTGTAATCTCACTGAAAGAAAGGTCAAAGGAAGCAGCACCTCAAATTCCTTATCTACCAGACAGGGCAGCTGTCTCAGGCTGATGGTCTGAATTTCAATGACTACTTTCTGCATATGGGCAGACAGAGAACAAATAAAGACCCTGAGTCTGTATGGACCCTATGCTTACCTGATACATCTAACATAGAAATATCCCTAGGAATTTAATATTCATTCTTTGGTAAGAACTTGGCAGCAAATGCCAGTAAAAATTGCAAGAGTTATTACAACTATTTTTTTCAGGCATTCACAGCATCTCTTCAAAAGCCTGCTACTAAATTTTGGGTTCAGACATTGCCACTTTAGATCACTGAATATTTCTACTTGGTATTTCTTTCAGAAGAAAGGACCAGAATTGCAACTTTCCCGCCGCTTCCTTAATTTGAGACTGATGTCAAATTGACTTCACCTGTACAAAGCCCTTAGTAAATCTGTATCATAACACAAAATCTACTTCCACACAACATCGGCAATTGCAACACAATTTCTGCCCATGGCCTGACACATTTTTTATGTCCATATGAATCAACATAAATTCGTGATAAGCACACATTTGCAAAAGCAATATATAAAATAAATTGTTAACTTTACCTGTTACAATACAAGACTATTTATGAGCTAAGCTGTTCCTCAAAAGAAATCACAATTCCATGCTTTATTATGTAAGAAAATTAATTTAAAATTAATATACTACATTTAACTTTCAATGAAGATAGCAGGCTGCACCTATTTTCAACACACAGAATAAAACAGTATTCTGATACAACTACATAAATAGATTTGTAACAGGTCTGAAAAATGGAAGGAAGTTGCACTACCTTGGGCGTTAAATTGAGTCTCCTGGAGAACAGAGATAATTTCCTCTCGTGGGGGAAGATCTGGAAACTTTTCCTCCAAGACTGACAGTACTTTCTCCTGCTGCTCTGTCATTCTGTTAACTTCCAAAGACATGCACTTGAAGAGGATGCTCCCTGAAACATTGAAAGACAAAAAATCAATGTCTCCTATAGATATCAAAGAAACAAGACATTTTACTTTTTTGCTTCCCAAACCCAATCCTTCTTGGAGGTTGTTTCTACTGAGAGTTCACTTAGAGTTTCACATGGAAACATCCTCCTAACATGAAGCTCCTAAATCAGAACTGTCTGCCTCTTCAGTGCCTCTGCTACAGCGAACTAGCTGGTCCCAATACTGCCATGGTGTGCAGCATGCACCTGTACACTAACATGGCTCTGTAGCACAGCCAGCAGCAGCCAATGGCACACCTAACCTCCTTATATTTTCCTCTCTCCAGGCATTAGACCAAGTGCTGCTGTGTTTTGAAACATAAATCCACATTGTCAACCTTCCTTCTATAGATGTGTAATTGAACACCTAAAATGGAGGACGTAAGGAGGACAAAAGGAAGAAATACTTTACTGTGAGGATGGTGAGCCACCAGAACAGGCTGCCCAGAGAATATGGAGATGCCCCACCCCTGGAAGTGCTCAAGGCCACATTGGATCAGGCTCTGAGCAGTCTTCCTCTGGACTAGAGAAAGGTATACCTGCTCATGGCAGTGGTGTTTGAACTGAATGATCTTGAAGTCATTGGTCATTCTGGTGTAACTAACTCTCGGTAATTCTTGTCAACGGACACACCAAAAAAACACCAATTCAAATAATCAAAATTTTAAAACTTAAGATAAACACCACACAGTAAATAGCTTCATAGTGATTGAATTGTCTTATGATACAGAAGTGAGAGTCATGTCTTTTCTGACAAATATGTGCTGCACATTAAGTCACCCCTTTCATTCCCTGGAGACTGGGATGCCATTTATCAATATACCCAAAGATAGTGTTTGCTTCCAATCACTCACAGTAAATTCAGGATAATAAAATCTTATACTTCAGCCTTGAAATAATTTATTACTTTACTGTGCACAAGAATTTCAAACAAGTGTATGATTTCATTGCATCATGCTGGGTCAATGAGCAATGAAGGACAATAAGTGAGTAAGACAGTTACTGCAAAACAAGGCTTCAGCACAGAGCAAAAAAGAGTAAATGAAAAACCTTGACACTGCCACCCTCAATCTTACCAGATGAGCTAGGATCCAAACATCTATTATATATTCATTTTCCTTTTCTCCAACAATATCATCATATGAAATAACAGGTAGCATTTCTTCAAAATTCACAAACCACTTACAACAAAAAATAATTATGCCATGCTAAGTAAACACACCCTTATTAAACAAATTCTGTGTGGATTAAACAATAAATAATGCTTAACAAGCGAAAAGCTGCTCCCCATCAGATACTAATTT
This sequence comes from Vidua chalybeata, assembly GCF_026979565.1. Taxonomy (NCBI): domain Eukaryota; kingdom Metazoa; phylum Chordata; class Aves; order Passeriformes; family Viduidae; genus Vidua; species Vidua chalybeata. Next base: position 15,822,251 of record NC_071570.1, on the reverse strand, counting down.
CTGAAATTAAATACAAATACATGAAGTTCCATTCTGTGTTTCTGTTACGGATATTGTAACTGCCAATATTAATTTAATTCACAGCAGCTCTTTATGTCAATCTTTCAATCACTTTAAGACAATGCTTCTGGCTCTGTTTGATAGTATTAAAAAAATAAATACACAGAGCATGAAAATCATGTATACTGATCCAGATTGATATTTGTAAATCTAGGTACACAACGTAACAAGCAGATTTAAGACTTCTACAGGTAAATAACTGATATATGAAGTATCCAGATATCTACACCCATTATCAAGACCTGGTTTTCAGTCCCTCTAATAGGAGGAAAGATTCTCAACCAGATAATTAATCTAAAAATATCCCTTTGTTCTTGAACTCCATAGCAGATAACAATGCTTATGCTACGTAAATACTCTTGAGATACATTCTAAAGCTTCCACTTTTCTAGGAAACAGTGGTGACCAGAAGGATTGAGACACCCCACAACATGCTTTCAGTCAGCACAGAGCTGCATCTGGATAAATGGCAGCTCAGGGACCAGGCTGCCTGAAGTATTTTAGGAACAGCAATTTTCTGCTTTTTCTTCATCCTCCAGAAACAGAGAGGGAAATTGCTCATGCACACACAAAGGAAATGGAGACTCCAGCAAAAGTGCTGGATCTGCAACATGTGGTCAAATTCACCACACCTACTGGAGCAAGGCTGCAGTATATCCCATAAAGCCCCCCAGTAGTATTAGGATGAGTTACGCAGTCTGTCCATCTGCACAGAACCTCAGATACACAACGTATGAAACTTTTACCACAGCTGTGTGTGCTTCAGGGAATGGAATATTAGGGTAAAACCAAGAAGAGAAAACCCTAATACAAATATACAGGAAAATGCAGAAGAACAAGAGATGTGAGTTGTATACCCACCCAAGCTCACCAGTTTGGAAGTCAACATGAAGTAACCTTCACTCACGACAGGCAGACACCTTAGAAAGGTTTCTAAAAGGCTCTGGTTTTGTCACTAGTCACACCAAAACTGTAGTGCTTGCAACTGATAACTTTTCTACTAGGATGAAAGCCAGAAAAGGATCATTCTCAAATTACTAGGGTGTCAGCAAGATCAACATTTACTTGTCCTTTAATGCTATGATCATTCTTCAACACTCTCCTCATCACCAGGGAAGAAAGGCACACCTCTTCTCCCCCAGGCATCCTCAGAATTCCTGTGAGGGCTAAGATTCCAGGCAGTTTAGAAGAAGAGTTCACTTAAGTTACTTTTGCTTGACCAAAGGTCAGTAGTCTATTTAGTTATGTGCTGTCTTATAAATACCTGCTGTAAAAGCAATATATGGTCTCAGAAATCTCCTGCAGATTTTACTGAGTGTTGGTGCAACTCCCCAAGGATTTCTGAAAGCATAATGGTGGCTGCTGTCTGCTTACAAGCAGAGAAAAAAAATATATAATAGGCAATACAAGATTCAATATTATTTCTTGTGTACATCACACTTTACTACATTTTTTTTCTGAAGAGGTCACTAGAAAACAGGCTAAGACTCTTTAAAAATGTGCATTTTATTATTTTTTTGCAAAGCAGTTTGGAAGCAAAGCATTAGTTTTGCCAAAAGCAATTGCTGTGCATTAATATTAAACATGATCTAATGAAGGCAGAAGTCGTTTTGGGAAAACATTAAGAACAGCACAAGCATCTCCTGAATTATAAGTTTATGGCTGAGAGAAACAGTACAATGAAAATATAGGCATTTCTCCTGTCAAGGTTTTGTTCCATAACATGTAAAAATAAAGGATAGGGAAAAGGGGAAAACCAACAGTCCCTTATGGAAAGTACACTTCAACTCTTCTCACACACCACCCCCCCAAAAAAAACCTGCAAACCAAAATCTTAAATATATCCAAGTAAGCAATATTTACTGTAATTAACAGGAAATGCAATGAAGCTGGAATAAAACATAACTGGGGAAAAGAGAGGAAGAGCACTGCCTCCAAAAAAACTGCTTCCATATATTAAAAAGAAGTGTCAGTCCAAATAAGTGCAGTGTTTGGTGCAGGTCAAAATTATCCTTTCTTCCAGGTATCAGGTATATATATTAAGGATGCATCATTGCAGGAGCATGTGAACCATCTGATCAATGTACAAGACAGAACAAAAAAAAAAAAAAAAAATACTGGCCCAAAGTCCTTAAAAGGGCATTTCTTAACATTTGTCTGGGTGGCTAGAATAACAAACTAATCTTCTCTACTGAAAGTCAGACTGCCCCAACAGGGCATGAAAAGACCTCAACCATGCAGTTCATCACTAGCAAAAGCAGATTCACATTAAAAAAATTGCTGACACTTTTGCTGGAAATCTGTCTATATTTACATGTTGTGGTTTGCACCTTTTGGCATCCTTCAAGGCCTTATACAAATAAACATAAGGAGGCATTTTTGAGAGTGCATTGACCCAAGATACCTGACAGTGAGTGCTTGGAATAACATCCTTGCCAGCTGGCTGCAACAGAGAATGTAATGATTCAGCAGTTTAATGGATCTTGAGTTTGGCAACAGTCCCCTTATAAATATCTCTTGGGAAATAAAATAACACAGGCCCAGGACTTTGGCAGGTTCTGTAATTGTTTGCTTCTGGCACAAATCCAGGGACAGCACAAGCTCTAACTTAAGGCAAATATGGCTGTACAGCACTGATTCTCCAAGCAGGAGAAAGCCTAAGGGTAGAATTAACTTGTATAATGTCTGATAAGGAGATAAAGATACCAGAAAAGCATTCACCTAAAAAAAATAAATTAATCTTTAAATATAATAATGCCTAAAAAAATCAGTAATGTTCAGTTTCACAGAAAATGTCTTTTCTCTTGACATTTTTTTTAATATAGACAAGCAGGTAAAGTTTGCTCAAAGGTGCAATTTATATACATAAACATCTGCCTTTTTATTGAAATTTAAAAACTGCTAACAGACTTCAAGAAAAAAGAAGTTTCAAAAACAGTCAACAAATTAAGCTGTCTTGGTCACCACATGATAATTATTAAAGCATGAGACTTTCTTCTATCTTAAAAGTCTCTTAGCAAAATACTCACTGGAAAGTCAGAAAGCTAAAGAAGGCCTCCTAACTCAGAGACTCAGATAACAACATCTCTTAGCATTTTTATGAAAATAAAATCCTAATTCTTAGGACTCTAACTTTTACTTTGGCCTTCTGTTCTGAACTTCACCTGAAATTCAGACAAACTAACCATATACAGATTTACACTGGAAGTAACATAACAAAATATGAAAAAGACAATACAGCCTTTTTGCAGACTCTATATCTGTCCCTGTGCTGCTGGGAGAAGTATAAAGGCACCAAATCTCAAGTGCAGCTGTGTTTTGTTCCCTAGGCTTTGCCAGTCACTTCTCATACCATGCAGAAGAAGGTATGCAGGGACTTTTTATCCACTAAGTTCCTCCAATTTGCTATATCAAATATAATAATCAAAATGTAATTACTCATTGATTAAAAAAAAATCAAAAATTAGCTACTATATTCCCCAAAACTGAAAGTGCTATCTCTAACGCAAACACTAATAAACACACTTTATTTTAATCTGGATACATATTAGAGGCACAAATCATGCTGACACATCCACATATAGTATTCAAACGTGTTCTTGAACAGTATTCAGACCTCTCCATCTGACTCTCTGCCAACAAACAAGTATCCTGATATTCCCAAAAACCCATCTTTTGTTCTGCCTCCAAAACCAACTATTATGCTTGGTCATTTGCTTAGATTCCTGGTGAGCTACTCAACAGAAATTTGGAGCTTACAAAAACATTTCATGGCAGGTTAACTAAAGCTTGTTAGCATGGAAAGATACTGTAAGGTCAGGCTAAATGCTGTGCTACTGTTAATACTTATTCTGTGGAATATTTCAAAAAAATTAATATTTTTGACTTCTTACAACATGTCTATTAGTTATCACAGTGATGAGTACAATGATTTACCAAGATTCTAGTTACTTCTCAAGTCTAAATGTAGACAAGTTATCATAATCCTCATTAAACATGCCCACGTTATTTTCTTAAAAGGACATTTAGCAGTTTCACATCATTAAAACTTAAAACCTACAAAATTTGTTGAACACTTAAAATTCAGTAAGTAACTTAAAAGCAGTGACTGTTCTTTTCAACACTAGTTTTATTTCCAACTGGAAAGTTCTGTGCAGCAAATAAACCAAGAAAATGAATATAAATTATGAACTTCCAAGACAGAGAAGAAAATACTTATGATTGTTGAAGCCCACCCCCACTTTGTACTCTGCTGGGCATACACTACAAAAGAAAAGGAGAGAATAATGAAGACTCGGTAACAGTGTTTTTAAACAGCAAAAGTTTTGCATCACGCCATTAAAATATCATTCCATAAAAAAGTACAACCATTGGGAGGGAGAAGCTTTAACTTGTAAATATTAGATTCCAATCCATATTGTTGTCCACAATGCCCCTGGAATCAACGAACTGCACAGCTTTTCCAGCTACCCAGCTGGTAAGTCGACAGCTTCATTTAATATTCTTGTCTAGTGATACAGCAAAGACCTCTCATGCCTATTTTTAAATGCACATTTTTAATATTCAATATAATGTTACTCTTTAACAAACTCTTTACTCCCTGCTTCTTTTATGAAGCTTCCTGTGGTCTCTAAAGGGATTGTTAACCAAAGAATGGATCACACTCTTTCTGCATGAGCAAATTCAGAAACACTCCATTAAACCTTTCAGTATTTAATATAAAGAGTAATCTCTCACCTCTGAGGAGATAAGCCAGTTGCTGAGTGATTAACTCTGGTGCCTTTTGAAGAATCTCTTTTACGACGAAAGAGGAAGAACATGCTTGTAACTCCAGGCTCCTGTCACATTGCTCATCTGGATTGATGACTTTGACAACAGCTGATTCCAAAGTTTTATCCTCACTATCAAGCAAATTCAGAAATTATACATATATTTATCTTTATAGCTACATAGATAACTCAGTGAGAAAGTGCAACACATTTTTTTTAAATTCTGGACTACAACAGCATTGTTATAGCTACCTGAAATCTGCTATAAAGCCAAAAGATGTCACAGACATCCTAAATCCGTGATTCTTAAATTAAGTGTTCAGAGCTCTTTAACTGCTTGACTGCTTGATACATCACTAAGTACAACATTTCCCTCATCAAAATCTATTAAAAACTATTGGAAAAAAATATTTTTACATGTGCTGAAAATAGTCTTCTCTATATAGAGGAGATTTAGGATTTTCCCAACTGAATATTCTGAAAACTTACTTCTTTTTTTTTTTTTTTTTTTGCGTTTAGATTATTTTAAGTTTCTGTTTACAATAGCAGTAACCAAGCCAAACTAATTTTAATAATAAAATACTAATTGTAATTTTTTGGAAGGAAGAAACACAGGAAGTGACAGTAATAAATAAAAAGCAGATCTTGCAGATAATTTTTGCTCTGAGGAGTGAATGATGCACTGAGCTGAGGCACTTAACAAATCTATGAACAGCTATGAAATTCCCATCTATTTCTTTCTTCAGATTTTCCCTACTTTCAGTCTAATCTATAAACTTCTCAGAGTACAATGGGGCCATAGGATGATACTTGTCTTAAATGAAGCTCTAAGGACAGCTGGAAGTAAACAGCATCCTTCACTATGGGCAAGACAGGCAGACCATTATAAAGAGGCTCTTCATAAAAGATTCACAACGGCCTTGTAGATAGTCCCTCTTAAGGATGGGTATGGGACCATGGTCTTCCAGAGATCAACTCTGAGCTTTTTGAAAGGCTGTAGTTGGTAAGGACCACTATAATTCATCAGTCAATAGCACATATCCAAGTGTCTGGGCACCTGCAAATCAATATAAGATTCTCAAAGGAAAGCTAACTAAGAAGCAGGAAAAGAACTCTGATCTCTTATCTCCTGGCCACAGGAAACTTCCAGACTACTTAACTAAATTAAAACATCTAATCTAAAACGTGTGAAAACTCAAGGTTCTTAAAAGTGGAAGTTCCATTAAAAGCAATACAAAGATGACCATTCACCTTGTTACACTTATTCAACATAAAGGGAGACAAAATGCATTTTAGTTTCCTTTTTTTGGGTCTGTGTTAACATAGCAATATCAATACAGAAAAAACGTTATTTTTGAAACAGCTCAAACTCACATAAGCCACCTTACCATACAAAAAACACAATACCTTGCCAGCATGTTGCTGTTTACAAGCGTTAAAGACAATTTCCCTTCAGCATTCAGCTGATGCAAATTGATTTCATCTCGGAAGATATGGACTGACTCTGGGATTTTCAGCTCTTCCAAAATAAATTTTGTCTCAGTGAAGTAGCTGAAGTCTTTTCTTGGTATGTTCAACACAGGTAAGCAGAGAACATCAGGAGGACTGACCTGTAAAACAGGTGTGCATTTGTGAGAATTGAACCTGTCTTTCATCAGGATGGTATTTTAACAGAGTAAGCAATTAGAAACAGACTGGATTTTCTGCTTGGGGTTTTCTCTCCTTTACTTAGTTAAAATAAAAAAAAAAAAAAAAAAAAAAAAAAAAAAAAAAAAAAAAAAAATAGGTATTTCACTTTTTTTCCTTCATCTGTCACTGTTTGACTCCTACACAGTACCTGGGAAACCAGGAGAGGAGAAGGATAAGGAATGAAGCACAAGACTGATTTTCTCATGTTATTCAATAAGCCATCTAATAGCCACTCATTCATTTTTGTATGGAAATAAATGTTGATTATTTATCTTTTAAAAACTCACATTCAATAATAACAAAATCATTGTTTTTACAGCAATTGACTTAACAATAAGATGTCTGTAACAACCTGGAACAAGTGAATTAAGATCACTCAGTCCAATTTTTCCATTACCTTGTCTAGAAAGTAAGCATAGGCCAGGGTAGAAATAAGTGAATCCAAATCACAGGGTTTATTCCCAAGAACAACATGGACTTTTTCCAAGCGTTTGCTCCTGTTCTGTAACATATTAGAAGACAATTGCTATGAGAGGAAATGATGAGAAAAAGTCAAATGAGAAAAGTTCAAAGGACAAGTTAAATATCAGGCTTTGTATTCAGTTGTAGCATTTTTCACTGCTGATTGAAGGAAAGGACTTCCTGCCCACAAGAAGAACATTCTTTGTCTTCAGAGCACCCCAAAAAGCCAAAAACAAAATTTCACAAGACACCATAGTTTAGAACCCAATGAGGTCTGAATCTGACAAAAGTCTCTTTCACAGCAAAGTAACAGACAAGCAGCAACTTCACGTATACATGGAAAAGCTTTTCAAAAGACCTCACAAATCCATTTAGAAAAACAGTCCAAAAGAGTGTAGAAATACAAAAAACAAAATACACAGCAAATAATATGTAGCAAGTTGTAATTTTAATTTTACCCTTTTTTCTTCACTTAGCTGAAATCAGTAAATAGACAAAGTAACTGCCTTTCATCCTGAATCTTCAGAAGCTGAACACAGCTGAAGTACTATGAGTTTTGAATTGTTCTCACTTAATAAAACTGAGAGCCTTCCAAACAAGATGAAAAAAGAAGAGAAACCTACTGTATGAAAAAGCAAAGTACTGAAAGGAAGGACCTACCTTCTTCATAATTACACACACAAAATATATGATGAAGTTTTTCTCTTGTGCACATCATTACTGTCAACTTAGCTGCATGGAAACATTACAGTTTATTTCTTTTCAATGCTTCTTAATTGGTGAAACATATGTGATTGATGCTAAGAGACTTGTTTCAGAAACAAACACATGAAAGTAAACATTTTTGTTGTTGGCATGTACAGGCTGATGTACTTTCTGCTATTTTTAATTGGAATTCTGGGTACCAAAATTTTAATCCTTCAACAGAAACATATAATTTTTACATTACCCTTAATAATTATAAATGTGCAATTTTTCTTAACCTAACCTTTTTTCTCTATTTCTAGTCTTAGGTCTACCTGGACATAAGGAATAAACTTAGGTTCTCTTTCCCTTAATGGAACACAGCCATCAAAATACATTTGGGTAATAAATCCAGGACAGAGTCTCCATTCCCTATATTCACTCCATTCCCAGGAAAGACAATTTACTGAAGAATATAATAACTGGAACAGATACATTCATTTATGCTCTAAGTCTTCACTAGCAACAAACTGTCTCCATTAACTCTTTTCACTATAATTCTTGTAACATGTTCTTCTACAGCATGCATTTCTGATTGATTTGCCACGATGAAGAACAAAAATAAAGCTCATGTCTTTCCTGTGCTGAGACCCCAGAGCTGGATGCTGCCCTGCAGGTGGGCTCTCACCAGAGCAGAGCAGAGGGGCAGAATCCCCTCCCACCCCTGCTGCCCACGGTGGATGCAGCCTAGGACACAAATGGCTTTCTGGGATGTATGTACACATTGCCAGGTTACAATGAACTTTTTCTCCACAAACACCCACAAGTCTTTCTCCTGAGGGCTGGTCTCAGTCCCTCTCTACCCAGTCTGTGTTTGTACTCGGCATTGCCCTGGCCCAGGTGCAAGACCTTGCATTTGGCCTTGTGGTTCATGAGGTTCACCCAGGCCTATCTCTCAAGCCTGCCAAGGTCCCTCTGTAGGGTAGTGACAGTGACTAGCAATACCTTTTCCCCCACTTTTCCTGCTTTTCTCTTCACTAAGCAGAATTTGTTTCTCTTCTCCTTCCCCTCCTGCAGATCCAAAATACACTATTTCACCAATATTTCATTTCCCCATGTGCAGCTAAATGAATGGCTTTTTAGCATCTTACTATTATTTAGTAATAATAACCCTCCAAATACTCTCCATACCCATTGTCCATAAATGCATCCCTGAAGTATGCCATCCAAGCATATTGCTTATCTTACATGTCTGAGACTCCTTCCTCTTTCACCAACTAGTTTGCTTAGTCTACTGCATGCTAATCAGCCATCTTCAGGAAAAGCAGGCTCGTGGGTGTAAGGTTTCCTCTCATAGGTCTTTCTAAACAAAAACCTGGACAGAGAAGATGACAATCCAGAAGACAAAAATCCATACACCCAGTAAGGCTTAGCTACAATAGGACTAAAATTTGATTACCTCCTGCAGTTACCACAGCTAAACCTGAGAGGAAACATGAACTGTCAATATCTCTAAGAATTAAAAAAAAAAAAAATTTGGAGGTTAATGATGAAGCTAGAACTCTTAAATCAAACTACATAGAAGATGAGTGGAGTGATTTCTCTTCATGATGATGAGTTTTTGTTTAGCTAGACTAAAGGTAAATTGTAAAATGCACAAACACTGGATGACTGAGATAAAATGAATTAAAGAAATGATGTGTCATTTTCAGATGGCATCTGTCAGAATAACTCAATTTAGATCAGACCTGCATAGATTAACATTCACTTACTGTGCTCAGGAAAGAGATTTATAAACATTAGGCTACTTCTGTAAGAGATCTGATTCTCAGATATTTACTATGAAGAAGCTCTCATATCTATTCAGTTTTGTTGTCTATAAATACATAAAAGCATTAGTATGACAACAGCATCTTTATGTAATTGCAGTAAAAATACCATTTATTGGTTCCCATCTGCATCAAACAGCTGATATATTCAAACATACTGCAATACTGCCAATCAGGTTTGTAAATATTTTGATCAGGACATGCTAACTACAGTGATTGATCAAACTACAATATTCCAGTCAAAAATTACATTGTCTCTACTTTTTTTTTCTTCTGTTAATAGAGAAGCTGAAGTGATCTTGCAAGGTAATAAACACTGAAGACTCATCCTAGTATAAACAGGAATGCCTACAAAATGCTCAATGTAGCATTTGGTAGCAAAAAAAAACTTTTCCATTTCCTCCATACATATTCACCCCCTCACATACACACTGCACACATACACACTCAGCAACCAGACACAGCCTTGCTTTCTGAGTCATTATTTGCTTTTTACCTCAAATTTCACTAGTTCTGTCCTTAAACTGTAATGAAATCACTGCATTTTATTGCAGCACTGCATTTTACTGTCCCATGGAATGGGACAGCACTTGTCAAGCACAGCAATTCTTTGAAGAAGAAACAATATGGCTTAACACAAGCAGATAAAAAACAAAGAAGCTGCAGAACCACACAGCAATATATAGTGTCAGATTCAACATTGAAAACTTTTCCAGCCTTGTGGCTGAAGCACCGACCAGGGGGTAAAATCTTCACAGACACAACTTTCCTGGAGGTGCACAGGGGGAAATCCTAACTAACTGGACAAAGGCCAAGATAGCAAAAAAAAATCTGTCTTTCAATATTTAAAGTAATTAAATCACATGAAAGAGGATTTATGGACCTGAAATTCTACCTTCAAACCAGAGGTACAATTTATTGAGTAGTCATTTTGGAGTACAACTTGCATTTGCCGTATTATAACAGGCAGTATTATGCTTCCAGCAGACTGAGGGCTTTTAACGTGATTATACATCTCTGTTGTCAGAGAAATGGTTTTAAGCCAAAGCAAAGTTCATTTAACATTTCATGCAAAGTTCCAGTTAGTTAAATACTTCATAAGTCTTTTCAAAAGAAAGCTTTTGCCTGGAAAAAACAGATGGTCTCTTATTCTAAAAAGAGATATAAGAGAGAATCCTTGTCTTCTCCCATTTTTGAGGTCAGTCAAAAAAATTATTCCATTTCTCTGCTCCTGCAGTATCCCATTTATCATGTACAGTATATGACACATAGTAATCTAAAGTACTAGCTTTTAAATACCTGGTTACATAAGGATTCTTCCCTAAGGAACACAAGTGTAGTCAAGAGAATTCCAAGTGTGACATGTTTTAATCCTTACCTATTGAATATCCATTGTACAGTCTTGCTTTACTTAAAAATATGAAAAAAAAAAAAAACAACCAAACTAGCAGAACAAACACTAGCAGAACAAAATATAAAACAAAACAGGAATTTTCCAATTCCAAATCATCTGCTTTTGTGTTGGAGACACAGCCTTACTAGTAAGATAAACAAAAGTGGAAGGATCAAAAACACCATCCTCAGAAATGGCTGGATAGGTATAAAATGTTATCTGATATTTTGCTTTGAATGGGATACAGTGAGAAAAGACTATGATTAATCCATAACAAAGACTAGGAGAACTGCTTCACACCTTATCTGTTGTATAAATAGCACTTGTACATATAATTTATCCAGTCGTACTTGTACTCTGATGATGAGTGCACTGTTGATGTGTTCAACAGCAAGTTGAATACAGCCTTATGATTACATCTGCTCTTCTTAAAATTACTATTTTAAAAGGTATATTTAAGAGTCAACCTCTTGATAAAAGGAGGAATTTTATTCATTTTTTATTTTAAAATGTTGCTTCCCAAATTCACTATGTTCCACAGAACTGCGACGTTCCTTCAAAATTAATAATGGAAATCAGGCAGGGTAGCTATCTGACATGCCAGCCAGCAAGGAAGACTTATCTTTAGATTGTTCCTGGAATTTCCACAGGACAGAAACTCTCTTTTCCAGTTATTTCTAATCAAGAACTGGCATAGTGAACTATTACTATGAGAATGCAGTTCAGTATTTCTTCATTACCAACAGGCTCTGACTCAGAATTCTGCAGGCAAACAAACTTAACACTATTCAAGAAAGAATTCTGAGGAATCACAAACATTTATCCCTTTTTAACTTTTAGTTAATTTTACAGCCTGTAACTGTAGGCAAGTCTGCTCTGCTTGTTTTTGCAATACCTTCCCTCTAGCTTATTACAAACATTCGTTCACATTGCAAAAATCCAGAAATGAACAATGATTTCTACATCAAGTTTTCACTTGAAAAAGAATAGCTGGAGTTATCAAATAATGCATATATTCTATTGAAATAAAAAATAACTACAGAACTCAGAACATCAATCAAAATCTTGTTGGCTCCTTTTAAAATTAGATTTATTCCATCAATTGGTTTGGCATTGATTTTTCACCATGTTTTATAAGCTTTATATGTTCACACTCTCCTGCTTCTACAAAATTTGCCTTCTGGATCAACATTTGAGACACCACTTCTCCTAGATCATGGAGTGTATGTATTTGGAATACCCAATAGTATGTGATTTTCAAACTGAATCATACATGGGGTATATATATATATGCCAACTTGCACACACATTTTGTAAGTGTGACTTTTGACATCATATGTTTTGATCCTGTCTTCGTTGCTGTACCAAGCTAAAAAATGCTTTAAGTCAGACAGACATTAAATATGCTTTGTCTTAGAGAATTAGAGAAACCTAAGTTTTTATGATATAAGATAAACAAAATGATAAAGCAAAGTCTTATTTTAATGGCTCAAATTACTTTTTTAATGGCTTAAATTACTTAAATGACTTTTTAGGCTCAGTAACAATATCACATTACTCCTCCTGCAAAGACAAACAGGATATGGTCTCCTATGGCTGAAAAAGGAGAATGTTTCCAGTACAATGATTATTTAAGCTTGCCTTAGCAGTACTTCAACAGTCTGTCAATAGGATTCTCTATGATAGAAATTACTAAAATTAAAATCAAAGTCTCCTTCTTTCACTTATGCTGCATTAATTAATTTGTTGTTTAAATTAACCTGTCTTACACAGGATTAGTGCTCTCACTTAGTAACTGAGTATACAGCACACAGAAATTCAGCTTAGAAATTCCACACACAGAAATTCAGCAAAAGAGCAAGTTATATTTCTAGCCCAGGTCATCTTTAGTTCTTCAAGTCAGTCACAATAAATCTCTGAATTTCCACCTCAAGCTACATAACTCCTCTTCCCACTTCCTCCCCACTTGCCACTTAACATGCAGAAGTGAGACTGGAATGCCTAATCTAGTTTACAGGACTTGATTGTATTTATATTTCTTTGGAATTGTTTGGCTTACTATAGGACCAAACTGTTCTTTGAGATATTAGGCAGAAATGACTTACAAGTAAGGAGTACATCTACCCAAGGAGCAGAGGGCCCCTCGGGTAAATATATCAGCTCTGTGGTGTGTCAGGAGGTGATGGGTAGCAATAAACCCCTACATCATTGTCGTGGTTTGACATGGAAGTGAATTTTTTCCAGGAAGTTGGGTCAAACCAATCAGTGGTCAGGTTTGGATATTGGCACCTGGAGTGACCACTGAAAGTATGGACACGCCTCTGAGAACACAGGGGGTTAAAAGCAAGAACTCCCGGGGGAACTGTCTCTTTTAGTCCCGGTCGTCAGAGAGTGCAGACTCTCCCCTGCCCAGCCTTAGGCTGGGTGGGGGAGGGGAAGCCACGCGGCCTTGTCCAGGTAGGCTGAGGGGCTGAGGGTCTGGAACTGAGCCAGCTCCTGGACGGAAGGGTGGAGAGAAGTGGAGATGCCTTTGCCCCCCGCCTCCAAGAGGGAAAGAGACAGAGAGCCTGGCGGCACCCGGAAATTTTCCGGCAGAAGAGAAGGAGAAGGCGGGGGGGATGGTGCCCAGCGTGGGAGGCGGAACACCGGACCGAGATATCAGCCGTCCAAGGAGTCTGAACTTTTAACCCTTTCCAGGAAATGAGGGCTTTTTAAAAGTATTACTCCTCCTTGATTTGTAGTGGAAGAGAGATAGTCCGGGACCTGAGATGGTAGAAGAAGAAATATTTAGGTAGGAGGAGATGATGAAGTAGCTTTTGGCTGGACTTTTCTTGTTAGCCATGGACTGAACCAAAATCTCCTGCAATAGAGACTGCATTTTAGGGGGATGCAGTGGTGACCCAGGAAGACCTGTTTCAGCTTCGACAGCACAAGAATGGCGAGAAACGAAGAGAGCTGAAGAGGGAATGGTGATACCCTCTGTCTTCGGGAAGAAGATGATTTCTGTTCTTGGACCCTCGGCCCCAGGGGAAAATGGGGGGGACTGTAGTCCCAGGATGAGAAACTGAACTGCTGTATCTTTGAGTCCGTGGCAAAGCATCCTTAAAGGAGCCCTATGAGCAGTCTGTCCATGCACGGTGGTGAGAGCACTGTGACATGGAATGGAGAGTGTCACACTGGCAGATTTTTTTTTCCGGGCGGTTGCCATGTGTGACAGGGAAACACAGGGGGGCAGCTGTGTTTCCTGGGGGGTCTGTGGTGCAAGAGAGACTTCTCTCTCCCTTGATAGTTTGAGTATAGATTACCTGAAGGGTGGTGATTTGATCAAGAATCCCGGGTGATGTTTCATGGCTGAGTGTTTTTAGAAACTGGGAGGAGGAGGGGTGTTTTAAAAGGTCTTCATCCTAGATTTAGTTTATGTGTTTTCTGTATTAGTAGTAGTTTAATAAAGTTTTTTTTTCCTTTGTTATTAAGCTTGGGCCTGCTCTGCTCTGTTCCTGATAACATCTCACAGCATTTATTTAAGGAAGGTGCATTTTCATGGGGACGCTGGCATTGCGCCAGTATCCAACCATGACAATCATACAGCACAGAGACTGAATAAACTACACAGAGCAAAGAGAAAGTGTGTTCGAGAAAAACAGGTGGGTTTGTTTTGATGAAGGCAAGGGAATGCAATCCAAACAATGCAGTTAACTTACCTGCCTCTCACAGACTTAACATCTGACCTTGGATTGTTTAAGTCTAGCTGCTTCTTTAAAATGAAGGAAACAACTTCGCAACTGAGAATAAATTTACCAAGAGTCAGGAAGCACTTTAACATTGTATTTTACAGAACCCTTTGGAGTAAAGCGTCATCTTTCTTAAGTCAGTGTAACCCTTAGGTGATGGGCACCAAGCTGAGCATGAAACCATAGGCTGAAGTAAGCCAATAACTCCGTAGAAGTATCATTAGTGAGCAAGAAAATCATAGCTGGAAGAGATGGTCAGGCCATAGTCACTTCCACTTTTGCCTTTTTTGTTCAACAGGTTTTTATCATACTATAATTCTAAAATGTCTTTGGTTTTTTACCTATACTCTGGTAAGAATGGTGCTGAAAATATACCAGGTTTTATTTTGGCTTTTGTTTTGTTTCAGTTTTTAACTTCAGCATTACTTCAGTTGCTCTTTTTTATTCCACACTGAAAATCAGACACCTATTCCTCTATAGAAGCCAGTACTGCTCTGCTCTGCCTGCTCTATACATAATTCCACAAAAATGCCTTTATTATCATTGGCAGCTTCTTTCTTCATTAGGAAATTCTATGATTGCAATATGTTTTACTCCTGTTGTCCTTCTGAAAGATAAATATATGGTTGATCTGATGTAAAAGCTGAGCACAGAATAAAAATTGTAATACTGTGCTTGTTAGTAAAATAACATGCACTCAGAATAAAACCTGATTTTAAAAAAACAATCTATTTTTTTATTTGCAATGTTATGAGAATAGAAACATATGCTTCATTATGAGAATGCACTTTTTATTCATACAGTAATTAGTTATGTCTACACTGTTTAGATTTCTGAATTGTCCTCACTATAACACTCATATCAGAGCTACAGACATATTGCAAATGAGAAAGAGAAAATGCATAATTACATTCCTGTATTACTTCAAACATGCATATGATTTCAGTGTAGGGCTAGTCACTAATAAAATTATGTTGCTTTAATGCCTAATACTCCTTTTTGTACAGATGACACAACAGCAATATAAATTTTTAAGTAGTTTATTTAGTAAGTTCATCTGGGTTCAGGCTAGGGAAACAGACTGTATGTTACCTCTTGAACACATATGCAAAGGATGTAATACATACATCAGAAATATCCACATATGGAATTAACTTCTTTCTCTGATCATTTTGGCTGTGTCCAAGTGCCCAGTCTGCTCACGAAATTCAGAGAGGTCATTAACACAATGATCTATGGAACTGCTTCTTGGAGCAGTCTGAAACAACCTTGATCAATTTACCTTAGCAAAGAGTCCAGTTCAGATGTTCTCCACCATGACACACCTCCCCTTCAGCCTAAGCAAAGAGGAATAATCTTGTCAATACTACTGAACTAAGACCCTCACATGCGCTGAGATGACTGGGGTCTTCTCAGTCACTCTTGGTCCCTTCCTTTTGCACTGGTCATCTTTTTCCAGAGCAGAATCATGCAAAAGTGTGCTACTGATGTCTTCAAAGCTAGATATATGAGATTAAGGAGCTGATCCTCCATTTCATTTCATCAGCTTATACCGCTGCATTTCTTCAGAAGTCAATAAGCCTAGATGTATCAGGTATTTTGCCTCTGCAGTTCCTACAGACATTCCTCTTGTGATGGCAAGTAGACTCCACAGAGCTTTCAGACTTGCTCTCAGGTGGCAAAGTATGTTTCAGCATAAACACTACCCAAAACCTTTTCTGAATCAGACTTCCCCATCTATCCCTGAAGCATTAAGAAGACATTTAAACACATTTCCTTGATACCATTTGGCTCACTGCAGATTTTTGCTGTGCTTTAAGCACACTGTTGACTGCATTAAATAACCTCATAATCACATTTAAAGGCTTAGTGATATAGTGCCACCAATATACTAAAATATATGATAAATGCAGTCAGCATTTTCCATACCATATGCTTGTAAATGTTATTCTGCAGGGAACCAATTAAAACTATAGAAAATTTGGAACACAGACATATGGAACAAAACAAAGCAACTTATCTTGTCACCATGGTGCTTGCTCAGTACATCGATTAGGGACTGGTGATATTATAGGACAAACAAATGTCACTTTAATTAAAGCATGCTGAAAGGCAATATACAATAGCAATCTAAAACATTAGTTTTTGCTGTGCTGATGTTAGTTTTCCATCTAATTAGATAAAGCAGGTAATATACAGTCCCGAAAAAAAAAACCACACAAATATTCCTATTTGAAGTAATGCAACACTAGTCCTAATTCCATTTTAAAACTTCCGCTTTTAATATTCAATGAGAAAAGGGTAGGAAACTGAAACTCAATATTTGGGTTTCAGGAGAAACATTTAAAATACTGCTGAGGATATATGATTTTTCAGGGAAAAATAAGTTTAAGCAGGGACTTATACGTTTTTCTATGAAAATTTTGTGCATCAGGGAAAACAGTGCATCTAATCCTTCTAAGTGTCTATCATAATTGACAATGTAAAAATAGTAAAAGAAATGGAAGAAATAACAATCACTTTATAGCAAAAAGTTATTGGTAGGTAGAATCATGATTACTTCATTCCCAAAGCAAGTTGGGAAAGATCTATCAGAGGAAATATGCTCAAACTTGCATTTCGCATTCCTTTTTCCACTTCAGAGTTCATCATTGCAGTAGGTAAAGTCCCACAAGGCACCACAGTGCTCATTAGAAAGATTACAAAGAAGATTAAGAACCTGGAGGTTACATATTCTGGGAAAGACTCCTATCTTACTACTCTTGTGTTGTGCCAATGACATCTTGAACTAACATACATATGATGATACTGCAAACAGCATTTACGATGAAGATTATTATTTTCCCTCTGAAACACACCTCCATTTCACAGTACTTTGTCTGACATAGAATATATGCGCAAGAGCCATGTTTTTAATTTAATGCACTAGAACAAGTGGTAGAGAGGGGGAGAAAGAAGGAATTAAGTTAATTCTGCAGTCATCAAGTAATGTTCCAGCACAGCCAAAATCTGTCAAGAGCCACGATACAATAAATACATCTTCCTCACATAGAATTATAGGCAGATTGTCACTAACTACAAAAAATCCCCATCTTCAATGGAAGGAAAACTGCAATAATGGTAAATAGGATATTGATTGCACAAACTCTTATCTATCACAGTAGTTCAATTTCATCTCCTAAGAGATATGGTATAGAGAGCTGAACCACAGAATCAAGAGCATTTATAGAATTAGAAATTATCTTTATGGTGAGCATATCAACTCCTGCTTTAAAAGTATGGAAAATCTTAGAAAAAAATCATTTAAAGTGCAATTACAAAGTAAACAAAAGCACCACTTGTACTATAAAGGTATAAAACTTTTTTTAGGGGTATCACATTATTTCAGTTAATAAAAATTGATAATGAACAGAATATAAGAGGTACAAACACAACTAGATAGTTTTTTAATTTAAGATTTGGCTCCGTTTCATTAATTTGCATTAAGGTTTTCACAATGTATTATTTAAAGTTTTATTAAGCATAAGGAAACAGGAGATATAAATGACAAATTCTCATATGAGGAGACATTAATGACTGATTAAGACATTGTTCTCAATGATTTTTGCTGAATCCTCTTACTTAACACCAAAACAGGTAATTCATCATCCCTGACAAATCTGCTGCCCTTGCTAATTCAAAAGACAAGAAATATTTTTTAAAATATATGGTTACAACAAACAAAGTAAATTACATTAATATTTCAACTTTCACCTTTCAATATCTCCTAGTATTGCATTGAAGACACTATCATGCATTTTTAATCTATGAAAATCACTGATATCTGTGCCTTCCCCCACAGAGAGACTTGCTAGATTTTCTTCAACAGTCAAGGTCTTGGTTTTCAATCAAAGAGGACACTGTCAGGAAAAGAAATCTTCATGGATTTCTATGCCTACTGCAGTTAAGAACCAATGATCCAAAGCTAAGGAGAGGTATGTAAGCTAGCAAAGAACAATCTTTTCTCAGGCTTGGCTTACTTCCAATAAACCACAGAGCTCAAACTCTAATTCACAAGGTAAAAAAATCCAAGGTACAATATGCTTCCTAGGCCTCAAGTGTCTGGGAGTGGAGGTAAAAAACCCTTCAACCAACTAACAAACAAAACCCAAAACAAACAAAAAAAACCATACAAAATACCCAAACATACAAACAAAACCAAGAAAAACCAAACCCAAACTAATAAAAACATTACCCCCAACTCCAAACAAGAAACAAAACCAAGCAAAAATTCACACACAAAAAGCCACAAACAAAACCAAAACCCCTATGTCCATAAAAGGGACATATACAAGCCAAAATACCTATACACAAGGCTGCTCACAGCACCCAGGCCCAGATTCTCCTACTGGTAAACTCTGAGGATGCTGGTAGGGCACCTAAAATTGTAACCTCACCTCAGTGACTAGCAACAGAACTTACTCCAACTCACAGACATGCATTCTGTGCCAGTAAGACAGTTCCTATATTTCCAGTCATAAGAATGCTACAATGTATGAACTCTGTATCCTCAATGTGTTCAAGATGTTAAAGGGATTCACTGCCCTTGGAGATACTGCCAAGCATCCAGATAAATACTTGTCAGACCAGGAGCAGTGGTAACATTAGATACTGGTGATGATTTCATGGCTTTGCAGTGTAAGGTCACTCTCTGCTCCCAGACTAGTATTTTTTTAGCTTATTATTTCTCCTTAGTTAATTGCATACATCTCAGCATATCAGAGGACTATTACACAGTATTTTCTGTAATGTAAGTATTTTTCACTGAAAGAACTAATGGAATAACTACATGTAGCTTTCTTTCCCTTATATGGGAAGCAAATGCTGGCCTTATACTGCTGTTGAAAGGGTATCTGTTTAGCATTAATGGAATTAGGAAAGTCTGTTAAAAATAAACAAAACTTAATTCTTTCCTTTCTTTCACCAGCTAAGTAGAACAATAATTTTTCTTAACATCAGCCAAAGAGGATATGGTACAATGGTAATATAATTACATTCAGTCATATTTGAACATTTAATTCCTAGCTGTAGACAGAGTTCATTTATATAAACACCAACATATATATTGCCACTTCTGAATTAAAAAAGCATGTTATATCATAAAAAACCCCATACTGACTTAAAAGAGATTTGAGATACTCTACTACAAGATTACAAGATATTAGCAAGCTCTTTCAATTTAGAGAAACCTACAGAGGGTCTGTGATTTGAGTAATCTATTACACACAGCAATATATGAGAAGCAAATATTGAGAATGAGGTCTACTTATAAAAATAGACTGTTATGCCTGTCTGAGGAGATCCACACTTGCTGAAACCACATGAATTTTACATTCCTGTGATATAACGGCCAGTCTTACAAATACATTTTAATGATGTCCATTAATTTGGGGAACTAGGATGTTAAAAATTATGCTGGTTAGTATCACAATTAGCACCAAAATAAAAAGTTTAAATTTTATTTATTTTTTCCTTCAAACCAGTCTGCATGATATACCAATATCAACATATATATATGTTTTAATAAAAGCATGACTTAAATTACCTGTTTTGTTAAGAAAGGTATACTATGAAGCATTTGGGCTGTATAATATGCTTAACATAACATTAGCAAAATATCTGCAATTCTTACTCCGCTGATAATTAGACTGTGAAGTCAATGGCATACAAAGCAATAGTGGTACTTACCAATAAGATGAAACTCCAAATGCCATTTAAAAATGCACAACACAAGAAAAGTTCATAACATAGTTAAATGAAACCTACACCTAATTGCTCTTCATATGGGAATTCTCTTTTCAGCTTAAAATGCTGGGTTTTAATGCTTCAGCATAAAAACAACATTCAGAGAATGCAGTAGAAAATATTTAAATTACAAGAATTTTTGATAAATATTTAACACCTCAAAAAAAAATCAGTTTTGGATACACTGGAATACTTTGCAAACAGTCGGATATAGATGACAGATACCACCTCTGTCTAAGAATTCCTTCATCCATTTTGGCTAACTGATACTAAGAGAATGCTCAGTACTCAAAAATTAAACCAGCAGAGTCTCCATATACACATTCTGAAACACAAGAAGGAAAAAGGGAGAAAGGAAAAGGGGAGAAAGTATTAGATGCTGCATGACAAATCACCCTGTCAAAAACTGAAATAACATTGTGGCTCAGAATGGCTTTCTTCAGAAACAACAGAAAAAACTTTTCTTCCCAAAGATCATTCAGAACGGGAAGCCATGAGCACCGAAGATGAGAAAAAGGTGAAAACTCATCTCTCTGTGACTGGAAACACTCTGTTTTCAACTGACATTTGATTCCCTTGATTTACATTGCTCTCTGGCCTCCCAGTACAACTATCTAATTTATGCAGGTGTTTGTGTAAGAGCTAAAAAGGAAAAAGACCTAGCTACTAAAGCTCAGTAGGTCTGAGCTATTTTAAACTTTATGTATGTTGATTTATATTAATTAAATACCCTCAGAAACATTTGCAATTATGTAAAGTTGGAGCACTCTAACAATAGTAACCAAAAATTGCAGACAAAGAACATAAGTGTAGTGAAAATAAGTTTCCACGATTCAAGTTAAGTTTGCAAGTTTGTTTAGACTTGACAGAATCAGAAACTAACTAGGACAATTCTGCATTCAATAAATTTTACCATTCTACTTTCTACTTCTGCCTTTTTCGGGGTTTTGATTTATTAATCATTATGGAGTATTTTTGGGGGGCAGGAAAGGTGTACAGGGATATTTTTGTTTGAGTTTTTTGTTTTGGTTGGAGGTTTCTTTGGTTAGTTGTTTTTTGTTTAGTTGGGGCAGAGGGGGTTTTGTGTGTGTGTATTCAGTCCCCAGCCCTGACTCTGTCTTACTTAGCAATCATGTTAAATAAGTTTCTCTAATTTCCAGAGACTTCAGTGTTCATAACTTCAGTGTGCCACACCACATTCTTATTCAAAAAAGTAATCAGTGTTAACAAACAGGAGAGAATGGAGCTACTTGGAAGTACCCAAGCATTTCTGCAAAGACGCAGAAAGTACAAGAAAATTCCCTTGCCCTATTATTTATTTCTACAGATTTCTGCTTATTTTTATTACAGAAGTGGTTTCTAACTCTCAGTGCAGACAACATGCTTTTCTATCACATACCAAACTAGTTCACACCAAATTACCACAAAAATGAGGTACTTTCTAAACATTCAGCAATGTGTAAAGGAGTCCTCAAAAGAAATGCTGTGGAGATTTACTCTTCCAAAAAAAAAAAAAAGTATATCTGAGTAAGGAAGCATGCCTCTTCTGAGCTTCTCTGGACTGTCACAGATGAATAGTCTATCATGAGGGCTAAATATTTTCATGTGAAGATAAACAGTCCTACAGCTGTAACTGTCTCAATGTCATCCCGTCACCTACTGCAGCTGTGTCTTCTGCCAGGATCTCTGAGGGATGGAGCTTATCCTCTCCTTCCTGTCAAAAAATGACAAGCCAGTTGACTTAAAGTGCTTTCTCAAGAATCTGTGATGCTCTGAATCTATCTGTTAGTTACACACTTACTAATATCCAGGCTTGAAAATATATGCAAGAGTATATCAAACTATGATCACAAAGAAACCAGATCTATTTTAGATTTTGTAGAAGAGCTTGGAAAATATTGTTTACCATACTTCTTTTTGTTTCAAAGAAAAAAATAAAAGCTCTCCATATTTCACGGAATCATAAATTCCTTTGATATCTCAAGTTGGAAGGTATTCATGGGACCATCAATTGCAACTCCCTGATTCCTGCAGGACTAACCGACACTAAACTAGATGACTAGACTCTCCATGAATTGAGAGGATTTGATGCCATGAACACTTCCATGAGAAGCCAGTTCCAGTAACTGACCACCCTCTCTTTAAGCAAAGAACCTTTCTAATGTCCAGTCTGAACACCCCCTGGCACAGGTTCACTCCATTTCCTTATGATCTATCACAACACACAAGGAGAGATCAGCAGCTCCCCTGCCACCACCCCATGTCTTGCCTCAGCCTTCTGTTCCCTCAAGCTGAGCAAACCAAGTGACCTCAGATATTCCTTTGAAGTCTTGCCCTCGAGGCCCTCAAGTTTTTCTTTCAAATCAAAGTGAAAATAGAGCATTAACAGTACTTTATTTCTTCAACAGTGTTCATCAGAAAATCAATATAGCATGCCTTATGGGCATAAGGAAAGCCTAGTTTCCTCCTTCCTTAGAGGAGCAAATTTACCAAAGAGGTCAGTGTTTCTAACACATATCAAAGATTCCAACTTGACCAGTCTTATTCAGTAAAGTCTCTACTCCCATCACCTCAGGAATTTTCTTGCCTATCTCAACAATGTCTAGAAACAGAATCCCTAGGGTTTCTGCTTCTCTCTGTGTGTTCAAGCAACAGAAAATATGAGTGTACAAGTGACCTACATGAAAATGGTAATTTAATAGTGTGGACTAAGTGAAAACTGCTCAGGCTGAGATGCCAGGTAGGACAACTACACTCAGTGTTTGCAGCCCCTTTCCATCTTCTTCAGTCTCACTTTCTTCAGCTATCATATATAGTCTCTTCCTAAAGAATCTATGTAGTCACTTTGGAAACATGAAAATCCAAACCTGTGCTTTAAAGTGAGTACCACATTCTCACAATGCAATATATGTGTAACAGATTTTCATGCATCTGAGAGAGATGCTTACACCTTACAATGCCTGTAATTCAATCATCCTCTGAGTTTTCAAATTGGACAGAACACATCAGATTACTACTCCAGCTGTAGCTTCTGATATTTTACTGTGACACAAACAATTGCATGAAATATAAACCACTTCTGCTTTATGGAATCAGAGAGCAGATTCTGCTCCTACAGACTGCTGTTAATTCAGTATCAGTAATTACTCTCTGGTTGGAAGAAAAACAGCTAAATTCTAATCACTACTAACTAGGTTGCTTTTGCCACAACATCACCAAGTAGCTCTGATTTGGGATCTGAAAATTTGAACTATGCAAAGACTTAAACAAATTCTACCTAATTTAAAAGGTAAGTAATGAAGCACTCAGTTAACAATGGAGGACACAGAGCTAGAACTGTGTAGAATGTCATTTCACATCTTGTTTAGCATCTTTGCTCATTTTTCAGTGCAGCAAAATGCAGAAGCAGATAGGATGATCTGGTTTTTTAGCAAAAGACAGCATATTTTGAGGTAGAACTTAAAACGGCCGTTCAGAAACAATCACATCCCAAATGTTTTAATTTATCCTAAAACATAAAATATATGTCTAAATGCATCTGTAGCTCATTCACTGGCATAGAAGGAAAAGACAAACTACACTATCACCAGCACTGATGAAGAATCACAAAGTACTTATTACACTGCAGTGTTCTGAAATTGTTGAAATTTACTGAGAGTCTATAGTAATTTCACACATACTGTACACTCCTCTACTCTTAAAAGCACCATGGCAGTATCATAGCTCTGCGTGTTGAGTATTGTAGTGCTTAGAAAGGACAATGAGGAGAAAGAAAAAATAGGGGAAAGGAAAAACAAAATAAAAATATAAGTGTCTCATTACTTCAGCCTCTTTGCAACCTACAAAGTTGAGGAGAAAAGGACACAAGAAGGTAAGTTCATCTGCTTATTGCTGTTGACATTAAAAGAGAGCATTTTTGTATTTAGTGTTCTATTTTCGCAAACCAAGGCCACTCTCTTCAGTTTTACCCAGTGTAAATGTAAAAAAAAATCTCGGCATTTTTAGTGAAGTGGAGTTCACAGTCCTCACATGTACCTAAATTTAAATAAAAATATTTCTTTAGAGCAGTTCATTTTCTTTATCAACTGTAACTTTTGTTTTACTTAGAATATGTAAACAGATTATCTTCTCAGGCCATGAGATTATAACTGGTTTAATTATCATATGGAGCAGGGGTGGGAAGTTGATGGCTACTTTGATTGGTTTCACAAATAAAGCCTCAATATCTTGACATTGAGACAGGCTCATACCATACCACAGCTATTGCACAAACTTTGCAAAACAGATCAAACAAAATTCATCTGACCCAGCCTCAGAAATTCCTCTTCCACTGCACAAAAGGTGACAGTTAAAAACTGTGCAATGATCTTTAAGATGTTAACAAACAGCTAACATTAGATTATTTCATTCATTCTCACATGTGATTTAAACAGGATATAAGCAAGTGTCTCTGGAAATCAAGGTCTAGAATTCCAGTCTACACCACCCCCTTACCCCTGGAATGAAGGCTTTAGTGCATAGTTATACCACTTCAATCAATAAAACCTTTTTATTCTTGTCCTAGGACTGTCAGTGCTGAAGTTCTAGTGTGCATCAAATTTTCAAGGAAGGGATGGCATCCTCACAGTAGCAGGGAACTGTCCTTATATAAGTTTATGCAGTTTGCCTTTTAAAATATGCAGAAAGCAAAGAATCGTACAAAAACATCCCATACCTCTTCCTTTCATACAAAAATTAATTTTATGTAAAAAAGTAGCCAAGTTTCAAAATTTTAATGCTGTTAGCAGCAACTGCAGAGTTTATCGATCATCAGCCTCTACAGTCCCATCTTGTCACAGAGACAAATGCACAGATTTCCTATAGGCTGGTAGAGAAGTAGTATATAATCTCTCTACCACAGAAAATGAATGCCCTAGTGATACCATTTCGTCTCTAAACACTGCACAGATTGAGCAATTCATTTTGAATTTTAAAAAAGTTTGTAATTCAGGTAAACTTGAATTACAGTATTTTTGCTAGTCAAAAAATTACCACACATCCTATTTCAATAAATCAAGAGAAAGAACAGTCATGTCCATCTTTGCAAAAAAAGATAATTTTGTTTGTTTTCTGAGCTACAATTTAAATTGAATGGGTTATTGCCATTTTTATGTTAGGGTTTTTTTTTTTTTTTTCATTTAAAAAAATCAAAGAAGCACAGAACCAAATCCAAAACCAGAAAGAGACTGGAAGTGAAATGGGGGGTTAAATCATATCTGGTCTTTTAACTTTATATGGCTATTCACTTAATTAAACATGTAAAAGAGACATGCAGGAGCCCTGCAGACTAACCTTTCCAAGATTTCATATAGTCCTAAACGCCATCTTATAGACACAATTCTCATGATACCACAAAAAGCCATTTGTTCTTTTAAGTGATATGACTGCTAAGGATAAAGTCTCAAACAGACTTATCTGTAAGAAAACTAAGTGAACATATATGAAACTTATTTGGACTGCATACAGGCATTGTCAAACATAGTAGCTTACTTTTCCAGCAGGTTAAACCATCACAGTACTCCATGTGACTCAGCTGTAACACAGCCAGGCCTGCAAATGACTTTGACTGAATGATGAAACGTTTTCTAAGTCAAAAAAGGCTGCTGACTTAGTCAACTTGTTATTTGCCAACTGTCTATATTTAGGACTGGCCCTGCAAGTGTTCAAAAGTTTACCATTTATCACTGCTTCAGAAAAAGACAAATATATTCCAAGCAGAATTCCAGAGGAATTCTGCTTGGAATATATTTGTCTCTTTCTCTTTGATTAGGATTTTTTAATCACTACTGTACAAGTGCAAGGAAATATTTACTGAGATTGATAATTTTTATGCTGTGTAGCACAACATAGCACTACAAGATTAACCATTAGGGAAAATGTCACTACAGCACGATTGCATCTCACAGGCAAGGGCTGGTTTAGCAGCTAACTTAGTCAGTTAGCATAAGGGGCTGCATATGCCACCACTTCCACACACAAGATTAAATCAAAAACCAAAAGTGCCAATTACAAGCAGACATGAACACAATTATTGCAATCAAAATACAGCAAGATCAACATTTCCTAAGTAATAAAAAATAGGTAAATCATTAAGTAGTACAAAACAGGTACACTGCAAAATCAAACTGTGCTCTAGACAGAATTTGTTATAAGGGGGCTTAAAATTAATAAATTACAGCTGGAAGGAAATGTACAGAAGTGGGTTATGACTGTGCAAGATGGAACTCGGCCAGTGCATTAGGTCTATTAGGCCCATTACACATTATTCAGTTACTGTCAAATGATTAAGTAAACAAGGAAGGAGAACTATCTGACGTCCTCCAGATGTCATCATTTTCTGAAATCTTCCTAGTCTTTTCACTGTCCATCCTCTGTCCTTACTGTGACACCATCTATTTGGATCTTGTTAGAACAAGTGATACCGTACCTGTTGTTAGGGATCTGTCCAACTTTTTTAAAACAGACTCTCTTCTTTGAAGAAAAAGAACATAACAGGAATGTTAGGAAGTCATTTAAATCCTAAGCCTGATCTCCCTCAGGACTTCAGACTGGCAAATAGGACTTCCATGCTGCTCCAGTCCTGCCCTGTCTAAACTCCCACACATATTCACACCTTCCCAGCACAAACACAAAGTCCACCTGAGCAGGGTTAAAGCTGAGGTTTTACTCCCTCTCCTTTTACTATGCCTCTCTCTCAGAGAAGCATAAATCACAGATATATAGGTAGGATACTTTCATGAGTCCCTTATAACTCCAGTGTGTAATCCTGGCATCATATTCAGTTTAGACACTACTTACCTACTGCAAAGCCCTGCGGGCCTGTTTAGCTCATTAACCCTTCCTGCCTACCCTCAAAGGTAACACTCTGGCTATCATGACCTAATGGTTTAATCACATAAACATTATTTGGTTTCAGCAGAAGTAACCTACCAGCTTCCACAGCCATGCTGTGGAAAGCCTTCCCCTCCTAGCCTGTGACTCTGACTCTGCCTATACACAACTCCCTCTTCCCACCCTCCTTGCTCCAAAACATTAAAGAAAATGCCTCAACAACATCTTGAAACCTTTTCAAATCCTCTGCTTCGTCTGTTGTTTCCTATTCAATAATGAAACATTAAGTTTTATCTTCAGACAGTCTATAGCAGAGGAATAGAAAGAGTAGTCAGATTTGATTTTTCTGTGATGCTGTCCTTATGCTTAAAGACATGTTTCCAAATCTCAGCAATTTTCTGTTTTTTTTAACTCCTATGCAAAACTGCCACGTGCCAAAATGCTAACTAATAGGTTAGGAAACATAAAACTATTACCACCATACTACTACTTTGGATTTATCCACTCAATCTAGTATGTCCAACAGACTCTTAAGATGGGAACTGAACCGATCTTTTAATTAAGTATTTGCATGTAATCTACCACAGCAGAATCATGGCTACACTTTAATAGTTGTGTGATATCCTAGTAAATACCCTACTACACTGCACTGAAATGCCTTTGGAATTTATTTGTGTAGAACAAAATATAAAGTGTGTCAGCTACATATGCAATGATTCAACACCCCAAAAATTAACCAGGACAGAATTTGACCTAATCATTACCAATATGGTGTGCTTCACTTATCACTGCACCAGAGACTGAGGAAAAGCAAGGTATGTAGGTAATTGTTTAAAAATAATATTTCTCTCATCCCAAACCATGAAAATCCATGCAGGAAAAGCATTTTTAATTCTCAATTTCTGTCATATGTTTGTAGTCTGTCTGACTTTAATGGAATTGTAAAAGGCTATTAAATTACCCAATATATTTTCCTTACAATTACATGTTGCTTTTAAAAGCAGTTTTACATATGTTCATCCAATTCAGGTTTTATTTTGGTTTGCTTATATGCAGAGGCCTTCTCTCACTTCCTCTGGGAAACTGTCTTCCTTGCTAATAACCTACTTTTCTGGAAATACTGTCTTTATTAAGCTTCTGCTGACTGTTTTGCAATTACATATTTATACCTATGTACCGGAATGAACAATTCCTTCCTTTCTTTGCATTATTTCTAGCAACGTCATAGATCCAGACTGCTCTCATGTCTCAGTGCAGCAGTAATTTAATCAAGTTTTATGTTTAGTACATTTTTTTTTCTTGGATGTCAATTCTTTAAATAATTTTCTTATGATTCCCTGAATTATTTTCCAGTTAAGAAATATTTCTGATTATGTGATACACATAAAAGAAGGGAGTATTCCACTGTTATCATGCTACAGCATGATAACCAGCCCTTCAATATTACTGTAACTGCTCATAACTTTGCTTTGTTTAAAAATTTACCTCAGAATTATGTTGGTGCAATGTTTATTCTTTTTTCTTTATTACTAATAAATTACATTGATTCTATAGCCGCTGCTGCATGATTTCTTCTAACAGATTTAAGTAATAAGAGGTTAATCAGCCATAATACTCCAATTCTGCAACCATTTTAGGTGTATGTACAACTTCTGTATCTGAGTTTTCCAACTGGAGTCAATATCATTACTCATACTCTTTAATTCTTACATAGCATAAGTGCCTTGCTAAGTGGAGTCAAGTCCCTTGTGTGCTGCTGGATGAATGCAAAGAAGATACATGAGAGGCTAAGACTTGATTTCTTGTCTAAATGTTTAAAAGCTTTTTTACTCAGCTTGGAGATGTTCAGTAGTTTCTGGGAAAATAACTTCTGCTTCACTTCTGTAGTGTCTCTCACTTCCTGTAAAGCCAAAACTATTCCAACTAAATCAAATACTATTTTCAAAGTAACCACTGCCTATCATTGATAAAAAAGCTCCAGATACGAAAATAAGAGGCACTATGAATAAGCATGTAAGTGACCCAGCTTGTTTTTAAACTGCGGTCACATAAATCTACTCAAGTCATGCCATCATCACTAACTGTTCTTCGAACTTTTGTACCTTAGAAACAAGCATAACATTCATTTTTCATATCTATCAAAGCAGTGCCTTAAAAGCCTTCTTTACTATTCTCAAGGGCATGTCCCTGGTCAAGGGTTTGGCCCTCAGTTTGGAAAATGTCCAGTCACACAGTCCAGTATTTATTTGGGCACACCTGTCTGGGGTCCTAATACCCCATTTGTCCAGTGTGTACCCTGTCAGGTGTAACATTGGTCTAGCATTCTGGTCTCTTTTCTTGTATTTAAAAGGATTAAAAGAACTTCCATTTTTAGAGGGTTTGGTTTTGTTTTTTTTTTTCCCCAAATACTCTTAACTGCTGAAGATGACATAGCATTTAGAAAGATTATTTCCCCAGCTAATTTGCTATTCTCTGCAGGAGGAGGACCATCTTTCAATTACTAGTTTGAAGCACTTTGCTGCAGTATGTGGTTATCTCAGTATCATCAGCACATTAAGCCTTTCTGGGGCTCATTCTGTTCTCTGACTTCCCTGAAGCCAACATACAAAGCATAAGGTTCTCCATTAGGCACAGACTTAAAGCCAGGGAAAAAGCACTCTCTGGCAGTCCTTGTTTCAGCATCTCTCAGAGGCAATTCTGTACATTTGCTTTTAAAATTCTTACTGCTTCTTTCTTGATAGATTCCCTTCTCACAGTCATTCCACTTCACTGTAACAGTCTGAAGCATGTAAGATTACTTGAAAAATACATAATTTAAGTACCTTCCTCAGTTTACAGCATTCCACGTCAGAGAATTACTGAGGAAGTACTTTCTGAATGTTTAGTTCTCTATTTAATTGACTTTAACATATTGATAACTGCTCTGATAATCAGTCTGAAGCTACATCACTGAAACTTTAAACTTTTTATTTGTTTTCTTGAATAAATTATACAAAATTTTATACTGACTGATCAGTAACTCTTCTCCAGCTGGATGGCTTGCCTATACTTGAAAGAGTCTAATCCAAAGAGATTAATAACATAATACAGTAGGTAAAGACAGTGTTTGTAAAGCATGACATTTTTTGTACAAAACTGTTTAAAGTTAAGTAAAGTTCTTAAATAATTCAATAAGCAAGCAGAGAAGGACAAGCAAGTATAGTATTTGGATCTTCCAAAATATAACTGAAAAAATTCCTACAGGCCAATAAAGAAACAAAATCACCCAAGAAAAAAGGGGTGTCATCCTTTCATGACATACTACAGAATTAAAAGCTCAGGAAAAAAAGGACAGGAACAATTTTTCAGTGAAGAATAACCATAAAGGATTCTCCAAAAGAATATGTGCTATGTGCTGCTTCTCATATCCATAAATAATAAATAATATTACTTCTAGTATGAAAGGCAGGCAAATAATGAGGTGGGGAAAACTGCAGACAATATCAGGTTATTTAGAAGAGTCAAATCTGTAACTCGCTACAAGAATTGCAGAAAGGACTCATGACACTGAGGGACTGGGAAATAAAACAGTAAATGGATTGAGGGTCAAGCAGTGTAGACTAGGGAAAATGCAAGAAAACAACCCGTCTTCATTTTTAACTGTACTGAGGTGTTGTACACTGTCAGATGAGCTTTAAAAAAGGTATTACTAAGAAGCAAAAACATCATGCATTCACGTTACATGATACTCTGAAAGCATCAGAAAAATGCCTTCTGACAGTAAAACAGAATAAGTAGGATATCAAGAACCCTTAAGAAAATCGGGGGGGCGGGGGGGGGGAAGAGAAGACAATTGTACTACTGTCAGTCTTTTATGCTTTTATGACTTAAACCTGAAAGGTGGTTCTGGGCTCCCCAACTTTCTGAAGTTAAATAAACTTTCTGAAGTTAAATAAAATCTTTAGAGAAAGGGCATAAGGATGAGCAGAGTGACAGACATGCTCATATATGAAGAGGCAGTAGAAAACTTTAGCTTCAAAATGTCTGAAAGAAGACAAGGAAGATATGGTACTGCTAAATTAAAGGCCAGAGAGAAAGTGAAATAAAAATATTCACTCAGGTAGAAGCATCATAGAACACACATCGAAATTGTCAGGCAATTTAAAGCAAACAAAAAGGGATATTGTCACTGTCAAACGAAGTACATTATAAAACTGTAAAACTCACTGTCTCAGGGGTTTTGTTGAAGCCAAAGCATAAAGAAAACCCAAGCACATGACACAGCCAAATGTATGGAAGACGGTTCTAGCTGTGGCTAACATGTTCACCTATACATTTTGATCTAAGCCTTCAGCACCTGATCAGCCTGTGTATTCTACTGTTTATGATCTCCCACTAGACAAGATAGAATGGTTTAAAAGGATCTTTGATCTGATCTAGTCTCACCTATTCTCACTTTATTACTAGACTTACAAAAAATGGAGAAAAAGCTGCAGAACTGAGCCATAAATGTGAAAAAATGTCAGTATGGCATTTCTTATATCCTGTCATGTATTGCCTTCAAAAATTTTGCCTCCTTGGTTTTACATAGATTATACGTAACAACTTCAAAGATTGGTACTGAAAATTACTGAGGGTGTTTTACAAGCTACGAAAGCAAAATCCATTGTTTTTTAAGAAGGAATAGTCTAGTTGAGGCTTTATTATTAATAGATAATACACAGAGAATTTTCCTCTCCAACAATCGATGACACAAAGACTTAGAAAACAAAAAACAAGCATGCCCTTTGTGCAGCACAGTCCAAGGCTACAATTTCCTCCGTGTGGATGAATAGCCTTGATTAATGTTCTGGCTGGATCCAGACCCAAATGAATGACAAAGCACTTCCTGTAATAGGTTCCCCTGCATGGTCTGGAGCAACTGTTCTTCTGGAGAAAATTTTCCTTTACTCATGCTGAGTAGCAGCCACGCAGTCAGTGTACTGTAATCTGTTTAACCTAACAAGAATACCTGTGGTGTGAAATGCTAGCACTGTGAGGCTGGCATCACCAGGCCTCTCAGATACAACTGTAGGCCTTTTAGCATCTTCCACAGATATGGCTGCAGTAGCACAACACATAGCAGCTCCTTCCTCCTTAGTCATTCACCCATTCCCCTGCACAGCTTTACCTTACATCAGTGTCAAAACAAAGACTCCTCATTGAGTGGCCTCAGTGCAGCCTATGGCTACCAGCATACGATTTCCCACAAAAGGCCTGACCAAGCTGAAAGGAAAACACATTATCAGCCTCTCATGTTGCAGAATGCAAATCTTGAATTTCTCTGGGTCACCCTTTTCAGGCCACTGTAGTACAAAGTAAGCTGGCAAATTGAAGACAACCTATAAGATTTATGGATCTGATCTGAACTGAACACACCCGTGCTCAGATGCTTCATACCCAGCTATGCTCAACTGACATGCCCATACACTGAAACTTCAGTCTGAAAGACACTCTCCCACCACAATACCACTCCTGTAGAGGAGGCCACCTCCAAAACATATCTTTTCCTCCCACGATTCAGAATGTACAAAGAGAATTCTGCATTTCTTTTGAAATCACACATTACAGGAATATAAAGGTGCTCCCGTGGTGCGTTCAGTTGCTGTGCTCCTCTCTTGATCAAAATTAAAGAAATAATTTTATATATTCTCCATGGGCCTCTTTCGATTCTGGTTTTCTAGACAACTCCTTTCTGATCATCAAAAGCTATTCAAAAATATTAGTGCAATATTTGCTTTTAGAGGTAAACGAATTGTTTTTACTGTTTGCCACTTACTAAAAGGAAACATTTTCACTGCACAATTAATGTCTATCAAGTAAGACTGCCTATGCTGTTCTTCAGCAGAAAGTTTGTCAAAACCACCACCATCTCCATCTCAAATTTTGTAATACATGAAATGCTAATGTGAAAAATGTATTAAGATTTTGTAACTGCATTGTGTAGTATATTTTAAGAGAACTACCCAAGTTACA
This sequence comes from Vidua chalybeata, assembly GCF_026979565.1. NCBI lineage: Eukaryota > Metazoa > Chordata > Aves > Passeriformes > Viduidae > Vidua > Vidua chalybeata. The sequence goes on along the minus strand of NC_071570.1, from coordinate 15,788,986 downwards.
ACTGCTTATATGAAAAAATAAGGGAAATATTTTTAAAGCTCCTAAAAATACATTCTAAAACAACTTCTGTTGTCATGTGACCAGAATTACACACTTCATATTTATTTACCCTTAATACCTGCCAACACAGTTAAATAGTAAGGAAGCCACTAAGGGATTCGTTTTCTCATCTCTTTCTCCATGCCTCTAAAGAATTACTTGATTCTCTGATTTCCAACAATGCATGCCAAGAAGGGATAGTATAACAAATCATCTTTTACAAATCATTTTAGATACAGAACCACGTCTGTCAAAGAAAGAGCTTCTTGGGCTTACGACTGCTCCCTCTCCAGAGATTCTTAAGAGATCTATGAAACTGGGAAGGCCCTACAAGTACCAAATACCCAAACACACAGGATAAAACAAGCAGCCGAGAGATAAACCCAGTCCTACTCCTATAACTGAACACATTTCTTAGAGCTGGATAGCTAGCGGGCATGCAGGCTACACGTGAAATGTAAGAAGTCAGTAAAACCCGAGTTTTGCAAAGAAAATCAAAATGGAAAAGGAGTTGGCCTAAGACCATCCCAGTTTCAAAAACATCCTACTTTTGCAGTCCACATAAGGGGAAAAGAGCACACACTGTCTGGGGTAGATTAACAGTCACTGTAAACAAATTAAATACTCGGCAGTTTCAGCACAGCCCTGCCAACAAGCCGTTTGAGAACAGGATCTATATACCTCTGTGATTCCTAACACGGTATTAACGACCGATGACAACTGAGACACAATTATGATGCTGAACCTTGGTAATCTTTGCATATTGTGCAGTTACTTAATATCTTGCTTACCCAAATTTATCCCCTACTGCTAGTGCCGTTTAGACCACAAAATAATATTTCTTCAGCGACTTCGCGTATTATTCCCCTCCCTTAAACTATGCAACTTGATGCATCTGAAAGTCCCAAGAAATGTGCAAATAATCCTCAAACGGTATGCTGACACCTCCCAAAATGCCTATCAATGCTCGTGGGTTCGTAAACCACAGCATTATTCAGCAGTAATTAGCGGGCAGAAAGGTGTTAGAAGAAAAAGCAACCCCAAAGCAGCCCCAGCCGCTGCGAAGGTCACCAGCCCCATCCTCTGCCCGCCGCCCGCCCGGGAGGACCACAGCACTGCCCCAAGAAGTTTCGCAGAGCACCGGCGGGCGCCGCGCCCGGGGCTGCGGGGGCGAGGCCGATCGCTGCAGTCACCGGCAAGTCGGGCGAAGTCCCGCGCCCGCTGCCCCCCGCCGTGACTCACCAGCCGGGACTGGGCGCGCTGCAGGAACTCCTCCATGGCTCGGGGCAGGGCAGGAGCGCGGCCGGGCTGCGCTGCCCGCTCGGCGCTGCCCCGCTCGGCGCCCCGGCTGCCCCGCGCCCCGCGGCGCTGCGGAGCGCCCGCCCCGCCCCGCCCTGGCCGCCGCGGGCGCTGACGTCAGCCCGTGCCGCAAGGGCCGGCGCGGAGCCCCGCGGAGCGCGCGCGCCGCGCGGGACGCGTTCCTTACGCCGCGCCGGGCGCCAGGCCCTGGGAAGCGGCGGCTTGCTCTCCGACGAGAATTCCTGACACAGGGACAGGGCGCGCCGACGCCCGCCCGACGGAGGGGCTCCAAGCAACAGGCAGCAGCCGGTGGCTGTTGCGGTTTGCTTGGGCGGCGGTGTCTCAGTTCCCACTCCACGTTTAGTAAGACTCACCAGTGGAAGGCTCGAGGGCATTGGGGTCAGAGGCAGTGAGCGTTTCGGGGTCCCCTTCCCATGGTGGCAAAGGTGTGGAGAGAACCAAGCAGTGGGTTCAAATTGCAAGAGAGCAGGTTAGATGAGATGTTAGAAAAAAGCCTCTTCTGAGGGTTATGAGGCACTGCCCAGGGAGATTGCAGATGCCCGATCACTGGAGGGGTTCAAGACCAGGTTGGATGGAGCTCTGCAGAACCTGGTTTAGTGGAAGCTGTCTCTGTGCCCTGCAGGGGAGTTGGAACTAGATGTCCGTTAAGGTCCCTTCCAACTCAAAACATTCTATGATTCTATGTGTTTCACAGTCAAGCCCCAGTAAACCCCACCCTATACCTCAAACCTAGGATCCTTTCTAAATATTGTGCTCACAGTCACATTATATATATATATATATATATATATATATATATTCTATTGAACAGCTCACAAAGGAGCCTTCTAAGCTAGAATCCACTTTGTAGAGAAATAAAGAGAAATGTCAAAGAGCTGGAATCCAGTACTATAGAAGTCAATGGGAGGTCATGCAATGAGTGTAGAGTAGACCAGAAAATAACCTGTAGGGGTTTTTTTCCCCCTCTCTAACTAACCTGAATAGTGCAGTTTTATTATTCCCGTCAAGTTGTGCCTCACTGAGGAGTGAGTGATGACTAATTGTTAATAAATTCAGTGCTATGAGATCTGGGATTTTTTTCTCTTGTGTATTTTTTGCAGTTCATTAAAGATATTAATGTAAGAGCTAAAAGCTCTTACTTCCTTATTAGCAAACTTTTTCTTATAATTGTAATTTACTCTCATTTGATTAGTTAATTTTTCCATGATATTTTGCAGATCCTGTTACTGTGTTTCCTGCCACAATCTGCTCTGCCTAGTCATATATTCCAATTGGAAACTGTTCTGGGGAACAGAAAAAATAAACCTTCATCTGTATCATAACCATCTAAAACTGGAAGGTAAATCTTCATTAAAATACTTGAGTAGACAAAATATGTGAAGCAAAGTACTCTAAATGACAGTGTTCTACAGGAAAAAGATAATTCTGTTTCATTTACTGGAACATTTCTTCCTCTGAAATGCATTTGTCTGTTTGCACATTACTTCAGAACTCTATCTGAATTTGGTTTTCTTGTTGTTCTGTAGAATAGTAGGTCTCCTGAAAGATTACAGGTTTTGCACAACATGCTCTCATACTTGTAACTTGAAATTGAAGTATTACAATAAAGAAATTGCTGTGTAACTTAGGATGCAGAGATGAGATTGACTAGGAATATATTGCCAAGTAAAAAAACAATATGCCAAAAAAAAAAAAAAAAAAAAGGAGCAAAGTCTATCTCTCACTTAAGTGAAGTCAGCAAAACAAAATTAAAATATCCACCTTGCTACATAAGCTAAACTGAAGTTTGGGGAAATGATGCTTAAAAAGGTAATTTTTGGTGCATATGTATTAAAAAAATAATTTTTAAAAAGCGCCAGAACAGCAAACAGTTGAATAAAAAAGCTGAATTTGCTAAAGAAGCAGGAAAGTTGTGTTCTTATGCCTCATACCAAAAAGCATACTCACTCTTATACACTGTAATTAAATATGTCGACTAATTACTTCTTTGTGCATTCACTGAATAGATCTGTGCATATAAATATACCTCTACATTGTAGTGTCCAAGTGGTCCTTCACTGAATCTAGAAGAACCATGCAAATACTTTGTGATCCCCAGGTTGGATTTCCAGAGATGGCCTCAGTACAGCTGCACTGAAAACAAAACAGAGTGCACCTGAGTTCCCTGAAAACATTAGCTTTTGAAACTGCTTTTTGAGTAACTTTTTTGCCTCCATAATTATTTTATGAGTTACATATTGAATAATTAATTATTCATATCCTATTTTGCAAAACCATGGACAGAGTACCAATCTTTGTATCTGTTTAATATTTAATAGAAATTCCTAAGCCTTATTCTCCTCTTTTCTACCCCACTTCTAGCCACTAATTTACTTCCACTTTACTGAAGGGTAAATTAGAGATGAATTAGGACCTTGATTATTTTTTTATCCTTCTTCCTAAAGTAGCTAAAACCACTTCACAGTCATCCAGAGGCTCTTCCTAAGGTGTGTTCTTCATCTGATGTGTGTAGCTTATCTCTTTTTTAAACCTATGGGAGTCATGTGTGTGTCCCAAAGTGAGAATTTGCTCAGTATAGAGCAAATTCATAGAATCAAATTATTGAAAAATAGACTTGCTGAGCAATGCTGGGGTTTGATTTGTTCTTAAGCACATTTGCAGTATGTCTTGTCATACTGAAGGGATTTAGGCTGTGAATTGAGAGTTCTGCTTTGTATGTCTTCGTTGTTTTGAAAATGGAAATACAAATAATGTCATACTTCTTCAGAGAGTATGGTTTGGAAGTGAATGCTTCTTTGTTCACATGGCAAAGTTCAGTTTTTAATTTAAGCCATTATTCAAGCATGTGTAAATATATGATTACTTTGCTATGTCTTTTTACTGTGTCCTAAAAAACCTTGTAACTCTAGTAATGATGAACAATGTCTTACACTTCATGTTCTTCTAAAACTCCTCCCATTTTCACTGTGGTCATCCTGGGGAAAGTAATTTTCATGATATACAAACTATCCTAGTGAAACCTTATATCCTCATACATACTATGTGCTACCAAATAATACAGACATTTGTGATATTCCATAGTTTCTGTGGTTCATATCCACTTAAATTATTCTCCAGGCATACAGTTCAGGTCATTCTATTCTATATAATGGAGAAGTAAAACCAGTGATTACTAAGAACTGAACTCTGTAACTCAGTTTAGCAGTTTTACAGTTTACCAAGGACATAAAAGAGCTGTCATGATACAGCTATCCAGAGGTCTAGCATTTATATCAAAATGTCTTTGTATGATAAACACTTCAATAATGTATTAACGATCATTTTCATGTTAAATAAGGCTGAGTCTCATTGCAAGACTTTTTATACTATCACAGTAAGAATAAATAGTTCCTGCCCATGGAATGAGAACATAACATAATCATTTTAATAATAGCACAAAAGAAGTTCACAGCTCTCAGCTCTTGTAAGAGGATATTACTCAAAAGTTTGAAAGGAAAAAGGTGATTTCACAAGTTACTGAAAGAATAGTTCTCCAGACAGCCACCCAAAGAAACAAAAAAGAACAAACCTGTGTGTAGCAGCAGTAGTCTGACAGTCATTTGCATTGGCACTCAAGCCATTTTACTTTCAGAGTCTCTATGATTTCCATGTACATATATGAAAGCTACTGCTTTTTTCTTGATGAGTTTTACCAGCAGGTCACGTCCTTAGAATCACCAGTTATCCAGTCTTTGGTATCAAGTGTCTTCACTTCCTGTGTTTAGTATTTCCACAGTTTTTCATGTTTCAGTTACCCTGGTCCCAGGATCATAGAATTATTTAATTTGGAAAAGACCCCTAACATCATCAAGTCCACCCATTAATCCAGCACCAGTGTGCATCACTAAACTGTGTCCCTAAATGCCATATTGACAAGTCTTTTCTCCAGATTAAACAACCCCAGCTCCCTCAACCACTCCTCACAGGGCTTGTGCTCCAGACTCTTCACCTTCCCTGGATGCTCTCCAGCCCCTCAGTGTTTGTCCTGTAGGGAGTGAGGGGCCCAACACTGGATACAAAATTTGAGCTGAGACTTCAGCAGAGTACAGGGGCTATCCTTTGCTCCCTTTGCTAGTCGTGCTGGCCACACTGTTGCTGATATAGGCCAGGATGTCATTGGCCTTCTTGGCTACCTGGGCACAGCTCGTTCATGTTCAGCAGCTGTCAGCCAACAGCCTCTGGTCCTTTTCTGCTGGGCAGCTTTCCAGGCACTCCACGCCCAGCCTGTAGCACTCTTGCATGGTGTTCTGGGGACCCAAGGACAGGACCTGGCACTTTGCCTTTTCAAGCCTCATACCGCTGGCCTTGACCCATCAATTCCAGTCTGCCCAGATCCCTCTGTAGAGCCTTCCTGCCCTCAGCAGATCACTCCCACCCAGTTTGGTGTCATCTGCAAACTGACTGAGGGGGCACTCAGTCAACACCTTACCCAGATCATTGACAACGATATTAAATGGAACTGGCCCCACTACTAAGCCCTGGAGAACACTATTTTTGACTAGTTGCCAGTCACCCTATGAAGACAGATGAAAATAAACCATTTCAAATATCAGGAGACTCTTCTCCAAACGTGAAGCCTGTCCATCAACAATGCATAAAACCTCTATGATGTGAATGCCTCCTATCTTTCTTTAGTGAAAGTGAGCATGAAAATGGAGGCAATGAACTCACTGTCCCTTTTGCACTTCTGGTTTGCCCAATGTAAACCGAGTACTATTAAGAAACTTTGTTCTCCAAGGGATTACTTTTATTTGATTATTTCATTCCTAACCAAAAAATTCAAGGTAAAACTTTATAACATGCCCTATTTCTTTTGTGGAATATTAGTTGTGGAAAAATTAAATTGACACTGCTTTTTTTGAGGGGCAAAGGAAAAGAAAGAAGCCATGCCTGGCTAGGAGATTACTTCTAGAGGTCTGATATAGATATCTGTTGAAGTTTTCAAAGACTGAATGCATTCACCATATTTTAGTTGTGAATTTCTCGTAATTCCTGTGTTACAATAATTGTTCTGTTCCTCCTTGTAAAGCTGAATAAGATACCGGAGTGTGCATTTTTGAGCAAGGCTAGCTACTAATTCAAAGCCAAAAAGCTATATTGAATCAATACCAAATGTACTTGAAGGCATCCTAAACAATGGATGATTGGATGGCTTTCTGTGTGGGAAAGTACAGGCTGAAGGTGGACAACAGAACTGCTGGTTTAGTCCACTCCCAAACTACATTTTGTACCAAATAAGCATGAAATTAAGTGTGAGAAGCCAGAATCCTGATTCATTTCCCATCAGCACTATGTCCATGGAAACCAAGTTCCCAGGTTGTTTATCAAATTTCAACACAGCTGTATTCTAAGACAGGTTATTATAGAAGTTAACCTGTGCTGCTACGTCTTTCTTACACCACATATGCTGATAATTTAGGCAAATTCTATGTGCCATGTGAATACACCCCCAACTGTACAAATGATCATTCTAGTAAATGACAGAGTATGTTATGTCATTTGTACAGCCTCAGTATAGCCTACTTGTGTGAAGCTAGTCCCAGGTCAAAGTAGTAATTCTGGTAGATAGTCTCAGTTTAAGCTATTACCAAATCTCCTGTCCACTTAGCCCTCACTTGGAAGTTAATTGAAGGAAACTTATTTATATTATACTGCCATATAATAGTAGTATTTAAACTAGGCAGAAAGTACGTTTCCAAGGGTAATCTATGTCAAAGTAAGGAGTAAGGACTTAAGATACTTGACTTAAATTATTAACACTATTTGCTTCCCATGTACATGGGTCAAAGTCCTCAGCAGTTTTACGTTGCAGTGAGCACAAGGCATTTTCAAGTTAACTATAAGAAAATTAGAGTACACAGTACATAAAACTTCTGCTATATAGATTATGTTGCATTGATCAACTGCATATAGTACGTTTATTATTTTTGCATTTGAAGATGTTTAGAAGTTCACAAGGGAACATTCTTACAACTATTAGTTTGAACACAGATAAGAAGGGAATAAGAGTGAACTCCAGATTTCAAATTATAGAAAATAACATGAAGAGAATATTGGCTCTGTGGTAATAATTGTGAAATATATTACACTGAATAATACAGTGGTTACTATTTGAAAACCAAAAAGTAATGTAAGAACTTCTCATTTTGCAAGTTGACCAGAATATGCAACTACTTATTATAGACCAGCTAGAAGTAATTTTTAAGGTAGAAATTACTTAATTAGTAGAATACCATATTATCAGTTCTAGACAGGCCTTCTCATTCCACAGACAAGTAACATAGCTAACTACAGTTACATTCCTAAAAAAATACCATATTATTAGATTGAATACAGTTCTTACCTTAACCTTTGAAATTCATACATACTCAGCAAATTCATAGGACCTTTGCTTTGCAGACAATGCCAAATATTTGGCAGATATACTGATAAGAAAATTAAGGCTTGTGAGTGTCAGTTTCTTTATCCTGCCCACAACAGGGGGATTGGAACATGATGATCTTTAAGGCCCTTTCTGATACAGGCCATTCTTTGATTCTACAATACTATGAAAGTCCTAAATACAAATAAAAGTATTTTATATTATTAATAAAAGATAGTAAACTACATTTATGGATATTACCTCTAATTTTTTGTTTTTTTTTTTTTCTTTAAAAGAAATACAGTTCTTTTAATGGCACACAAATGCAACAGTAGAATTACAAAACTGATAGTGATCTGAAGGTGCAAGTGAGAGGAATTCATGTGTAGGTAATGTTGGGTTGGACAAAAAAAACAGGCTATGGCAGAAGAGCATAGAACTCAGAATACAGTCTTTCCTTTAAGCCTGAGTTACAGTTGCTGATTCTGTATACTTGTCATAGTTTTGGCCAGGACCCAGAGGTTTTTCTATACCATCCCATGCCTTTGCTTGCTCAATCAGTAGATCACAAACCTCTTAATCCCAGAGCTGTGGGTTGGAGCCCCACATTAGGCAGCAATGTCATGGTTTATGAACAGTACTCCCTAATTCAGTGCACACACCCAAGACTGTCCAAAACCAAATGCCATTCTGGGTCCCTCTTTCCCTCACCCTTCCCACTAAGGCATGATGGAGCTGAGAACTGGAGGCACAAATGATGAGTATCATGGCTTGAGATAAGAACAATTTACTGAAAACAGCAATGAGATAAGAAGCAGCAACAATATTAATAACAAAAATTTATTACTTTTTCATGGAAACCAATGAAAACTACAGTTTTGGAGTATTTTCTGCTATTTGTTGTTTATGTTTTTATGGATTATTTTATTATTATTAAAAATATTATTAATGCCAAGGGCTTGCAGTTATTTTCCACTTCAATAATAGTATGTCTTGTATTTAAGACTTTGTCTTTTCAATTAGAATTCATACTGTAAAGATAACAGGCTTGGCCATTAATGATCACCAGTGTCACCACTAAGAAAATATTTATGTTGGTCTTATTTATTAAGGGAATCAAAATGTGCTATTATGTTCCTAATTATGATATTTTTATTCCAAGTCCCCTACTTACCCACAGTACGAGTACAGTGCAGACAGCTGTTGTAGAAGCTTCCCATTGCAGCTCTGGAAATGAGGTTTTCTTTCAACTAAGGACACTCTATTCTCATAGAGAAAAGAGTAGAATAAATGTGGATCTTTGTACTGTGAGGTAAACCCTGGTGTTGGATACATGAAGTTGTGTTAAGGATAAGAGCTGCTGAAGCACAGAAGTGTCAAAGAACTGTGGTAGGTCATAAAATGTTCTGTTCGAGCTTCTCGTCCTGGGCAAGTATATAATTACAAAAATAAAAGATTAAAAACAGTCGAACAAGCAAAGAAAACTTTTTCACTTAATGTATATTTCTCACAAGGAAAACAGATTTTAGAATACAAAAGAGTATTTTATTTATTTCTTTCCTTTAGAAGATAAAGAACACTAGTATCAGAATCTACAAACAGATTTGCTATCAAAAAGACATCCCTGGAGAGATGAAATAAAAGGCTTGCTTTCCTGTTATACAGCACAGTGGCAGAAACAGAAAAACGTGAACTGTAGAACTGTCATAAAGCTTATCACAAAAAAAAAATCAAGAAACAAATATGAATGTATGCATATTATTTTAAGAACATGTATTTAGAATATTTTTAAGTATTTACATTAATTCAAGGTCCATTGACTGTGTGTTTTTTGCTGAAGTATGAGCAATGTGTTTATTAAGTCAATATTACTGATTACAAGCATTGTTAAGCAGAGACCACTAATACAGCTAAAAAGATCACATTCTGCTCTCCTCATATGAAACTCACCCTTATTTATTTATTTTTTTTTTTTTAGGAAATACAATTTGAATATGCTTTTTCCAACCAATTCCAGAAAAAAACACCATTAAAAAGACACCATTAAGGTCTTGTTTTATTGTTTGTTTCAAAAGATTAATGATTATCCCAAAATCCTTAAAAAAATATAAAACATTGTTTTGGCCACTTTCCTGAGGGGAGTTTGTAGCTGTGAACTGACTACAGTCAGTGATATTTTCTGATGGATAGAATACGTTTTGTTAGCAATGTTGGTCTATGCTTTTATGTGAGTTCTCCTCTGGATTTTCTCTCTGTGTGGATGTTTGCTTCAGGAAAGAGGAAGATAATCCAGGATGCTCTTATGACACAGCATCTCCCAGTCTAAGCCATAAACTCAGATACAGTGAAATATGCTGGTTATTGAAAATAAAGAATAGTATTTCTATTCTCTATTCAGAAACAGGATAAGGAAGCAAAGCCTAATTAGTGAGTCAATACAAATCACTGGTGGGATAAGATTGCCTTAATTTTTTGTGGAAGTAAGGGAAGAGAGGTTAAGGGGATTATGAAGAAGTAAAACAGTACTTAGGATCCTCTAAACCCTCACTTGTAGTGTGTATAATAAAAACAGAGCAAAAGTTCAGATCAGAAGTTGTACTCTTCTCATCTGCTAACTGTGTACAAACAGTGACTTCATAGTCACAAGATAGTTGCAATCATAAAGGTAACATGCAAGACAGTTAAATATATACCTCAATAGATTTTCTGAGTGCTGAGTTCAGTCTATTTATTTACTCAGTGTGCAATTCCATTCACTTTAGTAGGAACATTTTTTTGCCAGAAATATTTACAGCCTGGAGAAAACTATAAAATGCATGTAAATCAAATTTTTTAAAAATGGCAATAATTACAGTAGCGTGTGGAGCCCACACTGAGCCAAGAATCTTGGTGGCAAATTGCACTGCTATAGAATAAATAAGAGTGCTGTGTATGGGAGGAATAGACTAATCAGTGTATGAAGATGTCAAAACTAATTAATCTTTGAATTAAGAAGCATAAGCAGAATAAACACATATACTTTTATCATAACCCCCTGAATATGATAGTATTTTTGCTTCTGCATAGATATCCCCTTAACTCTAAGAAGAGAAAATTATGTTTTATATTACATTTCTTATCTCCCCTGAATGAGGGAGAGTTTTGTTCTATCACCTGAAAGTGAAATAACTCACCAAGATAAAATGACAGTGCTTCCTCAACAATTATTTTTCTTTTTTTCTCTTCTTTTTTCTTTTTTTTTTTAATAAAAGATGAATGACTGCATCTCCTACAGTCATGAAAATGTTCTCCACCCAAATGACTGTGGGCAAGATTTCCTCCCTCTTACCTATCTTCATTTTCTCTTCACTCCTAAAAATTGTCTAACCACAAGTATTGCATTTCTATAGAGCAATGAGGAAGAGAATACAGGACTAAACAAATGCTCTTTTTCAACTGAGTTCAAAGATACTTAGTGTTTCATGACAGCCACAGTTCCTGTTTTTGGAATTAAACTGAAACTTGGTACTGGATACTGTATCTTCCTCATAGTGTCTCAAAATTTACTTATACATGCTGATTTCCTTTGTTAGCATTATTCTATCTTCTCATGTTTATGGGTTTATATGTGCATGACACTATGAAGAGAGTGCTAGAAATTGCCTCCTTTATATTTATAGTGATTATAGCTCTTGGTAAGTAATTCTTTTGGGATCCTTTCCCTTGGCAGTACCTAGCTAATCTGATTGTACCTTACAGTAGTCACTTCCTAAAGAACTTACATTTATCCAGGGCATGTGCAATTGGAGAAGAGATATTTGAACTGTGTTATTACAGGCAGAAAAATAGGATTTTGTTTCATAGCCCAAAGCTGCTGGAAGCAGAATCAGAGAAAGGTAATTCCTGGAAGACAGCATACAGGCACCCTCATACCTCTCATTGCTTACAGTCCAGAAGCTTCCTATAGGAAAGTAACTGTAATCTGAGTAAAAGTAAACTAAGTCAAACTGATCATTGTATAAGGGCAAAACTTCTTTGAAGCTGCTCAACTTTGAATTAATCTCAGCAACTGGTTTTTCTGAGGACCCTTTACTGAATTAGCATTATTTGCTTCAAATAAGACAGAATATAGAAGAGAGAATACACTGTTGATTTTTATAGCAAATTCTCAAGATACCCAGGAATTATTTGCTTGGTGGGAAACTGACTTATCCACTTTGCCAGCTAGATTGTACATCCACTTCTCCTCTAGCTCTCCTTCAGATGGGTAAGTCCAAGGTAGGGATGAAGGATAAGAGGCTAAGGGTCTGCCTATATAGAATTGTTTTCTACCTTGGAGAGCCAATTACACATAAACTGCCTTGGGCTTTTAAGTGTTTTCAGAATGCCAAAGCTAATGTCTCATTTCATAACTTATTTCTTTATTATTCAACAAAAATATTTTAGTTTACGTATAACAGGTGTTATTTCTGTAAATGGTAGCTGTTTGGAAATGATTCTGATTTAACTGACAATAACCAATTTTAACACTTGGTGATTTGTCCTTCTTGCTAGTATCATAGATAACAGTAGTCCCCCAAAAAAGAAAAATTATCTGGCAAGTGTTACCCTTTTTTCCCTTACCTGCACTGAGCTCTGACAAAAGGTTATCTCATGTCCTTCCATTTACTTTAATACATGAGAACCAATACTGTCTCAAACCCTTTGTAAGATTCAGATCTCACAAGCACACAAACACTAAGATTTATCTAAGTCCATTGAATACATGTCGAGCACATCTTTTTTAAGTTATTTGAACAAGGGCTTCAATTCCCAGTATTGTTTACTGAAGTTACCCTTCCCCTTTTATTTAAAAATACTCATCAAATCTGGGAAATTATGTCAAAACATGCAGCTAATGTGCTTGACTCTTCCTTTTGATATAATAAAATAATAGTAGTAGCAGAAATAATTATCATTTTCACTATATAAAAATTGTACTATAATTATCTAAGTTTGGCATGCCATTTGACTGTAATTCTCCTTCTTTTCAAATACAAGAAAAACATCAATGTTGGTGTTTTCAAATGATCCATGTTATATTCTTCTTTGTGTCTCAAGATTTCCAAAAGTAGAAGTAGCAATGCCATACATGATGGAAGTCCATGTAAAATTCGCGAGAAGCATATTTGTCTCAGAAATGTGAAGGGATAGCAATGAAATAATTTTTCAGTGGATGAATTAGGGATAGTAGACTGAAGGACTCATTGTCTCTTCAGCTGAAGGACATGCTGCTTGTCTATATCTTCCCTCTCTAGTGGGACACAGTATCATAGACCTTTGAGATATATAAGCAGTTTCATGGGATTCCGCTCTGGCCACCAGTGGATTAATTAACAACAGTGAGGAAAGTTAATTTCTGCTTCAAGGCTCAAAAGAAGGGCTGAGATTTTGATTGAAAGATTAAAATAAATGTTCTCTATATTAATTTCAACTTTCAGAATGAGTTAGGATTGACTTCTTTATTGAAAGTCTCCTCTAGTAACCTGTGATAGAAGACAATCAATTCCTCTGTTTGACTCCCAGCAACTATTGGAAATAAATCATTATATAAACATGAATAGCTAGAGTAAAACTAGGTAAAATGGAAACTCTAAGGCATTTAAGTAAATTTAATTGAAAGAATATAAGAAAACCAGTCCATTCATGAGTATTTATAGACAGATAGAAAATTACAATATTCATTTGAATGCTGTTCTTTATATTCCAGTTGTATGTCTCAGTGATCACACTAATAATGTAGGAATTGCATCTATGGTTTACAGCTGGACATTAACGGGAAGTTTACCACCGATTTTTGCTAGAATATCTTCCAGCTTATGCTGGGTTTTGGTAAGGTTTTGGTAGCAAGGAGACTGGGTGTCCTTCTGTGAGAGAAGCCAGAAGCTTCCTCCATGTCTGACAGAGCCAGTTCCAGCTGGCTCAAAGAACCAAGTCCATAAGCAATGGTAATAGTGCCTCTGGGATAACCCTTTCATGAAGGGGGGGAAAATGTGCTGCAAAAAAAAATCAAAAAAGAGCCAAAAGAGAGGACTGAGAATATGTGAGAGAAACAGCCTTTCCAACACTGAGGTGAGTGGAGAAGGACAGGGAGAAAGTCATCCAGGCACCTCTTGCTCTCTTGCTCAGAAGCAGAGATCCCCCTGCAGCCGGTGGTGCAGCCCATGGTGAGGCAGCTGTGTGCCTGCAGCCCATGGAGGTCCATGGGCATGCAGAGATCCACCCGCAGACTCTGGAAGAGCCCACTGTGGAGCGGGTTAATGCTGGAAGGAGGCTGTGACTGCTGAGTCACATTATGGATCCATGTTGGTGCAGTCTGTTCCTAAAGGACTGCATCCTGTGGAAGGGACCCACTCTGGAGCAGAAGAGTAGGAGAAAGGAGCAGCAAACTAGTATGTGATGAACGGGCCACAGCCCCCATCCCCTGTCCAACTGGGCCACTGCACGGAAGAGGTGGAAAATTTGGGAGTGAAGTTGATCCTGAGGAGAAGGGGGGGGGGGGGCTGTTTTAACATTTGGTTTATTTCTTCCTACTGTACTTTGGTTTGATTGGCAATAAATTAAATTAATTTCTCTTAATAGAGTCAGTTTTGGTGAATGATCTCTTCCTGTCCTTATCGTGACCCACAATCCTTTAATTTTATTTTCTCTCCCCCTGCCCAGCTGAGGAGGAGGAGGGATAGAGTATCTGTGGTCAGCATCTGGTGTCCAGCCATGGACAGCCCACTGCCATAACCATCAATATAATAAGAAATTACCAGCCCAAACTATTTAAACCACATTGATTATTTAAACCACATTGATGGTTCTACAATCATGTTTCTTCTTATGTACTTAATTCTATCTGTATTTCAATAGCATGGCCTGAGAGGAGGAAACAAATTAAAAGTTCTTTCTCGTTATCTCATAGGCACGCACAAAAAAGAAAAGGGAAGAATACAACCCACTTAGGTCTTGAAAACTTTACAAAATTTTTACAACCAGCCTAGTCTGTCAATTCCTCTGTGTTTAAAGCTAACCAAATTACGATATGAAAACATGAAAAATATCTCCTCTGAACCCATTGAGATCCCATCATAAGTACTGTGTATTTCCAGTATATACACAAGTGTTGTTCATACATAATGAATATCAATTTGGAGAGGTGCAGACACTGATTGCTTTGAGCAGAAAAGAACAGCAGAAAGTTCTGCTCTGAAGTCTATAGCTCTTATGTAGCAGATACATAGACAGATATATAGCAGGTGTAATAGGAATTTTTGAAGGTCTTGTAAAACATCAGTGTAGTTCAGTGGGCCAGCCAAATAAAGCTGTGCTCTAATAGGAAAAAAAGAACAGTTTGCTCTCAGGGATATTTCATGCAGGATGTTCAAGAAAAGGAGACACTCTAGCTTCATTCTACTAACCTGATTCATGTTATTAATGTCCCATTGCCTTTAAAATGTTAACAGCCTGAAAGGTGGAGGGATGTTTGGAAATTATGTTTGGGAAGGAGGATAGTATGTGTGTGTACTTGAGAAAAAGGGAGAAAAGTTCAAAGCTAAGACTAGATGAAGCCTAGTCCAGTAGACTTTTAGAATTCAAAATGTGCTGGAATTAAAAATGGTTATCAACCACAGCAACCATCTTTTCACTCTAGGAAATATGTAGACTTAGACTTCTAGTAAGCTAAAAACCAGTGAATGTAACAGCTGCTTTTTTAATTGGAATTCAGTGATGGCATAGATCTTTCCCAACTCAGCAGTAAAATATATATCTATTTAAACAAACTAATACCAGGAATTCCTTCTTTTCTTAATGTATTCTATGAACTATGGGTTTATGTGGGAAAGAGAACTGTTCTTACACATTATGACCTTTGTGTTAGCCTCCAACTGCTACAGTACTCCAGCTCAGAAAACACGAAGTCCTGGAATGATGCCATGTGTACACATTGTCACGCAGTCCAAACAGGTGTCCTGTGCCCAGAAATCACCTTATCAAGTTTTGTCATAAACCTCATGTTCAACTTACTAAACATCTAACTCTTCCACAAGTAGTCAGCCTCAAAGATAGCCAGAGGCAGGGCATTTCCTGTTAAATGTTAATTGTGCCAAATTTAAGAAATTCCTACTTTTCTACATGCTGCCATTTAACATTCATAGCTTTCCAGAGGTAGAATCTCTGAGTTCTTTGCCAAGTGGAGAAGGGTCTGTATCTTGAAAACAGTTTTACAGTACAAAACTATCATACAAATGGGCCTGCTGGTACCAGCAAAAGTAATCTGCAATAACATCTTAATGAAGTATTTACCTCTGAAATCACGCTTGCATTTGTGAATAGCTAACAAAACAGACAGCTGCATGGTTTGCTGTTCTGGTTTTTTGTAACATTTTTTTCCTTAATGTTAGAGGTAAGTTGTATCATCTACAAGCTAGAACACTAATTTCTTCCAAAAAACTTTTAAAAATCTGTTATATCCTTCAAGCATTTCCCAAAATGATGATGTTTTTAAAAATCCCAAGTTTCCTGTTTCTTCAAAACATTATTTGGGTGTAATAATGTCTCTACTGGGAGCTGCAGTTTTGCTTTATAATGCTGTCTTTTCCTCTCAATGCAACTGGTATTCTGCCTGCTGAACTCTTTGCAGTCCTCTTACATTTGCACAGAGACAAAGACAGATATTTCTTCATTAATTAGCATATTAAAAATTTATGGTGCACCTGGATGTTTAATATTTAAACACAATGTTTAATGTTTTCTGTTGCCATTTTTTCCTGAAAAAAAAGAAACAAGTATCATAGAGAATGCTGTCCCTTTCCAGACAATTAGTGGTCTGATTTTGAGTTAGCAGTCAGAATAGATAACATCATTACTCCAACATCAGTAAATATTTTTTTAAGTTGAAGATCACACTACATTTTGATTCCCAAGGCAGCCAGCCTTTATACACTACAGTACTGTAAATCAATGATTTTTTTACTTTTTCATTTTTTCTGAGGACTGCTGCTGACATATAAAAAGGGAGCCTACAATAAATCTGGAGAGGGACTCTTTACAAGAGCATGCAGTGATTGGACAAAGGACAATGGCTTCAAAATGAAACACAGCAGATTAGATTAGATATTAAGAAAAACTTATTAACTGGGAGGGTAGTGAGGCACTGGCACAAGCTGCCCAGAAAAATTGTGGATGCCCCATCCCTGAAAGTATTCAAGGCCAGGTTGGATGGAGTCTAAGCAACCTGGTCTAGAGAAAGTTGTCCCTGCTCATGGCAGCTGGGTTGGAAGGAGATGATCTTTAAGGTCCCTTCCAACCCAAGCCATTCTATGATTCATGACATGTACCATTAACATTAGACATGAAACTATTTTATCAGGGAATTTTCCATTTCCTAATTAATCTGTTAAATACTTTCCACCCAAAGCTTGAAGTCTACAAAGTACTAAATTCACTGGTGAGGCAGCTAAATGCAAAGTCAAGATTTCAATCTTCCTGCTTTAAAGGAAAAAATTTAAATTGAGAAAGACCAGTGTTTAAAGAAGAAAATATGAACCTGGGACACTTGCATTAAATATACTTCTCACGCCAGGCTACTTCTCTGTTTTTAACCAAATCAGCTGCAGCCCACTGACTTTCATGGACCAATTTAAGACTATGTTCTCCTATCTGCGCACAAATCAAAAAATGCAAGTACAAAAAAAAAATCATGTTACATTACTTCTCAGCTTCCTGGGGACCTATACAAGCACTAAGAAAAGTGCCTACAAAACTGTTTCATTCAAATATAAACTGCCAAGATGAAGCAATGAGATATTAGAACAGGCCAAGACCCAAAAGTGTTGGATTCTTTTGTCTAATTCACCTGTGTCTCATCCAGTCCGGCAACTGGTCTAAGGAACTTTCCATGCTCCTTTGCATTTTTTCACTTACTTGGGTTTAAAGTTATAGGCTGAAGCTTACCAACCCATATTCTCTTCTTCACAGAAAGGGTGACTGGGCATTGAAATGGGCTGGCCAGGGAGTTGGTGGAGTCACTGTCCCTGGAGGTGTTTAAGAAAAGTCTGGATGTGGCATTTAGTGCCATGTTCGAATTAAAAAGGTGGTGTTTTGTCATAGGTTGGACTCAATGATCTCAAATGTCTTTTCCAATCTAATTTATTCTGTGATTCTCTATTATTCGAGAGGATAAGTCAGATGTCCAACAGACAGCTCTTTACTTTACAAAGAGGTCCTGCTTTCTCTTGGCTGATCAGTCTTGCTTTGCACTCCCAACACCTTTCTTAGCACCACAAGTTCTTACTGGGGCTTTTCATTGAACCATTTGAAAGCAAAATTCCCCTTCTTCATGGTTAAATTTTTAAAAAGTATAAAAAAGGTTTGATTTTGGGCTTTACTCTGACTATTTTCCCACAGAAAACCCTTTTTCATTTCAAATCTGTGAACCTTCTCCAAAAATGACAGTTTTGAGCTCAGAATGACTTTTTTTGACATTACTCTTTTGTGACCTTAAATATTCTCTTATGTTCTCTTTGCCAACCCATTAATTTGAAAGAAAATCATTGGGCAGATATTCCAGCTAAACTATAGAAGTTCTATCCTTAGAACAATCTTCAGAATTCCACAGCTGAAGAAAGCTGTGATACTTACTTTTCAAGATTATTTTAGTATTTTACATTTAATTAGCATCTAGGCATGCCCGAATTTGCTTGTTTCCTGCTCACAGTCATCCTTGGAAATTAAGATTGCTTTGCAGAGTTAGATCCCTGCATCTTATAAGCTATGAAAGCAAAAGCTGTTTATTTAAAATCAAAATAGCCAGGACATAATAATGCCAATCAGTAGTCCAGTGACTTGGAAAGGTATTTAATTTGCAGACATTATCTTAAAGTAACTGTTTGAAGGTTTGTAGTACTGAAGAACTATTAGGCAGCTGAAGAGGCACTACATTCTGGACGCTCTCCTTTCCAGAGAGCAAAAACTGTTTTTCTGATTCATAACTGACTGCTATTTTTTTACTAATAAACGCTAATGTATTGCGTTTATTTTAGTTAGTTTTGTTTTTTAAAGCAAAAAAAATAAAAAATCATCTGTAAAACTTCTTTTATAAAGTTGTAGAAAAATTCTGAAACAGAGATCAAAAATTTTGTTCTAAGAAGGGTCTGGCAGGAGTGCTATAACGAAACAAAGCAGTTGATTTGATTCTGAAGCAAAATTTGTGCAAAAGTAAAACAATAACTCACCAGAGTTCAAATGAAATCATATGTCATAAGCAGAATAGTATATACCAGAACACGCTCTCTTGTTTGTCTCTTCGGGCTTCTTCTTATATTTGTCAATTATTGTTTCTCCCATGGTGTTTCTTTTTACATACAATGAAGTTATACACTGTTGATAACCAGGCAACATTAGAGAAAAATTATAAAATAGCAGATATGAATCAGTAGGCAAGTGCCCTGGGAAGGAGTTTTATTTTAACATATTCAGCCGCAACATCATAATTCTTACTGCAGTAGGCAGCCCCAAATATAACATGTAATTTTAATATCTGGCATCAGAAATTTTTCCTTTTCTCCTGTTATTAAAGTGCATATAGACAGAAACATTTTGTTGTGCATGCTGTTTCATATTTCACCTGTGGCTCTGCTCCACCCACTGACGTAGAAGATGCTAGGCTCACTAGGACAGCCAGCCACCATATGAAATGAAATCTGGAATATAATGGATCTGTCTTTGCCTAGTATTCACATTTAATGGTCATTTAGTCACCTTGGCTTCACTTCATTTTAAAAAGAAGAAAAGAGCTTCAATCACACAACAGAGGAACACTTAAAAACCTATTCTAAAAGCACTCCATGTGCAGTCAGCATTTGGGTCTGGGAGAAGCAGCATCCAACAGCACCAGAAGGGTCATCCATGGTCACCGCACATACTTGCCCTGTAGGTACAGCAGCCATCCTCCTGCTTGGTGTGGGGCTCGAACTGGACAGGCTCCAGACAACTGAGAGGAGAAATTTCAAATGTTGAATCGGAGGGATCTAATCCTCAATGCTCATTTTCCCCAGAAGAGGTAGTATTTTCCAAGCAGAAGAGGAACACACCACACTAAATTTAATTTCAAACAAGGCTGGCTTAAACATGTCAAAACCCATTTAAAAACATATGCTATTTGGAATTTTAATAAGGTCTCCAACAACTCCAATTGAATATGCTCTCAAAATATCTACCAGGTTGGTGTATATACCTAGGTGCATTATAAATTGTTCACTGTAAGTACTGTTAGAAATGCTTTTATTAGGATAATTGATTGATCATACCGAAGAATTAATTCATGTTTAGAGGGAACTGAATTTATGAAAAATGTTGCAGTGTGAATTTGAATGAAAGGTATGTAAATTTTCATTTCTCCAGAAACAGTCTATGAAATAATGAAAAACATATACAATTTTAGTAATTCAGTATACTCAACCCTAAGCAATATATTGCACATTTGATGTAAGAATTTACCCTTTTATTCTGTGTCCAGTATCTACATGTAAATGGCCTTTAATTAGAGACAAACAGGACTCAAGGATATCAACTTCCTGAATAAAATGCTAGTCTTTTGAAGGAACTAGTGCTGTCTCCTAAAGAAAGAATGCCCTCTACTGCTTGGTTAGAGAGCTGCTCCATAGCAAAAGGAACTCAAAACCATGTTTCGTATGGACTGAAAACACTGGAAAATACATATAACAGAAAACACGATTGTTATTACTGTTGTTGTTGCTGCTGTTGTTAACAACAACAACAATAATAAATTCTATCTCTGAAATATTAGGAGATGTGTTATGCTTATATAAAATATTCTTTAAAAGCATTTCTATCTGCTCTACTGTTCATTTTTTATTACATACTTGCAGAGAATAGCCCAAACATCTTACCCTAAACAAATATATATGTGGAATATTTTCTCCATAATACTCGAATAAATTTTAAAATAGCTAATATCTTTACTTTCAGTAATTGTTTTCACGTGCTTTTTCCTTAAACTTTATATATTTGCTGCCTGTCCTCAAACATAATGCACCCCACCTTATTAATGTATACAGTCTCCTTCAAAGACACATGTATATTATTTGTCCACAGTGCTTTGCCTTTGGAAACCAACCAGCTGAAAGTCTTACACCTCTAAAACCTTCACAGCATGCAATTTTGAGGCACGGAAGTGCTTTAAAGCATCATCAGGAAACAGCAGAGACATACATGCTGATTTGTTTTACCTCATCAGAGGAGAGGCTGAATGGTAGTCTAGAAAGTTACCTCAGATCTGATGCTGTTTTATATCAAATTTGTTCCTAAGGAAACCCTGTATTTTCTTAAAAAAATAGAAAATTTTCTGAAGTGGGCTTTAAACAGTCACTAACTAGGATCTCCAGCAGCATATATTCATCTTTTTCCTGCCATTTTCCCACTCATTTATTTGGCTGTCCAAGTCAGTAAAGAGAAAGTCTAGGGATGTGCACAGTAGGCTCATTTTTGTTTCTCTAGTAAGAGTTCTTTTGACTGTATGACACTAAAAATACAAACTCAAAGACAGTTTAGTTCATAGCTGTTTAAAAGCACATAAATTATGAATATCTGGAATACATGATGCTTTTTGTTTCATTCGTGACAGTACTTAGCATTCTTGCCCATTCTCGTAGCATGAGCTCTTAGGCAGTGTGGGAATTCAAAAAATTAATGCCAAAAGACTGAGGGATTGCACCCCTAGCAAACACATCTGAAACGATAGTTTCATCTCACCTGGCCCTAGATGTGGAAAAACAAACAAATTCATGACCTTGAAGTAATTTTTTTCCTGCCAGATATGAATTTGAATTTTCCTTCATTCCCAATGTCACACTTTCAGTATCTGGAAAAAGGCATGGTCTGGAGGGAAGACCCTATTTTCTCCTATGGAGAAACATAGATGTACAAGACCAGGCTATTAGGCCAGGTAGTTCTACATTAACTGAGAGAAACATAAAATGTGTACTGTAAGACAAAATATGAGAAAAGAATTTCAAATCAGATATGACATGAGCCAGTGTTCTTCAAACACTTTCAGATCTTAAACAATGAGGCCACAATTTCTAGGAAAAGAAAATATATGTTTCTACTGTTCAAAAATAAAACAGAAGCTTTTATTTACTTAAAGAAAGAATGACAGGCATGTATAATCTCATACACAGAACTTCATTCAGTTTCATGTAA
Source organism: Vidua chalybeata (assembly GCF_026979565.1). Lineage (NCBI taxonomy): Eukaryota > Metazoa > Chordata > Aves > Passeriformes > Viduidae > Vidua > Vidua chalybeata. The sequence goes on along the minus strand of NC_071570.1, from coordinate 15,766,998 downwards.
AAAACAGAAAAATCCAGTTTTATGCCAAACACACTGAGAACATCAATAAAGAACAACTTATTTAGAGACATCTCAGCCTCCCTATTAGAAAATGACTTTATTTTGAGAAGGAAGGAACGGCTAACTACGCAAACCTTGACTGATGTATTGACCAAAGTTGTTACAGTGTGTGTATAGAAGGACCAACTCTCAAATCCAGACTAATTCAACATTATACTTAATTTTCAACAAGCAATGGCAGATGTAGCTACCATCATGGTTATTCATGGACATTCATATGTATTTTCTGCAATTATTCTTACGTTCTAGCCATGAACTCACCTGATAGTTTCAAGGACACACTTCCTTAAGCCTGCATAACAGTAACAACCACAGTAAGAATGACTACAGCAAGTGTATACCAAGGTTTTTAATTGTTCTTTAGCTTTTTATATTACACCCACACATGCATAACTTGGAGGGATAGATGTCTGAGATAGCTTTTGTAGTAATAATAGTGTATGTGCCAAAATTTGCACATTTTCAGATCCACAAACACACTCAAAATTTTACCAATCTAAGAATTTTACCTTTCTGTGAGGATAAACAGAGTGTTCAATTTTCAGCAGTAATAAACAAAAATCTCATTAATATATTGTCCAAGATAAAATATAACATCTCCCAAATAAAATACATTATCAAACACCTTTTGTTTTCAAAGAATATATACAAGCTCCATGTGCATTTGCCCACAAATACTATCCATTGCATGCATGCATACATGTATGTGTATAGATACATGCCTATCTATTTATGTATAGATGGATGGATGATTTTTCCATATTAAGAATGAAGGATTTAGCACTATGCCAATGTAGCAACAAAATGAAAAACAAGATTGCAATGACAGCAGTTCTACTTTTAATTGCTACCAGGACTAAACCTGAAGGAAAAATGATTGCTATCCAACCTCTGTTTGCTGGGTGTATCAAAAATATCAGTTGTTCCAGAAAGGACTGAAACTCAAAAAGAATCAGGCTTGTTTAAAAAGCAAGATTCTTCTGTATTTTCACAAAATAATGATAATTGAAAGCATTTTTTCTTGAATTAGAAAAAAAATATTTTAGAATAATTTTTTTTTGTTTGTTTTTAATTTAAAGTTTCTTTTTAAGCACATCCTCCAGTACAAATTAATTTCTTCATTTCCACAAAAACCATATCAGCAGTAATGATAACCTGGTTTCTCTTAAAGCTGTCCTCAACCAAACAACAAAAAGTATTTAGAGTGATTTAGAGTAATGAAATTTAAACTAATATGATTCATAAAAGTAGAGGATCCTTAACATAGAAAGAGAAAAATTATTTTTCTGAAATCATTCAGATATGAAAGCATTTTTATTGAATTCTTTACTAGCAGAACTACAGTTTAAAAAAATAGGACAAGACTGGCTGGAAAATTAATCAGCAGCATTATTCAGCAGCATTATTGAAGTCACATAAAAAGATACTGCATGCTTGGAGATTTTGCTATCTTAGCCTAGAGAATGGCACATAACAAACTTCTCGAAATACCTGAAGGCCATAAACTCCAAAATTCAAGTAATTACTTAGCACTGCAAAGACAGTATAATTAAAAATAGTGGGATAATTGTAGATGAAGTGGGAAAAGCTTCTTGACCATGAAATTTGTACAAAACTTAAACAGCTTTCTTAACAGGGAGATCTGTTGCTCAAGTAATTTGCGTTAGAATGCAGAGCACACATGAAAAAGCCCTACAGGGAATGCTCTGCATTGCTTTGGCAATAAACCTAGTATGTCTTTCAGCTATAATTTGTATGATTTCTTGGGTTTGGATATAAAACACACGGGAACACAAGTCAAGAGTTCATGTAACTATTGTTTTTGATTGAGCTGAGCACCATATGGTGCAATACAGGCAAGCTGATGAACTGATATAAAGTTAATTTTAAGTTATGGAGATGTGAGACACATTCCTGGCCAATATTTTGGCCAAAAAATGCCACCTCAATGTATAGAATAACTAGATATAAATAATAATAAATTTAGATAAAATACACTGGCAGCATGAAGGATTCTTCAAAACCTTCTTCACATATTAATAATTCCAAAACCTTCTTCGTGTTTCCATCACTGTCAGAACTAGCATTCTAGTAAGGAGCTCTGTGGAGGCAAGCTGGAAAAACCAAGTGAGGCTTCCTACCCAGAGGTTGCATCCATGTTTTTTGCATTAAAATACTGACTGTGCTGTGTTTTTAACCAAAATAAGCCTTCTAGGTCTCCATGGCATCTCCACAGACTCATCTATAACACTGCCACTTGTGGACTACTTCTTATTTCAGTACATTTTCTAAAGGAAGAAGATAAAGTCAGACATCTTTAGTTCTGTATTTCTCAGCTGTCCTTTTGCCTTTATTAATAACTATAGTAACCCGGCAACAACTGAGTGGCCTAAATGAGTGACTTAAGGCAGGCCAAGTTGTCTTTCCTTTCTGATCCTCTCTTCCTCATCAATTATTCGTGAAAAAATCAAAGGCATATAAACAAGACAGACTTAGGTACATATCCCTGAGATAATATAATATAATATAATATAATATAATATAATATAATATAATATAATATAATATAATATAATATAATATAATACCAAAAAAATGCATGCAGAATTTTTCAGTCTTCTACAGCAATCATATAATGTAGTTCTTAACACAAAAAAATAACACCCTGCAATTTCAACATGCACAAGTTTAATATTTTCTAGTGATCAGCAAAGATCCCATCCTGAAAGAGGGCAATTTTTCCAAACAAAAAATTTTACAAATTTTTCATCTTCTTGCTTCATTTTCATACATCCAAAGTTTTAT